>NW_027361844.1:2920000-3520000 GCF_039654945.1 Dendrobates tinctorius | reverse complement strand
TAGCGGACCGATTGGAAAGGGAAGTAGGTTTAGTGGACCTCCTATCTCTAGCTTACTCCCAGGCGCGCTCCTGGAAGCGCAGGTCAATGCGAGTGGCCAGCGAGATAAGGTCCTCCAGGGTAGTCGGGGTATCCCGATCCGCGAGTTCATCCTTTATTCTGCTCGAAAAACTGCACCAGAATGCCCCTACCAATGCTGCGTTATTCCAACCAAGCTCAGAGGAGAGAGTGCGAAAGCGGATCGCATACTCCCCGACCGTGAGAGAACTCTGATGAAGGTTAAAAAGAGACTCGGTAAGAGAGGCTAACCAACCCGGCTCATCGAAAACCCTGCAAAAAGTATCCAAGAAGACCGGAAGACTTGAGACAATGGGGTCGTCCCGTTCCCAGAGAGGGTTCAGCCAGGACAGGTCCTCTCCATCCAGGTGGGACATAACGAAGGCCATTTTGGTCTGGTCAGAGGGATATTGCTGAGGCAACCATTCAAAATGGAGGCTACACTGCTTAAAGAACCCCCTGAAGAGCTTGGGATCGTCACTAAACCGAGGCGGCTTGGCGAGGCGGGGCGTCGGGAGAGCTGTAGACACGGGAGGCGGGATCGCGGCGGCAGACTGAAGGACCGACAAACGGCTATCAACGGAGACCATATAACTCAAAATATGGGCTTGAGTGTCCCGTTGCTGACCCAGCTCCTGTTGAAGACTGGCTAGTTGAGTGGCATTTCCAGGATCAGCCACCTGCAGGGCCGACAAACGGGTGTCCATTGACTTCATGACAGACATGATACGTCCCTGATTCTCCCGTAAAAAAGCAACTCCTTTTGGGTAGCAGCAGAAGTACTGGCGGGATCCATGGCCTGATCGTACTGTTACCAAAGTTGATCAGGTGAGCAAAATCTCCAGGAGTGGAACCTCTGGATCGTGGCACCGAGGGGCCCCGGGCAAGCTTCCAGGTGGAGCCGACCCCTATACAGGGATCGTTAGGAGCAGGCCCAGGGGTTCGGGTACCACGATAGATGGTACCGAGAGGGGTGGCTCAGAACGGACTTCAGTAGGAGCACAAGACTGTAGGAGGTAGGACAAGAGTAGGATTGCAGGGCCAGACCAGGGATAGCAGGACAAAGCGGGATCACTGGAGAAAGGACTGGAGTAGGACTGCGGGACTGGAGCATAGACAGCAGGACAGAGCAGGATCACTGGAGACAGGACCAGAGTAGGACTGTGGGACTGGGGCATAGACAGCAGGACAGAGCAGGATCACTGGAGACAGGACTGGAGCATAGACTGCAGGACAGAGCAGGATCACTGGAGACAGGAGAAGAGTAGGACTGCAGGACTGGAGCATAGACAGCAGGACGGAGCAGGAACACGGGAGGCAGGACTGGAGTAGGACTGCGGAACTGGAGCATAGACAACAGGACGGAGCAGGAACACAGAAGACACAACTGGAGTAGGACTGCAGGACTGCAGCATAGATAGCAGGACTCACGGAATACAGGACTGCGAGACTGCAGAGAGTACACAAGGAAGCAGGGCCCAGTGTGCTAGCAAACACAACGATCAGGCACCTCCCTCAAAGGAGGATGGCCTGATATACCCCTGCCTGGTCTGCCATTGGTCCGACGGTGCTTCCGTGTCAGGGCACCGCTGGAGCACAAGTGACAGGAGGGAGGCACGGCCGTGGCCTAGGGCGCATTGCATGCAGAGATGCCGTCGGCCGCAGACCTGTCAGAAGGGGCCGCCTTGGCTGCCAAACGGCGGGGGGCTGCAACGTGGGAGTGGAGGCCGGGTGAGTATACAGCGGCGGCAAGACAATGTGTTTTTGCTAAAAATTGTGCAGGATTTTTAAGTCCTTTTGTCCCTGTCTGTGAGCTTTGAATTGATGTTTAGTTAGGTACTCGCAATAAAATGGGGACCCTTGACGTTTGGGTTGCAAGCTTATCTGTTTTGGACAAAATAGTAACCAATACCTCATTGAATGCATTTATCATATGTATTTTTTTTGTATCTTTTTTATTGCACTTTTTATAATTTTTGCAGGATGCAGCTGGGCTCCTTTTTGACATCTGTGTTTTCTGTGTGATGCATATATAGTGCTGAACAGCCCACTTTCTATTATAGGCGTTTTTAAATAGGCTGTCATCCAGACACTGTGCAGTGCACTTTCCTGTGTGACTTATGTCCTAAGCAAGCACCATCTGTGTGCTTTTTTTTCCATTAGGCAGCTAACACCTTCATCATCACTGGTAAAGTGATAGGGTGGCTGCCCTCATCAGTGGAGGACACCTGTGCTGCTCCAGTCTTTATCTTTGGGAGCCTGCTGCGTCCTGCTAGTGCATTAGTCATTGGACAAGGTTTGGTGAGGCTATTTTTCATGATGTGTTTTTGCTAAAAATTGTACAGGATTTTAAGTCCTTTTTTTCCCAATCTGTGAGCTTTGAATTGATGTTTAGTTAGGTAATCGCAATAAAATGGGGACCCTTGACGTTTGGGTTGTGAGCTTATCTGTTTTGGCCAAAATAGTAACCAATACCTCATTGTATTTATCACACAGTATGCATTTTTTTTGTAACTTTTTATTGCACTTTTTATCATTTTTTGCAGGATGCAACTGGGCTCCTTTTTGAAGGCTGTATTTTCTGTGTGATGCATATATAGTGCTGAACAGCCCACTTTACATTATAGGCATTTTTAAATAGGCGCTCATCCAGACACTGTGCATTGCACTTTCCTGTGTGTCTTATGTCCTAAGCAAACTCCATCTGTGTGATTTTTTTTCCATTAGGCAGTTAACACCTTCATCTTCACTGGTATAGTGATAGGGTGGCTGTTCTCTTCAGTGGAGGGCATCTGTGCTGCTCCAGCCTTTATCTTTGGGAGCCTGCTGCGTCCTGCTAGTGCATTAGTCATTGGACAAGGTTTGGTGAGGCTATTTTTCATGATGTGTTTTTGCTAAAAATTGTACAGGATTTTTAAGTCCTTTTTTCCCTGTCTGTGAGCTTTGAATTGATAGGTAGTCAGTTAACCAATTCTTTATCCCCTCCCTCACCTTCATATCAGTCATCTTTTTGCATGGTAAAAGTGACTGTAAGGTATTGAACACACTAGAGAAATCAAACAACATTGCTCATAGAGTGTTTCCATTGAAAGCTGGTTGCGGGATGCAGTGACAGACAGAAGGCAGAGCAAGGGTTAGCCCGTTTAACAGCTTTAATTTAACAGGGGATGAACTGCTCGCAGGGAGATGAAGGGTTAAATGGGAAAATAGCAGTCCAATTATAAAGGATATGAAGAGTCAATAAACAAAACGACAGCAGTTGTTTGGTGCACTTAGCGTGTCAGGGGTCCTTCAGACTGCAGGTTCTACTTGGGGGTTGATAGCGTGCCCGGGAGTACCTCTCTGGGCCCGGGAGGAGCTAGGTAGAGGGTGTGGGTGGAGAAAGCAGCAGGGGGAAAGCTGAAGGAAGTGACAGTAAGAGGAATGAGTCAGTTGGAGCTGTGGACTTGAGTAGTGAGGAGCTCATCCCTAGACCAGAAGAGAGTAGAGAGAAAGTAAAGACAGAAGAAACAGAAAGATAAAGTTCAGTGGAAGAGAGGAAGAAATGGTCCTAGGGGCATGGGTAGTGAGGAATCCACCCGTGGGGCCCGTATCCACGCCGACCGTAATTGGGTGGAGGGACCAGGTTGCAGTAGGGGACCGGCCCCAGACTAGTGGAGAAACTAAGGACTCAGCTAGCTAACTAGAGGTGGCAGCATCTGCATGTGCTGCAGCCACATCCATACACAAAGGCAGCCGGATAGGATCAAGGGGACCTAGAGCACGTCGCCCAACAGGATCCGGGGCTGCTGGCTTGGGACACTGTGTGTGAAGGGACAGGGCAGGAGAAAAGGAAGCCAGCGCAGTGAGATGGCCAGAGAAGGAACATCTGAAGGGGGTTCTGACACGGTGTACTCCAAATTGTCTGAGAGCTGGCTGGACCACCGACCCGGAGGACACAGCACGCCGGTTGGGGATTGTAACTGGAAAAACTGTGAGTAAAAGTGCGAAGACTGCACTCCACTGTGTCCTCTGACTTATTTACAGTGCCACCTGCCTTGCACCACGACTACAACCACCATCATCATTCTCTAACACCTATAACTGCCCTGGGGTTTAGCTTTACCCGTGGAGAGCTGTAACAACTCTGCTGCATCACCAATAGCACCAGCGGTCTCTTTTGCAGCATCGGCTATCACCATCCTTGCCGAGCACCATGGGTGGCATCACGAATCATCCCCATCTTTATTCACTAAAATCATTATCCTCTTTATTTTCATTGCATGCCCAGGGCTACAGACCGGGTCACTGCTGCTGTGACATCTCCTTTAAGAACTCATCAGCCCGATACCGAGTAACCCCGGCCCTAGGGTGCGCTGCAATAGCGCTGAGAATGGCTGGCTCGGTGTTGGTCCAAGCAGATTCTGTTGACAACGGCGGTCAGTCTTCTGGCCGCAGCGGTCGGTTTCCGGCACCTTCCGCTGATCCACTAGTCCATGAGCATATGCGGCTGGAACATGGCTTCAGCATTTTCAGGGTCCACCATGGGCGGACAGGGAAATGCTGGTAAGGTGGGCCACCCACGTCTATCCAGCACCCGGTTTTCCCTTTGTGGCACATGCGCTGTACTCACGGTCACGACACGCACAGCACCTCGTTCTCTGCCAGTTACCGGGTATACTGCTCTTCTCCCTCTGTAGTCCCCATTGATATCAGTGGGAGTACCAGGACAAGAGCAGGAGCAGTCCCGTTGCTCAAGGGACGGAGCACACCTCTCTCTGTGCTGCGCGCTGCCTGCTCCCGCCAAGACTGACTGCTTCTGCGCGAGCTGTGGCTGCTGCCGCTTAGCCACGCCCCTGCTTCCGAGTGCAGAGGTTTGTCTGGTCTCCTACTCCTTCCCCCAGACAACAGGGGAGACAGCCACGACAGTTCCGGACATGGCACAGGACAGGTACCCATGGCCCGGTTCTCCTTCTTACACCATCATTATCAAAAAATGAAGATACTGTGTGTAAAACCCAATAAATGGCTTAGAACAGGGTTCCCCAACTCCAGTCCTCAAGGCCCACCAACAGGTCATGTTTTCAGGATTTCCTCTGTATTGCACAGGTGATGCAATTATCACCTGAGCAATACTAAAGAAATCCTGAAAACATGATCTGTTAGTGGGCCTTGAGGACTGGAGTTGGGGAACCCTGGCTTAGAAGATCTGTCACAAACATACACTATTACATTGTGCAGTACATTCCGTTATTGGAGGTGTTCATAACATTTTGTTTTTGAATTTGCAGAGAGACAATTAGTTTCCTGAGGACTTAGCTATTAAATCCTGTCACTATCATGTCATATGCAATGTTTATTTTAAAGTGAATCAGTCACCAGGGTTTTGCTATGTAATCTGAGAGCAGCATGATGTAGGAGCAGAGATCCTGATTCCATCCATGTGTCACTTACTAAGCTGCGTTTTGTTGGTTCAATAAAATCAGTGTCTTATCAGCAGGAGATTATCACTACAGGACTAGGTGCCTCATACCCCCTGGTCTAACCATGACCCCACCACTGATTAGCAACTTTCTGTCAATATACAGTGTACCCAAAAAGCTGACATTCAGTGGTGTGAGCAGGGTTATACTCAGCATTCAGAGAACTGCTAGATCTGCAGCAGAAAAGAATGTGAATCTATCAGAACTGCTGCACCCAGTAAACTAAGGTATACAGTTGTGGCCAAAAGTATTGACACCCCTGCAATTCTGTCAGATAATACTCAGTTTCTTCCTGAAAATGATTGCAAACACAAATTCTTTGTTATTATTATCTTCATTTAATTTGTCTTAAATGAAAAAACACAAAAAGAATTGTCCTAAATAGAGTTGAGCGACTTTTGGTTTTTTTAGGGTCGCGTTTCGTTTCGTGAAACCCGACTTTTCCAAAAGTCGGGTCGAGCAAGATCGTCCGATTATAGGAAAAAGTCGGGGTCGTCCCGAAACACGAAACCCAATGTAAGTCAATGGGGAATAAAAGTCGGCAGTGAGAGGAGGACAGGAAACACACCTACAGTGCCCATTTGAATGCCAAAAGCATCAATTCTTCTTACTTAAGCTTGTCAACCTTAATTAACTTCATAATACAAGTTACACACTGAAAAATGGGGGTTATTTGGCTAAAGTTGTGGGGGGGTAGGGCTGGCTCCAGGTTTTCATGTGCCCTGGGCGAAAGAGCGCCCCTTTAACACATACCACAACTCATCATGCTCCAATACAGCAGAGAAATAGCGGTATAGTACAATGAAAAATACTTCACTTTTTACATCTCATGACGAGGCCCATCTATTTCTCCATACAGAATCATTGGTCCCATATAATGTTTGAAACAGTATATGATGAGCTCCACATAATGCTACAGTATATGTTGGTCCCCATGGATGAAGCTCCACTGTCTTATGGGCCCAAATAATGCTCCAAACATAATGGGCCCCATTTCTAATGCTCTAGTGTATAATGGGCCCTGTAAATGCTGCTCCAGTGTCTGATGTCCACCTTTGGAATGTTCCAGTGTATGGTGGGCCCCATCTATCATTCTCCAGAGTATAGTGCTCCCCAAAAATTGCTGTCCCAACATTGAAAACAATCAAATAAGTCTCCTCGCTAGGGAATCCCTGTACTTGTCTGGACTCCTCGTCGTCCCCATCTTCCATCTCACTGCACAGTATTTCAACTTTGCAAGTGCTGTGATCCTGAGCAAGCAGGGGGGGGCCCACTCGTTGGCGACGGCACTGGCACAGGGCCCCTGATAGTACGGTGGTGTGTCTGATGGCGGGTGGGCCGAACCTGCACTTTCATCTGCAGCTTCCTCTTTGTCACCGTGTAAGATGGAACTGTATATGGGAAAGGTAACCTGAGTTTCATCAGGGTCAGATTCAGGCCGTGTAGAGTGCGAGGGGAATGTAGTGGTCTGGGTCAATGTACCAGCAGATTCATCGAGCAGTGGCTGGGCATCAGTGCACTTGTGTCGCCCCCAAGAGTACGGTCGCCACAGTGGCATTACCTTCCTCCTAGGGAGTGTGATGTCATGCTTGGGAGCAACGAACGATCTCTCTAGCAGGTTAACTGATTGGGCGGCGTTATTCCCACGAGTCATGACCCTCCAAACAGCGTTCATGAAGGCAAAGTGTTTGTTTTACGTGGGCAGTATGGTTGCAAAGCTGAACCTTAAAGGAATGTCCAGAAGGGCACCACCAGGAGTGGAGCCTACGGTTAAATTCGACTCCACCTGGGAAACCTCAAACATGCCAGCTACAGAACAGATGCACACATTGCAAGCTTAATTCCGTTAACGAACGAGACTCCGTCATGCCCCGCGGTCCGAGTCCGGCTTACTAGAGGGACACGTGAGGCTCTGGCACATGAGATTGGCCAATAACTGGTGTGTCATGCCCTTACATGTCCGTGGCTGCATGTGCGCTACACTGAAAAGGCCAGCGTTTGTCGCTTACAGGTGCAGATAACCCGCTGAACAACGTTAGTGATGGGGATCACTGATTACAATTATTACCCGCGAACAATGATTTCCCAGTAAGTGCAGGTCAACCGCAGTTCCGGAATTAGGCCTAACCGTCATTCCTGAAAAAATGAAAAACTTACGTGTGCAAACCACAGGTGCTGTAGCTTGCTTAACAGCTCGCCAGCCGTTCTCACGCCCAGTATGGATTACATGTGATTTCACAAAGGTGAGAAAGGGTACCGTATCCCCAGATAACATGTATGGATAGCGTACACATTCAAAATATATGTCTATACATCAGGAGGCAGGCTCAGACGGTGTTAGGCCCAGTATGGATTGCACATGATTGCACAAAGGTTAGAAAGGGTACAGTATCCCCAGATAACATGTATGGATAGCGTACACATTCAAAATATATGTCTATACATCAGGAGGCAGGCTCAGACGGTGTTAGGCCCAGTATGGATTGCACATGATTGCACAAAGGTTAGAAAGGGTACCGTATCCCCAGATAACATGTATGGATAGCGTACACATTCAAAATATATGTCTATACATCAGGAGGCAGGCTCAGACGGTGTTAGGCCCAGTATGGATTGCACGTGATTGCACAAAGGTTAGAAAGGGTACCGTATCCCCGGATAACATGTATGGATAGCATAGTGTACACATTCAAAATATATGTCTATACATCAGGAGGCAGGCTCAGACGGTGTTAGGCCCAGTATGGATTGCACGTGATTGCACAAAGGTTAGAAAGGGTACCGTATCCCCGGATAACATGTATGGATAGCGTACACATTCAAAATATATGTCTATACATCAGGAGGCAGGCTCAGACGGTGTTAGGCCCAGTATGGATTGCACATGATTGCACAAAGGTTAGAAAGGGTACCGTATCCCCAGATAACATGTATGGATAGCGTACACATTCAAAATATATGTCTATACATCAGGAGGCAGGCTCAGACGGTGTCAGGCACAGTATGGATTTAACGGCCCAGACTACACAGCGGAGGAGCAGGGAGAGGTAAAGATTGCAAATGCTGGGGCCCTGCCTAAGCAAGGGGGGCCCACTCGTGGGCGTCGGTACTGGCACTGGGCCCCTCATAGTACAGCGGTGTGTCTGACGGCGGGTGTGCACCACCACCGTCAGAGACACTTGATTGCACTATGAGGGACCCTGTGCCAGTGCCCGCGCCCAAGAGTCGGCCTACGCACCTGTCCAGGGCAACGGCACTCGCGCGGTGTCGTGCGCTAGGTGGTGACCCCGGCCATGGGGGGGGGAGGCAGCACAGTTAGGGAGTTTTAGAAAGAGGCATATGTTGATGTTGGACATTCAGCTGATGCAAAAGGTGAAATAGGTCAAGTCCCAGGAAGAGGTGGACCAAAGCAAGCCATTTTTCTGTCACCCTATGTGTCAGGGGAAGGTGGGACAAAATCCTTGGAAACCCATGCGTGGTTCATTTTAATGAAGGTTAGATCATCCACATTTTGGGTTGACAGACGGGTCCTTTTTTCTGTCAGGATTGATCCAGCTGCACTGAAGACTCTTTCCGATAGCACACTTGCAGCTGGGCAAGCGAGCTCCTGTAAGGCATATTGTGCCAATTCAGGCCAGGTGTCCAGTTTAGCGGCCCAATAGTCAAAGGGGAATGACCTGTGTGGGAGAACATCGATATGGGAGGAAAAGTAGTTTGTAACCATAGTTGACAACTGCTGTCTCCTGTCACTTTCCATCGATGCAGTATTACCAGTTGTGTGAGCGGTACTTGAAAAATCAGTCCACAACATTGTCATGAAACCCCTGTCTCCAACGCCACTTCTGCTGTGTGCACCACAAACACCTCTGGCAAGCTGCCCCCGGCCCGTACGGCTCGTGTGAGAACCATCACCACTGCTGTGTGCTGGGAATGCCTCAAGCAACCGATTTACCAGAGTTGCTTGTTTATTAGCCAATATTAGGTCAAGGTTCTCCTGTGGCATGATGTTTTGTAATTTGCCTTTATAGCGTGGATCCAGGATGCTGGCCAACCAGTAGTCGTCATCATTCATCATTTTGGCAATGCGGGGGTCCCTTTTTAGGATCAGCAAGGCATAATCTGACATGTGGGCCAATGTTCCCGGTGTCAATGATGCACTTCGAGTGCTGGTTGGAGGAGCACTTTCTGGCAAATCCACATCCCTCCAGTCACGCACAAACCCTGTACCAGACCTTGCCACGCCAACATTTTCACTTGCCCCACGAGATGCATCCTCCTCCCCTAAGTAATCATCCCCATCATCCTCCTCCTCCTCCTCCTCTTCTTCCTCCACCTCGTCCAGGAGAGGTCCCTGAGCAGACAATGGCTGAATGTCATCAAGGATTCCCTCCTCCTCTTCCTCCTCATCAACATTGGCTGCAGACGCCTGCTCCTTAAGGTGCGTCAAAGTTTGCATGAGCAGACGCATAAGTGGGATGCTCATGCTTAGGATGGCGTCGTCTGCGCTTACCAGCCGTGTGCATTCCTCAAAACACTGAAGGACTTTACAGAGGTCTTTCAGCTTCGACCACTGCACACCTGTCAACTCCATGTCTGCTCTCAAAGTGCCTGGCCGTGTATCCTCCCACAAATGCATTATGGCCTACCTCTGCTCGCACAGCCGCTCCACCATGTGCAGGGTGGAGTTCCACCTTGTTGCAATGTCGATAATGAGGCGGTGGTTGGGAAGGTGGAGCAATCGCTGCAGCTTCTGCATACGAACGGAGTGTACAGGCGACCGGCGGATGTGCGCGCACAGTCTTCGCACCTTCTGGAGCAGGGCTGTTAACTCCGGATAATTTTTGAGGAAGCACTGCACCACCAGGTTCAAGGTGTGAGCCAAGCAAGGTATGTGGCTGAGTTTTGAAAGGGCTATGGCTGCCACAAAATTACGGCCGTTATCACTAACTACCTTGCCTGCCTCAAGATGTACACTGCCCAGCCATGACTCAGTTTGTCGCTTCAAGTACTCGGCCAGCACCTCGGCGGTGTGTCTGTCGCCCAAACACATCATCTGCAACACAGCCTGCTGACGCTTTCCACTAGCTGCTCGATAGGGGGACACCTCGTGTGCAACAGTGGCAGCTGCAGATGGAGTGCTCGTACGACTGCGCTCTGTGGACGAGCTTTCGCTTCTGGAGGAGGAGGAGGGTCGAACGCCTACAGCCAACTGTTTCCTATACCGTGGGCTAGGCAGCACTGTCCCACCACCGCTGTCCCCTGTGGACCCTGCATCCACCACATTAACCCAGTGCGCAGTGATGGACACGTAACGGCCCTGGCCATGCCGACTGGACCATGCATCAGTTGTGAGGTGCACCTTTCCGCTCACTGACTGCTTGAGTGCATGGAAAATGCAGTCTTTCACATGATGGTGGAGGGCTGGGATGGCTTTGCGAGAGAAGAAGTGGCGACTGGGTAGGTCATAGCGTGGTACTGCATAGGCCATGAGTTCGCGGAAAGCTGCGCTTTCCACTAACCGAAAGGGCATCATCTCAAACGAGATTATTTTGGCAATGTGGGCGTTCAAACCCAGTGTACGCGGATGAGAGACTGAGTACTTTCTTGACCTACTCATAGTGTCTGGGAGGGTGAGCTGGACTTGAGAGCTGCATATGGTGGAAGTAGCGGTGGACAGGGCAGACTGAGAGAGGGTTGATGATGGTGATGGAGTTGGTGTTCTTTCTGATGGCCTAGAATCAGTCTTTCGTTGATATAACAGTGGGATTCCCTGACTGCTGTGGCCTTGCAACGACACCTCAACATTTGCTGCTGTGCTAACCGGTGGGCTTACAGTGGGGGAAACAATGTAGCGTTGCTGACTACCTTCGTTGTGATCAGTTGCACATGTGGCACTTGAGGTTTGGTGTTGTGTCCACGCTTGCAAGTGCATGGTGTTTAAATGTCTAAGCATGCAACTGGTATTCAAATTTTTCAGATTTTTCCCTCGGCTAAAGGTCTTTGCGCACTTCTTACAGATAACCTTGGCCTGATCATGAGGATTTTTGTTCAAAAAAGTGCCACACTGCACTCTTCCTACTTTGGCAGACATTTTGCGGCCTAGCACGCTGTGATCTTTTGACCCTCTGGACAAGCTGTCCAGCAACTCTTTTGATTTTTGGAACCTGTCTTTGGAGTGCTCCGGGCCTGCCAGATAACAGCTGTTGCGATGTCGATGTCTGCTGTGGATGCTCCTCCTCCTCATCTGAGCTATTGTAAGCAGCACCCTCTTCCCCCAATGGATGCCACTCTGGGTCAAAAACTGGGTCATCCATCACCTCCTCTTCAATGTCATGTGCACCTTCCTCTGTGTCACCGTGTATGGTGGTATAGTATGCGGGAAGGGGCACCTGAGTCTCATTAGGGTCAGAATCTGGCCCTGTACACTGCGAGGACAATGTAGTGCTCTGAGTGAATGTACCAGCAGAATCATCCATCAGCGGCTGTGCATCAGTGCACTCCATGTCAGATTCATCTTGGCCTGGGTAATTCACCATTTGACTTGATAACCCAGGCATGGTATGTGAAAACAGCTCCATGGAGTAATCAGTAGTATGGCCTGCGTCATCCTTCAATCTTGGTTGGGGTGAAGGACACAAGGAAAGGTGTGGTTCATGAACATGAGCCTCCAATGAAGAGTCAGTGCTTTTACTTTTTACAACTGAAGAAGAGGAGGCGATAGAGCTGGAGGCTGAGTCAGCAATGTAAGACAAAACTTTTTCCTGATGCTCTGGCTTTAAAAGCGGTTTGCCAACTCCAAGAAAACTAAGCCTTCGAAGCCTTATGGAGCCAGACGATGACGCAGGCTCAACACCTCCTGCATTCGGTCCTATTTTGCTCTTGCCACTACCATCAGATCCACCACCAACACCATCATTACCAGCTGCCAACCCCCGCCCAATTCCACGGCCTCTTCCACCAGCCTTCCTCATTTTTGGTAGAAATGTAGACAAAATCCAACAAACTATATAGTAATGTAAAACAAGGTACAAGGTGTCTATAGGACAGGGGAGATTTTGAATTTCTGCAGACACTTGTGGACACTGGACACTTTTGGATTGTGTGAGGCCCACTGAATATCTGAGCGCTATGTCACAGGCTCGATGGCACAGCTGTGACCAAAGTGACTAGCGGATAAGGGAGATTTTGAATTTCTGCAGACACTGGACACTTTTGGATTGTGTGAGGCCCACTGAATATCTGAGCGCTATGTCACAGGCTCGATGGCACAGCTGTGACCAAAGTGACTAGCGGATAAGGGAGATTTTGAATTTCTGCAGACACTTGTGGACACTGGACACTTTTGGATTGTGTGAGGCCCACTGAATATCTGAGCGCTATGTCACAGGCTCGATGGCACAGCTGTGACCAAAGTGACTAGCGGATAAGGGAGATTTTGAATTTCTGCAGACACTGGACACTTTTGGATTGTGTGAGGCCCACTGAATATCTGAGCGCTATGTCACAGGCTCGATGGCACAGCTGTGACCAAAGTGACTAGAGGATAAGGGAGATTTTGAATTTCTGCAGACACTTGTGGACACTGGACACTTTTGGATTATGTGAGGCCCACTGAATATCTGAGCGCTATGTCACAGTCTCGATGGCACAGCTGTGACCAAAGTGACTAGAGGATAAGTGAGAGATTGAATTTCTGCAGACACTGGACACTTTTGGATTGTGTGAGGCCCACTGAATATCTGACCGCTATGTCACAGGCTCGATGGCACAGCTGTGACCAAAGTGACTAGAGGATAAGTGAGATTTTGAATTTCTGCAGACACTGGACACTTTTGGATTGTGTGAGGCCCACTGAATATATGAGCGCTATGTCACAGGCTCAATGGCACAGCTGTGACCAAAGTGACTAGAGGATAAGGGAGATTTTGAATTTCTGCATACACTTGTGGACACTGGACACTTTTGGATTGTGTGAGGCCCACTGAATATCTGAGCGCTATGTCACAGGCTCGATGGCACAGCTGTGACTAGAGGATAAGTGAGATTTTGAATTTCTGCAAACACTGGACACTTTTGGATTGTGTGAGGCCCACTGAATATCTGAGCGCTATGTCACAGGCTCGATGGCACAGCTGTGACCAAACTGACTAGAGGATAAGGGAGATTTTGAATTTCTGCAGACACTTGTGGACACTGGACACTTTTGGATTGTGTGAGGCCCACTGAATATCACAGCGCTATGTCACAGGCAGAAGTTGGCTAGTGTATCACAAACTACAAGGTGTATGTAGAATTGGGCAGAGTAGGAATCTCCCTAGAGTGCAGGTCTGTAAGAACGGAACATGTCCTCGACTTATTCTCACAGAGTGACACAGATAGCTTCACTGTGGCTGTGATAACAGCCGTTACACGGTACTGTGTGAGGAGCGTACACCGCTGTATGGTGTGAAAAAATGCACGCTCAGTACCTCAGCAGGACAAAAAAAAAAATTGGGATTGCTTTTAAAAAAGCAGTTTGCAGAGCAGTGGGTAAACAGCAATGCAGCTGTCAGGAAGCCTTAGAAGGCAGCCCAACAACCAACACCACTGATACACCACAATATAGCCTCCCCTTGCACTGCACACACAGTGACTGGTGTGTTGTACAGGCACAATCGCTAGCAGCAGAAGCAGTTTTTTTTTCTTCTTCCCTGCCTAACGCTCTCCCTACAGAATCAGCAGCAACCTCTCCCTATGCTAAGATCGGCAGAAGTAAGATGGCGGTTGGCGTGCACGCCCTTTTATACCCCCTGTGACGCCCACCAAAGCAAGCCAATCACTTGCATGCCCTTCTGAAAGATGGTGGTGACCCGTGCCTATGTCATCACATTGCCCACAGTGTCCGTGGATCCTGATTGGCTGAAAAAGAGCGCAAAACAAACTTTTGAAACGCGACTTTGGCGTGTAAGTCGCCGACCTGGTGGCCGACCTCATCCTAGGGTCGGGTTTTGTTTCATGAAACCCGACTTTGCCAAAAGTCGGCGACTTTTGAAATTTTTCGACCCGTTTCGCTCAACTCTAGTCCTAAAGCCAAATTGGATATAATTCCACACCAAACATAAAAAAGAGGGTGGACAAAAGTATTGGCACTGTTCGAAAAATCATGTGATGCTTCTCTAATTTGTGTAATTAACAGCACCTGTAACTTACCTGTGGCACCTAACAGGTGTTGGCAATAACTAAATCACACTTGCAGCCAGTTGACATGGATTAAAGTTGACTCAACCTCTGTCCTGTGTCCTTGTGTGTACCACATTGAGCATGGAGAAAAGAAAGAAGACCAAAGAACTGTCTGAGGACTTGAGAAACCAAATTGTGAGGAAGCATGAGCAATCTCAAGGCTACAAGTCCATCTCCAAAGACCTGAATGTTCCTGTATCTACCGTGTGCAGTGTCATCAAGAAGTTTATAGCCCATGGCACTGTGGCTAACCTCCCTAGATGTGGACGAAAAAGAAAAATTGACAAGAGATTTCAAACGCAAGATTGTGCGGATGTTGGATAAAGAACCTCGACTAACATCCAAACAAGTTCAAGCTGCCCTGCAGTCCGAGGGTACAACAGTGTCAACCCGTACTATCCGTCGGCGTCTGAATGAAAAGGGACTGTATGGTAGGAGACCCAGGAAGACCCCACTTCTTACCCCGAGACATAAAAAAGCCAGGTTGGAGTTTGCCAAAACTTACCTGAAAAAGCCTAAAACGTTCTGGAAGAATGTTCTCTGGTCAGATGAGACAAAAGTAGAGCTTTTTGGGCAAAGGCATCAGCATAGAGTTTACAGGAGAAAAAAAGAGGCATTCAAAGAAAAAAAATACGGTCCCTACAATCAAACATGGCGGAGGTTCCCTGATGTTTTGGGGTTGCTTTGCTTCCTCTGGCACTGGACTGCTTGACCGTGTGCATGGCATTATGAAGTCTGAAGTCTACCAACAAATTTTGCAGCATAATGTAGGGCCCAGTGTGAGAAAGCTGGGTCTCCCTCAGAGGTTGTGGGTCTTCCAGCAGGACAATGACCCAAAACACACTTCAAAAAGCACTAGAAAATGGTTTGAGAGAAAGCACTGGAGACTTCTAAGGTGGCCAGCAATGAGTCCAGACCTGAATCCCATAGAACACCTGTGGAGAGATCTAAAAATGGCAGTTTGGAGAAGGCACCCTTCAAATATCAGGGACCTGGAGCAGTTTGCCAAAGAAGAATGGTCTAAAATTCCAGCAGAGCATTGTAAGAAACTCATTGATGGTTACCGGAAGCGGTTGGTCGCAGTTATTTTGGCTAAAGGTTGTGCAACCAAGTATTAGGCTGAGGGTGCCAATACTTTTGTCTGGCCCATTTTTGGAGTTTTGTGTGAAATGATCAATGTTTTGCTTTTTGCTTCATTCTCTTTTGTGTTTTTTTCATTTAAGACAAATTAAATGAAGATAATAATACCAAAGAATTTGTGATTGCAATCATTTTCAGGAAGAAACTGAGTATTATCTGACAGAATTGCAGGGGTGTCAATACTTTTGTCCACAACTGTACATCACTGGACTGTCTCCACATCATTCCTCTGCCAGATTACATAGCAAAAACCCACTGACTGGTTCCCTTTACGTCTCATTTAATTTTTTATAAGAAATTATTTTTTTTTCAAATAAACAGTTAATTTTGCTTCAGTGATATTGAGTGGTATCAAAAAAGACCCATTAAAACTTACAATTTTAATTAGATATATTTTTAAAAATGTAAACTCAAAAAAGACAAACCGAAAAAATACACCCTGACAGGCCCTAGATAGCCCTAATTTCTGGGTCTACATTGCAGCAGAGGTTGACACCCTATATAACACAGCAATTGGTGCCCCTGCTCCTCGACGGCTGTCCCGGAGAGACCCTATTAGTCCCTGTTCTCAGATACAGGAACAATTACCGCAACATCACTGGCCCAGGTGTTTGATAAACAATCCAGTCCATGCAAATATAATTGATAACAGCATATATTGCATGCCATATACGGTATATCAAACACTGATAGAGGCAAAATTCTGCATATAGACACTTTTTTAGACATAAGCACCCCACTAATTATTTGATCAAAAAAGTGGTTTATAACATTCTAGTTAGAACTATACCACTGAGTGCCAAAGATAAATGCCATCACATCAAGTGGCTTATGTCACATTATACATATCCTAATAGTCTATTCCATATTAATGCTATAAGAATGCTCATGGGAACCATTCAGGGGTCATGTTCCTCAAACATCTTAAACTGAGTATTCTGAGTCATCATGTAAACCGATACATAAAACGATGACAATGACAAACAGATAAATTAATAAAGTGTCTGTGCTTAATCTCTTATGATAAATATCAATATGCAATCATATAAAGAGGGAAATACTTCTCCCATAGAGATTAAAGTGCCTGTGCCTTTGTATAGGGTAGTAAAAATAGGGGTTTACTAATCCCATAGGTAATTCCTCTGCCTCGTGTGCCCCCAAAAGTGGTTCATCAGGAGTCCCGATAAATAGAAGTTCACACTAGATCATCTAGTGCAGCAGTCCCCAACCTTTTTGACCTTGAGAGCCACATTCAGCACTGAGAGCGGGTGCAAGCCACATTTAACTCTGAGAGGTGGTCACGAGCAACATCTTGCTCCTTTCCCCCTCAATGTAGTGTCAACCAAAGCCCCCTTTATGGGTATAATGAACACCGAAGCTTTTCCACAGAAATCACTCCAAAGAAGTACACTGAGATCCAGGGGTTCCCACAATGCCCCAATTCAGTATTCTTCCATTAAGGACTCCCAACACACTGTTGCATTCAGCTTCAAGAACCTCCTCTACCAGGTAGTATCATCCTCCAGCGTACCATACCTAAAACATCTCTAAACCCCCAAGACCAGTAAATATACATCCAGGTCTGCTCTTCTGTGCCGGGCTACTCACAAAATTCACCATTTTGAGATGTACTTGTGGGGAAGGTGACTTGACGGACAGACGTGACTGGTAGTAGGAGGGGACGGTTTGTGCACTAGAGACGGAGATTGACAGGATGGTAGGGTGACAGCTGGGAAAGGTGGATAGGAGAGTGCAGTACCTAGAAATGACCACAAGATGGCAAAGGGGAGTAGCTTAGGACTTAACATCAGCATATGGCTTGAGAAACGCTTAGTCATGGGGGCGGGGAGATAGGAACCCAGGAGGGGAATTCCCGGTGAGAGAGGGGATAAATAGGACTCGGTGGGGTTCCAGGCAGGCTAGTCCAGGGAGGAGCTCGGTAGAAGACGGTGAAGAGCTCGACCAGGGGACAGGCAGCAAAGAGACAGTCAGAGGGGTGGCCCTGACCCGACGGACCGCAGGACAGACGTGGCCCCAGGGGGTACCGATTGGACGACGACCTCGGGCAGGTGAAGCGCTGGCGGTAGATTGGTCTAGGACAGCCCCAGCGAAAGATCCGTGAGGTGCGTTACTTTGACTGGAGCAAAAGTGCAGGTACCCGGGCCTGGAGACAGAGAACTGTAAAGAGGCTGCGGTGTGTGGTTGTGGTCGTCAGGAGGACGACAAATAAATCCAGAACTGTTACTATTGAAATCTGTCTCCGCCTCGTCCTTGCATCGCCTGGTGTCTGTGTCATCCGGACAGGGTAAGCAGTGGTCCACCCCCCAATCCCGGCCCCCCACCACATTCTCTTCATACCTGTTAGCTAGACCAGGAGCTAATGCACCAAGCTAGCAGACAGTTGAGAGCCACAATTCCTGGGACCGCGAGCCACACGTGGCTCTCGACTTACAGGTTGGGGACCCCTGATCTAGTGAGACAGAGGCACTACATCATCTAGTGTGAACATCTATTTATCGAGCCTCCTGATGAACCACCTTTGGGGAAAGGTGTTGAGACAGAAGTTCTAGATTATCTAGTATGAGCATCTATTTATCGGGCCTCCTGATGAACCACCTTTGGGGAAATGCGTTGAGACAGAAGCACTAGATTATCTAGTGTGAACATCTATTTATCGGGGCTCCTGATGAACCACCTTTGGGGACACATGAGGCAGAGGCATTACCTATGGAATAAGTAAACCCCGATTTTTACTACCATATACAAGGCACTGGGACTTTAGTCTGTATGGGAGAAGTATTTCCCTGGTTATATATTTGTATATTGATATTTGGAAAGCACAGACACTTTATTTATTTACCTGTTTGTCATTGTCACAGTTTTATGTAAAATTGTAAGTTTTAATAGTTCTTTTTTGGTGCTACTGGATTTTTGATGACCTTGGATTATTTATAATTCAGTGATATTGACAATTAATATTACTCATAGGGTCACATATACTGTACATGTATAGAATTATTTGTTAAATTGCCCGTATGCTAACCTGGTAGACTGCCTCATCCCGGTATGAAGGAAAATTCTCCACCACAAGCTGCAAGAGTTTCACTGCACTTTTTTCACTCTTCTTAACACAGTTCAGAAAAGACCCTCCAAATTTTTCCATCAGTACCTTTCCAGTCTGATGAAGGATCTCAAGACGGGTTTCGATCAAGGTGATGGGAATTTCCGTGTCAGAGCGGAAAACATGATTTAGCTGGTCCAGGGTTACAGTGGAATAATATGATGCCGCAGTGATGGGAATTCCTAGAAATGCACAAAGTTATATTTAATGGACATCTTCATGATGTTTTACGAGTAGTGTTGAGCGATACCGTCCGATACTTAAAAGTATCGGATCGGATGGTATCGGCCGATCTAAAAAAAATATCGGGTATCGCCGATTCCGATACCGGAAGTCCCATTCAAGTCTATGGGACTTCCGGTATCGGAATAAGAAAAACCCTATTTTTGCCTTGTACAGCCTCTCTGGGGTCTGTACGGGCCTTTCGGGGGCTGTGCCGGCCTGCCGGGGGGTCTGTGAAGGCTCCGGTGGTCTGTGCCGGCCTGCCGGGGGGCTGTTCCGGCCTGCCGGGGGTCTGTGCCGGCCTGCCGGGGGGCTGTGCCGGCCTGCCGGGGGGTCTGTGCAGGCTCCAGTGGTCTGTGCCGGCCTGCCGGGGGGCTGTGCCGGCCTGCTGGGGGGTCTGTGCAGGCTCCGGTGGTCTGTGCCGGCCTGCCGGGGGGCTGTGCCGGCCTGCCGGGGGGTCTGTGCAGGCTCCGGTAGTCTGTGCAGGCATCGTCCGATGGGACTACAAGTCCCATCGGGTGATGCCTGCTACCATGACAGTGATTGACACATTAGCCAATGATGGGACAGTAGTAGTCCCATCATCCGGCTAATGTGTTGAATGTAAAAAAAAAAATAAAAAAAAATTTTTTACATGCTACATACATGCTACATACATGCTACATACATACAACATGCATACTACATATATACTACATGTAACATACATACTACATACATGCTACATACTACATACATACTACATACATAATACATATATACTACATGCATGCAACATACATACAACATATATACTACATGCATGCAACATACATACTACATATATACCACATGCATGCAACATGCATACTACATATATACTGCATATATACTACATGCATGCAACATACATATATACTACATACAATACATACATATAGACATACAGTACATATAACATAGAGTACATACTCACCGTCACTTGTCACTTTGATCCCCGAAGCCATTGTTGCCTGAGGAATAAATATCAAAATAAAAAAACACCAATATACTTACCCCGATCCGCAGAAGTCCACGAGGGTCCCACGTCCATCTTGCGTGGAGAACAGCAGCATCAGCTGATGCTACCGTTCTCTACCAGCTCCAGGAATACAATGACGGAAGGTAGGTATCCTTCCGCACTGTATTCCTCCACCACTTTAAAAAGAAAAAGTCCCTAGTCTCACTTTATGCCATTGCTGCATGGGAAATTCCCACACAGCAATGGCATAAAGTGAGACTAGGGACTTTTTTTTTACAGTGGTGGAGGAATACAGTGCGGAAGGATACCTACCTTCCGTCATTGTATTCCTGGAGCTGGTAGAGAACGGTAGCATCAGCTGATGCTGCTGTTCTCCATGCAAGATGGACGTGGGACCCTCGTGGACTTCTGCGGATCGGGGTAAGTATATTGGTGTTTTTTTATTTTGATATTTATTCCTCAGGCGACAATGGCTTCGGGGATCAAAGTGACAAGTGATGGTGAGTATGTACTCTATGTTATATGTACTGTATATCTATATGTATGTATTGTATGTAGTATATATGTATGTTGCATGCATGTAGTATATATGCAGTATATATGTAGTATGCATGTTGCATGCATGTGGTATATATGTAGTATGTATGTTGCATGCATGTAGTGTATGTATGTATGTAGCATGTATGTAGTATGCATGTAGTATGTTGCATGTATGTAGCATGTAGTGTGTATGTTGCATGTATGTAGCATGTAGTATATATGTAGTATGTATGTTACATGTAGTATATATAGTATATATGTAGTATGCATGTTGCATGCATGTAGTATATATGTTGTATGTATGTTGCATGCATGTAGTATATATGTATTATGTATGTAGTATGTATGTAGCATGTATGTAGTATGTATGTTACATGTAGTATGCATGTTGTATGTATGTAGCATGTATGTAGCATGTAATTTTTTTCTTTTTTTTTTTACATTCAACACATTAGCCGGATGATGGGACTACTACTGTCCCATCATTGGCTAATGTGTCAATCACTGTCATGGTAGCAGGCATCGCCCGATGGGACTTGTAGTCCCATCGGACGATGCCTGCACAGACCCCCGGAGCCTGCACAGACCACCGGCAGGCCGGCACAGACCACCGGAGCCTGCACAGACCACCGGCAGGCCGGTACAGACCCCCGGACAGTCGGCACAGCCCCCCCGAAGGCCCGAACTGACGGCGCATCATGATGCGCACAGACAGCGCATCATGATGACATCATTTCGGCAGCCAATCAGAGCCACAAAAGTGGCTCATTGCATTTTGGACTTCCGATTCCGGTATCCGATACGAAAAAAGTATCGGTACTCGGTATCGGAATTCCGATACGGCAAATATCGGCCGATACCCGATACTTGCGGTATCGGAAAGCTCAACACTATTTACAAGGCATCGATAAATATTTGGCCTTGAATATTTCTAGCAGACAAAAAATTAAGGCTATGTGCCCACGTTAGCGTTTTTAAACGCTCAGGAAACTGATCCCCTTCCCAGAAAACACGCATTTTATTTCCGCGCGTTTCTTGCAAGTTTTTAGCCCAAAAGACGTGCGTTTTTTACTTGTTTTTTACGCGCTTTTTTGGGAACATTGGAAAAAGCTAAAAGCGCTCAGCAATGCGGAAATTAATGAGCATGCTGCATTTTTAGCCGCTAAGCGATTCCTGAGCGTTTAAAAACGCATGCATTGGCACAAAAAGTCAAAAAACGCATGCAATTTAATGTGAAGCTTCTTTTAAGTGTTTCTGCAGCATCTGAACGGGCACAAACGCTGCGGAAATGCTTAAAAAACGCAACGTGGGCACACAGCCTTAAGTGCTAAATTTTAACAGAAAAGATTGTCAATTTGAAATTGTGATTAAGAAAAAATAACTTTATAAGGTGAAGATTAGAACTTCTGAAAAAACTTTGCAAAAGTGTCTTGCTTTTGTCGGACAATGCGCAGCCCACCAGTCTCATATTGCCATGCAAAAACTCAATGACATCAGCTTTTAAGTTGTTGACCATCACCCATATTCTCCTGATTTGGCCTCTCCTGAATTTTAGAATGTTTTTCTAAAGGATTAGAATTACTTTTTTATCAATGTATTAAATGTAGAAGCTCTGATTTATCAGTATTTATGCCAGAAAACTGATGTAAAACACTCTGAAAAGTTGAACAATTTTTGTGCAGTGCTCAGTTGCGCAAAAATGTTGTGACTTTTAGCATTTTCATGCCAAAATGGGTGGAGCTGGGAAGGAGACAAGGCTGGGCAGCGCATCAGTAGTGGTGGTGTTTCTTATTCCATAAATGTTACTCCAACTTTAAAATAGGAAAAAAAGAAAATAACCTGTATAGGTATCACAGGCAACTTACTGACCTTCATCCAAGGCACGGTTTATGGCAGCACAGAATGACCAGTAGCCACTGTACTCCTTTCCTTTGTACTTGACCAAGTACTTCTTATCTTGATTTTCTGACCAGAAGGAAAAGTTCAAGGTATCAGCAAAAAACACCCAATTGACAGCATCTTCCCCGGAGCCCTGTGGATTCAGTTCATGAAGAAATTTCCATCCCTTCAGTGTGATCTCCTTGCGATCAATCTTCCCAAAGAGCTTCTCGGCAAGGGAGTGTACACCCGCCATGTCCACAGACACATCCATGCTCTTCTCAGTGATGAACCTTCCAGTATCTCGGGGTCCAAGTGGAGCTGCCATTCTGGTCTGGTACAAGATTTAACATCAATCATATTATTCATATACAATCTTAACGGTCCAGTTCACACTAGTATCACACCGTAAAACA
This sequence comes from Dendrobates tinctorius, assembly GCF_039654945.1. NCBI lineage: Eukaryota > Metazoa > Chordata > Amphibia > Anura > Dendrobatidae > Dendrobates > Dendrobates tinctorius. Next base: position 3,496,946 of record NW_027361844.1, on the reverse strand, counting down.
TTATGAGATAGTATTTATACTGAAAATAAAGTACTTCAAGTGCTACAGTAGTATTAGTGCTGGAGAAACAGAGCAAGTAAGAAAAAAAGCTAGCAACGTAAGGGCTGGGACAGATCTAGTGCTTTAAAGAAGTATTCATACCCTGTGAACGTTCCCACATTTGTTCACGTTACACTCAAACGTGAATGTATTTTATTGAGATTTTATGTGATATACCAACACAAAGCAGCAAATTGTGATGTGCATTTGTTTTCAGCCCCATGAGTCAATGCCTTGTAGGACCACCTTTCTCTGAAATTACTGCTGCAAGTCTTTTGGGGTATATCTCTACCAGCTTTGCACATCTAGAGGCTGAAATTTTTGCAAACTTGCTCTAGCTCAGAGAGATGGATGGAGACTTCTGTGAACAGCAGTTTTCAAGTCTTGTCACTAGAGTTGAGCGACTTTTGGTTTTTTAGGGTCGAGTTTCGTTTCATGAAACCCGACTTTTCCAAAAGTCGGGTCGAGCAAAATCTTCCGACTATAGGGAAAAGTCGGGGGTCCGACCGAAACACGAAACCCAATGTAAGTCAATGGAGAATTAAAGTCGGCAGTGAGAGGAGGACAGGAAACACACGTACAGTGCCCATTTGAATGCTAAAAGCATCAATTCTTCTTACTTAAGCTTGTCAACCTTAATTTACTTCATAATACTAGTTACGCACTGAAAAATGGGGGTTATTTGGCTACAGTTGTGGGGGGGTAGGGCTGGCTCCAGGTTTTCGTGTGCCCAGGGCCAAAGAGCGCCCCTTTAACACATACCACAACTCATGATGCTCCGATACGGCAGAGAAATAGCAGTATAGTACAATGAAAAATACTTCACTTCTTACATCTCATGACTGATATCCATTTTAAATTCTCCATTACCTCCAAAAACGGACAGTATATAACTCCATACAGTATTATGGCCAGCGCTTAGTGCACTATACAGAGTAATGAGGCCCATATATTTCTCCATATGGAATCATTAATCCCATATAATGTTTCAAACTGTATATGATGAGCTCCACATAATGCTATAGTATATGTTGGTCCCAATGGATGAAGCTCCACTGTCTTATGGGCCCAAATAATGCTCCATATATAATGGGCCCCATTTCTACTGCTCTAGTGTATAATGGGCCCTGTAAATGCTGCTCCAGTGTCTGATGTCCACCTTTGGAATGCTCCAGTGTATGGTGGGCCCCATATATCATTCACCAGAGTATAGTGCTCCCCAAAAATTGCTGTCCCAACATTGAAAACAAATACATAAGTCTCCTTGCTAGGGAATCCCTGCACTACCCTGAACTCCTTGTTGTCCCCATCTTCCATCTCACTGCACTTGGCTGTTTTAGCCCTCTCACCGGCAGAGACACTTTTGCGTACTATGCGGTGCCCTGTGCCAGTGCCATTGCCCATGAGTATGCCCCCCCACCTGCTCAAGGAACCTGCACTTTCATCTGCACCTTCTTCTTTGTCACCGTGTAAGGTGGTATAGTATGTGGGAAGGGGAACCTGAGTTTCCTCTGGGTCAGATTCTGGCAGTGTAGAGTGCGAGGGGAATGTAGTGGTCTGGGTCAATGTACCAGCAGCATCATCCAGCAGTGGCTGGGCCTCAGTGCACTAGTGGCGTCCACAAGAGTACGGTCGCCACTGTGGCATTACCTTCCTCCTAGGGAGTGTGTTGTCAAGCTTGGGAGCAACGAAGGATCTCTCTAGCAGTGAAACCAACACACAACATATTTCCCACTCCAGGCTAGCAGAGAGACCTCTGAACCTGACTGCTGAGGAGCTGCTCTCTGTGGTCGGGAGGAGGTAAGTTAGGGCACTCTGTGCAGGGAAGGGGAAGTGTGTGGACGTGAGAAGGGGAGCTGGAGGATGAGCAGAGTTAAGGCTCACTCCTAGCTGGATCGCATGGTCCCGATTCCGGTCTCCGAGTTTGTAGGGACACTGACATTCCTGCAGCAGAAACCGGGGGAAGTAGCAGCTATAAATGCTCTGTACCCAACTAAGGCTCGGAGGCCCCAGCATCGACATGTGGGAGCCAGAAGGAAAAGGCTACAGCTGTCTGCCATACAAGTAAAGTCTGAGGAACATCTGTTAGACAGGAGGCGCTTCAGTGAACCACGGTCCTGTGAGTGCTTCCTCCACAAGTGCTAGAAAGGAGACGTTCAGGAAGGTACATGTTGGCGGAGTGTTGGAAGGGAGCTTTCCATTTTGGTCCTGGAGGTTGGCTGAGGTCCTGACCCAGAGGACACAGCACGGAGGCAGGCATCTGTGTAACCTGCAGACTGTGAGTAAAGCTTTGGAACTGCACGCTCTGGTGTCCTACAGTTGTTCCAGCACCGCTACATCTGGGTACCAGCACCTACACCGCCTGTGCCTTTCCCCCATAACTACATCTACACTTCCCTGGGACTCCAGCTCCACCTGTGGGGAGCTTCACCATCTTTGCTGCACAACACCATCAGTCCCAGAGGATCTGCATGCAGCGTCGGCCTAACATCTATGTTGCCGAACACCACAGGTGGCGTCAAACTATCTATATAAACTCTTTACCATTATACCACGCCATTTACATGGGCGCCCAGGGCCACCGTCCGGGTCACCGCTGCTGTGACACATCCCAATGACACCAGCCCGGTATCGAGTACCCCACAGCCCTGGGAGGGCGACCCATATGCCGACTGCTGATCGGGCGGCGTTATTCCCACGAACCTCCAAACAGCGTCCATGAAGGCAAAGTTTTTGGTTTCCGGGGGCAGTATGATTGCAAAGCTGAACCTTAAAGGAATGTCCAAAAGGGCACCACCAGGAGTGGAGCCTGTGGCTTAATTGGACTCCATCCGGGAAACCACAACCATGCCACCTAAAGAAAAGATGCACACTTTGAAAGCTTTGTCGATTCTGTGTGTGGTGTGGTATGTGTGTTTGTAGTTGTGCTAGCGATTTCTCAGCTTTATTCCGTTAACAACCGAGACTCCGGCATGCCCCGCAGCACGCGTCAAGCTTACTAGAGGGATAAGCGAGGCTCTGGCACGTGAGATCGAGCAATAACAGGCTTAGCATTCCCGTACATGTCCAGGGCTGCATGCACGCTACACTGAAAGGACCAACTTTTGTCGCTTACAGGTGCAGATAACCTGCTGAACTCCGTTAGTGATGGGGATCTGGGATTCAGATTATTCCCCGCGAACGATGATTTCCCAGTAAGTTCAGGTCAACCGCAATTCCGGAGTTAGGCCTAACCGTCATTCCTGAAAAAATTACGTGTCCAAACCACAGGTGCTGTAGCTTGCTTAACAGCTCGGCAGCCGTTCTCAGGCCCAGTATGGATTCAACGACATTGTAGAAAGTTGATAAAGGGTACAGTTTCACCGGATAACACGTATATATGTAGCCTAGTTTACACATTAAAAATATATGTCTATAGATCAGGAGGCAGACTCAGATGTTCTCAGGCCCAGTATGGATTTGACCAGATTGTACAAAGTTGAGAAAGGGTACTTTATCACTGGATAGCAGGTATATATAGCATAGTTTAAACATGTAAAATCTCCGTGTTCTCAGTATGGATTACACAGCAATCTAAAAAGTGGAAAAAAGGAAATGCATTTGAGGCGTACACAACTATATACTTTTGGTGTTATTTTTAAATCTTCATATATATTTCTGTTTCAGTAATACAGTCCAGCCTCTCCGCAATAGGAAATGAGATGCATACAATTACTGACATAAAGGCTAGTGATTGCAGAAATCTAGGAATTACTATTCACGGGAAAAACTTCCGTCACAATTCGCATAGACGATGCTGACCCTCAATTAATTTGTGTGTTGAGACAGTGAAAACATTTTTTTGTGAATAAAGTCTTGCTGTATCACACTTTCGTTGATTCGATCACTGTTACTCATCTCAATCAAATTTTTATCACAGGGAGCAATGTAAACATGGTGCTCACTGGCTATCATGATCTGTCACGTAACTTTGGAGTGCAAAAGACAGAAGCTACAGGCCGTAGGCGATTCTATTTGATTGGCATGAGAGGGCACATTTTAAAATGTGCGCCGGAATGTCACACGTTTGTGAGTAGGAAAACTGTGAAAGCTGATGATAAACCACCACTGCATGTCATTGTGAGTCGACGTCCATAAGAAATGGAAGCCATTGATCATCTGGAGCTAGAGCCCGGCCAGCAGGACAGGGCATAGCTACGCCTTAACCATCATCTTTCAGTTCAATCAATTTGTAGTGGCACTCCCAGTGAAGGATTTGAAAGCCCAGACTACACAGCAGAGGAGCAGGGAGAGGTAAACATTGCAAATGCTGGGGCCCTGCCCAAGCAAGGGGGGCACACTCGTGGGTGTCGGTACTGGCACTGGGCCCCTCATAGTACGGCGGTGTGTCAGACGGCGGGTGTGCACCACCACCATCAGAGACACTTGATTGCACTATGAGGGACCCTGTGCCAGTGCCCGTGCCCAAGAGTCGGCCTACCCACCTGTCCAGGGCAACGGCACTCGCACGGTTTCGGCCATGGGGGCCATGGGGGGGGCAGCCCAGTTAGGGCGGTTTACAAAGTGGCATATGTAGATGTGGGACATTCAGCTGCTGCAAAAGGCGAAATAGGTCAAATTCGCGGAATAGGAGGAGGACCAAAGCAAGCCATTTTTCTGGCAATCTATGTGTCATCAAGGGAAGGTGGGACAAAATCCTTGGAAACCCATGCATGGTTCATTTTAATGAAGGTTAGATCATCCACATTTTGGGTTGACAGACGGGTCCTTTTTTCTGTCAGGATTGATCCAGCTGCACTGAAGACTCTTTCCGATAGCACACTTGCAGCTGGGCAAGCGAGCTCCTGTAAGGCACATTGTGCCAATTCAGGCTAGGTGTCCAGTTTAGCGGCCCAATAGTCAAAGGGGAATGACCTGTGCGGGAGAACATTGATATGGGAGGAAAAGTATTTTGTAACCATAGTTGACCACTGCTGTCTCCTGTCACTTTCCATCGATACAGTATTACCAGTTGTGTGAGCGGTACTTGAAAAATCAGTCCACAACATTGTCATGAAACCCATGTCTCCAACTCCACTTCTGCTGTGTGCACCACGAACACCTCTGCCAAGCTGCCCCCGGCCCGTACGGCTCGTGTGAGAACCATCACCGCTGCTGTGTGCTGGGAATGCCTCAACCAACCGGTTTACCAGAGTTGCTTGTTTATTAGCCAATATTAGGTCAAGGTTCTCCTGTGGCATGATGTTTTGTATTTTGCCTTTATAGCGTGGATCCAGGATGCTGGCCAACCAGTAGTCGTCATCGTTCATCATATTGGCAATGCGGGGGTCCCTTTTTAGGATCTGCAAGGCATAATCTGACATGTGGGCCAATGTTCCCGGTGTCAATGATGCACTGCGAGTGCTGGTTGGAGGAACACTTTCTGGCAAATCCACATCCCTCCAGTCACGCACAAACCCTGTACCAGACCTTGCCACGCCAACATTTTCACTTGCCCCACGAGATGCATCCTCCTCCCCTAAGTAATCATCCCCATCATCATCCTCCTCCTCCTCTTCTTCCTCCACCTCGTCCAGGAGAGGTCCCTGAGCAGACAATGGCTGAATGTCATCAAGCATTTCCTCCTCCTCTTCCTCCTCGTCAACATTGGCTGCAGACGCCTGCTCCTTAAGGTGCGTCAAAGTTTGCACGAGCAGACGCATAAGTGGGATGCTCATGCTTAGGATGGCGTCGTCTGCGCTTACCAGCCGTGTGCATTCCTCAAAACACTGAAGGACTTTACAGAGGTCTTTCAGCTTCGACCACTGCATACCTGTCAACTCCATGTCTGCTCTCAAAGTGCCTGGCCATGTATCCTCCCACAAATGCATTATGGCCTGCCTCTGTTCGCACAGCCGCTCAACCATGTGCAGGGTGGAGTTCCACCTTGTTGCAATGTCGATAATGAGGCGGTGGTTGGGAAGGTGGAGCAATCTCTGCAGCTTCTGCATACGAATGGAGTGTACAGGCGACCGGCGGATGTGCGCGCACAGTCTTCGCACCTTCTGGAGCAGGGCTGTTAACTCTGGATAATTGTTGAGGAAGCACTGCACCACCAGGTTCAAGGTGTGAGCCAAGCAAGGTATGTGGCTGAGTTTTGAAAGGGCTATGGCTGCCACAAAATTACGGCCGTTATCACTAACTACCTTGCCTGCCTCAAGATGTATACTGCCCAGCCATGACTCAGTTTGTCGCTGAAAGTACTCGGCCAGCACCTCCGCGGTGTGTATGTCGCCCAAACACATCATCTGCAACACAGCCTGCTGACGCTTTCCACTAGCTGCTCGATAGGGGGACACCTCGTGTGCAACAGTGGCAGCTGCAGATGGAGTGCTCGTACGACTGCGCTCTGTGGACGAGCTTTCGCTTCTGGAGGAGGAGGAGGAGGAGGGTCGAACGCCTACAGCCAACTGTTTCCTATACCGTGGGCTAGGCAGCACTGTCCCACCACCGCTGTCCCCTGTGGACCCTGCATCCACCACATTAACCCAGTGTGCAGTGATGGACACGTAACGGCCCTGGCCATGCCGACTGGACCATGCATCTGTTGTGAGTTGCACCTTTCCACTCACTGACTGCTTGAGTGCATGGACAATGCGATCTTTCACATGATGGTGGAGGGCTGAGATGGCTTTGCGAGAGAAGAAGTGGCGACTGGGTAGGTCATAGCGTGGTACTGCATAGGCCATGAGTTAGCGGAAAGCTGCGCTTTCCACCAACCGATAGGGCATCATCTCTAACGAGATTAGTTTGGCAATGTGGGCGTTCAAACCCAGTGTACGCGGATGAGAGACTGAGTACTTTCTTGACCTACTCATAGTCTCTGGGAGGGTGAGCTGGACTTGAGAGCTGCATATGGTGGAACTAGCGGTGGACAGGGCGGACTGAGAGAGGGTTGATGATGGTGATGGAGTTGGTGTTCTTTCTGATGGCCTAGATTCAGTCTTTCGTTGATATAACAGTGGGATTCCCTGACTGCTTTGGCCTTGCAACGACACCTCAACATTTGCTGCTGTGCTAACCGGTGGGCTTACAGTGGGGGAAACAATGTAGCATTGCTGACTACCTTCTTTGTGATCAGTTGCACATGTGGTACTTGAGGTTTGGTGTTGTGTCCACGCTTGCAAGTGCATGCTGGTTAAATGTCTAAGCATGCAACTGGTATTCAAATTTTTCAGATTTTTCCCTCGGCTAAAGGTCTTTGCGCACTTCTTACAGATAACCTTGGCCTGATCATGAGGATTTTGTTCAAAAAAGTGTCACACTGCACTCTTTCTACTTTGGAAGTCATTTTGCGGCCTAGCACGCTGTGCTATTTTGACCGTCTGGACAAGCTGTCCAGCAACTCTTTTGATTTTTGGAACCTGTCTTTGGAGTGCTCCGGGCCTGCCAGATAATAGCTGTTGCGATGTCGATGTCTGCTGCGGATGCTCCTCCTCCTCATCTGAGCTATTGGAAGCAGCACCCTCTTCCCCCAATGGATGCCAATCTGGGTCAACAACTAGGTCATCCATCACCTCCTCTTCAATGTCATGTGCACCTTCCTCTGTGTCACCGTGTATGGTGGTATAGTATGCGGGAAGTTGCACCTGAGTCTCATCAGGGTCAGAATCTGGCTCATTACACTGTGAGGACAATGTAGTGCTCTGAGTGAATGTACCAGCAGAATCATCTATCAGTGCCTGTGCATCAGTGCACTCCATGTCAGATTCATCTTGGCCTGGGTAATTCACCATTTCACTTGATAGCCCAGGCATGGTATGTGAAAACAGCTCCATGGAGTAATCAGTTGTATGGCCTGCGTCATCCTTCAATCTTGGTTGGGGTGAAGGACACAAGGAAAGGTGTGGTAAGCAATGTAAGCCAAAACTTTTTCCTGAAGCTCTGGCTTTAAAAGCGGTTTGCCAACTCTTAGAAAACTAAGCCTTCGAGGCCTTGTGGTGCCAGATGATGACGCAGGCTCAACACCTCCTGCATTCGATCCTATTTTGCTTTTGCCACTACCATCAGATCCACCACCAACACCATCATTACCAGCTGGCAACCCCCGCCCAATTCCACTGCCTCTTCCACCAGCCTTCCTCATTTTTGGTAAAAATGTACACAAAATCCCACAAACTATATAGTAATGTAAAACAAGGTACAAGGTGTATATAGGACAGGGGAGATGTAGAATTTCTGAACACACTTGTGGACACTGTTGGATTGTGTGAGGCCCAGTGAATATCACACCGCTATGTCACAGTCTCAATGTCGCAGGTGTGAAAAATGTCACTATAGGACAGGGGAGATGTAGAATTTCTGAACACACTTGTGGACACTGTTGGATTGTGTGAGGCCCAGTGAATATCACACCGCTATGTCACAGTCTCAATGTCGCAGGTGTGAAAAATGTCATTATAGGACAGGGGAGATGTAGAATTTCTGAACACACTTGTGGACACTGTTGGATTGTGTGAGGCCCAGTGAATATCACACCGCTATGTCACAGGCTTAATGTCGCAGGTGTGAAAAATGTCACTATAGGACAGGGGAGATGTAGAATTTCTGAACACACTTGTGGACACTGTTGGATTGTGTGAGGCCCAGTGAATATCACACCGCTATGTCACAGTCTCAATGTCGCAGGTGTGAAAAATGTCACTATAGGACAGGGGAGATGTAGAATTTCTGAACACACTTGTGGACACTGTTGGATTGTGTGAGGCCCAGTGAATATCACACCGCTATGTCACAGGTTCAATGTCGTAGGTGTGAAAAATGTCACTATAGGACAGGGGAGATGTAGAATTTCTGAACACACATGTGGACACTGTTGGATTGTGTGAGGCCCAGTGAATATCACACCGCTATGTCACAGTCTCCATGTCGCAGGTGTGAAAAATGTCACTATAGGACAGGGGAGATGTAGAATTTCTGAACACACTTGTGGACACTGTTGGATTGTGTGAGGCCCAGTGAATATCACACCGCTATGTCACAGTCTCAATGTCGCAGGTGTGAAAAATGTCACTATAGGACAGGGGAGATGTAGAATTTCTGAACACACTTGTGGACACTGTTGGATTGTGTGAGGCCCAGTGAATATCACACCGCTATGTCACAGGCTCAATGTCGCAGGTGTGAAAAATGTCACTATAGGACAGGGGAGATGTAGAATTTCTGAACACACTTGTGGACACTGTTGGATTGTGTGAGGCCCACTGAATATCACACTGCTATGTCACAGTCTCAATGTCGCAGGTGTGAAAAATGTCACTATAGGACAGGAGAGATGTAGAATTTCTGAACACACTTGTGGACACTGTTGGATTGTGTGAGACCCAGTGAATATCACACCGCTATGTCACAGGCTCAATGTCGCAGGTGTGAAAAATGTCAATATAGGACAGGGGAGATGTAGAATTTCTGAACACACTTGTGGACACTGTTGGATTGTGTGAGGCCCAGTGAATATCACACTGCTATGTCACAGTCTCAATGTCGCAGGTGTGAAAAATGTCACTATAGGACAGGGGAGATGTAGAATTTCTGAACACACTTGTGGACACTGTTGGATTGTGTGAGGTCCAGTGAATATCACACCGCTATGTCACAGGCTCAATGTCGTAGGTGTGAGAAATGTCACTATAGGACAGGGGAGATGTAGAATTTCTGAACACACTTGTGGACACTGTTGGATTGTGTGAGGCTCAGTGAATATCACACCGCTATGTCACAGGCTCAATGTCGCAGGTGTGAAAAATGTCACTATAGGACAGGGGAGATGTAGAATTTCTGAACACACTTGTAGACACTGTTGGATTGTGTGAGGCCCAGTGAATATCACACTGCTATGTCACAGGCAGAAATTGGCTAGTGTATGACAAACTACAAAGTGTATATAGAATTGGGCAGAATAGGAATCTCCCTAGAGTGTAGGTCTGTAAGAACGGAACAAGTCCTCGACTTATCCTTACAGAGTCACACACAGATAGCTTCACTGTGGCCGTGATAACAACCGTTACACGGTACTGAGAGAGGAGCGTGCACGTACACCGCTGTCCGGTGTCCGTAAAATTGTCAGGCTCCGTGTTTTTTAAGTATACGGACTGACACGCTGTCTCTCTATAGTTTTGAATGTGATCAAACAGCAAATATACTTAACTGTTTGAAAACCAGACAAAACTAGAAGGTGGAGGTCTGTAAGAACGGAACATGTCCTCGACTTATCCTTACAGAGTCACACACAGATAGCTTCACTGTGGCCGTGATAACAGCCGTTACACGGTACTGTGTGAGGAGCGTACACCGCTGTATGGTGTGAAAAAATGCACGCTCAGTACCTCACCAGGACAAAAAAAAAAATTTGGATTGCTTTTAAAAAAGCAGTTTGCAGAGCAGTGGGAAAACAGCAAATCAGCTATCAGGAAGCCTTATAAGGCAGCCTAACAACCAACACAGCTGATCCAGCAAAATATAGCCTCCACTTGCACTGCACACACAGTGACTGGTGTGTTGTACAGGCAAAATCGCTAGCAGCAGAAGCAGTTTTTGGTGTCTTCTTCCCTGCCTAACGCTCTCCCTACAGAATCAGCAGCAGCAGCAGCAGCTCTCCCTATTCTGAGATCAGCATGAGTAACATGGCGGTCGGCGTACACGCCCTTTTATACCCCCTGTGACGCCCCCCCAAAGCAAGCCAATCACTTGCATGCCCTTCTCAAAGATGGTGGTGACCCCTGCCTATGTCATCACATTGCCCACAGTGTCCGTGGATCGCCGAGCTCATGGCAGACCTCACCCTAGGGTCGGGTTTCGTTTCATGAAACCCGACTTTACCAAAAGTCGGCGACTTTTGAAATTTTTCGACCCGTTTCGCTCAACTCTACTTGTCACGGATTCTTGATGGGATTTCAGTCTGAACTGTGATTATGCCGTTCACACACATGAATCTGCTTTGATCTAAACCATTCCATTGTAGCTCTGACTGTATGTTTAGGGTCAGCGTCGGACTGGCCCACCGGAGAACCGGTGGATTCTCCGGTGGGCCCTGGCATCTGGTGGGCCCTGGCACCTGCAGGCATACAGGGCCAGCAGTTGCCTAGGGCCCCCGCTGCTCCAGGGGCCCCCAGCCAGTGGTGTGTCGCACACCATGCAGCTGCTATGGGGGCCCCTGCCAGTGGAGCAGCAGCGGTGTCAGGAGGCAGGAGCCCCTGTCCCCGCTGCTAAAGAGAAATGAATATTCACTGCCAAGCAGTGAATATCATTTCAGGTCTCCACCCCCCAGAGGCCCCGCCCCCAGCCCAGTAAGCTGCTCTGCAGACTACAGCTGTAAATCAGGGCCGGCGCCGCCCTCAGTCCTCTCTGCTCCTGACTCACAGCCAGTGCGCGATGACGTCACTACATCGCGCACCCGCTGTGTGTCTGGCAGAGGGGGCAGCTCCTGACACTGAAGCCGGCTGCCGGAATCAGCGTGGGAGCGAGGAGGAGAGGTGAGTATTGTGTTTTGTTTTGTTTTTTATATCTCTCTCGCTCTCTCTATCTGTCTCTCTCTATCTATCTCTATATCTCTATATCTCTCTCTCTATCTCTCTTATATCTATCTATCTTTCTATCTCTATCTATTATCTATATCTATCTATCTCTATATCTATCTCTATCTATTATCTATATCTATCTATTTCTATATCTATATCTATCGCTCTATCTTTATTTCTATCTTTCTATCTCTACATCTATCTCTATATCTATCTATCTATCTATCTATCTATCTCTATATCTATCTATCTTACTCTATCTATCTCTATATCTATTATCTCTATATTTATTATCTATCTAGCTACCATCTATATCTATCTATCTCTATACCTATCTATCTATTTATCTATCCGTTATCTATCTCTATATCTTTTCTCTGTATCTATCTATCTCTATATTTATTTCTCTCGCTATCTATCGCTCTATCTCTATATCTATCTCTATATCTATCTTTATATCTATATCTATATATCTATCTCTATCTATCTATCTCTATATCTATATCTATTTCTCTCTATATCTATCTCTATATCTCTCTCTATAGCTATCTATCTATATATCTCTATCTATCTCTATATCTATCTTTCTATCTCTATATCTATATATCTATCTCTATCTATTTATCTCTATATCTTTTCTCTGTATCTATCTCTCTCTATATCTATATCTATCTATCTCTATATATATCTATTATCTCTATATCTATATCTATTTCTCTCTATATCTCTCTCTATATCTATCTATCTATCTATTTATCTCTATCTCTATATCTATCTCTCTGTATATCTATCTATCTATCTTTCTCTATCTATCTATCTATCTATTATCTATATCTATCTCTATCTATCGCTCTATCTCTATATCTATCTTTCTATCTCTACATCTATCTCTATATCTGTCTTTCTATCTATCTCTATATCTATATCTATCTATTATGTCTATCTATCTAGCTATCTCTATTATCTATATCTACCTATCTCTATATCTTTCTGTCTTACTCTATCTCTATATCTATCTGTTATCTCTATATTTATTATCTATCTTTATCTATCTCTATCTATTATCTATATCTATCTCTCTATCTATTTATCGATCTCTGTATCTATCTCTCTATATCTATCTCTCTCTATATCTACCGCTCTCTCTATCTCTATCTATCTTTATATCTATATCTATCTATCTCTATATCTATCTATTATCTCTATATCTATCTACCTATCTATCTCTATATCTATCTCTATATCTGTTTATCTCTATATCTATCTCTATATCTGTTTCTCTCTATATCTATCTCTATATCTCTCTCTCTATAGCTATCTATATATTATCTCTATATCTATCTATCTATATATTATCTCTATATCTATCTATCTATCTATCTCTATATCTATCTATATCTATCTGTTATCTCTATATCCATATCTATCTCTATATCTATCTATCTATCTCTATATCTATCTTTCTATCTAACACCATATCTCTATATCTATCTCTATATCTCATTATCTATCTATCTCTATCTCTCTCTCTTTATCTATCTATCTATTGATCTATCCATCTATCTCTATATCTATCTCTATATCTATCTATTATATCTATCTATTATCTCTATTATCTATATCTATCTATCCATCTATCTAGCTATCTCTATCTATCTCTATATCTCTCTATATCTATCTTTCTAACTCTATATCTATCTATCTCTATACATATCTCTATATCTAGCTATTATCTCTATATATATATATATCTCTATATCTATCTTTCTATATCTATCTATCTCTATATCTATTATCTCTATATCTATCTATCGCTATATATATCTCTATATCTATTTTTATTTATAGCCATCTATCTATATATATTTATCTCTATATCTATATATGTCTATATTATTATTATTATTATTATTATTATTATTATTATATCTGTATATCTCTGTCTATTATCTATCTCTATCTATTATCTATCTCTATCTATATATCTCTATATCTTTCTATCTATAGCTATCTATATATCTATCTATCTATCTATCCATTATCTATTTTCTATCTATCTCTATATCTATCTATCGATCTATCTATATTTCTTTCTATATCTATCTTTATATCTATCTCTATCTATCTCTATGAATCTTTCTATCTATATCTATCCATTATCTACTTTCTATCTATTATCTACTATCTATCTCTATATCTATCTATTTCTACATCTATCTTTCTATCTATATCTATCTAACTCTATATATCTATATAGCATTATACCCTATGAGGAGGCAGCATTATACCCTATGAGGAGGCAGCATTATACCCTATGAGGAGGCAGCATTATTCCCTATGAGGAGGCAGCATTATTCCCTATGAGGAGGGCAGCATTATTCCCTATGAGGGGGGCAGTATTATACCCTATGAGGGGGGCAGCATTATACCCTATGAGGGGGGCAGTATTATACCCTATGAGGGGGGCAGTATTATACCCTATGAGGGGGCAGCATTATACCCTATGAGGGGGTGCATTATTCCCTATGAGGGGGTGCATTATTCCCTATGAGGGGGGCAGTATTATACCCTATGAGGGGGTGCATTATTCCCTATCAGGGGGGCAGTATTATACCCTATGAGGGGGCAGCATTATACCCTATGAGGAGGCAGCATTATACCCTATGAGGAGGCAGCATTATACCCTATGAGGAGGCAGCATTATACCCTATGAGGAGGGCAGCATTATTCCCTATGAGGGGGTGCATTATACCCTATGAGGGGGTGCATTATACCCTATCATTATACCCTATGAGGGGGGCAGTATTATATTCTATGAGATGGCTGCATTATATTCTATGAGATGGCTGCATTATATTCTATGAGGGGTCTACATTATATTCTATGAGGGGGCTGCTTTATATTCTATGAGGGGGCTACCCCAACTCCTGCTACATAATTAAGACATGTACAACCTTATATTATACCCGGATATTAGTGTGTTTTACCGCACAATTGGTGGTCTGGTATTTAACTCTATGCAGCTACATAGTGGGCCCCAAGAATGATTTTCTCTGGTGGGCCCAAGGTGTTCCAGTCCGACGCTGGCTACAGCTGTCTGCCATACAAGGTAGATCCTGCGAGGGAACAAGAAGGAGGAACTTCAGTGTAACACAGTACTGGATGTACCTCAAGTAAGCGCTAGGAAGGAGACTACACAACCTATCTGCATAGAGAGATTCCTGAGTTGCTTCCAGGCTAATCAGCTCCTGTGCCATCTGTAATCTGGACCCTGGACTGCACTTACAAAGTAAAGGTAAAGAAACTACATTCCGCTGTGTCCTTGCCTTCTTTCTACAACTTCTCCAGCACTGCTACATCTCTGTGCCAGACACTGCACCCTCTTCCCCAACACCGATCTACACTGCCCTGGGACTACAGCCCTGCCTGTGGAGGGCTACACCATCATTGCTGCACCACACCATCTGTCCCAGAGGATCTGTCTGCAGCGTCGGTCTAACGTCTTCATTGCCGAATTCCACAGGTGGCGTCACGAATCACTCATAAACTTTATTCCACCACTCTACCCCTTTTACATGGGCGCGCAGGGCCATGGACTGGGTCACCGCTGCTGTGACATTCCCCTCTGAGAGACTGGCCCGGTACCGAGTACCCCACAGCCCTGGGAGGGCGACCCAGGGACTCTAACCCTGTGTCCTTGGGGCAGAGTCCTGTATCTTAGCTCTAGCACTCTCCTGCCGAGTCCTGTGAGGATAAACAGGCTCTCGCACTTGTTCCAGCGGCTCAGTGAGGTAATTGAGTTTGCTCCTGTACACACCAGGTCAGCGGTTAACCCGCCGGTGTCTAGCTAGTATTCCTCCATTACCAAGCAGCAGTTAACATCTCTGCACGGTGGACCCTGGGCTGCATACTCACCTTTATACCATCTTATATTATTTGGTGCGTTCCTCAAACCCGTAACACAGAATGAACAAAAACCATCAATTTAGGAATTGCTTTTTTTTATACTGTTCCGCTTATGGTAAGATTGGTAAGGCAGCTTTATTCTTCGGGTCAGTACAATTACAGCGATACCCAATTTATATTTTTTTTTTATGTTTTGGCGCTTTTACATAATAAAAACTATTTTATAGCATCTCTTTATTCTGAGAGCTATAACTTTTTTAGTTTTCTGTTTCTGGAGCTTTATGATGGCTGTTTTTGCAGGACAAAATGACAAATTCAGCGGTACCATTATTATTTACATTAATCTTTTTTATTGTGTTTTACTGCACTTTTTATTCGGAGGTATGATGATAAAGCATTTTTTTTTGCCTTTTTATGATGTTCACTTAAGGGGTTAACTAGTGGGACAGTTTTATGGAGCGGGTCGTTACTGATGTGGCAATACCAAATATGTGCACTCTTAGGCTATGTGCACACGCTGCGGATTCTGCTGCGGTTCCGCAGCGCTTTTGGCCCTGCGGAACTGCAGCAGTTCCGCAGACATGATACAGTACCATGATACCCTATGGGTTTTAAAAACCACTGTGCTCACGCTGCGGTTTTTCCCGCGCGGTTTTGCTGCGGTTTATAAACCGCAGCATGTCAATTGTTTCTGCGGATTCCGCTGCGGTTTCACACCTTTAACATAGTAGAGGTGTGATACCGCAGGGGAAAACCGCAGGTCACTTTACCTGTGGTTCTGCACGGAAAAACCCGCAGGTGAATCCGCAGCGTGTGCACATAGCCTTAGGGTGTGTGCACACGTTGCGGATTCTGCTGCGGAATTTTCTGCGCGGATTTTGCAAAATCCGCAGGTAAATCCATGGTCTATCTGCGGATTATCCTGCGGTTTTCCCCTGCAGTTTGACTCCTCTACAATGGAGTAGGTGTAAAATCGCTGCGGATTCTGCACAAAGAGGTGACATGCTGCGGTTTTGAAACCGCAGCAAATCCGAGCGTAAAAATCCGCACCGTGTGCACTGCGGTTTTTTTCCATTGAAAAACTGCTGCAGATCCGCAGGGTCAAAACCACTGCGGATCCGCAGAAAAACCTGCAGCGTGTGTACTCAGCCTTATTGTGTTTTTTTTTTTTTTTTTTACATAAATGTATTTATTGGAAAAATATTTGATTCTTTTTTTTTTTTCATTATTTGGGGATTTAAAAAAAATATTTTTACCCTTAATATTTTTTTAAAAACTTTTTTGCATTGTCCCATCCTGGAACATCACTATATAATGTCAGATCGCTGATCTGATGCTCTTCAATGCTTCTGCACTGCAGAGTATCACATCAGCATCTGATAAGCAGTGAAGGAGGCATGCCGGCGCTTGCTCTCAGCAGACGCTCACAAGCCAACTTCACCGCAAGACCATGAAGGACCCTGTGGCCATCTTGGGGCCGGGGGTCTCCATGGAGACCATCAGGACAATGCGATCGGATAGCGTTGTCCTGACGGAAGCACACAGGGAACTCATTCCCTTTGCGATACTCATCTATGCTGTTGTCACTACTATCAGTGGCATCAGATGGGTTAAATGCCTGCGATCGGTGCTACCATTGATCGTGGGCGTTGCTGCGGGGTGTCAGCTCTCACACAGAGCTGACACCCCGCACCTGATTGCTGGATATGTGTATGGCGCAGTACATGTACGGCACATGTCGAGAAGGGCTTAACTTTAGCCCTTTTAGAGATCATTTCATCCTCAACTTGCTTTGCTGTCCAGAATAACAGTAATTTTGACCAGGGGTGCCCAAACTTTTACATGCCACTGTAGATGAAGGCTTTTTATAATTTCTTTTACTGTTTTTAGTAAATGTCTACAGTATATACTATAAAAGGTATGATAGAAGCTGCCCCACATTTCTCTCTAGATCAGGGTCCCTTACATCTGGTGAATGTTGCAGACAGGTGGCCAGTGGCCACACATACATGGCTCTTTCTGTCAGTAATATCCACAGTCCCATACACATAAAAAAATGGAGAATTAAATGTTAAGAATCAATAGAGAAAAATCAATGTCTCGTGGGAAGCACAAATGTTCAGTAAAATCACAGCAAACTAAACACATAATCAGACTTACCTTGCCCTCTGCAGGAATAATGTGTGAACAAAACAGCAGAAAGGACTATATATAAGCAGGAAGCCGGGCACGTGGGTCGCAGGAAACCTGCAGAGGTGGCGTGGTGTTACACAATCTAAATTACGAATGAACATTACTATAACAAAGATGAGAGCGAACATCAGTGAACGTATTGATAAAAGGGGATAAGTCTGGACTTGTCTTCTGGTGACTCATTTATAAGAAAAAAAAAACATTTTATAATTCAAATTAACTGAATTTAAAGGGGGCATTCCCATCTCCAAGATCCTATTTCAATATGTTGTAGGTATAATAATAATAATGTTAGCAAATACCTCCAATTAGAAATGTAGTATTATTTTTCAGATAACCTATGTTGCTTACTTGCAAACCATTACATTAGCTTAGGTATCTATCACAGGGTTACCGCGACATAGAGGAGCCAGAATACCGCAATGTCTGATTGTTCCCACTCTAAAAAAAACACTTCACCTTTTTAACCCCTTAACCCCCAAGGGTGGTTTGCGCGTTCATGACCGGGCCAATTTTTACAATTCTGACCACTGTACCTTTATGAGGTAATAACTCTGAAACGCTTCCATGGATCCCGGTGATTCTAACATTGTTTTCTCGTGACATATTGTACTTCATGTTAGTGGTAAAATTTCATTCAAATAACTTGCGTTTATTTGTGAAAAAAATGGAAATTTGGCAAAAATTTAGTAAATTTTGCAATTTTGCAATTTTGAATTTTTATGCCCTTAAATCACATAGATATGGCACACAAAAAACTTAATAAATAACATTTCACTTATGTTTACTTTACATCAGCACAATTTTGGAACCAAAATTTTTTTTTGTTAGGAAGTTATAAGGGTTAAAAGTTGACCAGCGATTTCTCATTTTTGCAGCACCATTTTATTTTTACGGACCACATCACATTTGAAGTCACTTTGATGGGTCTATATGATAGAAAATACCCAAAAGTGACACCATTCTAAAAACTGCACCCCTCAAGGTGCTCAAAACCATATTCAAGAAGTTTATTAACCCTTCAGGTGCTTCACAGGAATTTTTTGAATGTTTAAAAAAATGAACATTTAACTTTTTTTCACAAAAAAATTACTTTAGGTCCAATTTTTTTTATTTTACCAAGGGTAACAGGAGAAATTGGACTGCAAAAGTTATTGTGCAATTTGTCCTGAGTACGCTGATGCCTGATATGTGGGGGGGAACCACTGTTTTGGCGCATGGCAGAGCTCAGAAGGGTAGGGGCGCCGTTTGACTTTTTCAATGCAAAATTGGCTGGAATTCAGATCGGACTGCATGTCACGTTTAGCGAGCCCCTGACGTACCTAAACAGTGGAAACCCCCCACAAGTGACCCCATTTTGGAAACTAGACCCCCCCAAGGAACATATCTAGATATGTGGTGAGAACTTTGAATCCACAAGGTCTTCACAGAAGTTTATAACGTACAGCCGTACAATTAAAAAATCATATTTTTTCCACAAAAACGATCTTTTCACCCCCAATTTTTGTTTTCCCAAGGGGAACAGGACCATAAAAGTTATTGTGCAATTTGTCCTGAGTACGCTGATACCCCATATGTGGGTGTAAACGACTATTTGGGCGCATGGCAGAGCTCGGAAGGGAAGCAGCGCCATTTAACTTTTTTGGCTGGAATTGAGATCGGACACCGTCGCGCTTGGAAAGCCCCTGGTGTACCAAAACAGTGGAAACCCCCCACAAATGACACCATTTTGGAAACTAGACCCCTGAAGGAACTTATCTAGATGTGTGGTGAGAACTTTGAACCCCCAAGGGCTTCACAGAAGTTTATAACGTACAGCCGTACAATTAAAAAATCATATTTTTTCCACAAAAATGATCTTTTCACCCTCAATTTTTATTTTTCCAAGGGTAACAGGACCCCAAAAGTTATTGTGCAATTTGTCCTGAGTACGCTGATACCCCATATGTGGGGGTAAACCACTATTTGGGCGCATGGTAGAGCTCGGAAGGGAAGTGTAATGGTTACGTGTGACTGGACACACCGCCTCCAGCAGGGCGAATTTATATGACACATGCGACCCTGAATACACCGCCTCCTGTAAGGCCAATTTAAATAATAAGACGTGCAGCCGGATACACCGCCTCCAGCAGGCGAATTTCAGAAATACACGTTAAACCGGATACACTGCCTCCAGCAGGGCGAATTTAAATAATAAGGGGAAACAATTACAATGGTGGGCCCTGCGATAGGTAACAGGGACGTGGAGACCTCCTGCACTCCCCTGAGTCAGTGTCACTACACTCCTACCGATCCCTAGGCCGGTTCCGCACCGGGCGCCGCTCAGGATACCTTTAAACCCTAGCTCGCCCTGCACCTAACCCTTTCTAGTGAAATGGCCGGTGCAGAGACTAATCCCACCACTGCACTGAAACACACATAAAGGAAAGGCACAAACAGGGAAACACCACGTAGCTTTACTCTGTTGCACTCGCTCCTGGCAACAGAGTCCACCACCAGAATGCAGCTCTCCTCCTGAAACGCTGCCACCAAGCTCTGTCAGAGATGCAAGGAAATCCCCTCTGACTCCTTCCACACCAGGGCTCTGACCATGCTGCAAGGAGCTCTCTCCAGCTCCTTCCTCCACCAGGGATGGTTGGAATTGAATACTTTCACCAAAGCTGATTGCAACACCTGTGACTCTTTTTTAGCAGAGCCAGCAATCACACCTGCATTATCATCATGTGCGCTAAACTAAAGAAACAAAGTGCAATGACGCTCACCACCACCGGGGGCAAACTTAGAACCAAGGACACCACAGTGCAATAATCCCAATGGCCACCGGGGGCAAAAAACCACACTTAAACCCACAGCTTAAGGAAAAAAATGGTTACATGCGCTTTTAACTGTCATCATCCAACCTGGATCATGACAGGAAGCAGCGCCATTTGACTTTTTTGGCTGGAATTGGGATTGGACGCCATGCCGCATTTGGAAAGCCCCTGATGTACCTAAACAGTGGAAACCCCCCACAAATGACACCATTTTGAAAACTAGACCCCCCAAGGAACTTATCTAGATGTGTGGTGAGCACTTTGAACCCCCAAAGGCTTCACAGAAGTTTATAATGCCCGGGTGTGAAAATAAAAAAATCATATTTTTTCCACAAACATGA
The DNA here is from genome assembly GCF_039654945.1 of Dendrobates tinctorius. Lineage (NCBI taxonomy): Eukaryota > Metazoa > Chordata > Amphibia > Anura > Dendrobatidae > Dendrobates > Dendrobates tinctorius. Next base: position 3,476,099 of record NW_027361844.1, on the reverse strand, counting down.
TCTTTTAGTCCTCAATTTTTTTATTTTCCCAAGGGTAACAGGAGAAATTGGACCCCAAAAGTTGTCCAATTTGTCCTGAGTACGCTGATATCCTGTTGTGAACTCATTTTCTGGTTTACCTCTGGCTTCTGGTGAGGGTGGTGGAGCTGGCTGTGTTGACTGAGGAGTCGTGAGTTCTCCATCTGGGCTCCCTCTAGTGGTGACAGCAGGTAATGAAGCTGATCTAAATGGCAGAGACCTGCCACCTGAGGAGGAGGACTGTGATTGGACATCAGGAGTCTCTGACTGGATTTAAGACAGCCGACTTTCTAATTTTGTGCTGGTGATTTTTTCCTGCCCTGAGGTTCTGGTTTACAGTTCTGTTCCTGCCTTCTCAAGCTAAGTGTGCTCTGCTATTTTTTCACTTGAGATTTGGTCTGGTTTACTCAGTTTTTGTGGTCAGCCAGCCCCTGCTGGGGCTGTGCTGAATTTCCATTCTTATGTCTCTGTTTATGCCAGTTTGCTTTTTGTCCCTGATCAGATTGGTCTCTTTTTGCTCTGTCTTCAGAATATACCAGAGTGCTGATATAGGGAATTGAAGTTATCAGAAAGTGTTGGACATTTTTTGGCAGGGTTTTGTGCGTGATTGCAGACAGCACCTTTCCTTTCCTGTCCTTTCTAGTTAGTGTGGGCCCCATCATTTGCTCAGCCTATTTTTCTATCTGTGTTTGTGTTTTCATCTTGTCTCACCGACAATACATGTTTGGGGGCTGTCTATTGCTTTGGGGTCTGCTCTGGGGCAGTTTAGATTTCCCCTTTTCTTGCTTTAGGCTTATTTAGTTCTCCAGCTGTGACGAGTCATCTAGGATCATTATAGGTACGCTCCACGGCTATTGCTAGTTGTGTGGATGGGATCAGGGGTCTGCAATCCGCTTAGTTACCAACCTCTCTGGTTTTCTGGGGCTTAGCTTGTTTTTCCTTCTCGGTGACTTATTCATAACAGAATCACCAGCCATACCGCAGATACTAGGGTACTCAAAAGCAGGAAAAAAAAATTGTAAAAAAAAAAAGTGTCAGAATTTTTTTTTTTTAATATGTATTTTTTCCTCTTTCTCTGGGGCCATAGGAGGATTTTTTCCTTAATGGAGATTAAGCAATTGTCTGATCGGGTGGAGCAGCTCGCTGCTGAAGTGTGGGGAATTTCCACCTATGTCGTTCAATCACATGCTGTTGAACCAAAAATCCCTACTCCTGATGTGTTTTCTGGGGATCGGTCTAAATTTTTGAATTTTAAGAATAATTCTAAATTATTTCTTGCCTTGAAGCCTAACACATCGGGGAGCTCTGAGCAGCAGGTTAAAATTGTCATCTCCTTGCTGCGCGGTGATCCCCAGGATTGGGCGTTTTCTTTGACACCTGAAAATCCTATTCTGACTAATGTGGATGCATTTTTTCAAGCCTTGGGTTTGTTGTATGATGAACCTAATGCTATTGATCAAGCTGAGAAAGACCTATTGGCATTGAACCAGGGTCAGGATTCTGCAGAGTTATACTGTCAAAAATTCCAAAAGTGGGCGGTCCTTACTACATGGAATGATGGTGCCTTGGCAGCTCTCTTTCGCAAGGGTTTATCAGAAACCGTAAAGGATATTATGGTGGGATTTCCTGTTCCCTCTGGTCTTGACAATTCTATGTCATTAGCCATTCAAGTTGATCGGCGTTTACGTGAACGTAAAACTACACGAGAGGTGTTGCCACCTTTTCAACAAATGTCTGAACCTATGCAATGTGATAGAGTTTTGTCTAGGGTTTAACGTCAGGAGTATAGAAGGCGCAATAAGCTGTGTTTTTTCTGTGGAGATGCCTCTCATATTATTTCTGTCTGCTCTAAACGAGAGAAACGTTTTGCACACACATTTGCACACACATTTGTTTCTTTTGTCAATTACTCTGATCTGCTCCTTATCCACATTTTCCACGAAGGCTTTTGTGGATTCAAGAGCAGCGTTGAATCTGATGGATTTGGATTTTGCAAAAACGTTGTGGTTTTCCCATGATACCTCTGCGGATGCATATTCCTTTGAGACGTATTGATGCTACTCCTTTGGCGGAGAATAAACCTCAGTTTTGGACCCAGGTGATAATGTGGGTCGCCCCAGACCACCAAGAAATTTGTAGATTTTTGGTACTGCATAATTTGCATGATACTATTGTCCTGGGTTTCCCCTGGTTGCAAATCCATAATCCAGTTTTGGATTGGAAATCTGTGTCTGTGGTGAGTTGGGGTGTACGTGTGCTCTTGGTGACACTCCTGTTTTCTCCACCTCTCCCCAGTCTCATGATGTTCCTGACTATTTGGCTGATTTTTATGATGTATTTAGTGAGAGTAAGTCTGCGACCCTGCCTCCTCACAGGAGTTATGACTGTGCAATTGAGTTGAGGCCTGGGTGTAAATTTCCCAAGGGTCGGCTTTTCAGCTTATATGTACCTGAACACGAGGCTATGCGATCTTACATTAAGGAGTCGTTGGAGAAGGGTCATATTAGATCATCTTCTTCACCCTTAGGTGCTGGGTTTTCTTTTCGTGGCTAAGAAAGATGGTTCATTAAGGCCCCAGTATTGACTATTGTTCCCTTAACAAGATTACGGTTAAATATCAGTGTCCGTTACCCCTGATTTTATATTTATTCTCCAGAGTTAAAGGTGCCTGCTGGTTTACTAAGCTTGACCTCAGGGGGGCGTATAATCTTATTCGCATCAAGCATGGAGATGAATGGAAGACGGAGTTTAATTCTCCGGAGGGACATTTTGAGTACCTGGTGATGCCTTTTGGGCTCACTAATGCCCCCTCTGTCTTCCAATCCTTCATGAATGATATTTTCCGGGACTTTGTGGATAAGTTTTTATCATCTATCCAAAGACATACTGATAGGGAATTTAGAATGTGAGCCCCATCGGGGACAGTGATGAAAATGTGTGCAAACTGTAAAGCGCTGCGGAATATGTTAGCGCTATATAAAAATAAAGATTATTATTATTATCTATTTGGATGATATTCTGATCTTTTCCAGTGATTGGGATTCTCATGTGGAACATGCTCGGACTGTGTTCCGAATTTTGAGGGAGAACTCCCTGTATGTTAAGGGATCGAAATGCCTTTTTGGTGTACAGAGGATTTCATTTTGGGGATTTGTTTTGTCTCCGTCAACTATGGAAATGGACCCGGCCAAGGGACAGGCCATTTATGATTGGGTTCAGCCCACTTCTTTGAAGGCTCTCCAGACGTTTTTGGGTTTTGCTAATTTTTATCGTAAATTTATAGCTAATTTTTCTGGTATTGCCAAACCACTGACTGATCTGACCAAGAAGGGCGCTGATGTGCTGAATTGGTCTCCAGAGGCTGTTTTGGCATTTCAGGAGCAGAAGCGGAGGTTCACTTCTGCTCCGGTTTTACGGCAACCTGATGTCTCACTTCCATTTCAGGTAGAGGTAGATACTTCGGAGATTGGTGCAGGAGCTGTTTTGTCCCAAAAAGATACGGTGACTTCTAAAATGAATCCCTGTGCCTTCTTTTCCCGAAAGTTCTCCCCATCTGAACACAACTATGATGTGGGGAATCGGGAATTGATGGCCATGAAGTGGGCATTTGAGGAGTGGAGACATTGGTTGGAGGGAGCTAGACATCAAGTTGTGGTCCTCACTGACCACAAGAATTTGATTTACCTGGAGTCGGCCAAATGCTTGAATCCTAGACAGGCTAGGTAGGCCTTGTTTTTCACGCGTTTTGATTTTGTGTTCTCCTTTCTTCCGGGCACTAAGAATGTTAAGGCCGACGCCCTTTCTAGGAGTTTCTTTGCTGATTCATCTATTGTGACCAAACCTACTACCATCCTAGGTGAGGGGGTAGTTCTTTCTGCCATCTCGCCCGATTTGAGACGTGCCCTGGAAGAATTTCAGGAGGACAAACCTGAGCACTGTCCTATGGGAAAATTGTATGTTCCTGACCAGTGGAGGAAGAGAGTGATGTATGAAGTTCATTGCTCCGCGCTGGCTGGTCATCTAGGTATTTTTGGTACCAGAGATTTGGTGAGTCGGTCCTTTTGGTGGCCCGCCTTATCTTGTGATGTCAGGAATTTTGTGCAGTCTTGTGGGACTTTTTCCCGGTCTAAACCCTGTTCTCGTTCTAGTGGGTTGTTGATGCCCTTGCCGGTGCCCAAGAGCCTATGGACCCATATCTCAATGGATTTTATTTCTGATCTTCCTGTCTCTCAGAGAATGACTGTTATATGGGTGATTTGTGATAGATTTTCTAAGATGGTCCATCTTGTACCACTCCCAAAGCTGCCATCTTCCTCAGAGTTGGTGCCCTTGTTTTTACAACAGGTGGTTCGGTTGCATGGGATTCCTGAGAACAATGTGTCAGACAGAGGAGTCCAGTTTGTCTCCAGATTTTGGAAAGCCTTTCGTTCCAAGCTGGGAATTCAGTTATCCTTCTCCTCTGTGTTTCACCCACAGACCAATGGGCAGACTGAGAGAACAAACCAGACTTTGGAGTCCTATTTGAGATGTTTTATATCTGCTGATCAGGATGATTGGGTCTCATTTTTGCCCTTGGCCGAATTCGGCCTAAATAATAGAGCTAGTTCTGCCACATTGATGTCGCCCTTTTTCTGTAACTTTGGGTTTCATCCTCGATTTTCTTCAGGGCAAGTGGAATCTTCAGCCTGCCCAGGTGTTGACACTGTTGTAGAGAGAATGCAGCAGATTTGGGACCAAGTGGTGGATAAATTGTCCCTCTCTCAAGAAAAGGCCCAGCGGTTTTCCAACCGGCATAGGACCATTGGTCCCCGGTTTAAAGTGGGTGATATGGTTTGGTTGTCGTCAAAAAATATCTCTATGAAGGTTGCATCTCCAAAGTTCAAGCGAAGATTTATTGGGCCTTATAGTATTTTGGAGATTCTTAACCCGGTTTCTTTTCGATTGGCTCTTCCAGTTATGTTTAAGATCCATAACGTGTTTCATAAGTCTCTGTTGAAGAAGTTTGTTGAGCCAGTGGTTCCTATGGCGGCACTTCCTGACCCGGTGTTGGTTGAAGGAAATGTGGAATATGAGGTAGAGAAAATACTGGATTCTCGTCTGGCTAGACAGAGACTCCAGTATTTGGTCAAATGGAAGGGTTATGGCCAGGAGGACAATTCTTGGGTCTCTCCCTCTGACATTCATGCCGATAGATTGGTTCGTGCCTTTCACCGGGCCCATCCTGATCGGCCTGGTGGCGTGGATGAGGGTTCGGTGACCCCTCCTCAAGGGGGGGTACTGTTGTGAACTCATTTTCTGGTTTACCTCTGGCTTCTGGTGAGGGTGGTGGAGCTGGCTGTGTTGACAAAGGAATCGTGAGTTCTCCATCTGAGCTCCCTCTGGTGGTGACAGCAGGTAATGAAGCTGATCTAAATGGCAGAGACCTGCCACCTGAGGAGGAGGACTGTGATTGGACATCAGGAGTCTGACTGGATTTAAGACAGCTGACTCCCTAATTTTGTGCTGGTGATTTTTTTCCTGCCCTGAGGTTCTGGTGTCCAGTTCTGTTCCTGCCTTCTCAAGCTAAGTGTGCTCTGCTATTTTTTCACTTGAGATTTGGTCTGGTTTACTCAGTTTTTGTGGTCAGCCAGCCCCTGCTGGGGCTGTGCTGAATTTGCATTCTTATGTCTCTGTTTATGCCAGTTTGCTTTTTGTCCCTGATCAGATTGATCTCTTTTTGCTCTGTCTTCAGAATATACCAGAGTGCTGATATAGGGAATTGAAGTCTAGCGACTTCAGGGTTTTTGTTATCAGAAAGTGTTGGACATTTTTTTGACAGGGTTTTGTGCGTGATTGCAGACAGCATCTTTCCTTTCCTGTCCTTTCTAGCTAGTGTGGGCCCCATCGTTTGCTCAGCCTATTTTTCTATCTGTGTTTGTGTTTTTATCTTGTCTCACCGACAATACATGTGTTATGAATGGGTCACCGAGGAGAAAAAAGCAAAACAAGCTAAGCCACAGAAAACCAGAGTGGTTGGTAACTATGCAGATTGCAGATCCCTGATCTTACCACACAACTAGCAGTAGCCGTGGAGCGTGCCTACGATGAACCTAGACGCCTCGTCACGGCCGGAGGACTACATAAGCCTAAAGCAAGAAAAGGGAAAACTAACTGCCCCAGAGCAGACCCCAAATGAATAGATAGCCCCCACACATGTATTGACGGTGAAAAAAGATGAAGGCACAAACACAGGCAGGAAAATAGGCTAAGCAAATGATGGGGTCCAAACTAACTAGACAGGGAAAACACTGTCTGCAACCTACAAAAAACCCTACAAAAATAATGTCCAACACTTCTGATAGCAAAATTAACCCTGAAGTCACTAGACTTCTCCCACTATATCAGCACTCTGAAATATTCTGAGACAGAGCAAAAAGAGACTGAACTAGTAAGGGACAAATAGCCAATTGGCAAAATACTGATAAATAAGAGTGGAAATTCAGCTCAGCCCCCAGCCGGGGCAGGCAGACCACACAAAAAACTGAGCAGAAAAACTTAGCTTTAGATGACTGGAACAGAACTGAAAACCAAGAGCTGACAAGCCAGAAGGAATCACCAGCAACAGAATAGGGCGTCGGCTGTCTTAAATCCAATCTGAGAATCCTGAGATTCAATCGTCATCCTCATTCTCAGGTGGCAGATCTCCACCGATCAAACCAGCCGCACCACCTCCTGTCACCACCAGAGGGAGTCCAGAAGGGGAACTCACAACTGGTGAACCAGAGAATGAACTCACAACAACATGTTTGGAGGCTGTCTATTGCTTTGGGGTCTGCTCTGGGGCAGTTTAGATTTCCCCCTTTCCTGCTTTAGGCTTATTTAGTTCTCCGGCTGTGACGAGGCGTCTAGGATCATCGTAGGTATGCTCCACGGCTATTGCTAGTTGTGTGGATAGGATCACGGGTCTGCAATCTGCTTAGTTACCAACCTCTCTGGTTTTCTGGGGCTTAGCTTGTTTTTGTTTTTCCTCCTCGGTGACTCATTCATAACAATACCCCATATGTGGGAGAAAACTACTGTATGGGCACACGTCAGGGCTCGGAAGGGAAGTAGTGACGTTTTGGAATGCAGACTATGATGGAATGGTCTGCGGGTGTCATGTCGTGTTTGGAGAGCCTCTGATGTGCCTAAACTGTTGAAACTCCCCACAAGTGACCCCATTTTGGAAACTAGACCCCCCACGGAACTTATCTAGATGTGTGGTGATCACTTTGAACCCCCAAGTGCTTCACAGAAATTTATAACGCCCAGGCGTGAAAATAAAAAAATCATTTTTTTCCACAAATATAATATTTTTGCCCCAAATTTTTTATTTTCCTAAGGGTAGCAGGAGAAATTGGACCCCAAAAGTTGTTTTGCAATTTGTCCTGAGTAGGCTCATACCCCATATGTGGGGGTAAAACACTGTTTGGGCACATGGTAGAGCTTGGAAGGGAAGGAGCACCATTTGATTTTTTCAACGCAGAATTGGCTGGATTGAGATCAGACGCCATGTTGCGTTTGGAGAGCACCTGATGTGCCCAAACAGTGGAAACCCCCCAATTCTAACCCCAACACACCCCTAACCCTAATCTCAGCCCTAGCCCTAACCCTAGCTCTAACCCTAATGGTAAAATGGAAATAAATACATTTTTTTTATTTTCTTATTTTTCCCTAACTAAGGGGGTGATAACGGGGGATTTGATTTACTATTTATGGCGGGTTTTTATATTTGGCAGCTGTCACATGCTAAAAGATGCTTTTTATTGTAAAAATAGTTTTTGCCATCACCACATTTTGAGTGCTATAATTTTTCCATATTTTGACCCACTGAGTCTTGTGAAGTCTTGTTTTTTGCGGGACGATTTGACGTTTTTATTGGTACCATTTTTGGGCAAGTGACATTTTTTGATCGCTTTTTATTTCTATTTTTGGGACGCAGAATGAACAAAAACCAGCATTTCAAGAATTTCTTTTGGGGGGTGCGTTTACACCGTTCCGTGTGCGGTAAAATTGATAAAGCGGTTTTATTCTTTGCATCAGTACGGTTACAGCAATGCCTCATTTATGTCTTTTTTCTGTTTTGGCGCTTTTATGCAATGAAAACAATTTTATATAAAAAATAATTATTTTTGCATCGCTTTATTCTGTGAGCTATAACTTTTTTATTTTTTCACTGATGATGCTGTATGGCGGCTCTTTTTTTGCGGGACAAGATGACGTTTTCAGCAGTTCCATGGTTATTTATATTCGTCTTTTTGATCGCGCGTTATTGCACTTTTTGTTCGGCGGTATGATGATAAAGCTTTATTTTTTGGTTTGATTTTTATTTTTTAAGGGGTTCACTAACGGGGATAACTAATGGGACAGTTTTATAGGGCGGGTCGTTACGGACGCGGCGATACCAAATATGTGTGCTTTTATTGTTTTTTTTATTTTTATTTCCAAAAAATTAATTTATTAGGGAATATTTTTTTTTTAAATTTATTTAGCGATTTTTTTATAAATTATGTTTACACTTTTTTTTTTTAACTTTATTACAATGTCCCAGGGGGGACATTACTGTCATGTGACAGATCGATGATCTGTCACATCACAGATCGCTGTGACAGCTCAGCGATCTGTCAAAGGCATTGAAGCAGACTTCCTCATGCCTGCGCTTTGCAGGCACTGAGGAAGCCAGCTCCCTGCAGGCCCCCGAAGGTCCCCGCCACCATTTTGAATTCGGGGACCTGCAGGGAAGGAGGCCCCCGCAGCAACGCTGCACATTGCGCTGCTGTGGTGGTCTCAGGGAAGCACGGAGGGAGCCCCCTCCCTCCCGATACCTCCCTTAGCCCCCGGTACACTGCGATCGTGTTGATCGCAGTGTGCCAGGGGTTAACGTGTCGGGGGCGGTCCATGACCGCCCCTGACACATAGTGCCGGGTGTCAGCTGTGATAATCAGCTGACACCCCGCTGCCGCGATCAGCACGTGGGCGCCGCTGATCGCTATGACGTACTACCCCGTCCCTGGGAATTAAGTCCCAGGGCATATGGACGGGATAGTACGTCATATGGCAGAAAGGGGTTAAACGTTGTAAATTTCTTTTGGCAGAACAGTGGTTAATCGGCCATGTTGAAAGCTCTGGAAGTCTGAGCTCTCAGTTGAGCTAGGTTAGCCACTCCTATCCCCTATATGATCTGAGTCCTGACTGACGCACATTGTCAGAGCTAGGTTATGCTGCATGGCTGGAAGGATAGGAGTTAGTGGTTATATGAGGAGTTTGGTGGGTTTGTATGGGATTGAGTAGAAGATCCCTTTTAATGCCACCTCCCCTTTAAGAGCTTTAATATAAATATTATGTTAGGCTTTGGTACTGCTACACAGCTGTGTATTACCGACTGTCTTCTTGGTATTGCCACATTATGTGTTACCATATTGTACATACTGCAAGATATTATGCTTTATTATGACTATTGTATTGCATTGTATTTCTGTACAGATTAGGGTAAGATAATGCTTCCTTTGGGAACATTACTATCCCGTACTATCCCGTCTGTAGAGGAGGGCACTTGTAGTATAGAGTTCCTAGAATGAGTAAGTGTAGTTCTGAAATGGGCCACTAGATGGGGGCATACTAGTGGGCCTTATTAGGCGTACCTGTTAGGAAGTTTGCTTAGAGTAAATTGTAGGAGGCGCTGCTATCGGTTAAGATAGTGTAGGTTGTAGGAATTAGGCAGAAGGGTGAGCATGCTCGACAGGTCCACAAGGGCTCTAAGCCCAGGACAACATAGCAGCTAGGCAACGTTGTTTAAGTGAAGAAGCATGGGCACAGTCAGACAGGTGCTGTATAAGACCGGATCACCCGGGGAAGTTATAGTTCACGTCAGCAGCAGGAACAGAGAAGGAAACATGGTCCAAAAGTCATGCAGGGCGCAGAATGTTCATGATGTGGCAGATCCTTAATAGAGCTGAAGCTGGCAAGTCCGGGGTGAAACGGATGAGTGGGATCCCCTATGTACTGAGGTCCTATAGTAGTGAAGCTGCGGTACTGCCAAAGGGCGGTATTACCCCGTAATGTACGTGAAGGCAAAGAAAAAAAGGGAAAGTGCAGGAGGAATGCTGAGTGGACTGTGATGTAACTAGTGTCCGGGACCGTTGAAGAAGAAAGTAATAGCGTTGATTCTGCATCAGAACCGGTATCTGTCCGTTATTTCATCCTTATGCACTGAAAGCAAGTGTGCAGAAGCTGGGTCGCACCGCAGTGGAATCCATGACCATGGAACAGCAACTAGAACAGGTACACCGGTAGTTGCTGAAGGTATTTCAGTGGGAGGAGGTCAGGACACCAGAGCCCCGGTGTCCTTGGCTGCGACTACCGTCCTGCGCTCCTCTTACAGGTTTATCAGTGACTAGCTGAAGAGCCCGGCGTTGCCTGGGCATAGTAACCAACCGTGGTTAGTTATAACAAATTATAATGATTATATTGCACATAAAAACCGTGCATCTAATCCTATCCTGTGTGACACTGACTGCTGAGCCGTGTATCTAATCCTATTCTGTGTGATACTGTCTGCTGAGCGGTGTATCTAATACTATTCTGTGTGATACTGTGTGCTGAGCTGCGTATCTAATCCTATCCTGTGTGATACTGTCTGCTGAGCCGTGTATCTATTCCTATCCTGCGTGATACTGACTGCTGAGCCGTGTGTCTAATCCTATCCTGTGTGATACTGACTGCTGAGCCATGTGTCTAATCCTATCTTGTGTGATACTGACTGACTGCTGAGCCGTGTATCTAATCCTATCCTGTGTGATACTGGGCTCCCCCTGCAGTCTGTGTCAGAGGGTGGTCTGTGGTGGCACGGTAATAAATTGTGTTATTTTCAGCTTTACAGAAGGACAATAACACCATAGAAATGATAAGAATAATAGGCCTCAGTTACCACAACTGTCTACAAAGAAAACTGTTGCTGATAGCAACCAATCACAGCTCATTTTTCATCTTTTAAACAGCTCTGGGACAGCGTGGTGAGTTTTGAGTGGCGACTTTTGTGCTTCGACTTTTATGTGGCGAGGCTGGTGTATGTGTGGTGAAATGTGTGCTGAGGGTGGTATATGTGTTGAAGCACGTGGTAGTGTGTGGCGCATTTTGTATGTGTGTTCATATCCCTGTGTGTGGTGAGTATCCCATGTCAGGGCCCCACCTTAGCAACTGTACGGTATATACTGTTTGGCGGCATCGCTCTCATTCTTAAAGTCCCCCTTGTTCACATCTGGCAGCTGTCAATTTGCCTCCAACACTTTTCCTTTCACTTTTTCCCCATTATGTAGATAGGAGCAAAATTGTTTGGTGAACTGCAACACGCAGGGTTAAAATTTTGCCTCACAACATAGCCTATGATGCTCTCGGGGTCTAGACGTGTGACTGTGCAAAATTTTGTGGCTGTAGCTGCGACGATGCAGATGTCAATACATACATACACTTTTCCCCAATATGTAGATAGGGGCAAATTTATTTGGTGAATTGGAATGCGCGGGGTTAAAATTTTGCCTCACAACATAGCCTATGACGCTGTCGGGGTCCAGACATGTGACTTTACAAAATGTTGTGGCTGTAGCTACGACGGTGCAGATGCCAATACATACATACACTTTTTCCCCATTATGTAGATAGGGGCAAAATTGTTTGGTGAATTGGAACGCGCGGGTTAAAGTTTTGCCTCACAACATAGCCTATGGCGCTGTCGAGGTCCAGACGTGTGACTGTGCAAAATTTTGTGGCTGTAGCTACGATGGTGCAGATGCCATTACATACACTTTTTCCCTATTATGTAGATAGGGGCAAAATTGTTTGGTGAATTGGAACGCGCGGGGTTAAAATTTTGCCTCACAACATAGCCTATGATGCTCTCGGAGTCCAGACGTGTGACTGTGCCAAATTTTGTGGCTGTAGCTGTGACGGTGCGGATGCCAATCCCGGACATACACACACACACATTGAGCTTTATATATTAGAAGATTGTTGCTTGGGTTAGTAAGTGTGATAATTCCCTTTCTTTCTCCTACTTTTGGTTATTTCCCCGATGTATTCTTGTTATATGTGAGTGAATATTTGTATGCCTGGTATTTTCAGTTACCCCTGTTCGTTTTACCATGTTCATCTGGTTGTTGTACTGCGGTGCATGGCTGCTCCCCTTTTCCCTGGGTGGGAGAAGGGATCAGGCGGAGGGTGGATACAGGAGATAAGGCAATGTATTATTATAATCATCCACATTATTCTGTACCTTACAAGAATGAATTATGTCCTTTTGAGTCATATTTTTGACTGATTTATATGCTCTTTTTATCAGTCTAGACGGATAATTTCTTTCCCTAAATCGATTTTGTAAGACTTTGCTCCCCTCTTGAAAGGTTGTAGCCGAGGAACAATTTTTTCTAATCCTGGAATATTGGTTCAGAGGAATGTTTCTAAGCCAAGGTCTATAATGACCACTCTCATAATGAACATCAACCTTCTTAAAATGATTACTGGTAAGAATCCAACCAGAATCATCTAAATAAATAATTAAATCCAGAAAAATTACGCTCTGTCTATCAATCTGTGGAATTAATTCTTTACCCCACAATTACTGATCACTCCATCCAAAAATTTATAAACATCATTTCCTTCATTATTATAAATGACAATAATGTCATCTATAAAACGTTTATACAACACTATTTAGCCCCAAAATCACTATGGAGAATATGCCAGGACTCGAAGACAGCCATAAACAAATTTGCATAAGTAAGTGCTGCCCTCGAGCCCATAGCAATCCCCCACATCTGATGGTATATAGTATTTCCAAAACGGAAATAATTATTCTGTAATATGAAAGCCATACTCCTAACCAAAAAATTTTTTTGTGTTATGATAAGATAAGATAAGTTAATCCTTTAATCGTCCCACCATTGGGAAATTCAGAGCATTACAGCAGCAAGGCAGGAACAAGTACAGATACAGATGCATAAAGGCATTACATTGACAGTAGGTAGGTACAAATACGAAAAAAAAAAAAAAAAAGATGTAACCGGACTATCACCACTTTGGATCTATCAGTTCTCTGTTTGGGTCGTTCTCCGTTTTGGACAGTGCTGGTTATACAGCCTAACTGCAGCAGGAAGGAAGGACTTTCGATGGCGCTCCCTCTCACATTTAAGATGAAGTAGCCGGTCACTGACAGTACTGCACATCTTTGTCACAGTCTCATGCATGAGATGGGAATCATTCTGCACCATGTAGCTCACCTTGGCCAGTATCCTCCTGTCGCCTACTTCCTGAACTGGGTCAAGGGGGCATCCCAGGACAGAGCTGGCCCTTCTAATCAGTTTGTCCAGCCTATTCCTATCCCTGGTTGATATGCCACTACCCCAGCACGCCACCCCAAAGAAGATGACTGATGCCACAACAGAGTTGAGGAAGGATGCAAGGAGTGCCCCTCTAACTCTGAAGGCTCTCAGCCTTCTGAGCAGATAAAGCCTGCTTTGGCCCTTCCTGTACACTGCATCCATTTGATGGGCCCAGTCAAAGCTTATTATTGAGGATCACACCAAGGTACTTATAGGTGTCGACTATCTCAATGTCATTTCCCTGAATGCTCACCACTACTGGTGGATTTATGCCCTTGCGAAAGTCCACCACCAATTCCTTGGTCTTCCCAGAATTAATCCTAAGGTGGTTCCTCTGATACCACTCCACAAAAACTTGGTTAGTATCTCTGTACTCTCTTTCATCTCCTCCTGTGATGAGGCCTACTATTGCAGAGTCATCAGAATACTTCTGCAAGTAGCAGCTAGATGAGTTGCACCTAAAATCCGAAGTGTACAGTGTGAAGAGAAAAGGGGCAAGAACTGTATCTTGAGGTGCCCCTGTATTGCAGATCACCACCGTGTCTGACACACTGTCCCAAACCTTTACAAACTGAGGTCGGTTCGTGAGGTAGTTAAGGATCCAGGTGGAGAGTTGGAGGTCCACACCAACAAGGCCCAGCTTGTCTCTCAGTAGACCTGGCTGTATGGTGTTAAAAGCACTAGAGAAATCAAAGAACATTATTCTCACAGTGTTCCCAGGCTTCTCCAGGTGAGAGAGAGTCCTATCTAGAAGGTGGATAATGGCATCATCCACACCAATGCCCGGCCTGTAGGCAAACTGGAGAGGGTCCATATGCGAGCTCACTAGAGGATGGAGACGTGTGAGAACCAATCTCTCTAATACCTTCATCAGGTGTGATGTCAATGCGACAGGTCTATAGTCATTAAGGTCTTTTGGATACGGTTTCTTCGGAACTGGTACCACACACGATAATTTCCACAGTTGTGGTACTATACCCATTCTCAGGCTCATATTGAACAGATATGTAATGATCTCACTCAGCTGGTGCCCGCAGGTTTTGATTAGCCTTGCACTGATGCCATCAGGACCTGCAGCCTTCAAAACTTTGATCTTATTCAGTTCTTTTGCAACCTGGGTACTTGTGAAGAACAGACCCTGGCTCAGTTGACAAGTTGCAGCAGGGGGTGAGGTTATTGTAGCAGAGAGGTGTGAATGGTATGCAGGGGCAGGAGCAGCCAGTGTGTGATTAAATCTGTTAAAGAATAGATTAAGTTTATTAAGCTCCTCTTTATCTACAACCATCCTGGAGACAGTCTGTCTATGCCCAGATATAGACTTTAGACCCTCCCAGACTTCATGGATCCTTTTCTGTGACAATTTCAGTTCAATCTTTCTCTTATAATTAGCCTTTCCCTGCCTGATTAGATTCTTCAGATCTTTCTGCACATCTCAGCCTGCCCTTGTCACCTGATCTGAAGGCCAACTTCTTCTCTTTGAGAAGTGCCTTTATTCCGGGGCTGATCCATGGTTTGTTGTTAGAGAAGCACCTCACTACTTTTGTGGGTACTGTGTTGTCTACACAGAAATTAATGTAGTCCGTTATACAGTGTGTGAGACCATCCATGTCATCACCATAGGAATCTTGCAGCACTTCCCAAGTGGTTGTTTCAAAGCAGTCTCTCAGAGCATCATCACTCTCCTTAGTCCATATCCTCACTGTGCGAGTGACAGCGACCCCATAGATAAGGTCAACTCCCTATTGACATACATTTCAAAGCAAGACAGACCAATATTATGTTCAATGTTAGAATATAGCCCTGTAACATCCATAGTAATGAACACATATTCATCTTTCCACTAAATATCTTGAAGAATTTGAATAAGATGGGTAGAAAAATATTCAGAATTGAGAGTCCTCAGTGGTTGATACCTTTTAATGGCTAACTGAAAAGATGGTAACACATTGCAAGCTTTCGAGACTACTCAGGTCTCTTCATCAGGCATTGACTATTACAACATCTAAAGAATCACATATATATGCACAAGACAGCACAGAAAAAATGCAATAGATAAGACAAGTGACGTGAAGCAGAATTTTCATTATGGGATAGGGAGAAACATTAATATTGGACTAGTTCATAGATAAGGAGTCTGGATGTTTTATTGTCCTCTGATTGGGGTCTCCTAATGTGTTGTGATGCCCCCACAAGGTCCTAGGAGCAAATTCCTTAATTGATGTAAAAAGACATAAATCCAAGCGACACATTCATTCCAGCACTGAGAGTGTCAAAGGTCGTCATCAATTTATCAAGGCAAATAAGAGAAAAAAGAATAGATCTACCTGTGGCAAAACATTTTTGTATGCCTGATCACAACAACACCATGGATATGAAATTACTGGTATTGAAAAGTAACTTCAAGTCTCAGAGAGAGAGAAGAGTCTGTGAGTATAAGTTGATGACGACCTTTGACACTTTCAGTGCTGGAATGAATGAGTCGCATGGATTTATGTCTTTTTACATCAATTAAGGAATTTGCTCCTAGGACCTTGTGGGGGCATCACAACACATTAGGAGACCCCAATCAGAGGACAATAAAACATCCAGACTCCTTATCTATGAACTAGTCCAATATTAATGTTTCTCCCTATCCCATAATGATAATTCTGCTTCACGTCACTTGTCTTATCTATTGCTTTTTTCTGTGCTGTCTTGTGCATATATATGTGATTCTTTAGATGTTGTATTAGTCAAAGCCTGATGAAGAGACCTGAGTAGTCTCGAAAGCTTGCAATGTGTTACCATCTTGTCAGTTAGCCATTAAAAGTATCAACCACTGAGGACTCTCAATTAGAGTTGAGCGAAACGGATCGAAAAAATTCAAAAGTCGCCGACTTTCGCCAAAGTCGGGTTTCATGAAACGAAACCCGACTTCAGCGTGAGGTCGACCACGATGTCGGCGACTTTAGCGCCAAAGTCGCGTTTCAAAACATGCTTCAGCGCCCTTTTTCAGCCAATGAGGAAGAACGGACACTGTGGGCAACGTGATGACATAGGCAGCGGTCCCCACCATCTTTGAGAAGGGCATGCAAGTGATTGGCTTGCTTTGGGGGGCATCACAGGGGGTATAAAAGGGCATGCACGCCGCCCGCCATCTTACTTCTGCTGATCTCAATATAGGGAGAGATTCTGCTGCTGCAGATTCTGTAGGGAGAGCGTTAGGCAGGGAAGAAGAAAAAAATCAGCTGCTGCTGCTAGCGATTTTGCCTGTACAACACACCAGTCACTGTGCAGTGCAAGGGGAGGCTATATTTTGGTGGGTCAGCTCTGTTGGTTGTTAGGCTGCTTTATAAGGCTACCTGATAGCTGCATTGCCGGTTTCACACTGCTTTGCAAACTGCTTTTTTAAAAGCAATCCTTTTTTTTTTTTTTGTCCTGGTGAGATACTGAGCATGCATTTTTTCACACCATACAGCGGTGTACGCTGCTCTCTCAGTACCGTGTAACGGCTGTTATCAAGGCCACAGTGAAGCTAAGGGTGGGACTCTGTAAGGATAAGTCGAGGAGTTGTTCCGTTCTTACAGACCTCCACTTTATAGTTTTGTCTGTTTTTCAAACAGTGTAGTCTATTTGCTGTTTGATTACATTCAAAACTATAGAGAGACAGCGTGTGTCAGTCCGTATACTAAAAAAACATGGAGCTTGACAATTTAACATAAACCGGACAGCGGTGTACGTGCACGCTGCTCTCTCAGTACCGTGTTACGGCTGTTATCACGGCCACAGTGAAGCTATGGGTGTGACTCTGTAAGGATAAGTCGAGGAGTTGTTCCGTTCTTACAGACCTCCACCTTATAGTTTTGTCTGTTTTTCAAACAGTCTAGTCTATTTGCTGTTTGATTACATTCAAAACTATAGAGAGACAGCGTGTGTCAGTCCGTATACTAAAAAAACACGGAGCTTGACAATTTAACATAAACCAGACAGCGGTGTACGTGCACGCTGCTCTCTCAGTACCGTATAACGGCAGTTATCACGGCCACAGTGAAGCTAAGGGTGTGACTCTGTAAGGATAAGTCGAGGAGTTGTTCCGTTCTTACAGACCTCCACCTTATAGTTTTGTCTGTTTTTCAAACAGTCTAGTCTATTTGCTGTTTGATTACATTCAAAACTATAGAGCGACAGCGTTTGTCAGTCCGTATACTAAAAAAACACGGAGCTTGACAATTTAACATACACCGGACAGCGGTGTACATGCACGCTGCTCTGTCAGTACCGTGTAACGGCTGTTATCACGGCCACAGTGAAGCTAAGGGTGTGACTCTGTAAGGATAAGTCGAGGAGTTGTTCCGTTCTTACAGACCTACACTCTAGGGAGATTCCAATCCTGCCCTGTCCTATATAACATTTTTCACACCTGCCAAATTCATCCTGTCATACAGCGGTGTGATATACACTGGGCCTGACACAATACATCAGTGTCCAGAAGTGTGTAAGGACATTCCATTTCTCCCATCCTATCTAACATTTTTCACACCTGCCAAATTCATCCTGTCATACAGCGGTGTGATATACACTGGGCCTGACACAATACATCAGTGTCCAGAAGTGTGTAAGGACATTCCATTTCTCCCGTCCTACATAACATTTTTCACACCTGCCAAATTCAGCCTGTCATATAGCGGTGTGATATACATTGGGCCTCACACAATACATCAGTGTCCAGAAGTGTGTAAGGACATTCCATTTCTCCCGTCATATATCACATTTTACACACCAGCCAAATTCAGCCTGTCACACAGTGGTGTGATATACACTGGCCTGACACAATACATCAGTGTCCAGAAGTGGTAGGAGAATTAAATTCTCCCCTGTCCTATATACACCTTGTACCTTGTTTTACAGTTCCATATCGTTGGTGGAATTGTGGGTACATTTTTCAAAAAAATGAGTTAGTGTGGTGTAAGAGGCCGTGTTAGTGGGCGGGGGTTGCCAGCTGTTAATGATGATGTTGGTGTTGGATCTGCTGGTAGTGGCAAAAGCAAAATAACACCTAATGCAGGAGGTGTTAAGCCTGCGTCATCGTCTGGCTCCACAAGGCCTCGAAGGCTCCCTTTTCTGGGAGTAGGTAAACCACTTTTAAAGCCAGAGCTTCAGGAACAAGTTTTGGCCTACATTGCTGACTCGGCCTCCAGCTCTATCGCCTCCTCTTCTGAACTTGTAAAAAATAAAAGCACTGAGTCATCTTTGGAGGCTCATGGTCACGAACCACACCTTTCTTTGTGTCCTTCACCCCAACCAAAATTGAAGGATGCGGCAGGCCACACAACAGATTACTCCATGGAGCTGTTTTCACATACCATGCCTGGGTTAACAAGTGAAATGGTGAATTACCCAGGCCAAGATGAATCTGACATGGAGTGCACTGATGCACAGCCACTGATACATGATTCTGCTGGTACATTCACTCAGCGCACGACATTGTTCTCGCAGTGTACTCAGCCAGATTCTGACCCTGATGAAACTCAGGTGCCCCTTCCCGCATACTATACCACCGTACACGGTGACACAGAGGAAGGTGCACATGACATTGAAGAGGAGGTGATGGATGACCCAGTTGTTGACCCAGATTGGCATCCATTGGGGGAAGAGGGTGCCGCTGCCAATAGCTCCGAAGAGAAGGAGGAGCATCCGCAGCAGGCATCGACATTGCAACAGCTGTTATCTGACAGGCACGGAGCAGTCCAAAAACGGGTTACAAAAAGCCAAAAAGTTGCTGGACTGCTTGGCCAGACGGTCAAAATAGCACAGCGTGCAAAGACGCAAAATGTCTTCCATAGTAGGAAGACTGCAGTGTGGCACTTTTTTGAACAAAATCCTAATGATCAGGCCAAGGTTATCTGTAAGAAGTGCGCAAAGACCTTTAGCTGAGGGAAAAATATGAAAAATTTGAATACCAGTTGCATGCTTAGACATTTAACCACCATGCACTTGCAAGCGTGGACGGAACACCAAACCTCAAGTACCACATGTGCAAATGCTCCCAAAGAAGGTAGTCAGCAATGCTACATTGTTTCCCCCACTGTAAGCCCACCGGTTAGCACAGCAGCAAATGTTGAGGTGTCGTTGCAAGGCCAAAGCTGTCAGGGAATCACAATGTTATATCAACGAAAGACTGAATCTAGGCCATCAGAAAGAACACCAACTCCATCACCATCATCAACCCTCTCTCAGTCCGCCCTGTCCACCGCTAGTTCCACCATAGGCATCTCTCAAGTCCAGCTCACCCTGCCAGAGACTATGAGTAGGACAAGAAAGTACTCATCCTCTCATCCGCATACACTGGGTTTGAACGCTCACATTGCCAAACTAATCTCGTTAGAGATGATGCCCTATCGGTTTGTGCAAAGCGCAGCTTTCCTCGAACTCATGCCTACGCAGTACCACGCTATGAACTACCCAGTCGCCACTTCTTTTCTCGCAAAGCCATCCCAGCCCTCCACCTTCATGTGAAGGACCGCATTGTCCATGCACTCAAGCAATCAGTGAGTGAAAAGGTGCACCTCCCAACTGATGCATGGTCCAGTAGGCATGGCCAGGGCCGTTACGTGTCCATCACTGCGCACTGGGTTAATGTGGTGGATGCAGGGTCCACAGGGGACAGCGGTGGTGGGACAGTGCTGCCTAGCCCACGGTATAGGAAACAGTTGGCTGTAGGCGTTCGACCCTCCTCCTCCTACTCCTCTAGAAGCGAAAGCTCGTCCCCAGAGCGCAGTCGCAGCACCACTCCATCTGCAGCTGCCAGTGTTGCACACGAGGTGTCCCCCTATCGATCAGCTAGTGGAAAGCGTCAGCAGGCTGTGTTGAAGATGATGTGTTTGGGCGACAGACACACCGCGGAGGTACTGGCCGACTACTTTCAGCACCAAACTGAGTCATGGCTGGGCAGTCTACATCTTGAGGCAGGCAAGGTAGTCAGCGATAACGGCCGTAATTTTGTGGCTGCCATAGCCCTTTCAAAACTCAGACACATACCTTGCTTGGCTCACACCTTGAATCTGGTGGTGCAGTGCTTCCTCAATAATTATCCAGAGTTAACAGGCCTGCTCCAGAAGGTTCGAAAACTGTGCTCGCACATCCGCCGGTTGCCCGTACACTCCAGTCGTATGCAGAAGCTGCAGCGATTGCTACACCTTCCCAAGCACCGGCTAATTATCGACGTTGCAACAAGGTGGAACTCCACCCTGCACATGGTTGAGCGGCTGTGCGAACAGAGGCAGGCCGTAATGCATTTGTGGGAGGATACCCGGACAGGCACTTTGAGGGCAGACATGGAGTTGACAGGTGTGCAGTGGTCAAAGCTGAAAGACCTCTGTAAAGTCCTTCAGTGTTTTGAGGAATGCACACGGCTGGTAAGCGCAGACGACGCCATCATAAGCATGAGCATCCCACTTATGCGTCTGCTCATGCAAACTTTGACGCACATTAAGGAGCAGGCGTCTGCAGCCGAGGTTGACGAAGAGAAAGAGGAGGAGGAAATCCTTGATGACAGTCAGCCATTGTCTGCTCCGGGACCTCTCCTGGACGAGGTGGAGGAAGAAGAGGAAGAGGAGGAGGAGGGTGATGATGGGGATGATTATTTAGGGGAGGAGGATGCTTCTCGTGTGTCCAGGGAAAATGTTGGTGTGGCAAGGTCTGGTACAGGGTTTGTGTGCGACTGGAGGGATGTGGATTTGCCAGAAAGTGCTCCTCCACCAAGCAGTCGCACTGCATCATTGACACCGGGAACATTGGCCCATATGTCAGATTATGCCTTGCAGATCCTAAAAAGGGACCCCCGCATTGCCAAAATGATGAACGATGACGACTACTGGTTGGCCAGCATCCTGGATCCACGCTATAAAGGCAAATTCCAAAACATCATGCCACAGGAGAACCTTGACCTAATATTGGCTAACCAACAAGCTACTCTGGTAAACCGGTTGGTTGAGGCATTCCCAGCACACAGCAGCGGTGATGGTTCTCACACGAGCCGTAGGGGCCAGGGGCAGCTTGGAAGAGGTGTTCGTGATACACACATCAGAAGTGGCGTTGGAGACAGGAGTTTCATGACCATGTTGTGGACTGATTCTTCAAGTCCTGCTCACACGACTGGTAGTACTGCATCGCTGGAAAGTGACAGGAGACAGCACTTGTCAACTATGGTTACAAACTACTTTTCCTCCCATGTCGATGCTCTCCCTCACAGGTCATTCCCCTTTGACTATTGGGCTGCTAAACTGGACACCTGGCCTGAATTGGCACAATATGCCTTACAGGAGCTCGCTTGCCCAGCTGCAAGTGTGCTTTCGGAAAGAGTCTTCAGTGCTGCTGGATCAATCCTGACAGAAAAAAGGACCCGTCTGTCGACCCAAAATGTGGATGATCTAACCTTCATTAAAATGAACCATGCATGGGTTTCCAAGGATTTTGTCCCACCTTCCCCTGATGGCACATAGGTTGACAGAAAAATGGCTTGCTTTGGTCCTTCTCTTCCTGGGACTTGAACAATTTTGCCTTTTGCATCAGCTGAATGTCCAACATCAACATATGCCACTTTCTAATACTCCCTATCTGTGCTGCCTCCCCCATGGCCGGGGTCACCACCTAGCGCATGAAACCGTGCGAGTGCTGTTGCCCTGGACATGTGGGAAGGCCGACTCTTGGGCGTGGGCACTGGCACACGGTCCCTCCTAGTGCAATCAAGTGTCTCTGATGGTGGTGGTGCACACCCACCGTCAGACACACTGCTGTTGTGAGTTCATTTTCCCCTTCACCGTTGATGTCTGATGAACTCCCTCTGCTGGTGAAGAGAGGTAGTGAAATTGATTGGGATGGGAAAAACCTGTCATCTGAACAGGCGGAGCGTGATTGGACACCCGGAATCACTGAGTGGATATAAGGCAGCTGATGCCCTGCAGAGGTGCTGGTGATCCTTTCTGCTCTGAGCTCTTGCAAACCAGTTCAGTACCTGTCTTCTGAAAGCTAAGTTTTTGCTCTCTTATTTTTCCATGAGATTGTGTCTGTTTGCTTAGTGTTTGTGTTCTGCCTGCCCTTGTTGGTTCAGGCTGAGCTCCATTTTTGTCTCTGGTCAAGTTGATCTTTTGCTCAGTCTTCAGAATATACCTGAGTGCTGATATAGTGATTTTGAAGTCTAGCGACTTCAGGGCCTTTTTTCCTATCAGACGGTTGGGACATTTTTGTAGGGTTTTTTGCGGATTGCAGCCTGTATCTTTTCTGTCCTGTCCTATCTAGTTAGTTGGGCCCAATCGTTTGCTCAACCTGTCTTTCTGTCTGTGTTTGTGTTTTCATCTGCTTTTCACCGACAATACATGTTGGGGGCTGTCTATTGCTTTGGGGTCTGCTCTGGGGCAGTTTAGATTTCCCCTTTCTTTCTTTAGGCTTATTTAGTTCTCCGGCTGTGAACGAGGGGTCTAGGGCACCGTAGGAACCCCCCACGGCTACTGTTAGTTGTGTGAATAGGATCGGGGTCTGCAATCCGATAGCTACCAACCTCTCCGGTTTTCTGGACTTAGCTTGTATTTTTGTTTTTTCCTCCTTCGGTGACTCATTCATAACAGAATCACCAGCCATATCCCAGATTCTAGGGTACTCAATAGCAGGAAAGAATTGTAAAAAAAAAAAAAAAAGTGTCAGAATTTTTTTTTTGTGTATATTTTTTCCTCTATGTATTTGAGGCCATAGGGTGAATTTTTTTTTCTTCTCAATGGAGATGAAGCAATTGTTTGATCGTGTGGAGCAGCTCGCTGCTGAAGTGCGGGGAATTTCCGCCTATCTTGCTCATTCACATGTTGCTGAGCCAAAGATCCCTACTCCTGATGTGTTTTTTGGGGATCGGTCTAAATTTTTGAACTTTAAGAATAATTGTAAATTATTTTTTGCCTTGAAGCCTAACTCATCAGGGAGCTCCGCGCAGCAGGTTAAAATTGTCATCTCTTTGCTGCGCGGCGATCCTCAGGATTGGGCGTTTTCTTTGAAACCTGATGATCCTATTCTAGCTAATGTGAACGCATTTTTTCAAGCCTTAGGGCTGTTGTATGATGAACCTAATGCTATTGATCAGGCTGAAAAGGCCCTGTTGGCATTGAGCCAGGGTCAGGATTCTGCAGAGATGTACTGTCAAAAATTCCGAAAGTGGGCTGTCCTTACTACTTGGAATGATGGTGCCTTGGCAGCTCTCTTTCGGAAGGGTTTGTCGGAAACCGTAAAAGATACTATGGTGGGATTTCCTGTTCCCTCTGGTCTTGACGATTGTATGTCATTAGCCATTCAGGTTGATCGGCGTTTGCGCGAACGCAAAACTGCACGAGAGGTGTTGCCACCTGTTGAACAAATGTCTGAACCTATGCAATGTGAAAGAGTTTTGTCTAGGGCGCAAGGTCAGGAGTTCAGAAGGCGTAATAAGCTGTGTTTTTTCTGTGGAGATGCCTCGCATATTATTTCTGTCTGCCCTAAACGAGAGAAACGTTTTGCACACACATTTGCTGTGGGTGGTGTTCAACCTAAGTTTCTTCTGGCAATTACTCTGATCAGCTCCCTGTCCACATTTTCTGCTAAGGCTTTCGTGGATTCGGGAGCAGCTCTGAACCTGATGGACTTGGATTTTGCTAAACGTTGTGGATTTCCTATGACACCTCTGCGGACGCCTATCCCTTTGAGGGGTATTGATGCTACTCCTTTGGCGAAGAATAAACCTCAGTTTTGGACCCAGGTGGTAATGCGGGTCGCCCCAGATCATCAAGAAAATTGCAGATTTTTGGTGTTGCATAATTTGCATGATACCATTGTTCTGGGGTTTCCCTGGTTGCAAATCCATAATCCAGTTTTGGATTGGAAATCTGTGTCTGTGGTGAGTTGGGGTTGTCGGTGTGCCCTTAGTGACACTCCTGTTTTCCTCACCTCTCCCCAGTCGCATGATGTTCCTGACTATTTGGCTGATTTTTATGATGTATTTAGTGAGAATGAGTCTGCGTCTTTGCCTCCTCATAGGAGTTATGACTGTGCAATTGAGCTGAGTCCTGGGTGTAAGTTTCCCAAGGGTCGACTTTTCAATTTATCTGTACCCGAGCACGAGGCTATGCGATCCTGTATTAAATAGTCGTTGGAGAAGGGTCATATTAGACCATCCTCTTCACCCTTAGGTGCTGGGTTTTTTTTCGTGGCCAAGAAGGATGGTTCATTAAGGCCTTGTATTGACTATCGTTCCCTCAACAAAATTACTGTTAAATATCAGTATCCGTTACCCCTGATTTCTGATCTAGCGTTCTAGCTCAGCGTTCAATACCATTGATCCGAATTTACTTCATAAGAAAATGGTAGCTCTTGGAATCCCTCTCAACTTATGCTTGTGGATTTATAACTTCCTGACAGCCAGGATACAGAGTGTAAAAGTTGGACCATTCACTTCGGACACCTTGGTCACAAACATCGGGGCACCTCAGGGGTGTGTTTTGTCCCCGTTACTGTTTTCTCTCTATACGAATGATTGCATCTCTTCAGCAGACTCAGTAAAAATCTTGAAATTTGCCGATGATATGACACTGATTGGTCTCATCAGGGGAAATGCTGAAGACTTGTATCGGAGTGAGGTGAAAAGAATATGTGACTGGTGTAAAGCCAATAATTTTGTACTCAACACTAAAAAAACTGCTGAGATGGTTGTGGATTTTAGGAAAGATCAACATGAGATACTTCCAATCTACATCCATGACGAAGTGGTTCTTAGGGTCACAGAGACCAAATTCCTTGGTGTTATCATCTCTCATTATCTTAAATGGGGGAAAAACGTGGATGCTGTTATAAGAAAAGCACAACAGAGGATGTTCTTCCTGCGTCAGCTGAAAAGATATGGTTTGTCTAAGAATCTGCTGATCTTATTCTTTAATGCTGTCATCAGATCTGTGATTTGTTCCTCTCTGATAGTCTGGTATGGGGGAGCCACTGCGCATGACAAACTCCGCTTACAAAGGACTTTCAGAACAGCAGAGAGAATGATAGGTTCCCCCCTGCCTAAAATCCAGGATTTTTATGATAAGAGTATTCGATCCCACGCATTGAAAATTTCATCCGATCCCTCTCACCCGGGACACTCCTCATTCCAACTACTCCCTTCAGGACGTCGCTTCAGAGTCCCCAAATGCAGCACCAACTGCCATATGAACAGCTTCTATCCACTCTCTGTTCAACAATTAAATCGTCATGTGTAGATTATATACTGTATCTGTCTTGATAGATGTTACTTGTTGTATCTGTTATATATTATGTTGCCTCTTTGCCACAAAGAATTCCTTGTATATATGTAATATGTACTTGGCGATAATAAATTTGATTGATTGATTGATCTATTCTCTAGAGTTAAGGGTGCTTGCTGGTTTACCAAGCTTTTCCTCAGGGGGGCGTATAATCTTATTCGCATTAAGCATTGGGATGAATGGAAGACGGCGTTTAATACTCCGGAGGGACATTTTGAGTACCTGGTGATGCCTTTTGGGCTCACTAATGCCCCTTCTGTCTTCCAGTGCTTCATGAATGATATTTTCCGAGACTTTGTGGATAAATTTTTGATCATCTATCGGGATGATATTTTGATCTTTTCCAAGGATTGGGACTCTCATGTGGAACATGTTCGGACTGTGTTCCGGATTTTGAGGGAGAATTCCCTGTATGTCAAGGGATCAAAATGCCTTTTTGGGGTACAGAGGATTTCATTTTTGGGATTTATTTTGTCTCCGTCAACTATTGAAATGGATCCGGCCAAGGTACAGGCCATATATGATTGGGTTCAGCCCACTTCTTTGAAGGCCCTCCAGAAGTTTTTTGGTTTTGCTAATTTTTATCGTAAATTGATAGCTAAATTCTCTGGTATTGCCAAACCATTGACTGATTTGACTAAGAAAGGTGCTGATGTGCTGAATTGGTCTCCGGAGGCTGTTTCTTCCTTTCAGGAGCTGAAGCGAAGGTTCACTTCTGCTCCGGTTTTGCGGCAACCTGATGTCTCACTCCCGTTTCAGGTAGAGGTGGACGCTTCTGAGATTGGTGCAGGAGCTGTTTTGTCCCAAAAAGATCCGGTAACATCTAAAATGAATCCCTGTGCTTTCTTTTCCCGAAAGTTCTCCCCATCTGAACGTAACTATGATGTGGGGAATCGGGAACTGTTAGCCATGAAATGGGCATTTGAGGAGTGGAGACATTGGTTGAAGGAAGCTAAACATCAAGTCGTGGTCCTTACTGACCACAAGAATTTGATTTACCTGGAGTCGGCCAAACGCTTGCATCCTAGACAGGCTAGGTGGGCCTTGTTTTTCACACGTTTTGATTTTGTGGTCTCTTTTCTTCCGGGCACTAAGAATGTCAAGGCAGACGCCCTCTCTAGGAGTTTCTTTGCTGATTCTCCTGTTGTGACCAAGCCTGCTACCATCTTAGGTGAGGGGGTAGTTCTTTCTGCCATCTCGCCCGATTTGAAGAGTTTCAGGAGGACAAACCTGAGCGTTGTCCCATTGGAAAATTGTTGTATGTTCCTGACCAGTGGAGGAAGAGAGTGATGTCTGAAGTTCATTGCTCTGCATTGGCTGGTCATCCAGGTATTTTTGGTACTAGAGATTTGGTGAGTCGGTCTTTTTGGTGGCCCGCCTTGTCTCGTGATGTCAGGAGTTTTGTGCAGTCCTGTGGGACTTGCTCCCGGTCTAAACCTTGTTCTCGCTCTAGTGGGTTGTTGATGCCGGTGCCCAGGAGGCCATGGACCCATATTTCAATGGATTTTATCTCTAATATGCCTGTCTCTCAGAGAATGACTGTTATTTGCGTGATTTGTGATAGATTCTCTAAGATGGTCCATCTTGTACCACTCCCTAAGTTGCCATCTTCCTCAGAGTTGGTGCCCTTGCTTTTGCAACAAGTGGTTCGCTTGCACGGGATTCCTGAGAACATTGTATCTGACAGAGGAGTTCAGTTTATTTCTAGATTTTGGAGGACTTTCTGTTCCAAGCTGGGAATTCAGTTGTCCTTCTCCTCTGCGCTTCACCCTCAGACCAATGGGCAGACGGAGAGAACAAACCAGACTTTGGAGTCGTATTTGAGATGTTTTATTTCTGCTGATCAGGATGATTGGGTTTCATTTTTGCCCTTGGCCAAATTTGCTTTAAATAATAGAGCTAGTTCTGCCACTTTTATGTCACCCTTTTTTTGTAACTTTGGGTTTCATCCTCGATTCTCTTCAGGGCAGGTGGAGTCTTCTGCCTGCCCAGGTGTTGACACTGTGGTGGAGAGAATGCACCAGATCTGGGACCAAGTGGTGGATAGGTTGTCTCTCTCCCAGGAAAAGGCCCAGCGGTTTCCCAACCGTCATAGGACCATTGGTCCCCAGTTTAAGGTGGGTGATATGGTTTGGTTGTCATCAAAGAATATCTCTATGAAGGTGGCCTCTCCAAAGTTTAAACCTAGATTTATCGGACCTTACAAGATTTTGGAGATTCTTAATCCTGTCTCTTTTCGATTGGCTCTTTCTGTTACATTTAAAATCCATAACGTGTTTCATAAGTCTCTGTTAAAGAGGCTTGTTGAGCCAGTAGTTCCTGTGGTGGCACCTCCTGACCCTGTATTGGTGGAAGGTAATGTGGAATATGAGGTTGAGAAGATACTGGATTCTCGCCTGGCTAGACGGAGACTCCAGTATTTGGTTAAATGGAAGGGTTATGGCCAGGAGGATAATTCTTGGGTCCCTGCATCCGATATTCATGCCGAAAGATTGGTTCGTGCTTTTCATCAGGCCCATCCTGATCGCCCTGGTGGCGTGGATGAGGGTTCGGTGACCCCTCCTCAAGGGGGAGGTACTGTTGTGAGACCATTTTCAGACACACCGCTGTTGTGAGTTCATTTTCCCCTTCACCATTGATGTCTGATGAACTCCCTCTGCTGGTGAAGAGAGGAAGTGAAATTGATTGGGATGGGAAAAACCTGTCATCTGAACAGGCGGAGCGTGATTGGACACCCGGAATCACTGAGTGGATATAAGGCAGCTGATGCCCTGCAGGGGTGCTGGTGATCCTTTCTGCTCTGAGCTCTTGCAAACCAGTTCAGTACCTGTCTTCTGAAAGCTAAGTTTTTGCTCTCTTATTTTTCCATGAGATTGTGTCTGTTTGCTTAGTGTTTGTGTTCTGCCTGCCCTTGTTGGTTCAGGCTGAGCTCCATTTTTGTCTCTGGTCAAGTTGATCTTTTGCTCAGTCTTCAGAATATACCTGAGTGCTGATAAAGTGATTTTGAAGTCTAGCGACTTCAGGGCCTTTTTTCCTATCAGACGGTTGGGACATTTTTGTAGGGTTTTTTGCGGATTGCAGCCTGCATCTTTTCTGTCCTGTCCTATCTAGTTAGTTGGGCCCCATCGTTTGCTCAACCTGTCTTTCTGCCTGTGTTTGTGTTTTCATCTGCTTTTCACCGACAATACATGTTGGGGGCTGTCTATTGCTTTGGGGTCTGCTCTGGGGCAGTTTAGATTTCCCCTTTCTTTCTTTAGGCTTATTTAGTTCTCCGGCTGTGAACGAGGGGTCTAGGGCACCGTAGGAACCCCCCACGGCTACTGTTAGTTGTGTGAATAGGATCAGGGGTCTGCAATCCGATAGCTACCAACCTCTCCGGTTTTCTGGACTTAGCTTGTATTTTTGTTTTTTCCTCCTTCGGTGACTCATTCATAACACACCGCCGTACTATGAGAGGCCCAGTGCCAGTACCGACGCCAATGAGTGGGCCGCCCTTGCTTGGGCAGGGCCCCAGCATTTGCAATCTTTACCTCTCCCTGCTCCTCCACTGTGTAGTCTGGGCCGTCAAATCCATACTGGGCCTGACACCGTTTGAGCCTGCCTCCTGATCTATAGACATATATTTTGAATGTGTACACTATGCTATCCATACATGTTATCCGCTGATACGGTACCCTTTCTCACCTTTGTGCAATCACGTGTAATCCATACTGGGCCTGACAGCGTCTGAGCCTGCCTCCTGATCTATAGACATATATTTTGAATGTGTAAACTATGCTATCCATACATGTTATCCGGTGATACGGTACCCTTTCTCACCTTTGTGCAATCACGTGTAATCCATACTGGGCCTGACACCGTCTGAGCCTGCCTCCTGATCTATAGACATATATTTTGAATGTGTACACTATGCTATCCATACATGTTATCCGGTGATACGGTTCCCTTTCTCACCTTTGTGCAATCACGTGTAATCCATACTGGGCCTGACACCGTCTGAGCCTGCCTCCTGATCTATAGACATATATTTTGAATGTGTACACTATGCTATCCATACATGTTATCCAGTGATACGGTACCCTTTCTCACCTTTGTGCAATCACGTGTAATCCATACTGGGCCTGAGAACGGCTGGCGAGCTGTTAAGCAAGCTACAGCACCTGTGGTTTGCACACGTATGTTTTTCATTTTTTCAGGAATGACGGTTAGGCCTAATTCCGGAACTGCGGTTGACCTGCACTTACTGGGAAATCATCGTTCGCGGGTAATAATTGTAATCCCAGATCCCCATCACTAACGGTGTTCAGCGGGTTATCTGCACCTGTAAGCGACAAACGCTGGCCCTTTCAGTGTAGCGCACATGCAGCCACGGACATGTAAGGGCATGACACACCAGTTATTGGCCAATCTCATGTGCCAGAGCCTCGCGTGTCCCTCTAGTAAGCCGGACTCGGACCGCGGGGCATGATGGAGTCTCGTTCGTTAACGGAATTAAGCTTGCAATGTGTGCATCTTTTTTGTTGCTGGATGGTTGAGGTTGACCGTGTTGAGTCAAATTACGCGACTGGCTCCACTCCTGGTGATGCCCTTCTGGACATTCCTTTAAGGTTCAGCTTTGCAACCATACTGCCCACGTAAAACAAACACTTTGCCTTCATGAACGCTGTTTGGAGGGTCGTGATTCGTGGGAATAACGCCTCCCAAACAGTTAACCTGCTAGAGAGATCCTTCGTTGCTCCCAAGCATGACATCACACTCCCTAGGAGGAAGGTAATGCCACTGTGGCGACCGTACTCCTGGGGGCGACACAAGTGCACTGATGCCCAGCCACTGCTCGATGAACCTGCTGGTACATTGACCCAGACCACTACATTCCCCTCGCACTCTACATGGCCTGAATCTGACCCTGATGAAACTCAGGTTACCCTTCCCATATACTGTTCCATCTTACACGGTGACAAAGAAGAAGCTGCAGATGAAAGTGCAGGTTCGGCCCATCCGCCGTCAGACACACCACCAACCACTGTACTATCAGGGGCCCTGTGCCAGTGCTGTCGCCAACGAGTGGGCCCCCCCTGCTTGCTCAGGATCACAGCACTTGCAAGGTTGAAATACTGTGCAGTGAGATGGAAGATGGGGACGACGAGGAGTCCAGACTAGTAAAGGGATTCCCTAGCGAGGAGACTTATTTCATTGTTTTCAATGTTGGGACAGCAATTTTTGGGGAGCACTATACTCTGGAGAATGAAAGATGGGGCCCACCATACACTGGAACATTCCAAAGGTGGACATCAGACACTGGAGCAGCATTTACAGGGCCCATTATACATTAGAGCATTAGAAATGGGGCCCTTTATGTATGGAGCATTATTTGGGCCCATAAGACAGTGGAGCTTCATCCATGGGGACCAACATATACTGTAGCATTATGTGGAGCTCATCATATACTGTTTCAAACATTATATGGGACCAATGATTCTGCATGGAGAAATAGATGGGCCTCGTCATGAGATGTAAAAAGTGAAGTATTTTTCTTTGTAGTATACCACTATTTCTCTGCCGTATCGGAGCATCATGAGTTGTGGTATGTGTTAAAGGGGCGCTCTTTCGCCCAGGGCACATGAAAACCTGGAGCCAGCCCTACCCCCCACAACTTTAGCCAAATAACCCCCATTTTTCAGTGCGTAACTAGTATTCTGAAGTAAATAAAGGTTGACAAGCTTCAGTAATAAGAATTTATGCTTTTGGCATTCAAATGGGCACTGTAAGTGTGTTTCCTGTCCTCCTCTCACTGCCGACTTTTCTTCCCCATTGACTTACATTGGGTTTCGTGTTTCAGTCGGACCCCCGACTTTTCCCTATAGTCGGCCGATTTCGTTCGACCCGACTTTTGCGAAAGTCGGGTTTCGCGAAACCCAACTCGACCCGAAAAAAGGCAAAGTCGCTCATCTTTACTCTCAATTCTGAATATTTTTCTATCCACTGGCTAACACGGTACAAAGATATACATCTTTCCTGTATAAGATGGGAAGAATCTCTAAGATAACTCCCCAACCTTTTTACAGAGTTATTTATGAATGAATCAACATAGGCAGCCAAATTAGAAGTTAATACATTAATCCCTGCAATAATGCGGCGCCCAGGGGGGTTCAATAAATTCTTATATAATTTTAGTAGATGGTAATGTTATGGAAATATATATGTATATGTATTTCATATAGATCTCACTTGCCTGCTATAGGCTATATACTGCTATATACTTATGTACTGTTATATAAGTCATAAGCACACAGATACATACTCACAGTTTGAACTTTATAATCAGTGGCTAAAGATGACCTAACCCCATGAAGCCAGTCTGGGAAGCAGATGGTATCTTATGATAGCATTGTCATGTGACATTTGTCCCAGACATACAGAAGAGGAAGTTAGGCCAGATGGTCCAAGCCGATGCAGGAGTCTTGCTGACATTGCAATTAAATCATCTGATTTCCAAGTAACCCCATGCCGGACACCCATATATGTCCATGTATTTAAACTGACCAATTAGATAAGTTCAGCCTTTATGTTAATGAGTAACCATTCCTTTCTGTACGAACTGATAAAATCAAGTATATTCAATAAAACCAGCAGAGTTTTGCTGGAATGGATTGCTGCTAACCAGGTGTGGCGTCTTTTCTTCCTTGAGCGCTCAAATAAGACTCTGTCTAATTAGGACAGGCCACAGCACGCACATGGGTATATCTACCCATATAAATTTCTACATCAGTAATATATAGCCATAGAAGGATTCTTTATATCAAGATAATCTTTCTCATTCTTATTTAAAATCCCAGCTTTATCAGCATATCTAATCAGTTCCCTATAATTCTTAACTGCATTGTCATACTCATCTATACTAGAGACGGCATATGTGTTACCATCCGACAAGATTCGATTAGCTTCTATTAAATACACATTTATATCCTGTATGACAACACCATCCCCCTTATCAGCAGATCTATTCACTATATTGGGATCATTTCTCAATTATATCAAACCTCTTACTTCTGCAGGTGAAAGGTTACTCATGCTCCTCCTTTTCAAATTAAGGGATTCAAAATCCTTCAAAACCAGATCAGTAAAAGTTTTTAAATGGTGGCCCTTATTATGAACAGGGTAAATATTAGATTTACCCCGGAGTTGAGAGTGAGCTACCCCATCCCCTTTACTCCCCATAAGTTCTCCCTTAGTGGGATTAATTGCGAACTGATGCTTAAGAGTTA
Source organism: Dendrobates tinctorius (assembly GCF_039654945.1). Lineage (NCBI taxonomy): Eukaryota > Metazoa > Chordata > Amphibia > Anura > Dendrobatidae > Dendrobates > Dendrobates tinctorius. The sequence continues at coordinate 3,443,132 of NW_027361844.1, read as the reverse complement.
ATTTTCTCACAAAATGTTGTAAATCTATAAATAAATCAATATCTCTAGAAGTGTTCTCTGGGCAAAAAGATAATCCCTTATTAAGAATCAAAATTTCTCCCTCTGTGAGGATATGCTTAGAAGAATTAAAAATATTACCAATTCTCACAACACCCTGTTCGAAAGTACGCCTCACATCAATGTTCGTAATCTTAGAACACCTGTTTTTCCTTAAAGCGGTCCTAATTTTATGTTTTTCGATTTTTTTTATTTTTACTTTTTCCTCGAGTTCCCCTCCTACATTTTTTCTTTTTTGTGGTTTTGATGTAAGATATCTTATCATTGTGTTTTTTTGTTCCGTGATCTTGGGTAAAAAAGACACAGATGCTGATCCGGAGGCGGAGTTATCTATTATTATATTCCCCTTTTATGTCAAATCACAAACACTCCTTCTTTTTTTATTATTTTCACTAAATCCATTATTAGGATCCACAACCTTAGTATTTGATACAATTTCAGAACTACTATCTGAGATAGGAACAAGAGTAGAATGTGGAATATTGTCCACCTCACCTTCATCAAATAAGGGGAGATCCAGAATATTAGACTCTCCCACCATTTCTTCAGCTGCTAAAGAGATAAGTATATCAAGGGGGCTAGAATGACAAACAGTATTTAAATCTAAAAGTCTATCTTTTTTGATTTTATCCATTTGCTGTTTCACTTGCTCCAATTGTTTATCTATATCTGGAGGAGACAAAACGATATCTCCCTTACCATTCCCAGGAGTAGTATCCTGAGAAAAAAACTCCTTTGTAACCCGCTCATCCTCAATATTAATAACTGAACGAGTAAAATTATCAGATACAAGCTTATCAGACTTTTTCCTATTCTACTATTACCAACAATAGTGGCAGTTGGAGTGCTTCCAGACCTAATTGTATCAGGAACAACTCTATCCTGTATCTTTATATAATTCCTCCCCTCTAATATCAAAGGTGGGGCTAATGCCAAATCTTTCAACGGTAGTGTAGAAGATCCCACTGGCTTATTAAACTCCTTCCTAATTTTTAAAAATAATCCCTATCCCGCTGTAATTTCTTAGACTTGCGTACAATTATATCTTATTCCAATTTGAGTATTCGAGCTGCTATATCAGAATTTAACCTATTGAATTCTGGATGCGTACTATACACCAGAAGTTCCTTTGATAAATTCATAATTTTCTCAACAAATGCATCTACTAGGACAATTCTCTTCTTGAATAAACACCCTATTAAATTAAACATACATTCTCTTAATGAAGCCTCCCACTCTTCAGTGAATCTAACATCTTGAGGGAATGGGGATCTACAGTAAACCCTCAAACCCCTCGGGCAAATTTTTTCATCCATATAAATAGATAAAAACTGTGCATCAAGTTGATAATGTAATTCATCCTTTCACAAGTCCTCAAACTTGTTAAATTTCCTCTTCATAACCATAGTCTCTTCCTTGGAAAAAATTGATTCACGTTCCTCATCCTTATTTTCATATAGACTGCCCAGTCCAATAGTCTGTATAATAAGTCTTTCCCTTGAAGACAATCTATGTTGGAAATAATCCATGATAAACACCTAAGTGCTGCTTTCCCAAGACGGGGGTCAGGTAGAAAGCCCTCCGTAAATCTAGAAAAAAACAAAAATAGCAAGCGCACATAGGGTGTATCGTCTATTTCAAAACCGCAGTGGTACGCCCAATTTGTTAGACTCACCTGCTGGAGTTGTGCGAGTCACAACAAACTGGGAATCACTCAAGAATATCCGGTCGCCGTTGGTATCCTGCTAATAATAAGGAGATCCAAAAGAGTAAAAAGAGCCAGGCTTTCAAAACTGCACTGACCAGAAGCACACCTTCCGTGGTAGATATAGTAAAAAACTTCTTTAATAAGCCTACGCGTTTCGTGTGGTTTAGTGCACTGTGTTTGATGCGCATACATCCACATACGTCCTGCATACCTATCTTTCACATGGGGTACGCAGGGACATGCGTTTGTATGCGTTCAGGTGCGTTTGTCTACGGTTGCGTCTTTTCGCGGTATGCGGCGGGGCGCGCCAAACGCATCTTGTTGCATTTTTTGAGGCGTCAAATTTCCACAGTCATCCGCTTGTGGATGATGTGCGTAAAAAAACTGCATTACTGGCTATGTAAACACAAGCGTACGCAACGACATGCGCACGCTTTGTGTTTGCGTACACAAGAATTTACATAAGACACGCTCATTGGGCGTGGCTTGTGTAAATTCAAAAATTTGCCGGGAAAATAGCACTTGCCTATCATCCGCAAACGCATGCATGCGTTTTTGCATGCGTTTGCGGTTGCGGATTATACGCTGCGGACTCAACTGCAAATGTGAACCTAGCCTCAGACCAGTCTTCCTATAGCTCTTCAGTGCTGTTTATGATCACTGCACAGTCGGCAGCTGAAAAAGTAAATGTATCAGCAGGAGGAAAGAAATCTACAAAGGTGAAGAGCTGTGTGGTTCACTGACAAATTTGACTTCCTGATCATTTTAGGATGTCACTTGCTGTATTTGTCCCAGCAACCCCAGTTGAGGATGAAACCAGCAGTTCTATCTTTAAAGAAGTTCAAGATACAATATCTCCAAAGGCTTCCTACAGTAAAATAAAGTGAACAGCACGTAGGAAAATAAAGTAATGAAAGATATAAGAACAGCTGACACCAGTGTGGTAGCCCCCGCCACCGGTGACCAAAAATTGAAAGGGGAATCTACATTGTAAACTTTTTATTCACGGCAAGATGTGAAAAAAAATCTCTGCTCCTGGGGAAGGTTTATACCCGCTAATATACAAGTAAATATGCTTGCGCACACGCACCGACACCCGCCTGTTGTTTATATACTGTATACTCTTGTTATGAAATTTGGGAATTTTTTGGTACAAATATACCATATATATTCATTTAGCTATTTTATTCAAAGCTTTGGCTAAGAAAAATGGTAACCAAATGCAAAACAAGAGCAATTCACAAAGATAGTTCCCTAGAGGTTCTATGACTTCATGATCTAAATATACTCATATCGTTAAGACTATACACGTGCCTATATTTTTGGGCAGGGATTAGAGTTGAGCGAAACGGGTCGAAAAATATCAAAAGTCACCGACTTTTGGTAAAGTCGGGTTTCATGAAACGAAACCCGACCCTAGGGTGAGGTCGGCCATGAGCTCGGCGACTTTAGCGCCAAAGTCGCGTTTCAAAAGTTTGTTTTCCGCCCTTTTTCAGCCAATCAGGATCCACGGACACTGTGGGCAACGTGATGACATAGGCAGGGGTCACCACCATCTTTGAGAAGGGCATGCAAGTGATTGGCTTGCTTTGGGGGGCGTCACAGGGGGTATAAAAGGGCGTGCACGCCGACAGCCATGTTACTCATGCTGATCTCAGAATAGGGAGAGCTGCTGCTGCTGCTGCTGATTCTGTAGGGAGAGCGTTAGGCAGGGAAGAAGACACCAAAAACTGCTTCTGCTGCTAGCGATTCTGCCTGTACAACACACCAGTCACTGTGTGTGCAGTGCAAGTGGAGGCTATATTGTGCTGTATCAGCTGTGTTGGTTGCTAGGCTGCCTTATAAGGCTTCCTGATAGCTGCATTGCTGTTTTCCCACTGCTCTGCAAACTGCTTTTTTAAAAGCAATCCAAATTTTTTTTTTGTCCTGGTGAGGTACTGAAAGTGCATTTTTTCACACCATACAGCGGTGTACGCTCCTCACACAGTACCGTGTAACGGCTGTTATCATGGCCACAGTGAAGCTATCTGTGTTGCACTCTGTAAGAATAAGTCGAGGACATGTTCCGTTCTTACAGACCTCCACCTTCTAGTTTTGTCTGCTTTTCAAACAGTTAAGTATATTTGCTGTTTGATCACATTCAAAACTATAGAGAGACAGCGTGTGTCAGTCCGTATACTTAAAAAACACGGAGCTTGACAATTTTACGGACACCGGACAGCGGTGTACGTGCACGCTCCTCTCTCAGTACCGTGTAACGGCTGTTATCACGGCCACAGCGAAGCTATCTGTGTGTCACTCTGTAAGAATAAGTCGAGGACATGTTCCGTTCTTACAGACCTACACCTTCTAGTTTTGTCTGCTTTTCAAACAGTTAAGTATATTTGCTGTTTGATCACATTCAAAACTATAGAGAGACAGCGTGTGTCAGTCCGTATACTTAAAAAACATGGAGCTTGACAATTTTACGGACACCGGACAGCGGTGTACGTGTACGCTCCTCTCTCAGTACCGCGTAACGGCTGTTATCACGGCCACAGCGAAGCTATCTGTGTGTCATTCTGTAAGAATATGTCGAGGACATGTTCCATTCTTACAGACCTACACTCTAGGGAGATTCCTATTCTGCCCAATTCTATATACACCTTGCAGCTTGTCATACACTAGCCAATTTCTGCCTGTGACATAGCGGTGTGATATTAACTGGGCCTCACACAACAGTGTCCACAAGTGTGTTCAGAAATTCTACATCTCCCCTGTCCTATAGTGACATTTTTCACACCTGCGACATTGAGCCTGTGACATAGCGGTGTGATATTAACTGGGCCTCACACAATCCAACAGTGTCCACAAGTGTGTTCAGAAATTCTACATCTCCCCTGTCCTATAGTGACATTTTTCACACCTGCGACATTGATCCTGTGACATAGTGGTGTGATATTAACTGGGCCTCACACAACAGTGTCCACAAGTGTGTTCAGAAATTCTTCATCTCCCCTGTCCTATTGTGACATTTTTCACACCTGCGACATTGAGCCTGTGACATAGCGGCGTGATATTAACTGGGCCTCACACAATCCAACAGTGTCCACAAGTGTGTTCAGAAATTCGACGTCTCCCTTGTCCTATATACACCTTGTACCTTGTTTTACATTACTATATAGTTTGTGGGATTTTGTGTACATTTTTACCAAAAATGAGGAAGGCTGGTGGAAGAGGCCGTGGAATTGGGCGGGGGTTGCCAGCTGGTAATGATGGTGTTGGTGGTGGATCTGATGGTAGTGGCAAAAGCAAAATAGGACCGAATGCAGGAGGTGTTGAGCCTGCGTCATCGTCTGGCTCCACAAGGCCTCGAAGGCTTAGTTTTCTAGGAGCTGGCAAACTGCTTTTAAAGCCAGAGAAACAGGAAAAAGTTTTGGCTTACATTGCTGACTCAGCCTCCAGCTCTATCGCGTCCTCTTTTGAAGTTGTAAAAAATAAAAGCACTGATTCGTCATTGGAGGGTCATGTTCATGAACCACACCTTTCCTTGTGTCCTTCACCCCAACCAAGATTGAAGGATGACGCAGGCCATACAACTGATTACTCCATGGAGCTGTTTTCACATACCATGCCTGGGTTATCAAGTGAAATGGTGAATTACCCAGGCCAAGATGAATCTGACATGGAGTGCACTGATGCACAGCCACTGATAGATGATTATGCTGGTACATTCAGTCAGAGCACTACATTGTCCTCACAGTGTAATGAGCCAGATTCTGACCCTGATGAGACTCAGGTGCCCCTTCCCGCATACTATACCACAATACATGGTGACACAGAGGAAGGTGCACATGACATTGAAGAGGAGGTGATGGATGACCCAGTTGTTGACCCAGATTGGCATCCATTGGGGGAAGAGGGTGCTGCCTCCAATAGCTCAGATGAGGAGGAGGAGGAGCATCCACAGCAGACATCGACATCGCAAAAGCTGTTATCTGGCAGGCCCGGAGCACTCCAAAGACAGGTTCCAAAAATCAAAAGAGTTGCTGGACAGCTTGTCCAGACGGTGAAAATAGCACAGCGTGCTAGGCCGCAAAATGTCTTCCAAAGTAGGAAGAGTGCAGTGTGGCACTTTTTTTAACAAAATCCTCATGATCAGGCCTAGGTTATCTGTAAGAAGTGTGCAAAGACCTTTAGCCGAGGGAAAAATCTGAAAAATTTGAATACCAGTTGCATGCTTAGACATTTAACCAGCATGCACTTGCAAGCGTGGACACAACACCAAACCTCAAGTACCACATGTGCAACTGATCACAAAGAAGGTAGTCAGCAACGCTACATTGTTTCCCCCACTGTAAGCCCACCGGTTAGCACAGCAGCAAATGTTGAGGTGTCGTTGCAAGGCCAAAGCAGTCAGGGAATCCCACTGTTATATCAACGAAAGACTGAATCTAGGCCATCAGAAAGAACACCAACTCCATCACCATCATCAACCCTCTCTCAGTCCACCCTGTCCACCTCTAGTTCCACCATATGCAGCTCTCAAGTCCAGCTCACCCTCCCAGAGACTATGAGTAGGTCAAGAAAGTACTCAGTCTCTCATCCGCGTACACTGGGTTTGAACGCCCACATTGCCAAACTAATCTCGTTAGAGATGATGCCCTATCGGTTGGTGGAAAGCGCAGCTTTCCACGAACTCATGGCCTATGCAGTACCACGCTATGACCTACCCAGTCGCCACTTCTTCTCTCGCAAAGCCATCCCAGCCCTCCACCATCATGTGAAAGACTGCATTGTCCATGCACTCAAGCAGTCAGTGAGTGGAAAGGTGCACCTCACAACAGATGCATGGTCCAGTCGGCATGACCAGGGCCGTTACGTGTCCATCACTACGCACTGGGTTAATGTGGTGGATGCAGGGTCCACAGGGTACAGCGGTGGAGGGACAGTGCTGCCTAGCCCACGGTATAGGAAACAGTTGGCTGTAGGCGTTCGACTCTCCTCCTCCTCCTCCAGAAGCGAAAGCTCGTCCACAGAGCGCAGTCGTACGAGCACTCCATCTGCAGCTGCCACTGTTGCACACGAGGTGTCCCCCTATCGAGCAGCTAGTGGAAAGCGTCAGCAGGCTGTGTTGCAGATGATGTGTTTGGGCGACAGACACACCGCGGAGGTGCTGGCCGAGTACTTTCAGCGACAAACTGAGTCATGGCTGGGCAGTATACATCTTGAGGCAGGCAAGGTAGTTAGTGATAACGGCCGTAATTTTGTGGCAGCCATAGCCCTTTCAAAACTCAGCCACATACCTTGCTTGGCTCACACCTTGAACCTGGTGGTGCAGTGCTTCCTCAACAATTATCCGGAGTTAACAGCCCTGCTCCAGAAGGTGCCGGTCGCCTGTACACTCCATTCGTATGCAGAAGCTGCAGCAATTGCTCCACCTTCCCAACCACTGCCTCATTATCGACATTGCAACAAGGTGGAACTCCACCCTGCACATGGTTGAGCGGCTGTGTGAACAGAGACAGGCTATAATGCATTTGTGGGAGGATACACGGCCAGGCACTTTGAGAGCAGACATGGAGTTGACAGGTGTGCAGTGGTCGAAGCTGAAAGACCTCTGTAAAGTCCTTCAGTGTTTTGAGGAATGCACACGGCTGGTAAGCGCAGACGACGCCATCCTAAGCATGAGCATCCCACTTATGCGTCTGCTCATGCAAACTTTGACGCACCTTAAGGAGCAGGCGTCTGCAGCCAATGTTGACGAGGAGGAAGAGGAAGAGGGAATCCTTGATGCCATTCAGCCATTGTCTGCTCAGGGACCTCTCCTGGACGAGGTGGAGGAAGAAAAGGAGGAGGATGATGATGATGGGGATGATTACTTAGGGGAGGAGGATGCATCTCGTGGGGCAAGTGAAAATGTTGGGGTAGCAAGGTCTGGTACAGGGTTTGTGCATGACTGGAGGGATGTGGATTTTCCAGAAAGTGCTCCTCCAACCAGCACTCGCAGTGCATCATTGACACCGGGAACATTGGCCCACATGTCAGATTATGCCTTGCAGATCCTAAAAAGGGACCCCCACATTGCCAAAATGATGAACGATGACGACTACTGGTTGGCCAGCATCCTGGATCCACGCTATAAAGGCAAATTACAAAACATCATGCCACACGAGAACCTTGACCTAATATTGGCTAATAAACAAGCAACTCTGGTAAACCGGTTGGTTGAGGCATTCCCAGCACACAGCAGCGGTGATGGTTCTCACACGAGCCGTACGGGCCGGGGGCAGCTTGGCAGAGGTGTTCGTGGTGCACACAGCAGAAGTGGCGTTGGAGACAGGGGTTTCATGACAATGCTGTGGACTGATTTTTCAAGTACCACTCACACAACTGGTAATACTGCATCGATGGAAAGTGACAGGAGACAGCAGTTGTCAACTATGGTTACAAACGACTTTTCCTCCCACATCGATGTTCTCCCGCACAGGTCATTCCCATTTGACTATTGGGCCGCTAAACTGGACACCTGGCCTGAATTGGCACAATATGCCTTACAGGAGCTCGCTTGCCCAGCTGCAAGTGTGCTATCGGAAAGAGTCTTCAGTGCAGCTGGATCAATCCTGACAGAAAAAAGGACTCGTCTGTCAACCCAAAATGTGGATGATCTAACCTTCATTAAAATGAACCATGCATGGGTTTCCAAGGATTTTGTCCCACCTTCCCCTGATGACACATAGGGTGACAGAAAAATGGCTTGCTTTGGTCCTCCTCTTCCTGGGACTTGAACAATTTTGCCTTTTGCATCAGCTGAATGTCCAACATCAACATATGCCACTTTCTAAAACTCCCTAACGGCCTTCCCCCCCATGGCCGGGGTCACCACCTAGCGCACGAAACCGTGCGAGTGCCGTTGCCCTGGACAGGTGGGTAGGCCGACTCTTGGGCGCGGGCACTGGCACAGGGTCCCTCGTAGTGCAATCAAGTGTCTCTGACGGTGGTGGTGCACACCCGCCGTCAGACACACCGCCGTACTATGAGGGGCCCAGTGCCAGTATCGACGCCCACAAGTGGGCCCCCCTTGCTTGGGCAGGGCCCCAGCATTTGCAATCTTTACCTCTCCCTGCTCCTCCGCTGTGTAGTTTGGGCCGTCAAATCCATACTGGGCCTGACACCGTCTGAGCCTGCCTCCTGATCTATAGACATATATTTTGAATGTGTACACTATGCTATCCATACATGTTATCCGGGGATACGGTACCCTTTCTCACCTTTGTGCAATCACATGTAATCCATACTGGGCCTGACACCGTTTGAGCCTGCCTCCTGATCTATATACATATATTTTGAATGTGTACACTATGCTATCCATACATGTTATCCGGGGATACGGTACCCTTTCTCACCTTTGTGCAATCACGTGTAATCCATACTGGGCCTGACACCGTCTGAGTCTGCCTCCTGATCTATAGACATATATTTTGAATGTGTACACTATGCTATCCATACATGTTATCCGGGGATACGGTACCCCTTCTCACCTTTGTGCAATCACGTGTAATCCATACTGGGCCTGACACCGTTTGAGCCTGCCTCCTGATCTAGTGACAGATATTTTGAATGTGTACACTATGTTATCCATACATGTTAACCGGGGATACGGTACCCTTTCTCACCTTTGTGCAATCATGTATAATCCATACTGGGCCTGACACCGTCTGAGACTGCCTCCTGATCTATAGACATATATTTTGAATGTGTACACTATGCTATCCATACATGTTATCCGGGGATACGGTACCCTTTCTCACCTTTGTGCAATCACGTGTAATCCATACTGGGCCTGACACTGTCTGAGCCTGCCTCCTGATCTATAGACATATATTTTCAATGTGTACACTATGCTATCCATACATGTTATCCGGGGATACGGTACCCTTTCTCACCTTTGTGCAATCACGTGTAATCCATGCTGGGCCTGACACTGTCTGAGCCTGCCTCCTGATCTATAGACATATATTTTCAATGTGTACACTATGCTATCCATACGTGTTATCCGGTGATACGGTACCCTTTCTCACCTTTGTGCAATCACGTGTAATCCATACTGGGCCTGAGAACGGCTGGCGAGCTGTTAAGCAAGCTTACAGCACCTGTGGTTTGCACACGTAAGTTTTTCATTTTTTCAGGAATGACGGTTAGGCCTAATTCCGGAACTGCGGTTGACCTGCACTTACTGGGAAATCATCGTTCACGGGTAATAATTGTAATCCCAGATCCCCATCACTAACGTTGTTCAGCGGGTTATCTGCACCTGTAAGCGACAAACGCTGGCCTTTTCAGTGTAGCGCACATGCAGACACGGACATGTAAGGGCATGAAACATCAGTTATTGGCCAATCTCACGTGCCAGAGCCTCGCGTGTCCCTCTAGTAAGCCGGTCTCAGACCGCGGGGCATCACGGAGTCTCGTTCGTTAACGGAATTACGCTTTCAATGTGTGCATCATTTTTGTGGCTGGATGGTTGAGGTTGCCCATGTTGAGTCAAATTACGCCGTAGGCTCCACTCCTGGTGGTGCCCTTCTGGACATTCCTTTAAGGTTCAGCTGTGCAACCATACTGCCCACGTAAAACAAACACTTTGCCTTCATGAACGCTGTTTGGAGGGTCGTGACTCGTGGGAATAACGCCTCCCAAACAATTAACCTGCTAGAGAGATCCTTCGTTGCTCCCAAGCATGACATCACACTCCCTAGGAGGAAGGTAATGCCACTGTGGCGACTGTACTCCTGGGGGCGACACAAGTGCACTGATGCCCAGCCAGTGCTCGATGAATCTGCTGGTACATTGACCCAGACCACTACATTCCCCTCGCACGCTACACGGCCTGAATCTGACCCTGATGAAACTCAGGTTACCCTTCCCATATACAGTTCCATCTTACACGGTGACAAAGAGGAAGCTGCAGATGAAAGTGCAGGTTCGGCACACCCGCCGTCAGACACACCACAGTACTATCAGGGGCCCTGTGCCAGTGCCGTCGCCAACGAGTGGGCCCCCCCTGCTTGCTCAGGATCACAGCACTTGCAAGGTTGAAATACTGTGCAGTGAGATGGAAGATGGGGACGACGAGGAGTCCAGACTAGTACAGGGATTCCCTAGCGAGGAGACTTATTTCATTGTTTTCAATGTTGGGACAGCAATTTTTGGGGAGCACTATACTCTGGAGAATGATAGATGGGGCCCACCATACAATGGAACATTCCAAAGGTGGACATCAGACACTGGAGCAGCATTTACAGGGCCCATTATACACTAGAGCATTAGAAACGGGGCCCATTATGTTTGGAGCATTATTTGGGCCCATAAGACAGTGGAGCTTCATCCATGGGGACCAACATATACTGTAGCATTATGTGGAGCTCATCATATACTGTTTCAAACATTATATGAGACCAATGATTCTGTATGGAGAAATAGATGGGCCTCGTCATGAGATGTAAAAAGTGAAGTATTTTTCATTGTACTATACCGCTATTTCTCTGCTGTATCGGAGCATCATGAGTTGTGGTATGTGTTAAAGGGGCGCTCTTTTGCCCAGGGCACATGAAAACCTGGAGCCAGCCCTACCCCCCCACAACTTTAGCCAAATAACCCCCATTTTTCAGTGCGTAACTAGTATTATGAAGTTAATTAAGATTGACAAGCTTAAGTAAGAAGAATTGATGCTTTTGGCATTCAAATGGGCACTGTAAGTGTGTTTCCTGTCCTCCTCTCACTGCCGACTTTAATTCCCCATTGACTTACATTGGGTTTCGTGTTTCGTTCGAAACCCCGACATTTCCCTATAGTCGGCCGATTTTGCTCGACCCGACTTTTGGAAAAGTCGGGTTTCATGAAGCGAAACTCGACCCTAAAAAGGCAAAAGTCGCTCAACTCTAGCAGGGATCACTGAACCTGCTGTGAAAACAGAATTCCTATCATGCTTGGACAACCTGTGACTGTCTGGTGATGCTACGGCATGTGTCATATAAAAGGTGCCTACTGGAGACGTAATAGTAAATTACACTAAATATAAGAAATGCCACATATAGTATGTAAAATAGTGTTCTGCGCAGATATCAAGATCAAAATGTGTATTATATATTAAACATGTACTATGTGTATATAGCTCTGACATCTAAGTTCAGCTGTACCTAGAATTGTAGAAACCTTTTTTTGATAGTATTAATCAAATCTGGCACTAGATTCATGTGGCCTATACCTCGGGCAGCATTGGCTGAGACACTGTGTGTGGAGTTTCAGAGAGAACATGGTGGGATACAATAGGGAGAGACGTGAATACTCCAGTGTCGGCTCTTGCCAGCTTCTCCTGTCTTCGCTTTTGGTAATTGATAGGTTTCTCCAAATCTACGCACACGTGAGAGACCTGTCAATCACCTAGAGTGATGGAGGAGAAGCCAGAGGGACTAGTCACTTCTCTCCCTATGGTCTCCAGTTTTTTAAACTTTGTTTTCTCAAAAATGAGGCAGCCAACATCTAATTCATGACTGAACGAGGCTGAGGTCAATTGAATCAAGCGACAGGTTCCTTGTAAGTTGCACTGAATTGCTGTATTCTGTGTCCTAGGCTTTCATAATTTGTTATAACATTTACGCCGGATGCTTTATCCATAGTAATCGATGCGCAATCATCTCATAAGTTTTTTTTTTTTAATTTATTCTAGAGGCTACAAAGTGCTGCAAGTGTTGTACAGACCCGTAGAATTAGTATTGAGCCTGTACACCACTCCGTGCTTGCGCTCCGGCAGGAACTGTGCACTTCAGAGCGGTGATTTGAGTGATCAATGATGGCCTCGAGATCTGGACCCACAGTGATTGACAGCACTTTAGAGACTCTAGAATAGATAAAAGAACTTATGGAATGATAATTAGCTTTTAAGAATATGGTGTAAAGAAAAACAATGACAGTACCCCAAAATGTTATGCTGCTATTGGCTTATACTAGTAAATGTTAAAAAATTGGACTTGTATTTATCCGACTTCTTCTCATAAACCATATAAATGCTGAAACATTATATGACAGTGAAATGTTATGTGGACATATAGCGAGTGTCATTTGTTAGATTAGGACATCATCGCTGTATAAATATATTTGCTGTTATCATGTGGGGCCTAATTAAAGGGGATTGCAAGAGTTGGAAAGCAAAAATTGAGGAGCAAAGGGAGAAAAAGAGTACTTCTAAAATACTCATGCGCTCCAGCACCGATGCTCCCGTGGTTCTCCAGTCCCTCCAGGTATTGTAGTAGTCACTTTGCTGCTACCAGAATGTAGACCAAAACTAGTGGGAGGCCACCACCATCTGTACTGGAGCTGAAAGGGATTTAAAATTTCTTTTAAAACTCTTGGATAACTTTGCTCTTGGTGATACTAGATGCATCAGATCTTCTGCTTGCCGTTGAACTTGCAGTGAACGCTTTTGCCTTAAAAGCCTTGACATTTCTCCAGTTATTCTGAATTCTGCATTGCTTACAGATCTTTTTATAAATAATAAACTACCGTAAATAAAATCAATGAAAAAAGCAACATCTGTGTTCCACTACTGGCTATGCCTAAGATCGCTGACATGGGAACCCTAAATTAATTACACTTATTCCACTATCGCAAGACTTGTAAAAATGCAAAGTTCTTGGAGCAAATTTTGGCTCACACACTTTGATCAATCTGTCACAGAGCCGACCATTTCTCTAAACAATGCCTTATTCTAAAGGCTAAGCCACAAATGGACTGAGGGAGAATAGTATTAAATAAAATCAGTTCCCAATATAGACAGTCTTTTTTATTTTCAATAACTGACGTGAGTCCTTCATCCATGGAGTCTGTCAGTTCCTTGATCTGTTGACAATCAACTTTTTGGGCAGCACCAACCACAGCCTCCCAGACCATGAGAGGTACCCTTTCTCACCTTTGTGCAATCATGTATAATCCATACTGGGCCTGACACCGTCTGAGACTGCCTCCTGATCTATAGACATATATTTTGAATGTGTACACTATGCTATCCATACATGTTATCCGGGGATACGGTACCCTTTCTCACCTTTGTGCAATCATGTATAATCCATGCTGGGCCTGACACTGTCTGAGCCTGCCTCCTGATCTATAGACATATATTTTCAATGTGTACACTATGCTATCCATACGTGTTATCCGGTGATACGGTACCCTTTCTCACCTTTGTGCAATCACGTGTAATCCATACTGGGCCTGAGAACGGCTGGCGAGCTGTTAAGCAAGCTTACAGCACCTGTGGTTTGCACACGTAAGTTTTTCATTTTTTCAGGAATGACGGTTAGGCCTAATTCCGGAACTGCGGTTGACCTGCACTTACTGGGAAATCATCGTTCACGGGTAATAATTGTAATCCCAGATCCCCATCACTAACGTTGTTCAGCGGGTTATCTGCACCTGTAAGCGACAAACGCTGGCCTTTTCAGTGTAGCGCACATGCAGACACGGACATGTAAGGGCATGAAACATCAGTTATTGGCCAATCTCACGTGCCAGAGCCTCGCGTGTCCCTCTAGTAAGCCGGTCTCAGACCGCGGGGCATCACGGAGTCTCGTTCGTTAACGGAATTACGCTTTCAATGTGTGCATCATTTTTGTGGCTGGATGGTTGAGGTTGCCCATGTTGAGTCAAATTACGCCGTAGGCTCCACTCCTGGTGGTGCCCTTCTGGACATTCCTTTAAGGTTCAGCTGTGCAACCATACTGCCCACGTAAAACAAACACTTTGCCTTCATGAACGCTGTTTGGAGGGTCGTGAGTCGTGGGAATAACGCCTCCCAAACAATTAACCTGCTAGAGAGATCCTTCGTTGCTCCCAAGCATGACATCACACTCCCTAGGAGGAAGGTAATGCCACTGTGGCGACTGTACTCCTGGGGGCGACACAAGTGCACTGATGCCCAGCCAGTGCTCGATGAATCTGCTGGTACATTGACCCAGACCACTACATTCCCCTCGCACGCTACACGGCCTGAATCTGACCCTGATGAAACTCAGGTTACCCTTCCCATATACAGTTCCATCTTACACGGTGACAAAGAGGAAGCTGCAGATGAAAGTGCAGGTTCGGCACACCCGCCGTCAGACACACCACAGTACTATCAGGGGCCCTGTGCCAGTGCCGTCGCCAACGAGTGGGCCCCCCCTGCTTGCTCAGGATCACAGCACTTGCAAGGTTGAAATACTGTGCAGTGAGATGGAAGATGGGGACGACGAGGAGTCCAGACTAGTACAGGGATTCCCTAGCGAGGAGACTTATTTCATTGTTTTCAATGTTGGGACAGCAATTTTTGGGGAGCACTATACTCTGGAGAATGATAGATGGGGCCCACCATACAATGGAACATTCCAAAGGTGGACATCAGACACTGGAGCAGCATTTACAGGGCCCATTATACACTAGAGCATTAGAAACGGGGCCCATTATGTTTGGAGCATTATTTGGGCCCATAAGACAGTGGAGCTTCATCCATGGGGACCAACATATACTGTAGCATTATGTGGAGCTCATCATATACTGTTTCAAACATTATATGAGACCAATGATTCTGTATGGAGAAATAGATGGGCCTCGTCATGAGATGTAAAAAGTGAAGTATTTTTCATTGTACTATACCGCTATTTCTCTGCTGTATCGGAGCATCATGAGTTGTGGTATGTGTTAAAGGGGCGCTCTTTTGCCCAGGGCACATGAAAACCTGGAGCCAGCCCTACCCCCCCACAACTTTAGCCAAATAACCCCCATTTTTCAGTGCGTAACTAGTATTATGAAGTTAATTAAGGTTGACAAGCTTAAGTAAGAAGAATTGATGCTTTTGGCATTCAAATGGGCACTGTAAGTGTGTTTCCTGTCCTCCTCTCACTGCCGACTTTAATTCCCCATTGACTTACATTGGGTTTCGTGTTTCGTTCGAAACCCCGACATTTCCCTATAGTCGGCCGATTTTGCTCGACCCGACTTTTGGAAAAGTCGGGTTTCATGAAGCGAAACTCGACCCTAAAAAGGCAAAAGTCGCTCAACTCTAGCAGGGATCACTGAACCTGCTGTGAAAACAGAATTCCTATCATGCTTGGACAACCTGTGACTGTCTGGTGATGCTACGGCATGTGTCATATAAAAGGTGCCTACTGGAGACGTAATAGTAAATTACACTAAATATAAGAAATGCCACATATAGTATGTAAAATAGTGTTCTGCGCAGATATCAAGATCAAAATGTGTATTATATATTAAACATGTACTATGTGTATATAGCTCTGACATCTAAGTTCAGCTGTACCTAGAATTGTAGAAACCTTTTTTTGATAGTATTAATCAAATCTGGCACTAGATTCATGTGGCCTATACCTCGGGCAGCATTGGCTGAGACACTGTGTGTGGAGTTTCAGAGAGAACATGGTGGGATACAATAGGGAGAGACGTGAATACTCCAGTGTCGGCTCTTGCCAGCTTCTCCTGTCTTCGCTTTTGGTAATTGATAGGTTTCTCCAAATCTACGCACACGTGAGAGACCTGTCAATCACCTAGAGTGATGGAGGAGAAGCCAGAGGGACTAGTCACTTCTCTCCCTATGGTCTCCAGTTTTTTAAACTTTGTTTTCTCAAAAATGAGGCAGCCAACATCTAATTCATGACTGAACGAGGCTGAGGTCAATTGAATCAAGCGACAGGTTCCTTGTAAGTTGCACTGAATTGCTGTATTCTGTGTCCTAGGCTTTCATAATTTGTTATAACATTTACGCCGGATGCTTTATCCATAGTAATCGATGCGCAATCATCTCATAAGTTTTTTTTTTTTAATTTATTCTAGAGGCTACAAAGTGCTGCAAGTGTTGTACAGACCCGTAGAATTAGTATTGAGCCTGTACACCACTCCGTGCTTGCGCTCCGGCAGGAACTGTGCACTTCAGAGCGGTGATTTGAGTGATCAATGATGGCCTCGAGATCTGGACCCACAGTGATTGACAGCACTTTAGAGACTCTAGAATAGATAAAAGAACTTATGGAATGATAATTAGCTTTTAAGAATATGGTGTAAAGAAAAACAATGACAGTACCCCAAAATGTTATGCTGCTATTGGCTTATACTAGTAAATGTTAAAAAATTGGACTTGTATTTATCCGACTTCTTCTCATAAACCATATAAATGCTGAAACATTATATGACAGTGAAATGTTATGTGGACAGATAGCGAGTGTCATTTGTTAGATTAGGACATCATCGCTGTATAAATATATTTGCTGTTATCATGTGGGGCCTAATTAAAGGGGATTGCAAGAGTTGGAAAGCAAAAATTGAGGAGCAAAGGGAGAAAAAGAGTACTTCTAAAATACTCATGCGCTCCAGCACCGATGCTCCCGTGGTTCTCCAGTCCCTCCAGGTATTGTAGTAGTCACTTTGCTGCTACCAGAATGTAGACCAAAACTAGTGGGAGGCCACCACCATCTGTACTGGAGCTGAAAGGGATTTAAAATTTCTTTTAAAACTCTTGGATAACTTTGCTCTTGGTGATACTAGATGCATCAGATCTTCTGCTTGCCGTTGAACTTGCAGTGAACGCTTTTGCCTTAAAAGCCTTGACATTTCTCCAGTTATTCTGAATTCTGCATTGCTTACAGATCTTTTTATAAATAATAAACTACCGTAAATAAAATCAATGAAAAAAGCAACATCTGTGTTCCACTACTGGCTATGCCTAAGATCGCTGACATGGGAACCCTAAATTAATTACACTTATTCCACTATCGCAAGACTTGTAAAAATGCAAAGTTCTTGGAGCAAATTTTGGCTCACACACTTTGATCAATCTGTCACAGAGCCGACCATTTCTCTAAACAATGCCTTATTCTAAAGGCTAAGCCACAAATGGACTGAGGGAGAATAGTATTAAATAAAATCAGTTCCCAATATAGACAGTCTTTTTTATTTTCAATAACTGACGTGAGTCCTTCATCCATGGAGTCTGTCAGTTCCTTGATCTGTTGACAATCAACTTTTTGGGCAGCACCAACCACAGCCTCCCAGACCATGAGAGGTGACTTTTTTCCCTCACTGTAAATCTCCTGCTTAAAGGGAATGTGTCACCAGTTTTTGAGCCTATGAACAAATAGCACCACCTTTAACTGCTCCTGCTCTGCATCCCACGTGTCTATCTGCTCCTTTATACCCCAAAAATACGCAGTATGTAAATAAGGGTGGTCCGGTCCGATTAGCGTCTTCGCTGTGGTGCCTCCTTTCTGCTCCTAATCATATCCTCCTCCTTTGATTGCTGTGGACACATCATCCACATTGCAACCTGAGATATCGCACCTACGCAGTAGCCTCTCAGGACTGCTCTGCCCTGCTTGGAGCAGAGCATAACACAGCACTGCGCAAGCACCTAGCTTTGGTTGATGTGAGCAATGTCGCAATCCTAGGTCTGAACTTTGTGCGTACGTTAAACTATAATTCATTCTAGCGGGTTAAGGATATCAATCTATTCGGCCGCAAATTAATGTGATGTGCATTTTTCAAAAATCATAATAAAGATCAGTGTCAAAAATTGGGGATTGAAGAGGGGGACTTGGAGGGGGGTCATTGTTACTACCAAAGATAAATGAATGTAAGGGACTGATATAGAATTGTTAATGGTTTGCCTTTAAATCCCTATAACTGCCTTTAATTCTTCATTTGCCTTTCATTTATTCTTATGACACAGCAGTTTTGCCTGTCTCCTCTTCAAGGGAAATATGCTTATCATCATATATGTTCTCAATTGTCAGCCACAACGTGTTCTGGGTACATTGTAAACAATGTATGACCCTGAGGTGATGGTGGGGGCCACATGAGCTCCATAGAATTAAAAAATTGTTGTAAATGGTATAAAAGATTGTCTTGTATTTAATTACATCAGATAAAGTGATTTGCCCGTGGGCTGTGTGCAGTCTCTTTTGTCTCCAAGCACTTGTAAATTAAGGGCGTAAACTCCTAATTTGGCCTCACTGGTGATCTAGCATATCTGACCCTGGGTCAGAACGAAAACCGCTACAACAGTTTTGGCGCCCGAACGCGGGACCGTGGAAACCAGCCTATTCGGAATCCATACGTGCGAGCTTCCTGGGAGGTTGAATATGCAAAATCCAGCTGCAGCAGGTGAGAAAGTTATTCTTACATTGATTTTGCATTTGCAATCTCTCTCTGGATCTCTACATATCTCTGGGTAAGGCTGTACAACACGGTTCAAAAGAACCCACATCACCAGTGAGAAGTCAGTATGTCCGTATGAGAGTTGAATAATAGAGTAATAAGATAACAATTGTCATCTGCATTATCTGTCAATCTGTTCTGTCAATATACTAACTGTTTGTGTACTGTGTAGAACAGAGCTGGGATACTCCGTGCAGTGTTGTTATTTTGGTCATTTTTGATTGGCAGTAAATCATATGAGGCTGTATTTTGAATAGGGCTGTGGTTTTTGGTTTTTGTGTTTTTTGTTGTTCTTGTTTGTTTAAGAAGTTGGCTTTGGTGTTCTCAGAGTGTCAGTGGACACTGCTGTAGTTTCATAAGGTGTTAATTCCAAAATGCAAAATAGGCAGGCTGTGTGAATCCTTGTATGTATGTCTGAGAACCTCTGAATGAGATGAGAGATGACTAATTGAGTATAAGGGATATAAATAAATCCATGTTTGAGGGTTTCTGTTAGGTGTTGTCCTCTTTATGTGACAGAGGACATTATTCAACTCACTTTGAGCTGAATTAGGCAGAGTGATTGAGAAAAGGGATTTTTGTTCTCTTCTTTTTGTAAAATCAACTGACCACTGAAGAGTGAAAGAGAAGAAAAAAATCCCTGAATGAGCATGCATGAATGAATCATCACACATCATTTTGTGTCAAGAGATTGTTACCTTTCTAGTTCTTGTGGGAAGATCCCGGACAGATGAGTTATAGATATTTCAATCTACATCTGAGATTGAATGAATTGAGTAATAATATAGCTTGTGTTATATGTGGTATGACATTGGAGAGTTTTCTGGAAGTATTTGGCCAGAAAAGGGCAAGGCGTGGTTACTCACATTGTACAGTTATCTGCTCTTACAGTGAAATCCCGTGGTTTTGAGGGTTTTGTAGAAATTGATTTTGTTTAAGAGCTGCTGCATTCTGTTTGTGTGAAGGACACTAAATTTCTAAAATTCTGATGGGAGGCGGGAATGATGCCCCTGCGCGGTTCTCCTCTGATATCTATGCTGAGTGTCTAATGGGAGGGGGCATGGAGCTCCGCTCAAGATTCTCTGTGCTTCTGTCCTTGGTGTAATGCTCGTTAGGAGATTTGTGCATTTTAAAGCAACAGTACTTAATTGAAGTGGAATGAATTTTGTAAGTTGAAGTTGGAAGTTGAAAGTAAAATATGGTGCCTAATTTAGAAGGAAATTAAGTGATTGGTCATTAATGTGTTTGAACCTGCTTCTAGTTGTGTGATTGATTTATAGCAAATTGAGGATAAGCAGAAGGAGATAGCCAACTGCACGGCTGATAAAGTAGGTTAGAGGCCTATCACATCTGGGCCTTCTTACTTTAGTCAGCGGGTTTTTTGTTGTGGGTGAGAGGTGAGGGCAAGGAGCCTTTTGGCTACACCTTGGCAGACTCGTTCTGACTTTGCTATGTACAGGGCTCTGTCCTGGGCCCTGTATTGTTCAACATCTTTATCAACGATTTAGATGAAGGAATTGAGGGTAAACTGATTAAATTTGCTGATGACACAAAGCTAGGAGGGATAGCTAATACTAGAGAAGAGAGAGAGAGGATTCAAAAAGATTTAAATAAACTGGAGAAGTGGGCAGCAACTAACAGAATGGTTTTTAACAGGGAGAAATGCAAAGTACTACATCTGGGCAATAAAAATGAAAAAAGCATATATAGAATGGGAGGAATAGGGCTAAGTGACAGCACATGTGAAAAAGACTTGGGTATACTAATAGATCACAGACTGAATATGAGTCAACAGTGTGATGCAGCAGCAAAAAAGGCAAATGCAATTCTAGGATGTATTAACAGAAGCATACAGTCTAGATCACGTGAAGTAATTATTTCCCTCTACTCCTCTTTGGTCAGACCTCATCTGGAATATTGTGTCCAATTTTGGGCACCACATTTTAAAAAAGACATCAACAAACTGGAGCAAGTTCAGAAAAGAGCGACCAGAATGGTGACCGGTCTGCAAACCCTGTCTTATGAGGAAAGGTTGCAGGATTTGGGAATGTTTAGTTTGCAAAAGAGAAGACTGAGAGGAGACATAATAGCTGTCTACAAATATCTAAAGGGCTGTCACATTGTAGAAGGATCAACTTTATTCTCATTTGCACAAGGAAAGACTAGAAGCAATGGGATGAAGCTGAATGGGAGGAGACACAGATTAGATATTAGAAAAAACTTTTTGACAGTTAGAGTGATCAATGAGTGGAACAGGCTGCCACGAGAAGTGGTGAGTTCTCCTTCAATGGAAGTCTTCAAACAGAGGCTGGACAGACATCTAACTGGGATGATTTAGCGAATCCTGCTTTGAGCAGGGGGTTGGACCAGATGGCCCAGGAGGTCCCTTCCAACTCTACGATTCTATGATTCTATGTGTGGCCTGTAAGACAAGGTAGAGGCACACTGAGAGGACATTTCAGAATAAATGTGAGCAGTCTAAGTTGAAGCTGCTTTCCCACGTTCCATGGAGCTGGGCTGGAAGGAAAAAGGTCTATTCCTATCTAGTTAGCTGATCTAACTGGTGAGAGGCAAGGGGCCTTCTCGTTACATCCTGTAGGTCTACCAGGTGAGAGGCAAGGAGCCTTCCTGCTACACCTTGGCAGGCTCGCTCTGACTTGCTACGTGTTGCCTGTAAGACAAGGTCCAGGCACACTAGAAGGGCATTTCAGAATAAAGGTGAACTGTCTGACGAATAAGTTGAAGCCATGGCAACTTATTCTGTGTGTGCAGTCAGGGCCTCCCAGTGGGATTCCACCGCTATGCAGATTGTAAAAGACAGAGAAGAAAGGAAGCAGTAAAACAGGTGGGACCAATATTGAAAAAGGCAAAAATGCCAGAGTGTAAATGTTTGAATGTACAAAAAAAGGAAAATAGCAAGTGAATAAATGATGTTTGAGAATGTGCAGCAGTATGGAAGTAAGGTGTATTATGAATGTTTTGATTGACAAAGTTTAACCAGAGACCCAGACAAAACAGATGGACTTGTAAACACTGTAGTCAGACTCAGACAAACCCAGACTGAATAGCTACTTGTGTGACCTGTGCTACTGACCTAAGCGAGTTGCGCTAAATCCTGTCCGGACAAGATCATATGCAGTGACATAATAGTGTGGAGAGTGGGGACATTGACCTTTGAGGAGTAAGCTGACAGTAGACACTCGATGACCAACCACATCAGGACCTAGAAGGGTGACCAGAGTAAGAAAGATGGAGTGTTATCCCTGGAGCCCCTCTGACCAGCTACCTGACCCTGAAAACCAATGATTCCCGTTTTACAGACACATAAAGGAAATACAGCGGACATGTAAGTGTACCTGGGCAGACCTAGAGAGGTTGGTGAGTTTAAAGGCAGGTTACGTACTAGGACACATAATTAAGACACACACAGAGGTGGCAAAGAATCAGGCTTGGGGCATGGATGATAAATCTGCACAGTCTGGGGAGACGTACTGTGAGACACTAATACAGTGGGCTACAGTGGAACAATCAGAGTAGTCTGTACTCCTGACTAACGTGACACAGCAAAAAAGGAGAGAGTGTAGAGATGTACTTTGGACGGTTACAGCTGAAATAGTCAGACATGGGTACATTCGCATAAACCCACTTGATGTTAAAATACTGGTGAATGCATTCATTGACGGTATGAAAAAAGACTTACGAGACGCAGTACAGACAGGCAGACCTGAATGGAGATAGGCTAGGACCAGTGACGTCACACAGCTGGCGAGCTGCACGGGAACGGCTCTCCATTGGGTTGGGAGCGGGAAAGGATGTGAACTAGTGCGGTTAGTGGAGATCAAGGTTCTGGTGAGGAATTCTCTGCTCCCGTGGATCGTCTGGAGCAGGTTATTGAACCCATGTAAACAGTAAGAGGTGATTATGCCAGGCCAAAGAGCACAGTGGCATGGAGGAAAAAGAGATGTGGAGAGAGATTCCTGTCTTAATGAAAGGTTCAAAAACCCGTTTTGTTGTTATTCTCATACTTCACAAGGAATATTGCTCGGGACCATTTTCGTAAAGGAACACGGCAATGTTTGTTTTTTTTCTGAATGGAGATATGTAGATCCGAAAGACCTCCTTAAGGTAGCTAAAGTAGTTGAACAAACAAGGACGATAAGACAACCTGTCATGTATGCTGGAGCACAAGGAAAACAGTGGAGACGTAATAGGGGACCAAGGGACCTAGAAACAGTGAGGTGCTGGAATTGTGGTGCTTAGAAAACTTATTGTTAGTGACAATACCCCTATGAATTTACAGTCATGATTAAATTGAAAGAAGGAAACACTCCTCCTTGTTTAAAGCAATACCCCTTGAGCCTAGCCAAATCAATGGCCCTGAGCAGGGATATTAAAGAGTTTGTTAAGGCAGGGGTTCTGGTGCAAAGATCTTCCCCCTGCAACACCCCTTTTGCATCCCATTAAGAAAAAAGGACCCAAGGGTTCTCCTGACACAGAATGCTTCATGACTTAAGGGCTATTAATGATGTTACAGAGAGTGTGACCTCAATTGTCCCTGATCCACACACATTACTGTCACAGATCCCAGCAACGTCAACATGCTTCAGTCACTGATTTAGCAGGTGCATTTTTCTCTGTACCCCTGCACCCTGGCTGTCAGTATCTTCTTTTCTTTTACTCATGAAGGTAAACAATATTGTTGGACAGTCCACCCACAAGGGGGGGAAAGAAATCCCCTGCCATCTATTCAACAGCGATGGCAGGATCCTTGAGTAGTGGCAATCACCTCATCCGCCGATTGTACTTCTGCCCAGACCAGATGTCCTGCAGGGAAGCTGTAGGTTTCTTGCTATTCTTTTTAGCAGGAAAAGGTTGCAAGTTCTCACGTGACAAATTACAGTATGGCAAACAAAAGGTGACATTTTTGGGACATTGTATTTCCGAAGGTACAAGACACTTGACTGAAGACAAAGCAGGCATTTCAAAATCTTCCTCTACCCAGGTCACATCAGCATCTATGCACTTTCCTAAGCTTGGTGACCTACTGTAGGCCTTGGATAAGGTCTGCTTCATAAATGATGCAACCACTTTATGACTGCTTGTCAGCAGACCCCTATGATCTCACTCAAGAAGCAATTGATTCCTTCCATTCTCTCAAACTGTTCATTGTGTCAGCCCCAGCCTTAGGCATTTCAAACTATGACCAGCCATTTTTCTTGTTTTGCACAGAGCAGGGAGGACATGCTACCGCAGTACTGACACAACAACATGGAGGGAAACAGAGACCAATAGCTTACTACTCAGCACAATTAGACCCAGTGATCAGAGGGTCACCTACGTTTGTCCGTGCGATAGGAGCAGCTACACTACTACTAGGAAAGACATGTGAGATCACGCTGACTTTTCCTTTGACAACTTATTTCCCACATGACATTTATTCTATACTCGTATAAGTTCAACCAAAACATCAGTCTATGGCCAGACAGCTCCGACTTGAATGCGCTCTACTAATTCTTGAGTATGTCACTCTCAAAAGATGTAACTGTCACGATACTAGTGGATACAACTGGACACCAGTGGCTAGGTCAAAGAGACTACAGACACAGTGGGTTGTGCAAGCAATATTGTATTAATGATCTGAATGCAATATAGCATATAAGTCCAGATAAATGTTCAGTCAATATGATAAAAGGTAATAGCAGAGCTGATACTCTGCGACACAGCATGCAAAGTCACTGAGCAATGCGGGCACAAGACACAGACTCTTGCAGAGTGGAGGAACACACTAGCTGGCTGGAGTTCTTACTTCACCGCAGGTGTAGTCAGGCAGAGGTTCCTGAAGTCAAGTGTTCAGCAATCACTCGGTCAGCAGGCAGGGATCCAGACGTGCAGGTTGGCAGAGGACTCCGCCGTTAAGAGAGGACCAACAGGGATAGTAAGTCCAGGCTTGGGACTGCAGAGGCACAAAGTCCAATACATAATACACAAGCAATGAATCAGAGCAGGTGCTGGCTTTATATACAGCTTTGGCAGGAAGCAAGATGGCCGACGTGGAAACATCAAGATCCATGTTAACTAAGGGCAAGTCTAAGGGCAAGAGAAACAGATTCCAGGACTAGATACTGACATTACTCCCACCTCTAGAACGGCCTCCGGACGACCCTAAACCAGGCTTGCCAGGGTACCTTTGATGGAACTGCTCAATCAGTCGGGAGGCGTTAATATTATCCACGGGTTCCCAGGAATTCTCCTCTGAGGAATAGCCTTGCCATTTAATCAAATACTGCAGTCGATTTCTGTAGATTCTTGAATCCAGAATCCTCTCAACGATGAACTGCTCTTGACCATCCACAAGAACGGGATCGGGAGGAGGAGATGAACGTCCTGGAAAAGGATTTGGTACTACAGTCTTTAGTAGGGAAGTATGAAAGACAGGATGTATCTTCAGTGTTCTTGGGAGTTTTAAGCGACATGCAACAGCACCTAACAGACCACTGATCCTATAAGGACCAATGTACTTCTGTCCCAACTTAGGGGAAGGGATCTTTATCTTTAAATTCTTCGTAGATAACCAGACTAAATCTCCTACCTTAAATGTTGGTGTTGGTTTGCGAAATCTGTCAGCTGCATTCTTGTACCTCTCTTGTGCGGAACCCAAAGTCTCTTTCAGAAGTTCAAGGTTCTGTTGAAGTGAAGATATCCTGTCGGCAACTGCTGGTAAAGATGTATCTACCGGTAATCTGGGAAGAATGCTAGGGTGATATCCCAGGTTAGCGTAGAATGGTGACTGTTTGGTGGAGGCACTCTGGGAGTTGTTATAAGAGAATTCGGCCAAGGGGAGTAACCTTACCCAATCATCTTGCAAATGGCAAACATAGCAGCGAAGGTATTGCTCTAGTGTTTGGTTGGTACGTTCTGTCTGCCCGTTGGACTGTGGGTGGAAAGCAGAAGATAAGTTAACTTCTATGCCTAATGCTGAACAAAAGCTTCGCCAAAACTTTGAAGTAAATTGAACTCCACGGTCAGAAACAACTTCATCCGGAACCCCGTGCAGGCGAAAGATGTTCTGGATAATTAGGTCAGCAGTGTCCTTCGCAGAGGGTAAACCGGAACAAGGGATGAAATGGGCCGCCTTGGTCAGGCGATCGACCACCACCAAAATCGTACTCTTTCCCTCAGAAAGGGGCAGTTCTACAATAAAGTCCATAGAAATGGATCCCCACGGGCGAGACGGCACCGGCAAAGGCTGTAACAGACCAGTAGGGGAGGCACGTGGAACCTTGAATTTGGCACATACCTCACAAGATGAAACGTACTTCTGGACATCCTTCCGAAAACCTGGCCACCAGAAGAAGCGAGATAAGAATTCTTGAGTCTTCTGAATTCCTCTGTGCCCTGCAACCTTGGAATCATGAACCAATCTCAACACTCTTAACCTCACGGCTTCAGGAATGTAGAGGCGCCGTTCCCGGGTCCAAACTCCATTCCTAAAAAGAAGGCTTACCTCATCAGATGGCTGAGACAGGAAAAGATCAGAGTTGTAAGCTTCTTTGATAACCTGCAGCAAATCTTGATTCTGAATGACTCCTACAAAATTGCAATCAGAAAGTATGGTCTTAGGTGGAGCATCTGGAACAGCGTCAGTGGAGAACATCCGGGATAGAGCATCTGCGTTTCCATTGCGAGAACCTGGTCTATAAGAGATTGTAAAATTGAATTGATTAAGGAAAAGACTCCAGCGGGCCTGCCGTGGGGTCAGGCATCTTGCTGACCTGATGAACTCAAGGTTGCGGTGATCCGTGAGGACCACGATCGGCTGTGAGGCTCCTTGCAGAAGATGTCTCCACTCCTTGAAGGCGGCGATGATAGCCAGTAATTCTTTATTTCCTACATCGTAGTTCTTTTCGGCAGGAGACAGTCGCTTGGAAAGAAAAGCACAAGGATGAAGTAAATTCTCACCTGTTCTTTGGGACAGTATAGCCCCGGTGGCACAGTTTGAGGCATCCACTTCAATAATGAAGGCGAGTTCCGGGTCAGGGTGGATCAGTACTGGGGCTGACGTGAACTTGGTCTTGAGCCGAGAGAATGCTTCTTGGGCTTGAAGGGACCAAATAAATGCTGTCTTCTTTTGTGTCAACCGGGTGATGGGCGAGACGATGTCAGAGAAGTTCTTGATGAAACGTCTGTAGAAGTTAGCAAACCCGATGAAACGTTGGACCTCCTTGATGTTCTTGGGGATTGGCCACTCCTGAATCGCCTTGATCTTGCTGTTATCCATACTCAGACCCTGTGGAGAAATTACATAACCTAAGAATTGAATCTCCGACTTGTGAAATTCGCATTTCCCCAGCTTGATGTACAGCTGGTGTTCCCTCAACTGCTGTAAGACAGTCTTGACATGTTGCTGATGTTCCTCCATGGAGCTAGAAAAAATCAGAATGTCATCCAAATAGATTACGACAAAAATATCAAGAATGTCTCTGAAAATATCATTTACGAGATGTTGGAACGTTGCTGGGGCATTGCAAAGTCCAAATGGCATGACCAAATACTCAAAGTGTCCATATCGAGACCTAAATGCTGTTTTCCATTCGTCTCCAGGTCTTATACGGACTAGATTGTATGCCCCGCGTAGGTCCAATTTTGAAAAGACCTTGGCCTGACGAACTCTCTCGAGAAGCTCCGGAATTAATGGCAGGGGGTAGCGGTTCTTGATGGTTACCTTGTTAATTTCCCGGTAATCAACACAGGGTCTGAGGGATCCATCCTTCTTTTTAACGAAAAAGATGGGTGCACCGGCTGGAGAGGATGAGGGGCGTATAAACCCCTTAGACAGGTTCTCGTCGATATATTCTTTGAGAGTCTTGAGCTCAGGACCGGACAATGGATAAATATTACCAAAAGGAATGGTAGCAGCAGGCAGAAGCTCGATTGGGCAGTCATAAGAGCGGTGTGGTGGTAATTTATCTGCATTCTTTTTATCGCACACGTCCGAAAATTCTTTATAAACTGCCGGTAACTCTAGGTCCGATGATGGGTTGGCCGGAGATGGATCAGTCGATTTCTCAGAAGTTACCTCTTTAGCTGGGAAGCGCAATCTCTTAGTCTCCCAGTCAATGATGGGATTTTGAGCCTGCAACCAGGGTAAACCCAAGATAATAGGGAAATGTGGAGAGGAAATCAGAAGGAAGGGCAATTTCTCCTGGTGATCATCTCCCATGAGGACCTTCAGTGGTTCAGTCTGCTGGTCTACGGGCCCCGAGGTCAAAGGGGACCCATCCACAGTCTCCATCAGAATTGAAGACACTCTTCTCTGTGATCGGATTCCATATTCCTTAGCAAAAGAAGTGTCCATGAAGTTACCGCTAGCCCCAGAGTCTATCATGGCGGAACTGTTCACCCAACGGGAGTCAATCCAGATCTTAATAGGAAGGTAACAATGTGAATCTTTTTTCTTATTGCAAGGGTATGAAACTGCAGAAGATAGAATAACAGCATTAATGGGTAGTATCGTTTCGGATGTAACAGAGTTCATATCTGAAAAGTCATAATCAGGAGTGGTTGCTGCAATTTCGGGTGGCCCTGATTCGGAAGTCATGGAGTATGATTCAGAGAAGTCGCGTTCTACCACGGCTGTGGTTGTTCTGCGAGAACGATTGGGGCAGTTGATAATAAAATGTCCTGACTTCCCACAGTAAAAACATAAATTCTCCTTGAAGCGAAATTCCTTCCGTTCGTCACTTACTCGACTTCGTAGGGAATTTACCTGCATCGGCTCAGGTGTGGACTCCTGAGGACTTGAGTCCGGAATCTCCTTAGGAAGGAAAGGAAGAAGCGATTTATTGCTGCGGTTCATCTCAGACCACCTTTCTAGTTTTCGTTCGGAGATGCGAGCGTCTAGGCGAATACAGTGATTGATGAAATCACCTAGAGCAGTGGGAGCCTCCGCACGTGCAAGCTCGTCCTTGATAGAACTGGACAACCCCTTCTTAAATATAGAGTACTTCGCTGCACTATTCCAGGTGGTGTCCTGAGCCCACCTTCTAAAATCCATAGCATACTCAGTCACTGGGCGTTTACCTTGACGCAAATTCAGCAGGGCCGTCTCAGCTGTAAGGCCACGGTTCGGATCGTCAAACATCTGCCCCATGGTGGCGATAAACATATTGAAGTCATTCAGACATGCATCCTGTGATTCTATCAGAGGGTTTGCCCAGGCAAGGGCCTTATTAGTCAGCAACATGATGATAGTCAATACTTTGGATCGGTCTGTAGGAAACTGTGTGACATGTGCAGCAAAGTATAAACGACACTGGTTCAGAAACCCAGGGTACTTGTCTCGGTCGCCACCAAACCTAAATGGTGGTAGTTTGGGGATGGTAGGAACAGAAGCCTGAGATTGTGCCTCCAGAGCCGCAACTCGGCCACGCAATTCCTGAAGGGTCTGACTGAGCACTTGTATATCATATTTAGACTGCCCCTCTAGGCCTTCTATTCTGCTCTTCCATGTCTGCACTTCAGCGTGTACAGTGGCAGTGATATTATTTAGCTTCTTAACACGCACTTCTAAAGTCTCTGACCCAGCGGCATCCATTTTTAAGGCTTGTGTATCCTGTCACGATACTGGTGGATACAACTGGACACCAGTGGCTAGGTCAAAGAGACTACAGACACAGTGGGTTGTGCAAGCAATATTGTATTAATGATCTGAATGCAATATAGCATATAAGTCCAGATAAATGTTCAGTCAATATGATAAAAGGTAATAGCAGAGCTGATACTCTGCGACACAGCATGCAAAGTCACTGAGCAATGCGGGCACAAGACACAGACTCTTGCAGAGCGGAGGAACACACTAGCTGGCTGGAGTTCTTACTTCACCGCAGGTGTAGTCAGGCAGAGGTTCCTGAAGTCAAGTGTTCAGCAATCACTCGGTCAGCAGGCAGGGATCCAGGCGTGCAGGTTGGCAGAGGACTCCGCCGTTAAGAGAGGACCAACAGGGATAGTAAGTCCAGGCTTGGGACTGCAGAGGCACAAAGTCCAATACATAATACACAAGCAATGAATCAGAGCAGGTGCTGGCTTTATATACAGCTTTGGCAGGAAGCAAGATGGCCGACGTGGAAACATCAAGATCCATGTTAACTAAGGGCAAGTCTAAGGGCAAGAGAAACAGATTCCAGGACTAGATACTGACAGTAACGTTCTGAATCCAGCCACCCTCCTGCCTGTGGATTCAGAAAAGGGGGAATTGGTGACCGTATTAGCAAGTGAGGAAGAGTATTTTGACATGACGCATGACCATGACTGCATAGAACTGATGAGTCAGGAGACAGTGGGTTTTGCACACGCTCATGAAAAACCTGTTCCTAATGCAGATTTTGAGTTTTTTGTAGATGGCTCCAGATACCACCAGGATGGACGATTCTACCCTGGATATGCAGTAGTATCCTCACATGAGGTAATTCGAGCTGAACCACTCCCTCCTCACATGTTGGCACAGGAGGCAGAGTTTAAGGCACTCACTGAGGCGTGTAGAGCCGCTGCAGGTAAAGTCGCTAATATGTACACAAATTCGAATTATGCATGTGGAATAGCCCATGATTAAGGCCCTATCTGGCGAAGCAGAGCGTTTCTTACATCAGCCGGTAAGCCCATTAAAAATGCAGAGCTGGTGAAACAATTGATGGAGGCGTTGATGTTACCATTCCAGGTTGGCATTGTCAAGGTAAAAGCACACACAAAAGGTGACTCCGTGGAGGTAGAGGGCAACAGAAGGGCGGACGAGGCTGCTAAATTAGCAGCAAGGCGGCCTAGGGAGTAGTGGACGGTGGCAGGGAGTCAGCGTATTCCAGCTACACTGAGCCTAGATGTCCTGAAATCCCTTCAGCAACAGGCTGCCCTAAAAGAGAAGGAACACTGGGGGAGACTGGGAGCTGAGCTGAACTCAAATGGCGTATGGGAGAATAAGGATAAATTGTGCCTACCGAAGTCCCTGTTCCCAATTATGGTGCAAGCAACACATGGCCCCACTCACGCCTCAAAAAGTCACATGTGTGTCATGGTAAATGCCTTCTGGATCGCTCCTGGTTCCAGTTACGCAACCTCGAAACTTGTACAATCATGCCTCATCTGTGCACAGCACAACCCAGGTAAAACAGTAAAAGTCACTAAGGAAGCGACACCTAGGCCTCTCTACCCGTTTTAGAGACTGCAGATTGACTACATATAGCTACCAAGGTAGGAGTGTATGCAAATATCCTAGTATGTGTAGATCTCTTCTCTGGTTGGCCGGAAGCCTATCCGGTTAAAAAAAAAAGTGAAAATGCTAAAACGACTGCAGACAAACTGATGAAAGAACTGATCTACAGTTATGGTGTCCCAGAAACCATAGAAAGTGATAGGGGTACACACTTCACGGGAGAAATAATGAGGGAAGTCATGCAGACCCTGGGTGTGCAGCAAGCATTTCATACACTATATAGGCCACAAAGTAGTGGGAAACTGGAAAGACTAAATGGGACACTTAAACTGAAAATTCAAAAGGCCATGGCAGAGACAGGAAAGAGCTGGGTAGGGTGCTTGCCTCTTGCACTCTTCAGTAAGACACACTCCAAATAGAAAGACAGGCTTGTCTCCTTTTGAAGCCCTGTTTGGTAGTGCACCAAAGACTGGTCTGTACTTCCCACAGGTGCTACAAATGCAACACGGTGCTATGACAGCTTATGTCCAGGCCTTGCAGAAAACACTTAATGTGGTGCATAAACATGTGTTCTCATCCATTCCAGATCCTAATGCCAGTGCAGACCGTGCACCAGCTGAATCCAGGTGTTTGGGTGGTCATACGCAGACATGTGAGGAGTCTAGACCCACGATTTGACGGCCCCTTCCAAGTCCAGCTGACCACATTCACCTCAGTAAAACTTGAGGGAAAGCCCACCTGGATCCACACCAGCCACGCAAAGAAGGTCCTTTCAACAGCAGAATGACTGTTCTCCTAATCACCTTGCTGGCAGTAACAGGATTACTGCACTCTACAGAGACACAGGACAAACTCTTAAATGTTGACTGGGACAACAAACTTATTCGACATCATGTTCTTATAAAGGACATGGAAGGACAGAAATTGAAAGACTGTTGGATCTGTACACACAGCCCAGTATCTGCAAGGACTATGCCATACTTAGCCTTACCTCTGGAGCCATGGAAGGTATTAACCCCACACTGCATACACATTGAGACTTGGATCCCCTGGTTTCAGTTTAATGTAAAGCGGCCTAAGGTACAAATGTGGTGGTGGGAATATGATTCAGACATCGGAAATATGGTCGCCAGGAGTAGGACTGAAATCCCTCACTCAGACCCCATTCCCAATGATGGACTGTGGTTCAGTCTTCAACACACTGGAGCAAATACCTGTGGTGAGGACAATAATTGCTTCCGTATATACACTCATGATCAAACACAGGTTAATAAGACGGTGTACCAAGATGGTGTTGAAGGCTGTAAAGCATCTACGGGTAAAATAAGGAAAGAAAGGGGTAAATGTACATCTGGTATAAGTGGAAAACAAATGAATAATACTTGGTGTGCCCATAAGCCTATGTCAGGACTTTTGAGTTTATACCAATGTGTACAGACCCCCGGCCACATTTGTGTTCTCCCAGATGGGTGAGTCCAGACATAAGAAGAATTTACACTCTTGCCAAACTAACACCAGCCACTTTCATAGTTCCTCATAGTAAAATAGACACAGCAGCAGTTCCAATTCATACTTTGCATAGAAGGGCTGCAGACAATAAACCCTGTCCAAATGGTAGACCGCATCTAGTAGAAATGGGGATAACAAATAAAATATTCAGTAATATGCTAATATACCCCTTCGTAACACAAATGTGGGATAAATTAGTGGAAGCTACCGACTATCTGGATGATCAGATTTTCCGGATTCTTGAAGATCTTAATGAAACTAATACAATACAGAGACAATCATAATTACTAACCAACATACTATAGTACTAGATTATCTGACAGCAAAAGGAGGAATCTGTCAAATAATTGGTCCCACCTGTTGTAATTATATTGACCCTGCTGGCAATCTCCAGATCAGGGCCAGTATAGACAAAATAGGTGAACTTAGAGACCAATGGTTAAAACAACACAGTGCAAACAGAGACTCCAGGAGGGGTAATACATTCTCTTTTTCTTTTTTATCCAGCAAATTGGTTTAATGATCTAGCAGGATGGATTTTTGGCATTGTACAGACTTGTATGCAAATTTTGTTGTTTTGCTTATTGTTTTGTGTAGCTACTGAATAATGTATGGGTGAAAAAAAAATCTAAGACTGAACCTTCTGTAGTGTATCATAGACACCAGATAGCCATTGCTGATGGGAAAGTGAGTGTCCACACTGAGGGTGGATGGGCGAAGCAGGTAGGAAGCCCCCTTATGGGTACTAGACCCATGAGACAGTAGCTCCTTTGTGGACATCAGCTGACCCTGTGGCAAAAGTTATACCATTTACAAAAGGGGGAAATTGATATAGAAGGGTTAATGGTTTGCCTTTAAATGCCTTTAACTGCCTTTAATTCTTCAATTGCATTTTGCTTTTCATTGCTATGTTTTTTATTCTCATGACACAGCAGACTATTAGTCTCTCCTTCAAGGAGACTATACTTGTTATCATATATGTTCTCAATAGTCAGCAACAACATGTTCTGGGGACATTGTAAACAAGGTATGACCCTGGGGAAGCGGTGGGGGCTACATGAGCTACATAGAGTTACATTTGTTGTAAATGGTATAAAATATTGCCTTGTGTTTCATTACGTCAGATAAAGTGATTTTCCCACGACCTGTGTGTGCAGTCTCCTTTGTCTCCAAGCGCTTGTAAATTAAGGGCGAAAACTCCTAATTTGGCCTCACTGGTGATCGGGCAGACCTGACTTTGGTCAGAACGAAAACAGCTACAACACATCACACACTGCAAAATAATCTATAAAATGTTTGACATTAGGATCACAGTGAAAGCCTAGTGAAATGTAGCTTAAAAGGCTGCTGTGCCATGCTAATTCACAAGTGTATAATGGCAAACATGCAGACTAGCAAGCAGAACATCACATAGGTTCCTGTTAGCTTCATTTGTGGATTAATGTTAAAACATGCTTTGGGTTTGTATATTTAGGTTGGTACTTACTCATTTCCTGCTGAACCTCCGGTGTACTTTCTGCATAGTTTGGAAACATTTGCCGGCAGATCCATTGTCATGAGGCATCTTTGCGAGCAGGGTCGACATAATGTGCATCATGTACATCCCAAAGTTCTGGGGTCTCCTGTACAAGTACAATCAATAGCTCAACATTAATTTGCCTGGCCATCTTGCTGTTCTCCGTGGAGGCGTGCTATTTCCTTGTTGCAGAACTTCCAAGGCTAATTAGCATGCCAAAGCATTGGCTGAGGCAATTTCGTGTCACCTGGACAATGCCTGCGTATTTCTCGCAAGTCACACGCATGGTCCGTGTGTAAGCTGTTATTTTCTCGCACCCATAGACTTGCATTGGTGATTCTCAGCCGAGAATCGCAGCACGATGCAATTTCACTCGCACGTATAAAACGTGCGAGAAAAAAATATCGGATGATGGGAGCTGCCCCATAGATTAACATTGGGATGCGTGCTAGGCGATTTTTTTATCACCTAGCACTCATCCGTATTATACTGTAGTGTGACTCTGATGGGTGTCGCAGGTCCGGGTCCGGCACCTCCCATCTTATGATCGCCGCCCTCCTGCTTGTTTTACAGGCTCCCCGGCATCACGCTCCTGCACAGGCGTACTTTTCTGCCCTGTTGAGGGCATAGCAAAGTACTGAATTATAGAATGCTGTAGATAAGCCCTGAAAAAAGAGGGCAGGAATAAGCAGAGCTCAATGTAAGCCCCCCCATGACTGCGCTTGGCCATGGGGCTTTTTTTAAATTTGTATTAAAAAGGACAGGATTGGTTCAGCGGGTTTAGGGGAGGAACATTGGGGGGAGGTGGGCTCTGGGAGTGGGGCAAAAGTGCGGGAAAACCGCCACTTTGGGACTGGAAGCCAGAGTGCCAAATGTTAAGCCAGATCTTTCGGACGCTCCAAGAACCCTCCCCCCATGTTTTTTGCATATAAAATTGCATAGTAATATTTATTTTTTAAAAATTTTTTATGTTATTGCTTGTTAATAAACTGGCCGCTGTGGCCAAAATTATCCAAAAGAATTTTATGTGTAGTGTTTTTATTTTGAAGGGGGTGGCGTTTTTCCCTATACAGGTTGGTGCGTAAGGGAGGCGGCAAGTAAGAAGCCATATTGGCCATACATGGTCAAGGTGACTGCATCTTACATCGGCCAAAACTGCTGACAGGTTCGCTTTAACTCAAAACTGAAAATAAAGTTTGCACAAGACGGATTTCGTCCCCAGGTATCAGTGTAAGGCCGGGGTCAGACTAGCGTATGGCATTGGATGAGATATGCTAATTATTTTCTCCATCTCCTCCATTGCCGGGGTCAGCGTATATCACACAGCACTGGGATGATATCCAAGTGATGTGCGTTGTCTCACTCGCACCCATAGACTTATATGGGTGCGAGTGAGCCGAGACTCAGTGACAAGCGCTGCATGCTGCGATTTCACTCGCACGTAGAATACGGTCGAGAAAAAAGGTGATGGGAGCTGCCCCATAGATGAATACTGGTCATTGCTAGTGTGACCCCTGCCTAATCAGTATAATGGCGCCTACCTGACACTGTCTGTAAGTTACTGTGCACAATCCTAATCACAGGGGTACTTTAAGGGTATGTGCACACTAGGGTGACCGGATCTCATATGGGGGGGAAAAAATGTCAGAATCTTGTTCGTCTGGACCCCACAAAACGATTCCCCTTTCCAGATATTGAGAGAGCCAAAATTTGAGCTCGATCAAACGACGTTAACCCGTGCCGCTCGTCGCTCAAAGTTTGAAAAAATCCAAATTGAGGTATTTTAAGATTTAGGTATTTTGCATAGTCTGTTAGACTATAAAGAATGTGACAACAACATTGCAGAAATAGCCCTGACCAAATTTTCGAACCATTTGTGGTATTTGAATGCAGAGTTGGTGGGATTATCGTTTTTTGATCCCACCATTACAGACAATGAAAAGTTGTTAATGGCTAATAAATTGCTCAGTAGCACAGATGAACCATCAGAGCACGCTAACCTACATGAGTTGATAATTTTACATAGTTATCTAATCTATTCTAGAGCTTTTGTTAAAGTAGTTTTTGAAACGTCAGAATATAATGCTCAGCATTTGCTTACAACTTGCAGGACATATTGCTTTTGTTCTTCATCTTTTGTCAGAAGGTCGTTAAAGTCGGTTACTTCCTACCTCTTTTAATTTTTCTTTCCTAACTTTTGGATTTACAACCCTAGCGTGCTCTGATGGTTCATCTGTGCTACTGAGCAATTTATTAGCCATTAACAACTTTTCATTGTCTGTAATGGTGGGATCAAAAAACGATAATCCCACCAACTCTGCATTCAAATACCACAAATGGTTCGAAAATTTGGTCAGGGCTATTTCTGCAATGTTGTTGTCACATTCTTTATAGTCTAACAGACTATGCAAAATACCTAAATCTTAAAATACCTCAATTTGGATTTTTTCAAACTTTGAGCGACGAGCGGCACGGGTTAACGTCGTTTGATCGAGCTCAAATTTTGGCTATCTCAATATCTGGAAAGGGGAATCGTTTTGTGGGGTCCAGACGGACAAAATTCCGACATCGATTTTTTTGCGGTCACCCTAGTGCACACGTTGCGGATTCTACTGCGGATCCGCAGCGGATTTGGCCCTGCGGATCTTCAGCAGATTCTCCTGCGGTGTACAGTACCATTATATTCAATGTAAAACAAAAAAGGCTGTGCACATGCTGCGGAAAAATCTGCACGGAAATGCTGCGAGTTCATTTCCGCAGCGTGTCAATTCTTTGTGTGGATCTGCAGCTTTTCTGCACCCATTGACTTGCATTCAATCGGTCACATCCGCTGCAAAACCGCAGGTCTAAAAAAGTTTGAGGTTTTGCTGCGGATGAAACGCTGCAGATCGGGAGTGGGGAAGAGTGTGGGCGGAGTGTGAGCATGTATGGTGTCTGTGTGCGTGTGTGTGTGTGAGGGCGTCTGCTGGTGTTGCCGGGGCTGTGCGGGGGTTGCCGGGGGGGGGGGGGTCTGTATGCAGGCAAAATCCGATGAGACTACAAGTCCCATCGGGCTATGCCTGCTACACTGACAGTGAGTGACACATTAGCCAATGATGGGACAGTAGTAGTCCCATCATCCGGCTAATGTGTTGAATGTAAAAAAACAAATAAAAAACCCATACAGAACATACAACATATAAAATGCAGAACATACATATAACATACAACATAACATAGAGTACATACTTACCAATCACCTAATTCCCTGAACCGCTCATCTCCTTTAATAAAACTAAAATAATAAACCAAACTATACTTACCTTTCCGCCGTAGTCCAGTTAATAATGACGGTCCCATGACGATCTCTGGTGTAGAACACTGATATCGGGTGATGGCAGTGCTGTACAGGGGCTCCCACGATGAACTGACAGCGGAGGCAATCCTCCGCGGTGTATGCCTCCGCCGCCGGGAAAGAGGTCCCGTAACCCTAATTCTCATGCAGCATTGCTGTAAAGTGAGAGCCTGAACTCAGGTAACCTCAGTGATGCACTGCAGGAGGCATTGTCTCCTGTTAGTTCATCACTGGGAGGTTCTATAGAGGAGTGACATCACCTGATGTCACTGTTCTATAGGGGAGATCATCTTGGGACACTCGTTATTGATTGGACTGCGTTGGACAGGGAGTATATAGTTGGTTTATTTTTTACTTTTCATTATAGGAGGTCGAGGGTGTTGTTTGGATCTGGGCTTGCAATAAAAATATGAGAAGGGTGTTGTGTTTTATTTAATTAAAATACTTTATTCTTATGTGTGTGGTTTTTTAACTCTTAATTAATATAAGATTAATAATGGATAGGTGTCTTATTGACGCCTCTCCATTATTAACCACGCTTAACCCCTTCCTGACATCCGACGTACTATCCCGTCCATGGGACCCGGGCCCCTATGCCCATGGACGGGATAGTACGTCTACCGCGATCAGCGGCGCCCACGTGGTGAGCGCCGCTGATCGCGGCCGGGTGTCAGCTGATTATTACAGCTGACACCCGGCACAATGTGTCAGGGGCGGTCACGGACCGCCCCCGACACGTTAACCCCTTGCACACCGCGATCAAACATGATCGCGGTGTACCGGGAGTTAAAGGGAAGCATCAGCAGGGAAGGGGCTCCCTCCGTGCTTCCCTGAGCCCCCCACGGCAGCGCAATGTGCAGCGCTGCTGCCGGGGGCTCCTTTTCTGCAGGCCCCCGAATCCAAGATGGCGACGGGGGCCTTCGGGGGCCTGCAGGAAGCTGGCTTCCTCAGTGCCTGCAAAGCGCAGGCATGAGGAAGCCTTGTGCACTGCCTGTGACAGATCGCTGATCTGTCACAGTGATCTGTGATGTGACAGATCAGCGATCTGTCACAGAACAGTGATGTCCCACCTGGGACTATTTAATAAAGTAAAATAAAAATAAAGTGTTAAAATAATTTAAAAAAAATCACCAAATAAATTACAAAAAAAAAAATATTCCCCCAAATAAATCAATTTTTTGAAAATAAAATAAAAAAAAAACAATAAAAGTACACATATTAGGTATCACCGCGTCCGTAACGACCCGCCCTATAAAACTGTCCCATTAGTTAACCCCTTTAGCGAACCCCTTAAAAAATAAAAATAAAAAACGAAGCAAAAAATAATGATTTATTATCATACCACCAAACAAAAAGTGTAATAACGCGCGATCAAAAAGACGCATATAAATATCCATGCTACCGCTGAAAACGTCATCTTGTCCCGCAAAAAACGAGCTGCCACACAGCATCATCAGCGAAAAAATAAAAAAGTTATAGCTCGCAGAAGAAAGCGATGCAAAAATAATTATTTTTTATATAAAATAGTTTTCATTGCATAAAACCGACAAAACATAAAAAAAGACCTAAATGAGGTATCGCTGTAACCGTACTGACCTGAAGAATACAACCGCTTTATCAATTTTACCGCATGCGGAATGGTGTAAACGCACCCCCCCCAAAAGAAATTCATGAAACGCTGGTTTTTGTTCATTCTGCGTCCCAAAAATCGGAATAAAAAGCGATCAAAAAATGTCACGTGCCCGAAAATGGTACCAATAAAAACGTCAACTCGTCCTGCAAAAAATAAGACCTCACATGACTCGGTGGATCAAAATACGGAAAAATTATAGCTCTCAATATGTGGTGATGCAAAAACTATTTTTACAATAAAAAGCGTCTTTTAGCGTGCGACAGCCGCCAAACATAAAAACCGCCATAAATAGTAAATCAAACCCCCCGTTATCACCCCCTTAGTTAGGGAAAAATAATAAAATAAAAAAAATGTATTTATTTCCATTTTTCCATTACGATTAGGGTTAGGGTTAGGGTAGGGTTAGGGCTAGGGTTAGGGCTAGGGTTAGGGTTAGGGCTAGGGTTAGGGCTGAGATTAGGGTTAGGGGTGTGTTGGGGTTCGGGTTGGAGTTAGAATTGGAGGTTTCCACTGTTTGGGCACATCAGGGGCTCTCCAAATGCAACATGGCGTCTGATTTCAATTCCAGCCAATTCTGAGTTGAAAAAGTCAAATGGTGCTCCTTCCCTTCCAAGCTCTGACATGCGCCCAAACAGTGTTTTACCCCCACACGTAGGGTATCAGCCTACTCAGGACAAATTGCAAAACAATTTTTGGGGTCCAATTTCTCCTGTTACCCTTAGGAAAATAAAAAATTGAGGGCAAAAATATCATTTTTGTGGAAAAAAATGATTTTTTTATTTTCACGTCCGAGCGTTATAAAATTCTGTGAAGCACTTGGGGGTTCAAAGTGCTCACCACACATCTAGATAAGTTCCATGGGGGGTCTAGTGTCCAAAATGGGGTCACTTGTGGGGAGTTTCAATAGTTTAGGTACATCAGGGGCTCTCCAAACGCACATGACACCCGCAGACCATTCCATCAAAGTCTGCATTCCAAAACGTCACTACTTCCCTTCCGAGCCCCGACGTGTGTCCATACAGTAGTTTTCTCCCACATATGGGGTGTCAGCGTACTCATGACAAATTGGACAACAACTTTTGAGGTCCAATTTCTCCTGTTACCCTTGGGAAAATGAAAATATTGGGGACTAATTGATCATGTTTGTGGAAAAAATACGATTTTTTTATTTTCATGCCCGGGCATTATAAACTTCTGTGAAGCCCTTTGGGGTTCAAAGTGCTCACCACACATCTAGATAAGTTCCTTAGGGGGTCTCGTTTACAAAATGGGGTCATTTGTGGGGGGTTTCCACTGTTTAGGTACATTAGGGGCTCTCCAAATGCAACATGACACCCGCAGAACATTCCCTCAAAGTCTGCATTCCAAAACGTCACTACTTCCCTTCCGAGCCCCGACGTGTGTCCATACAGTAGTTTTCTCCCACATATGGGGCGTCAGCATACTCAGGACAAATTGGACAACAACTTTTGGGGTTCAATTTCTCCTGTTACCCTTGGGAAAATAAAAAAATTGGGGACTAATTGATCATGTTTGTGGAAAAAATACGATTTTTTTATTTTCATGCCCGGGCATTATAAACTTCTGTGAAGCCCTTGGGGGTTCAAAGTGCTCACCTCACATCTAGATAAGTTCCTTAGGGGGTCTAGTTTTCAAAATGTGGTCATTTGTGGGGGGTTTCCACTGTTTAGGTACATTAGGGGCTCTCCAAAGGCAACATGACACCCGCAGACCATTCCATCAAAGTCTGCATTCCAAAACGTCACTACTTCCCTTCCGAGCCCCGACGTGTGTCCATACAGTAGTTTTCTCCCACATATGGGGCGTCAGCGTACTCAGGACAAATTGGACAACAACTTTTGGGGTTCAATTTCTCCTGTTACCCTTGGGAGAATAAAAAAATTTGGGATTAATTGATCATGTTTGTGGAAAAAATAGATTTTTTTATTTTCATGCCCGGGCATTATAAACTTCTGTGAAGCCCTTGGGGGTTCAAAGTGCTCACCTCACATCTAGATAAGTTCCTTAGGGGGTCTAGTTTTCAAAATGGGGTCATTTGTGGGGGGTTTCCACTGTTTAGGTACATTAGGGGCTCTCCAAAGGCAACATGACACCCGCAGACCATTCCATCAAAGTCTGCATTCCAAAACGTCACTACTTCCCTTCCGATCCCCGACGTGTGCCCATACAGTAGTTTTCTCCCACATATGGGGTATCAGCATACTCAGGACAAATTGGACAACAACTTTTGGGGTCCAATTTCTCCTGGTACCCTTGGGAAAATAAAAAAATGGTGACTAAAAGATCGTTTGTGGAAAAAATACGAATTTTTTATTTTCACGCCCGGGCGTTATAAACTTCTGTGAAGCACTGGGGGGGTTCAAAGTTCTCACCACACAGCTAGATAAGTTGCTTGGGGGGTCTAGTTTACAAAATGGTGTCATTTGTGGGGGGGTTCCACTGTTTAGGTACATCAGGGGTTTTCCAATCGCGACATGGTGTCCGATCTCAATTCCAGCCAAAAACGTCAAATGGCGCTGCTTCCCTTCCGAGCTCTGCCATGCGCCCAAACAGTGGTTTACCCCCACATGTGGGGTATCAACGTACTCAAGACAAATTGCACAATAACTTTTAGGGTCCTGTTACCCTTGGAAAAATAAGAATTGAGGGTGAAACGATCATTTTTGTGGAAAAAATATGATTTTTTAATTGTACGGCTTTATGTTATAAACTTCTGTGAAGCCCTTAGGGGTTCAAAGTTCTCACCACACATCTAGATAAGTTCCTTAGGGGGTCTAGTTTCCAAAATGGTGTCATTTGTGGGGGGTTTCCACTGTTTTGGTACATCAGGGGTTTTCCAATCGCGACATGATGTCCGATCTCAATTCCAGCCAAAAACGTCAAATGGCGCTGCTTCCCTTCCGAGCTCTGCCATGCGCCCAAATAGTGGTTTACCCCCACATGTGGGGTATCAGCGTACTCAGG
Organism: Dendrobates tinctorius; assembly: GCF_039654945.1. Taxonomy (NCBI): domain Eukaryota; kingdom Metazoa; phylum Chordata; class Amphibia; order Anura; family Dendrobatidae; genus Dendrobates; species Dendrobates tinctorius. Next base: position 3,400,953 of record NW_027361844.1, on the reverse strand, counting down.
ACAAATTGCACAATAACTTTTAGGGTCCTGTTACCCTTGGGAAAATAAAAATTGGGGTGAAAAGATCATTTTTGTGGAAAAAATATGATTTTTTAATTGTACTGCTGTACGTTATAAACTTCTGTAAAGCCCGTGTGGGTTCAAAGTTCTCACCACATATCTAGATAAGTTCCTTGGGGGTCTAGTTTCCAAAATGGGGTCACTTGTAGGGGGTTTCCACTGTTTAGGTACATCAGGGACTCTCCAAACGTGACATGGCGTCCGATCTGAATTCCAGACAATTTTGCATTGAAAAAGTCAAACGGCGCTCCTTCTATTCTGAGCTCTGCCATGCGCCGAAACAGTCGTTCCCCCCCACATATCAGGTGTCAACGTACTCAGGACAAATTGCACAATAACTTTTGCAGTCCAATTTCTCCTGTTACCCTTGGTAAAATAAAATAAATTGAACCTGAAGTACTTTTTTTGTGAAAAAAAGTTAGATGTTCATTTTTTTTTAAATATTCAAAAAAATTCCTGTGACGCACCTAAAGGGTTAATGAACTTCTTGAATGTGGTTTTGAGCACCTTAAGGGATGCAGTTTTTAGAATGGTGTCACTTTTGGGTATTTTCTATCATATAGACCCCTCAAAGTGGCTTCAAATGTGATGTGGTCCGTAAAAATAAAATGGTGTTGTAAAAATGAGAAATCGCTGGTCAACTTTTAACCCTTATAACTTCCTAACAAAAAAAAATTTTGGTTCCAAAATTGTGCTGATGTAAAGTAAACATGTGGGAAATGTTAGTTATCAAGTTTTTTGGGTGCCATATCTCTGTGATTTAAAGGCATAAAAATTCAAAGTTGGAAAATTGCGAAATTTTCTAAATTTTCGCCAAATTTCCGTTTTTCTCACAAATAAACGCAAGTTATTTGAATGAAATTTTACCACTAACATGAAGTACAATATGTCTCGAGAAAACAATGTCAGAATCACCGGGATCCATGGAAGCGTTCCAGAGTTATGACCTCATAAAGGTACAGTGGTCAGAATTGTAAAAATTGGCCCGGTCATGAACGTGCAAACCACCCTTGGGGGTGAAGGGGTTAATGTCACCTTATAATCGCAAGGCGACATTAGCCCCTTATTACCTCATATCCCACCACTACACAGGAGTGATAAGAGAGGGGCTAAGTGCCAGAATTGAAGCATCTTATAGATGCGCCATTTCTAGGGTGGCTGTGGGCTGGTATTTGTAGCCAGGGGGGTCCAATATCCCAGCCATCCGACAGCCAGGAAGCAGCTTGCAGGTTGGCAACACAGACAACTGGAGACCAGGAAGCTGGTATGTCAGGTCTTCCCCTGTCCCAGGTCTCTGCCAGTGGTTTTGTTGGCACTTCCCACCAGCGGCAGAGGGCCTCGGACAGGAATGTCATGCCCGAGTTCCTTCACTAGAGCTCAGTTTTTCAGAATGGCATCAAGGCGCTGTCACACAGAGTGGAAAGCGGTTTTAACAACATGGACCACCACTTCCAGTCTGTCAACAGTCGCCTTGACCGTCTGGAAGCCAACCTCAACAGACCAGCGCACCATTTTTACAGCAAAATTGAACGGGCCATGGTGGAACACCTTAGTCCTGATCTCCAGCTGACTGTCCTGCAGGCCTGCAACACTGCTTTCTTGCAGGCTATGCAGCAGAGTCAGTACGTGCAGCTGTCATTGGTGTCATTTCCAACTGTGCCACCACTGACTCGCTTCACCTCACTACGGACTTCTGCTGCATACCACCGCATGGCCACCTGCATTCCAAGCCAAGCTGGACACCACTACACCACCGCAAGGCCGAGTGCTGCTGGACACTCCCCCGCCACCACCATGGTAAGTGTTGCTCCTGTCTGGATCACCACTGCCACCACCATGCCTGCTTGGAGCACCACCACCACCACTCCAGCCTGGACCAGCACTACTGCCACCACTCCTACCTGCACCAGCACTGCCGCCACCACTCCTCCTGCAAGGACCAGCACTGGCACCGCCACCTCCGAGCAGCAGCAGCAAATGAGGGACCCCCATTCCATATTTGCTCCCAAGCAGCAAAGGTCACCCAGCTCCAAGCGGTCAGAAAGGTCAAGGCGGTCAACCAGCTCCTGGAGGTCCAGGCAGGACACAAGATCACAGGAGACACAAAAAGAGAAAAACTTTGACTGTCCCTCCCCCGTCACCTGACACTGTGTCTCAACCTGCCTCGAGTTCCATCCCTGAGCTCCTTTCCTCCCCAAATTCGTCGACCCTTCCCCTAGAACCCCTTCCTAACCTTCCAGCCATTCCTCGCCTCTCCACACCCCCAACTTTCCACCATGTTCTCCCAAACGTCATTTCCAAAAAAAGTTGTTTTAATTTTTTTTTTAAATAAATTTCAAAGCCTGGTTTCCCCTAATACTGTTTGATTAATGTTTTTTTTTACCACCTACACACACTGCGCTGTACACACACTGCGCCGTACACTGTGTTTTTGCCACCACATAGCTCCATTAATGACACATGTTTCTTGTGTCATTCCGGGAGATATGTGTAGTCAAAAACAGAAATATATGACTTGTATTTTCACCACCAGTCTCTTCAGTCTGCTAATATTGCACAGACTGAATAGAGGATGGTGTTGAGTGCAAGGCATATCTATTGTTATCTTGCCAGGTATCATAAAGAGTGAATTGAGGATGGTGTGTTTTTACCATCATGATTTCACTCTTTGTGACACAAGGCCGGGGGATTCTAGATATACCTTGTAATTAACCACATCCTCTATTCAGTGTGTGGTGAATAAACTGAAGAGATGATGGAGAAAATACACGTCATATCTACAATACCCTGGCCTTGTATCATAACTATTTTTCACACCTGGGCAGGTGAGTACACATGAGTTAACTTGCAGCGTCGCTTCAGTTTGCATTATCTATTGCACGCAGACTGGAGCGATGCTGGAGTTTAACTCATATGTGTATTAACCTGGCCAGATGTGATAACTTCACCATGACACCAGGCCTGGGGATTGTAGATGTTGTATAAACTTTATCATTTCTCCAGTCTGCGTTCATACTAAAGCCACAGTGGAGATCCTATATTAATATTTATTCTCACATGGTCAGGTGTCATAAAGAGTGAAGGATGCTATTGCATCCCAAAATCACTATTTGTTAAATCAGGTCATGTGATACAAATATGTATTATCTCCACCTTTGCTGCACATTGAACACAAACTGTAGAGATGATACAGGTCATACAACTTGTGTATATGTAGTTACCTGGCCAGGAGTCCTAGTAAATTCATGATGCACAAAACACAGTATCATAAATTCACTGGGACACCTGGGCAGGTGATTATTGTATTGGAGTGTATAAAAACAGAGTGCACTCGGTACAGGTATCAAAACAGGTTTTTTGTAACATACACACAAGCAAACAATTTTACTCCATTTGATCTTGCCATTCCACATGCCCTACATCAGAGATAAAGTAGGCTGCAAATTGGTCCCTCATTTAACCAACTTCAACTGATGACCTGTGAGGGTGCTGTGTGAATTCAGGCAATGAGTTTGCAGCTGGTTCATCAGGTTCAAAGTTAGGGTGTTCTTTAGCCATAACAAAATTGTGAAGAACCACACACGCCTTCACCACCGCATCCACTGTTTCCAGTTTAAGATTAATGGCTGTGCCGAGAAGGCGCCATCTGGAGACAAGAATACCAAAAGCACACGCTACAGTTCTTCGGGCCCTGGTCAGTCTGTAATTAAAGATTTTTTGGGTGTGGCCCAGGTCCCGGCTGGAGTAGGGTTTCATCAGGTTTTGACACATTTGAAATGCCTCATCCCCAACCATTACAAATGACTGTGGTGGACTTTTGGAGTGGGGAAGAGGCCGTGGCATGGGGACATTGAAATGGTTGCCATACAACCTCCGGCCCATGTCCGAGTTCTTAAAAGCCTGGGAGTCATTCCCACAGCCAAATGCCCCAATGTCCACTGCAACAAACAGACAGTCTGCATCCGCAATGGCCATAAGTACTGTAGAAAAGTACTTTTTATAGTTATAGTACTCCGATCCACTTCTTTTGGGTTTGATTATCTGGATGTGTTTCCCATCCACCGCTCCCAAACAGTTGGGGAAATTGCAGACTGTCCAGAATTTTTCAGCAATATGTATCCACTTTTCCACGGTGGGCAGGGGCATAAATTCTGGACAGAGAACGTCCCACAATGCCCGGCAGGTGTCCGCAACTATTCCCGACAAGGTGGATATTCCAATTCGGTACTGGAAGTGGAGTGATGACAGGGTCTCTCCAGAAGCCAGGAATCTGCCAAACAGAGAAACGAAACGCGCGTTGGGGTGACGGGGATGCCAGCGTCATACACTAACAAACATGTAAGTGCCCTTTCTCTGGGAGTTTCTCCTTATTACATTCATCAAATTGGCTGCACACCACTATATCACCATTAGGTGTGGTATATACAAACAGATAGGTGGTATATTTTTGAGATAAGAGTCTCCATGTATTTAAATATAGGCTGTGCCTGTTTTAATTAAGGAATTTTTCCTTTTATTTAAATATGCTTACCCAGTATACATGAATTTAACAATTATGGGTGTTGTCTGTACCAACTAGTGGCCTACTGTATGATTAATTCTCATTACAATTGTATACAGGCTATGCCTGCTTTGAATTAAATAGTGACAGTTAGAGTTGAGCGAAACGGGTCGGAAAAATTCAAAAGTCGCCGACTTTCGCCAAAGTCGGGTTTCATGAATCGAAACCCGACCTCAGCGTGAGGTCGGCCATGAGGTCGGCGACTTTAGCGCCAAAGTCACGTTTCAAAAGATGCTTCAGCGCCCTTTTTCAGCCAATGAGGAAGAACGGACACTGTGGGCAACGTGATGACATAGGCAACGGTCCCCACCATCTTTGAGAAGGGCATGCAAGTGATTGGCTTGCTTTGGGGGGTGTCACAGGGGGTATAAAAGGGTGTGCACGCCGACCGCCATCTTACTTCTGCTGATCTCAGTATAGGGCTAGCTGCTGCTGCTGCAGATTCTGTAGGGAGAGCGTTAAGCAGGGAAGAAGAAAAAAAATCAGCTGATGCTGCTAGCAATTTTGCCTGTACAACACACCAGTCACTGTGCAGTGCAAGGGGAGGCTATATTTTGGTGGATCAGCTCTGTTGGTTGTTAGGCTGCCTTATAAGGCTACCTGATAGCTGCATTGCTGGTTTCACACTGCTCTGCAAACTGCTTGTTTAAAAGCAATCCTTTTTTTTCTTGTCCTGGTGAGATACTGAGCGTGCATTTTTTCACACCGTACAGCGGTGTACGCTCCTCACACAGTACCGTGTAACGGCTGTTATCACGGCCACAGTGAAGCTAAGGGTGTGACTCTGTAATGATAAGTCGAGGAGTTGTTTCGTTCTTACAGACCTCCACCTTACAGTTTTGTCTGTTTTTCAAACAGTCTAGTCTATTGGCTGTTTGATTACATTCAAAACTATAGAGAGACAGCGTGTGTCAGTCCGTATACAAAAACACGGAGCTTGACAATTTAACATACACCGGACAGCGGTGTACGTGCACGCTGCTCTCTCAGTACCGTGTAAGGGCTGTTATCACGGCCACAGTGAAGCTAAGGGTGTGACTCTGTAAGGATAAGTCGAGGAGTTTTTCCGCTCTTACAGACCTACACTCTAGGGAGATTCCAATCCTGTCCTGTCCTATCTATCATTGTTCACACCAGCCAAATTCAGCCTGTCATACAGCGGTGTGATATACACTGGGCCTGACACAATACATCAGTGTCCAGAAGTGTGTAAGGACATTCCATTTCTCCCGTCCTATCTAACAGTGTTCACACCTGCCAAATTCAGCCTGTCATACAGCGGTGTGATATACACTGGGCCTGACACAATACATCAGTGTCCAGAAGTGGTCAGAGAATTAAATTCTCCCCTGTCCTATATACACCTTGTACCTTGTTTTACAGTTCCATATCGTTGGTGGAATTGTGGGTACATTTTTCAAAAAAATGAGGAAGTGTGGTGTAAGTGGCTGTGTTAGTGGGCGGGGGTTGCCAGCTGTTAATGATTGTGTTGGTGTTGGAGCTGCTGGAGATGCAGGAGGTGTTGAGCCTACGTCATCGTCTGGCTCCACAAGGCCTCGAAGGCTCCCTTTTCTGGGAGTAGGTAAACCGCTTTTAAAGCCGGAGCTTCAGGAACAAGTTTTGGCCTACATTGCTGACTCGGCCTCCAGCTCTATCGCCTCCTCTTCTGAAATTTTAAAAAATAAAAGCACTGAGTCGTCTTTGGAGGCTCATGGTCATGAACCACACCTTTCTTTGTGTCCTTCACCCCAACCAAAATTGAAGGATGCGGCAGGCCACACAACAGATTACTCCATGGAGCTGTTTTTACATACCATGCCTGGGTTATCAAGTGAAATGGTGAATTACCCTGGCCAAGATGAATCTGACATGGAGTGCACTGATGCACAGCCACTGATAGATGATTATGCTGGTGCATTCACTCAGAGCACGACATTGTCCTCGCAGTGTACTGAGCAAGATTCTGACCCTGATGAAACTCAGGTGCCCCTTCCCGCATACTATACCACCGTACACGGTGACACAGAGGAAGGCGAACATGACATTGAAGACGAGGTGATGGATGACCCAGTTGTTGACCCAGATTGGCATCCATTGGGGGAAGAGGGTGCCGCTGCCAATAGCTCCGAAGAGGAGGAGGAGCATCCGCAGCAGGCATCAACATCGCAACAGCTGTTATCTGGCAGGCACAGAGCAGTCAAAGAACGGGTTACAAAAAGCCAAAAATTTGCTGGACTGCTTGGCCAGACGGTCAAAATAGCACAGCGTGCAAAGACGCAAAATGTCTTCCATAGTAGGAAGAGTGCAGTGTGGCACTTTTTTGAACAAAATCCTAATGATCAGGCCAAGGTTATCTGTAAGAAGTGCGCAAAGACCTTTAGCCGAGGGAAAAATCTGAAAAATTTGAATACCAGTTGCATGCTTAGACATTCAACCATCATGCACTTGCAAGCGTGGATGGAACACCAAACCTCAAGTACCACATGTGCAAATGCTCCCAAAGAAGCTAGTCAGCAACGCTACATTGCTTCCCCCACTATAAGCCCACCGGTTACCACAGCAGCAAATGTTGAGGTGTCGTTGCAAGGCCAAAGCTGTCAGGGAATCGCAATGTTATATCAACGAAAGACTGAATCTAGGCCATCAGAAAGAACACCAACTCCATCACCAACCCTCTCTCAGTCCGCCCTGTCCACTGCTAGTTCCACCATAGGCAGCTCTCAAGTCCAGCTCACCCTGCCAGAGACTATGAGTAGGACAAGAAAGTTCTCATCCTCTCATCCGCGTACACTGGGTTTGAACGCCCACATTGCCAAACTAATCTTGTTAGAGATGATGCCCTATCATAGCAGCTTTCCGCGAACTCATGGCCTACGCAGTACCACGCTATGAACTACCCAGTCGCCACTTCTTTTCTCGCAAAGCCATCCCAGCCCTCCACCTTCATGTGAAGGACCGCATTGTCCATGCACTCAAGCAATCAGTGAGTGGAAAGGTGCACCTCACAACTGATGCATGGTCCAGTAGGCATGGCCAGGGCCGTTACGTGTCCATCACTGCGCACTGGGTTAATGTGGTGGATGCAGGGTCCACAGGGGACAGCGGTGGTGGGACAGTGCTGCCTAGCCCACGGTATAGGAAACAGTTGGCTGTAGGCGTTCGACCCTCCTCCTCTTACTCCTCTAGAAGTGAAAGCTCGTCCCCAGAGCGCAGTCGCAGCAGCACTCCATCCGCAGCTGCCAGTGTTGCACACGAGGTGTCCCCCTATCGATTAGCTAGTGGAAAGCGTCAGCAGGCTGTGTTGAAGATGATGTGTTTGGGCGACAGACACACCGCGGAGGTACTGGCCGACTACTTTCAGCACCAAACTGAGTCATGGCTGGGCAGTCTACGTCTTGAGGCTGGCAAGGTAGTTAGCGATAACGGCCGTAATTTTGTGGCTGCCATAGCCCTTTCAAAACTCAGACACATACCTTGATTGGTTCACACCTTGAACCTGGTGGTGCAGTGCTTCCTCAATAATTATCCGGAATTAACAGGCCTGCTCCAGAAGGTTCGAAAACTGTGCTCGCACAGCCGTCGGTCGCCCGTACTCTCCAGTCGTATGCAGAAGCTGCAGCGATTGCTACAGCTTCCCAAGCACCGGCTAATTATCGACATTGCAACAAGGTGGAACTCCACCCTGCACATGGTTGAGCGGCTGTGCGAACAGAGGCAGGCCATAATGCATTTGTGGGAGGATACCCGGACTGGCACTTTGAGGGCAGACATGGAGTTGACAGGTGTGCAGTGGTCAAAGCTGAAAGACCTCTGTAAAGTCCTTCAATGTTTTGAGGAATGCACACGGCTGGTAAGCGCAGACAACGCCATCATAAGCATGAGCATCCCACTTATGCGTCTGCTCATGCAAACTTTGACGCACATTAAAGAGCAGGCGTCTGCAGCCGAGGTTGACGAAGAGGAAGAGGAGGAGGAAATCCTTGATGACAGTCAGCCATTGTCTGCTCCGGGACCTCTCCTGGACGAGGTGGAGGAAGAAGAGGAAGAGGAGGAGGAGGGTGATGATGGGGATGATTATTTAGGGGAGGAGGATGCTTCTCGTGTGTCCAGAGAAAATGTTGGCGTGGCAAGGTCTGATACAGGGTTTGTGCGTGACTGGAGAGATGTGGATTTGCCAGAAAGTGCTCCTCCACCAAGCAGTCTCAGTGCATCATTGGCATCGGGAACATTGGCCCACATGTCAGATTATGCCTTGCAGATCCTAAAAAGGGACCCCCGCATTGCCAAAATGATGAACGATGACGACTACTGGTTGGTCAGCATCCTGGATCCACGCTATAAAGGCAAATTCCAAAACATAATGCCACAGGAGAACCTTGACCTTATATTGGCTAACAAACAAGCTACTTTGGTAAACCGGTTGGTTGAGGCATTCCCAGCACACAGCAGCGGTGATGGTTCTCACACGAGCCGTAGGGACCAGGGGCAGCTTGGAAGAGGTGTTCGTGGTGCACACATCAGAAGTGGCGATGGAGACAGGGGTTTCATGACCATGTTGTGGACTGATTTTTCAAGTCCCGCTCACACGACTGGTAATACTGCATCGATGGAAAGTGACAGAAGACAGCACTTGTCAACTATGGTTACAAACTACTTTTCCTCCCATGTCGATGTTCTCTCTCACAGGTCATTCCCCTTTGACTATTGGGCCGCTAAACTGGACACCTGGCCTGAATTGGCACAATATGCCTTACAGGAGCTCGCTTGCCCAGCTGCAAGTGTGCTATCGGAAAGAGTCTTCAGTGCTGCTGGACCAATCCTGACAGGAAAAAGGACCCATCTGTCGACACAATGTGGATGATCTAACCTTCATTAAAATGAACCATGCATGGTTTTCCAAGAATTTTGTCCCACCTTCCCCTGATGACACATAGGTTGACAGAAAAATGTCTTGCTTTGGTCCTCCTCTTCCTGGGACTTGACCAATTTCGCCTTTTGCATCAGCTGAATGTCCAACATCAACATATGCCACTTTGTAAACCTCCCTAACTTTGCTGCTTCCCCCCCAAGGACGGGGTCACCACCTAGCGCACGAAACCGTGCGAATGCCGTTGCGCTGGACAGGTGGTAAGGTCGACTCTTGGGCGCGGGCACTGGCACAGGGTCCCTCATAGTGCAATCAAGTGTCTCTGACGGTGGTTGTGCACACCCACCGTCAGACACACCGCCATACTAAGAGGGGCCCAGTGCCAGTACCAATGCCCACGAGTGGGCCCCCCTTGCTTGCGCAGGGCCACAGCATTTGCAATCTTTACCTCTCCCTGCTCCTCCGCTGTGTAGTCTGGGCTGTCAAATCCATACTGGGCCTGACACCGTCTGAGCCTGCCTCCTGATCTATAGACATATATTTTGAATGTGTAAACTATGCTATCCATACATGTTATGCGGTGATACGGTACCCTTTCTCACCTTTGTGCAATCACGTGTAATCCATACTGGGCTTGAGAACGGCTGGCGAGCTGCTAAGTAAGCTACAGCACCTGTGGTTTGCACACGTAAGTTTTTCATTTTTTCAGGAATGACGGTTAGGCCTAATTCCGGAACTGCGGTTGACCTGCACTTACAGGGAAATCATCGTTCGCGGGTAATAATTGTAATCCCAGATCCCCATCACTAACGGTGTTCAGCGGGTTATCTGCACCTGTAAGCGACACACGCTGGCCCTTTCAGTGTAGCGCACATGCAGCCACGGACATGTAAGGGCATGACACACCAGTTATTGGCCAATCTCGTGTGCCAGAGCCTCGCGTGTCCCTCTAGTAAGCTGGACACAGACCGCGGGGGCATGACGGAGTCTCGTTCATTAACGGAATTAAGCTTGCAATGGGTGCATCTTTTCGGTTGCTGGATGGTTGAGGTTGCCCGTGTTGAGTCAAATTACGCCGCAGGCTCCTCTCCTGGTGGTGCCCTTCTGGTCATTCCTTTAAGGTTCAGCTTTGCAACCATACTGCCCACGTAAAACAAACACTTTATACACTAGAGCCTTAGAAATGGGGCCCATTATGTATGGAGCATTATTTGGGCCCATAAGACAGTGGAGCTTCATCCATGGGGACCAACATATACTGTAGCATTATGTGGAGCTCATCATATACTGTTTCAAACATTATATGGGACCAATGTTTCTGTATGGAGAAATAGATCGGCCTTGTTACTCTGTATAGCGCACTATGCGGTGGCCATAATACTGTATGGAGTAATATACTGTCCGTTTTTGAAGCTATTGGAGAATTTAAAATGGATATCAGTCATGAGATGTAAAAAGTGAAACATTTTTCATTGTAGTATACCACTAATTCTCTGCCGTATCGGAGCATCATGAGTTGTGGTATGTGTTAAAGGGGCGCTCTTTGGCCCAGGGCACATGAAAACCTGGAGCTAGCCCTACCCCCCCCACAACTTTAGCCAAATAACCCCCATTTTTCAGTGCGTAACTAGTATTATGAAGTAAATAAAGGGTGACAAGCTTCAGTAATAAGAATTTATGCTTTTGGCATTCAAATGGGCACTGTAAATGTGTTTCCTGTCCTCCTCTCACTGCCGACTGTTCTTCCCCATTGACTTACATTGGGTTTCGTGTTTCAGTCGGACCCCCGACTTTTCACTATAGTCGGCCAATTTCGTTCGACCCGACTTTTGCGAAACCCAACTCGACCCGAAAAAAGGCAAAGTCGCTCATCTCTAGTCACCGTGTATGCTGTTTATGGGCAAACGTGCAATATGGCTCCCTGTTTGGATAGCAGTATCCTCTTTTGTCATCTGTGAACAATTTGTAATGTTTGGATATTTTGTGTAGCAAATTGTGCTTAATAAAATTTGTATATTTTGCCATTTTTAACTAATTCTGCTGTGGTTGATTAATATTGCTCTGAGTTTTTGCCGTAATAATCATTCATTGTTTTTTTTTGTGTGTTATAACAATAATTCTGCAGGCTTTTGTTTACTACATGGCAGAACAATAATTCTGCAGGCTTTGGAATAGTACATGTCAGAGCAAAGAAAATTATGCAGGCATTGGTTTGTAAATATTACGTTCCGTAATGTGACCAGGAGCCATTCCTCAGGAGGAATTGCATGACGGAGCTGTGTGTCCTGTCTCCGGATGGCTTCTTAAACACGAGCAAGCAAATCCATGAAGCTTTCTTGGGACATCCAGGTATAGTTACTAAGTTTCGCTGGGTTTCCCTGGAGCTCGTTGCAGAGGGTGTGGTACGCTCCATGGCTCTCCCAGAGTTCAATAATCGGATGTATCCACAAACGCCCCTGCTGCTGTCTTCGCTGTCTCTCTCTCCCTTTGTTGCTGGCAAGCAAATGCAAAAGCCTGAGCCAGCACGATGTCCAGATCCAAGTTAAAGTGAAAACTCTTCCAACGCAGATCCATGTTCACAAAGGAAAAAGCAACCAAATCTGAAGAATTCAGCTGTAAACAGGGTATACATAAAGAATTCCCATGACACATGCCCACTGGTGTCCCATTGGTGGAGTCTGTTTCAAGAATTTTTCAAGGATTTTCCTCCTGTGACAACTAGACAACGCATGCGCATAAAAAACACAATCGCATGCAAAAACGCATACAAACGCTGCTTTTTTTGTCTTCATGCGCAAGCTAATGCATAAAAAATTCGCTGCGTTTACATGCATTTGCAAGTGTTTTTTGGTTGCGTTTTATGTGTGCACGAAACACTGCACAAAACGGCGCAAATGTGAAAGTAGTCTAACTACCGCTGTTAAAAGGCGTATCGACGGTCATTAAGGGGTTAAATAACAACTGTTGCTCCTGCTGATGAGGTCACGGAATGTTGTGGTTTCTGGCTCCGCCCCCTTGCATTATGACATCACACACATTGTGTAAGGAGCTGCAGAGCCAACATTCCATTTGACAGTTGCAGACGGTGGAGAGACAGGTAAGTCGGTTCTATGTTTTCTCTTGTTCTGTCCTTCATTCTCTTCTATCATCTATTTCTCATTTATTTTTTATTCATTAAGGAGTCTTTATTCTATATGGTACAAGCAGGTCCAAAACAAATAGTGAACCCCTCAGATTAGGTGATGTCCAAGTTTTACAGCATTTCTTCCAATAGTAAAGGGATATATAGGATGTGACAGGATTTATCTCCAAGTACAGAAATGACAATGACTTCCCGATTATCCATCACATTTTATTGGTTTCTGACTTTCTTGCTCATCAGGTCCATAGAACACTTATAACTGAGAGAATTCCCTCAGCCATAACTGGAACATGACGACTTCTTGATTTTTAGGCCATGAATTATTATAGAATCATCCAAATCTGGGAGATTAAAGTTATATCCTGTAAAATGAACACATGTAACCTGGAGATAATTATGGAATTGTCGGATGTTATAGAGACATTATAGTAATATGTAGTCTAAATCAAAAATATAAATCCAATCAATATTGGGAAATTCTTGTACAACACCGATGTATATACATATTAGCTCCATAGGTAGTGAAACGATTCAAATATTCCCCCACATTGGTAGGATTCATATTGTTTGATGTCTAGTATATTGGGCAATGCACTTCAATGGAAGCCAAATCCCAATCTACCGAAGGACCCATTGACCAGAAAAGACCAAACAGGATATAATTAATTCAATAATTTTTATTATATTAGTGGTAAAAATTGTATATTTAAAAACAATTTAAAAACAATGTGCACGTAGGGACAATTGTATAATAATAAATTGGACCCAATTATATATATACTATAATCTCATATGTATTCCTCAGTATATCTCCAATATCTCGTTCACTGGAAAAGTGCAAAATAAAATAAAAAAATGAAAAGATCAAATATATCAATATTCAATGAAATATAAAGTGCAATACGCATCATAGGTCCCCAATAAGCAGGTAAATGTCCCCAATAGACAGGTAAATATCCCCAATAGGCAGCTTTGGTCCCCAATAGGTAGGTAAATGTCCCCAATAGGCAGGTAAATGTCCCCAATAGGCAGCATAGGTCCCTAATAGGCAGGTAAATTTCACCAATAGACTGCATAGGCCCCAATTGGCAGGTAAATGTCCCCAATAGGCAGGTAAATGTCCCGAATAGGAAGCATAGTCCCCAATAGGCAGCAATTGTCCCCAATAGACAGGTAGATGTCCCCAATAGGCAGCATAGTCCCCAATAGGCAGGTAAATGTCCCCAAAAGGCAGCATTGTCCCCAATAGGCAGGTAAATGTCTCCAATAGGCAGCATTTTCCCCAATAGGCAGCATTGATCCCAGTAGGCAGGTAAATGTCCCCAAAAGGCAGCATAGTCCCCAATAGGCAGCATAGTCCCCAATAGGCAGGTAAATGTCCCCAAAAGGCAGCATTGTCCCCAATAGGCAGGTAAATGTCTCCAATAGGCAGCATTTTCCCCAATAGGCAGCATTGATCCCAGTAGGCAGGTAAATGTCTCCAATAGGCAGGTAAATGTCCCCAATAGGCAGCATAGTCCCCAAAAGGCAGGTAAATGTCCGCAACAGGCAGATAAATGCTGCTAACAGGCAGACAAATATTCCCAATAGGCAGCATAGACCCGACCCAACTTAAAAAAAAAACTAACAGTACTCACCTATGTCCCCCACTGCTCTGAAGAAGCACGCTGACTCCGTCTTCTTCTGGCACAGGCGGCGTGACATCACATCAGGCCGTGCAGGTGGCATAATGACAATCACGTCGTCTGTGCTGCATACGGAGGGCCGCGCGTTGCCTTCCTTTGCTGTCTCGTCTTTCCACCCGCAATTACAGGGCCCGCCATCATTGAACTGTAGTGAAGTTCAATGTCGGCCGGGCCCAGGGGCCAGATAAATGTCCTCAGTGGGCTGCATGTGCCCCGTGGGACATAGTTTGAGGACCCCTGTGTTAGCGTGTTGGGATTGTTGATTCCGCCCCCATTAGATGCATCATATGATGTCACAGAATGCTATGGCTGTTGGCTCCACCCACATTGGCTCTTATTTGTCATTTCATCAAATGTTTTGGTTGTTGGCTGTGCCCCCATTAGCTTCTACTTCTGATGTCAACGACAGGGGATGGTGGCCATTCAGAAGAGAATGGCTCTTGACTATCTGTTAGCGATTGAAGGGGGCACTTGTGCTGTTATATGTGAGGAATGCTGCTCCTGGATTGAAGATGGATATGATTCAATAGAAAAACATGGATAAAGTAAAGGAGCTGCAACAAAAAGCTAGAGATATATGCAAGGAGTGATGGAATCCCTTTTTCTGGATGGGGTCTATCAGAGTTGGGATAAACAATATACCGTATATACTCATGTATAAGCCGAGATTTTCAGCACATTTTGTGTGCTGAAAATGCCCCCCTCGGCTTATATGCATGTCATTTTGCAGTAAGCCAGCGGGGGAGGGGGAGCGGCGGCAGGAGCCAGTGGCTGGGACATCAAACTCACCCACCTCGTGCCATCGCTGAATGTCCCTGCATCCTCCATTGTCCCAGGGCAGGCAGCTTCTTCCCGTGTTGAGCGGTCACATGGTACCACTCATTAAGGTAATGAATATGGACGCGACTCCACTCCCATAGGCGTGGAGGCAAATTCATTACCTTAATGAGCAGTACCATGTGACCACTCAACACAGGAAGAAGCTGCCGGCCCCAGGACAACGGAGGATGCAGGGACATTCAGCGATGGCACAAGGAGGGTGAGTATGACGGAGGAGGATGGGGGGAAGCATGGATGAGGAGGACTGGGGGAGCACACAAGGAGGGTGAGTATGACAGAGGAGGACGGGGAAGCACGAATGAGGAGGACTGGGGGGGCACTGAGGAGGACGGGTGAAACACTGAGGAGGATGGGTGAAACACTAAGGAAGATGGGTGAAACACTGAGGAAGATGGGGGAAGCACTGAAGAAGACGGAGGAAGCACTGAGGAGCAAGAAGGAGGGTGGGGAAGCACTGAGGAGGACAGAGGAAGCACTGAGGAGGAAGGGGGAAGCACTGAGGAGGACGGGGGGAACACTGAAGAGGACAGGGAAGCACTTAAGAGCACGGAGGAGAACAGGGGAAGTACTGAGGAGGACAGGAGAATCACTGAGGAGCACAGAGGAAGATGGAGGGTAGCATCGAGAAGGACGGAAGAAACACTGAGGAGGACATGAGAAGCACAGAGGAGCACGGAGGACGACGGGTGAAGTACTGAGGAGGGCGTAAAGCACTGAGGAGGACGAGGGAGCACAGAGGAGTACTGAGGGAGCATTGAGTCGGACGGGAAGCACTGAGGAGCATGGAGGAGGATAGGGGAGCACAGAGGAGGAGGGGGATCATGGAGGAGGATGGGGATAACGGAGGAGGACGAGGGAGCACTGAGGAGCATGGAGGAGGACAGGGGAGCACGGGAAAGGACAGGGAGCTGAGCCATACATAGAAGGATGGGACAGGGAGCTGAGCTGTGCATAGTAGGAGGGGAAAGAGCCACACAGAGCAGGACAGGGATGAGGGGACAATGTATACCCAGCTTATACTCGAGTCAATAAGCTTACCTAGTTTCCCATGGCAAAATTAAGTGCATCGGCTTACACTCATGTCAGCTTAAACTCGAGTATATACGGTAATCTCAACTTTGCTAAAGCCCATGGTGGTAGTTATAGGATTGATTGTATTGAGCTTGATTTCTTGGAAATTATAAATGTGATGTGATTCTCATTGCAGGAAATTAATTATACATTGGAGCCACTGACTGACACAGACAGAAGAGGACCCCTATGCAAGAACAGTATATGAGTCCTTTCCAGCCCAATAATTCATCATAATGCACAATTTCATCTACTGTGGAGTTGTAAATGGTTCCCCTTAACTATTGGCCTGTGTAGAGGTGCACCAATATCATTTCTGCCCCTGTCCACCTCTGAATGGAACCATAGGAAGGATGACACTACAGCTACAGAGGTGACCGTCTGATAGCCTAGCTCAACTACCCATCTCTCCTGAAGACCCTTTCAGCTTTTTGAGACTTGGGTGGAGGACATCATCTCTGAAAATAGGGTCCCACAGCTGCACCCCAACAGTTTGAGCAGCCCTCTTAGATGAGTAAATATCCTAAGAGCAAAGAGAGATGCGTAGCCACTTGCTTTGTCACTGAGGATGATTTCTGTCATAGCCATGGATGGGATTTCTTTATCCCATCCTCTCAGGGTTAATTTTGTGGCCTCCTTTTGGTTTGGGGAGGGCAATATTTACCCGATCCTGTCTGAGTTCCCTTGTCAGTGATACATTCATTCTTGGCTGTGTGTCTGAACCCCTGGTGTGCTTGCATACTCTTTTGTCTGATTGTCTCTCAGTGTATGACCCGGTCTGTTTTCTCATTCTGTACCTTGCCTTGTGACTCTGTGCGTACTGTCTATTCTGGCTGTGACCTTTGGCTTGCTTCCTCTGACTTGCCACCAGTCTGCCCCATTTGTACTGTACAGCTGTCTCCGGTTTTCTGACATTTAGCTATGCCCTGACCACTCTCTGTGTTTAACCCTTTGGCACCTCACCGACCCCCTGGCTTGACTTTGCCACAATCTAACTACTTTCCGGCATCGCCGGTCACCGCCGCTACTCAGCGTCTGACTCCACCTCCTTCCAGCCCCCGTTGGTCACTTGCTTCATGATTTGCTCTGCTGCAGGTA
The DNA here is from genome assembly GCF_039654945.1 of Dendrobates tinctorius. Taxonomy (NCBI): domain Eukaryota; kingdom Metazoa; phylum Chordata; class Amphibia; order Anura; family Dendrobatidae; genus Dendrobates; species Dendrobates tinctorius. The sequence continues at coordinate 3,383,629 of NW_027361844.1, read as the reverse complement.
AGCTCACCGCAGCTCTCCTCTCACACTCTCTGCGTTTTCAGTATTCTTGCACAGATTCCTACTATAATACTGCAGCAGGGATCTTGATAGATTTCATTCTCCAGGGATTACTCCAGAGATGTTGCTGTGGTGGGATGCAGGTCTGGACAGCTGTCATCATCATCCCATTAGATAAATAAGAATTAATATATGAGTGTTAATGCTTGAAAGGGAATCTGTTACTCCCGAGACGTATATGACCTATTAATATGGGCATACAGGTAATAGAAATGATAAGCTAGTCCTAACTGTGTGCCTTATTTTAATGGTGCTTTTGTGGAGAAATGTTATATTCTGTCTTTACGCTAATGATCAGCCCAATAACTCATCATAACGCAAAATTTCATCTACTGTGGAGGTGGAAATGAGTCCCCTTATCTCTTGGCCTGTGTGCAGTTGCACCAATAACATTTCTGCCCCTGTCCACCCCTGAATGGAACCATAGGAAGGATGACACTACAGCTACAGAGGTGACCGTCTGATAGCCTAGCTCAACTACCCATCTCTCCTGAAGATCCTTTAACCTTTTTGAGACGTGGGTGTAGGACATCATCTCTGAAAATAGGGTCCCACAGCTGCACCCCAACAGTTTGAGCAGCGCTCTTAGATGAGTAAATATCCTAAGAGCAAAGGGAGATGCGTAGCCACTTGCTTTGTCACTGTGGATGATTTCTGTCATAGCTATGGACGGGATTTCTTTATCCCGTCCTCTCAGGGATAGTTTTGTGGCCTCCTTTTGGTTTGGGGAGGGATTTATTTACCCGCTCCTGTCTGAGTTCCCTGTCAGTGATACATTCATTCTTGGCTGTGTGTCTGACCCCCTGGTGTGCTTGCATACTCTTTTGTCTGATTGTCTCTCAGTGTATGACCCGGTCTGTTTTCTCATTCTGTACCTTGCCTTGTGACTCTGTGCGTACTGTCTATTCTGGCTGTGACCTTTGGCTTGCTTCCTCTGACTTCCCACCAGTCTGCCTCATTTGTACTGTACAGCTGTCTCCGGTTTTCTGACATTTAGCTATGCCCTGACCACTCTCTGTGTTTAACCCTTTGGCACCTCACTGACCCTCTGGCTTGACTTCGCCACAATCTAACTACTTTCCGGCATCGCCGGTCACCGCCGCTACTCGGCGTCTGACTCCACCTCCTTCCACCCCCCAGTGGTCACTTGCTTCATGTCCTGGTCTGCTGCAGGTAAGCTCACCACAGCTCTCCTCTCACAATCTCTGAGCTTTCAGTATTCTTGCGCAGATTCCTGCTGTAATACTGCAGCAGGAATCTTGATAGATTTCATTCTCCGGGGATTACTCCAGAGTGGTTGTTGTGGTGGGATGCAGGTCTGGACAGCTGTCGTCATCCTATTAGATAGATAAGAATTAATATATGTGTGTTTATGCTTTACAGGGAATCTGTGCCCCGAGACGTATATCACCTAATAATATGGGCATACAGGTTAAGCTAGTCCTAACTGTATGCCTCATGTTAATGGTGCTGTTGTGGAGAAAAGTTATATTCTGTCTTTACGCTAATGATCAGCCCAATAACTCAACATAACGCACAATTTCATCTACTATGGAGGTGGAAATGGGTCCTCTTATCTCTGGGCCTGTGTGCAGTTGCACCAATAACATTTCCGCCCATGTCCACTCCTGAATGAAACCATAGGAAGGATGACACTACAGCTACAGAGGTGACCGTCTGATAGCCTAGCTCAACTACCCATCTCTCCTGAAGACCCTTTCAGCTTTTTGAGACTTGGGTGGAGGACATCATCTCTGAAAATAGGGTCCCACAGCTGCACCCCAACAGTTTGAGCAGCCCTCTTAGATGAGTAAATATCCTAAGAGCAAAGAGAGATGCGTAGCCACTTGCTTTGTCACTGAGGATGATTTCTGTCATAGCCATGGATGGGATTTCTTTATCCCGTCCTCTCAGGGTTAATTTTGTGGCCTCCTTTTGGTTTGGGGAGGGCAATATTTACCCGATCCTGTCTGAGTTCCCTTGTCAGTGATGCATTCATTCTTGGCTGTGTGTCTGAACCCCTGGTGTGCTTGCATACTCTTTTGTCTGATTGTCTCTCAGTTTATGACCCGGTCTGTTTTCTTGTTCTGTGCCTTGACTTGTGACTCTGTGCTGTCTATTGTGGCTCTGACCTTTGGCTTGCATCCTCTGACTTCCTACCAGTCTGCCCCATTTGTGCTGTACAGCTATCTCCGGTTTTCTGACATTTGGCTACATCCTGACCACTCTTTGTGTAACCCTTTGGCACCTCACCGACCTCCTAACTTGACTTCGGCATGATCTAACTACTTTCCGGCAACTCCAGTCACCGCCGCTACTCGTGTCTGACTCCGCCTCCGGCCACTCCCTGGTGGTCACTTGCTTCAGGTCCTGCTCTGCTGCAGGTAAGCTCACCACAGCTCTCCTCTCACACTCTCTGATCTTTCAGTATTCTTGCACAGATTCCATCTGTTAGTCTGCAGCAGGGATCTCGAAAGATTTCATTCTCCAGAGATTACTCCAGAATGGATGTTGTGGTGGGATGCAGGTCTGGACAGCTGTCGTCATCCTATTAGATAGATAAGAATTAATATATGTGTGTTTAGGCTTTAAAGGGAATCTGTCAACCCCCGAGACATATATAACCTATTAATATGGGCATTCAGGTAATTGAAATGTTAAGATAGTCCTAACTATATGCCTCGTGTTAATGGTGCTGTTGTGGAGAAATGTTATATTCTGTCTTTACGCTAATGATCAGCCCAATAAGTCATCATAACGCACAATTTAATCTACTGTGGAGGTGGAAATGGGTCCCCTTATCTCTTGGCCTGTGTGCAGTTGCACCAATAACATTTCCGCCCCTGTCCACCCCTGAATAGATCCATAGGAAGGATGACACTACAGCTACAGAGGTGACCGTCTGATAGCCTAGCTCAACTACCCATCTCTCCTGAAGACCCTTTCAACTATTTGAGACTTGGGTGGAGGACATCATCTCTGAAAATAGGGTCCCACAGCTGCACCCCAACAGTTTGAGCAGCACTCTTAGATGAGTAAATATCCTAAGAGCAAAGGGAGATGCGTAGCCACTTGCTTTGTCACTGAGGATGAATTCTGTCATAGCTATGGACGGGATTTCTTTATCCCGTCCTCTCAGGGTTAATTTTGTGGCCTCATTTTAGTTTGGAGAGGTCTATATTTACTTGCTGCTGTCTGAGTTCCCTGTCTGTGATACATTTATTCTTGGCTGTGTGTCTGACCCCCTGGTGTGCTTGCATACTCTTTTGTCTGATTGTCTCTCAGTGTATGACCCGGTCTGTTTTCTCGTTCTGTGCCTTGCCTTTTGACTCGGTGCTTACGGTCTATTGTGGCTTTGACCTTTGGCTTGCTTCCTCTGACTTCCCACCAGTCTGCCCTATTTGTACTGTACAGCTGTCTCCGGTTTTCTGACATTTGGCTACGTCCTGACCACTCTCTGTGTTTAACCCATTGGCACCTCACCCACCTCCTGGCTTGACTTCGGTACGATCTAACTACTTTCCGGCATCGCCAGTCACCGCCGCTACTCAGCGTCTGACTCCGCCTCCGGCCACCACCCGTTGGTCATTTGCTTCAGGTCTTGCTCTGCTGCAGGTAAGCTTACCGCAGCTCTCCTCTCACAATCTCTGAGCTTTCAGTATTCTTGCACAGATTCCTGCTGTAATACTGCAGCAGGAATCTTGATAGATTTCATTCTCCAGGGATTACTCCAGAGTGGTTGTTGTGGTGGGATGCAGGTCTGGACAGCTGTCGTCATCCTATTAGATAGATAAGAATTAATATATGTGTGTTTATGCTTTACAGGGAATCTGTCACCCCCGAGACGTATATCACCTATTAATATGGGCATACAGGTTAAGCTAGTCCTAACTGTATGCCTCATGTTAATGGTGCTGTTGTGGAGAAAAGTTATATTCTGTCTTTACGCTAATGATCAGCCCAATAACTCAACATAACCCACAATTTCATCTACTGTGGAAGTGGAATGGGTCCCCTCATCTCTTGGCCTGTGTGCAGTTGCACCAATAACATTTCAGCCCCTGTCCACCCCTGAATGGAACCATAATAAGGATGACACTACAGCTACAGAGGTGACCGTCTGATAGCCTAGCTCAACTACCCATCTCTCCTGAAGACCCTTTCAGCTTTTTGAGACTTGGGTGGAGGACATCATCTCTCAAAATAGGGTCCCACAGCTGCACCCCAACAGTTTGAGCAGCATTCTTAGATGTGTAAATATCCTAAGAGCAAAGGTAGATGCATAGTCACTTGCTTTGTCACTGGGAATGATTTCTGTCATATTTATGGACGGGATTTCTTTATCCTGTCCTCTCAGGATTAATTTTGTGGCCTCCTTTTGGTTTGGGGAGGGTTATATTTACCCGCTCCTGTCTGAGTTCCCTGTCAGTGATACATTCATTCTTGGCTGTGTGTCTGGCCCCCTGGTGTGCTTGCATACTCTTTTGTCTGATTGTCTCTCAGTGTATGACCCGGTCTGTTTTCTCCTTCTGTGCCTTGCCTTGTGATTCTGGGCTTACTGTCTATTCCGGCTCTGACCTTTGGTTTGCTTCCTTTGACTTCCCACCAGTCTGCCCGATTTGTACTCTACAGCTATCTCCGGTTTTCTGACATTTGGCTATGTCCTGACCACTCTCTGTGTTTAATCCTTTGACACGTCACTGACATCCCGGCTTGACTTCGGCATGTTCTGACTACTTTCCGGCATGGCCGGTCACTGCCACTACTCGGCGTCTGACTCCGCCTCCGGCCACTCACTTTCTTCAGGTCCTGCTCTGCTGCAGGTAAGCTCACCGCAACTCTCCTCTCACACTCTCTGAGCTCTCAGTATTCTTGCATAGATTCCTGCTGTAAGTCTGCAGCAGGGATCTTGATAGATTTCATTCTCCGGGGATTACTTCAGACTGCTTCTTGTGGTGGGATGATTGTCTGGACAGCTGTCATCATCCTATTAGATAAATAAGAATTAATATATGTGTGTTCATGCTTGAAAGGGAATCTGTCATTCTCCGACACGTATAATATGGACTTACAGGTAATAGAAATGTTAAGCTAGTCCTAAATGTATGACTCATGTTAATGGTGCTGTTGTGGAGAAATGTTTTGGAAGTCTGGAAGAAATCATTAGCATACAGACAGTATATAACATTTCTCCACAAGAGCTTTAATATTAGGCATACAGGTAGGACTATTACTTATTACTTGTGTGCCCATATTAATTGGTCATATATGTCCCAGGGGGTGACAGTTTCCTTTTAATATGGATTGAGTGAATGCTTAGATGAATTGTTAACTATAGGTTGCAAAGAATGGATGTCTGACAACCCATGATCTACGCAGACTAGCTACATACTTCATGTAGTGTAGGTTTTCAACAAGTGTCATTTTGCAATAGGCAGAAACATGACCGCTATCAGGGCATGACTACCCTTACTAGTGTACAGGGCCTGGTGAGCAGAACAAAGAGGGGGGTTGGACATGGTTCCATTCCTTAGATCGTGTGCAATACTCTTTGTTGTTTTTTTATTATTTTTCTCTGATCTCTCAAAATGACCTTATTTTCATTGTGTTGATTGGCTATGTGTTGTCTCTTTTGTCTGTTTCGTTTGTTTGTTTTCTCTTTTGCTATTGGCAGTGTAATTTTTCACCTTATGTAATTGACCAATTGATTTAACTAAATGACTCTTATGAAAAATTGATATAGTTAGCAAAATATTTAGTGGGAATGTGTTAAGAAGCTTTTATGTTTTGGGCATTGACCACTCTGGTTATTATTATCCAATGTTTTGTGAGATGATTAAAAGGCACATAGTGGAGAAATTCAGCATAGTCTATATTTCTATTTCCCATATTTCATACTTGGTGCTGAAATTCATGAAAGGCCATATTAGTAAGAGCCTTATCTCAAACACACTCGTCAACAATAACCAGAAAATGGCCAATCCTTTTAATCATAATGTAGTTTAAAGTTTTGCAAGAATTTACTTTAAAGTTTGTCACCCCTTATGTCATAAAAGAAATAAACAGAAACAGCTTTTCTAGCAGACTGACATGTCCAGAAGAGATCCCTTATTAGCAGTCCCCTCATTATCATAACAGGCAGGATTACAATAATAGTACAATTATTTTAATTTCTATAGCGCCAACATATTCCGCAGCACTTTACATTTTAGAGGGGACTTGTGCAGACAATAAAAGACATTACAGAATAACAATAATCACTTAAACAACAAATACCAAGAGGAATGAGGGTCCTGCTTGCAAGTTTATAATCTGAGAGATAACAGAATTCACCATTCACAGTATGTAGTGTCACAGCTCACCTCTTCCCCCTTCCTACACAATGACATCTGCATGTCACTACAACATGAGAACATAAAGAGAAAATTCTCCCAAGGAAATAGAGTTCCCTATAATGTCTTATGATATATATATATATATATATATATATATATATATATTTATATATACATGTATATGTCCAATGTCCTTATCTCCAGTCAGGCAAGAAAGCAGCTTCCATAAATGTACAGGAAAAACAATACAATAATTTGCAATCAGAGATACAGATTATAAAAAAGATGATCACAATCTGATTTCAATTAGCTAAAAAAATGTATGTGACACATTCCCTTAAAGAAAAATATACCTAAAAAGAGTATTGGATATTTTAAGAAATGTTTAATACGTTAGAGTAGAGTAGGGCCCTGCCAAAAGAGTCTACCTTGTCGTGGTGGCAGGCTTAAAAATCTGTTGGTCAAATCAAAAGCTGATGGTTATGTATGTGATATGGTTCCATGAGAACTGTTACTGTGTGCTTGGTGAGAACGGGGGGCAGAAGAGTTTTCTCAAGGGTGGGTGGTGGGACTGTGGAAAGTTCAAGGGGTGTAGGGTGGAGGTGGAACTCGGGTGGAGCCTGGGCGGAGTCTCATGGGAGCCCCAAAATTTTGCCAGTATGGGGGCCCAAAAATTCCTTATGGAAGCCCTGATCAGGAACATGGCTAGCTTGCATAATATGTGACAATGAAACTATAAAATGATGAGATACTGTGAAAGAAATGATAATTCCATTGTCTTACCCTTGATCTTAGTATCTCTTGGTACATGTATCTGAGATAGAATAACTGTTATTGCTTTGTGATAGTTCCATCTCCCATATTCCTTTATTTTCCCTTGTTTCCCCATATTTTTCCTTTTCTTTTCCTTCATGTTGTTTAACTCCATTTTGTATAATAACTAGAACATTTTCAATAAAGACAATTTAAACAAGAAATAGAATATTTGCTTAGTAAAAAATGCTTTTGTGACTCCTTCGTGAACATCATGCGATAAAGAAGAGCCATGTCCAGCTGAACCAGGCTGAAGGATGATAACAGATTTTACATGGTCAGTTCACGAACATTCTAGATGGTGCCCATCAGGAGGTGACCACTTGGCATTGCTGCGATTTTTTTTTTCTCATGCAGAAATAGTATGAGAAAAAAATTACAGTCCTGCTCTGCCCCATGGTATAACATCGGGCCTAGTGCTATCTGATAAATCATTGAATAGTTCTCGGCCATATTATACGGTTGCGTGAACAAACTCTTGTTGTAATAAAGTAATTTTCTTTTAATTTGGAACAGCTGTGATCATGTTGGTTGATTATCCAAAACAGGACCCCCCTCTATTACTGACAGCTGTAGAGGGTTACTTACACGCCTGCCGTAAACACATTTCCCTTGTGTAATATGATTGTGGGAGAGCTCGAGTACGGTGCTCATCACAATCATGTGTTTCCAGAACCCATGGAACGAATGGTACCCAAAATTTACACACACTCAGCCATATTTCTCTTATATAAGCTTTAAGGACAGCTGCAAACTAAACATTAGGCCCATGAACATGGCACTTTTATGTGCAGAGTCCGAATTCTCAAGCCTCCACACAAGTTCTTCTCTACTAGACCCCATGTGATCTCTAGGCAACAGGCTTCCTCCTTATCCCCCGATAAAAAAGCTGCCAACAGTCCAGAAATAACAGGACAGTCCATAAAAACGGGCACTTTTTTGCCCTGCTTGTAAAAAAAATGAAGGCTGCAGTCCCTGAATTTTTCTCTTGCCATCCTACCCCAGGTATATGGGGAGAGATATCTATACCAGGGGAGGAAGAGTTTATTGTGGAGTGGAAAAGGAACTACCGATCACCTGAAAAAACAAACAAAAATAGGTAGACAAGATGACTGAGACATAATTGTCACATGAGACCTCTGCCTGTTAAGCCCCCGTTACACACTGCGATATCGCTAGCAATATCGCTGTAACGTCACCGATTTTGTGACGTTGCAGCGATATTGCTAGCGATATCGCTGCATGTGATACTTACCTCCGACCGGCTCCCCGCTGGTTATCGCTGATCGCGCGAGAAGCTCCTGGATCATTCCTCGTCGGCCACTTCCTGCTGGGGCTTCCTGTGGTGCCGAAGAGCGACGTGTGGAGCCTGGCGGGAGGACGCAGGATCGCCGCGTCTGACAGGTAAGTAGCGATCCCCGTCCCCAGCGATGTCACTGGTGAGATCTGCCTGTGTGGCAGCTCACTAGCGACCACTTAGCGATGCACCAGCGAACTTGACCGCGTCATATCGCTAGTTGGGATCGCTGGTGCATCGCTAGGTGTAACGGTACCCTTAGGCATCGGATTTCTGCGTTTACACCGCAGGGATCCAGACCCTCACATTCTGCAGTCTCCTGCTGTTTATCTACTGCAGAGGAGATTGCCTTGCAGCAAATCTCTCCTGAGGCTAAGTCCTTCTGTCCTCCTACTGAGCATGCTCTTGGGACGATCTCCCATTAGTCATGTGCTCAGGTCCCACTCCAGATCTCATTGGTCCATCTCAGAGATCTGGAAGCTTGCGGAAGGTCCCGGCTGCTATAAAAGGCGCGCATGGCTGTTCCGCCATGCGCTAGTATAGACTTACTTGCTGCTGTGTGTATGAGGACGGATGTATGATTCTGGTGAATGACTCATTATAAAACCCCTTCCCTCTGAAATTACGTATGTGGTTAGGGACTGAGTCAGAATCAGCGCCAGCGCTCCTCTGCTGCAACATCCACAGCTGCTAGCGTCCGACATTGCGCTTGCGCCTTAGCCTTGTCGTTTAGCGGCAGTGTCCACGCCGCGCTGCAGTAGCAGCCCCTTTGCATCCGCAGTTGCGTCGCTCTGCACATGGTAGGTCTAGACGGACGTAGTACCGCCGTCTTGGGCTACTCCTGTGACGTGATACCGTGTGTGCGTTTTTACTGAGTACTGTGACCTCAACAGGCTCAGTCTTTTGTGTTTGTACTTATTTGGCATCTCTGTGAATTAACTGAGATTGCGCTGCGCACCTGGGTGAAGTTTAACCCTGTGCGCATTACCGACATATTGCTCCTGCCACCATTTAGCAGCGGTTATATCACCTACTGCACGGTGGACCCCGAGCGGCAAATGCACTTTATTATTATTTTTATTTAGTGCATTCCGCCGTTCCTAACATTATACTAGCGCCAGGGTCTGGCTAGTGATGGCAGAACAGCAGCAACTGTTAGGGCTCATACTCACTTGCGAGAGACTTGCACGATTCTCGTGCGAGTCTCTCGTATGAAAACCCATCACTGCCTCCAGCAGTGGGACCGGAGCGTGCGGCTGCATAGAAATACATGTAGCCACACGCTCCGGTCCCATTGCTGGCAGCAGTGCCATGTTTTAATGCGAAAGACTTGCATGATAATTGTGTGAGTCTCTCGCAAGTGAGTATAAGCCCTTATAGCGTATTCGGCAGCTTGAAGGCCAGTTGGCCACTCTTGAGAGGGCTCTCTCAGCTGCACAATCCACCGAAGCTGCTGTAAAAGCAATCACAGACGCGGTTTCCCGTATGTCCACATCCTCCCTCGCGCCGACAGTTACCCGCCTCCCGTTGCCCGATAAATTTTCTGGCGATGGTGCCTTCTGTAGGGGTTTCATCAGCCAATGCTCTATTCAGCTGGAGCTACTGGCTGCGCGATTCCCTTCGGAGCAGGCCAAGGTGGGGTTTATTGTTTGCCTACTGTCAGGCAAGGCGTTGGAGTGGGCTACGCCATTATGGGAGCGTGGTGACCCAGAGGTTTGGACTGCTGCTCAGTTTCTAACAGCTATTAAGCAGGTCTTCCTCAGTCCACGGGTCACGCACGACACCTCTCTTCAGCTTCTTGCTTTGACTCAGGGTTCTCTCTCAGTTAGTCAGTATGCCGTCCGTTTTCGTACACTGGCTTCCGAGCTGGAGTGGTCCAATAAAGCCCTCATCCCTGTGTTCTGGAAAGGTTTGGGGGAGCATGTTAAAGATGCTCTCTCTACCAGAGAGGTTCCTGTAAGTTTGGAAGAGCTGATTGCCATTTCCACCCGCATTGACCTCCATTTTTACGGAGCGCGGTATGGAGCGTGCTCAATCCAAATGGAAGGTTTCCTCGGCTCCCAATTTTTTTGAGCCTCTGGAACCACCCGAGCCAGAGGTTCCACCCCCAGAGCCCATGGAGGTGTGTCACGCCGTTCTCCAGGCGCGTCCGGCACAAGACTCCAGTTGCGGTTATATTTGTCAACACGCTGTTTCTCAGAACAACAGTGCCCCGCAACGGCCAAATTCTGTGCCGCCGGGTAAGACCCTTGTTCCTCCCCGCCTTCGGCCGAAGGTTCTCGCGTGGGCACACGCGTCCAGGAGGGGTGGTCACTGTGGCTATATGCAGACCACAAAACTCCTGGCAGGGTCTTACTGGTGGCCGCACATGGCTTGGGGATGTTAAAAAATATATTCGGGCCTGCGCCTTTTGTGCTCGGAATAGCCTCCTTAAATGAAGGGTGGAGATGCCTGCCGACACACGGTCGCTGGCGTTCCACTTTAACTTCTGCTCCCGTTGTCTCCCATGGGTCCCTTCTAAAACCTGGCGATCTTGCCGCCAATGATGCCCTCCATTTGTCCCTGGTCTCCCTGTCACCTACAGGGACATCAGACTTGCCTTCGGACGAGTCTGAGGCTTATATCTCTGATGGGCACAAGTTGGTGGATCAGAAGGCTCAGGGAGGAGGGGGCACTAGGAGGGGGGTAATGTTAGGGGTCGGATTTCTGCGTTTACTCCGCAGGGATCCAGACCCTCACATTCTGCAGTCTCCTGCTGTTTATCTACTGCAGAGGAGATTGCAGAGGAGATTGCCTTGCAGCAAATCTCTCCTGAGGCTAAGGGTACCGTTACACTTAGCGATGCACCAGTGATCCCGACAACGATATGACGCGGTCAGGATCGCTGGTGCATCGCTAAGTGGTCGCTATTGAGCTGCCACACAGGCAGATCTCACCAGCAACATAGCGGGGGTCGGGGATCGCGACTTACCTGTCAGACGCGGCGATCCTAGCGTCCTCCCGCCCACATCCACGCGTCGCTCGTCTCTCCACAGGAAGTGGCCGACTAGAAATGATCCAGGACGTTCTCGCGCGACCAACGATAATCAGCGGGGGAGCCGGTCGGAGGTAAGTATCACATGCAGCGATATCGCTAGCAATATCGCTGCAACGTCACAATATCGGTGACTTTACAACGATATTGCTAGCGATATCGCAGTGTGTAACGGGGGGCTTAAGTCCTTCTGTCCTTCTACTGAGTATGCTCATGGGACGATCTCCCATTGGAGATCGGGAATCATGTGCTCAGGTCCCACTCCAGATCTCATTGGTCCATCTCAGAGATCTGGAAGCTTGCGGAAGGTCCCGGCTGCTATAAAAGGCGCGCATGGCTGTTCCGCCATGCGCTAGTATAGACTTACTTGCTGCTGTGTGTATGAGGACAGAGGTATGATTCTGGTGAATGACTCATTATAAAACCCCTTCCCTCTGATATTACGTATGTGGTTAGGGACTGAGTCAGAATCAGCTCCAGCGCTCCTCTGCTGCAACATCCACAGCTGCTAGCGTCCGACATTGCTCTTGCGCCTTAGCCTTGTCATTTAGCGGCAGTGTCCACACTGCGCTGCAGTAGCAGCCCCTTTGCGCTCGCAGTTGCGACGCTCCGCACACGGTAGGTCTAGACGGACGTAGTGCCGCCGTCTTGGGCTACTCCTGTGACCTGATATCGTGTGTGCGTTTTTACTGAGTACTGTGACCTCAACAGGCTCAGTCTTTTGTGTTTGTACTTATTTGGCATCTCTGTGAATTAACTGAGATTGCTCTGCGTACCTGGGTGAAGTTTAACCCTGTGCGCATTTCCGCTATATTGCTCCTGCCACCACTTAGCAGTGGTTATATCACCTACCGCACAGTGGACCCCGAGCGGCGAACGCACTTTATTATTATTTTTATTTAGTGCTTTCCGACGTTCCTAACACTGCCTATCCTGTCAGAGAACATTCTAGGCCTTGTATAAATGGTTAGCCAGATAGGAAAATCACCAACATGTTCCGTGGACACCTGATAAAGTGAAGGGATTTCTGTCATCTATCACCAAACCACAGAGCAATCCATATGCGTTTGTAAATGAGCTGTATAACATTAGTCAGTTACAACCCGACATGGAGAGACTTGTTGAAGAAAATTAAAACAATAGCTGTACAGATTGATGCTTCTGCCATCTGATGCACAAGACTCATTCTGCCATCTAACCCAAAAGAGCAAGAAAACTCTCCTTAAAAAGCAATAAAATATCCAAAGCAATATTGGTGAGGTTTTTGCTACCCAGTCTTGGGTAAGGGTGAAAAATATTCATCAAAAGGCGAAGTAAACAGTTGAGGATTACATTGAGAGATTTAGGCAGGCAGTTGAGGAGACAATAGCGAACCTGAAGGACCAACGAATGGGAAAACAGTTGATTGCCATCTTGGAGTCTGGATTGAATAAGGGGACTCAGCAATTTTTGCTCATGCTGGTTGGCACGAGAAGTCAGTCCCAGCACTAAGCTTGGCGAGTTCAATTCAAAGGAATGTTCCAGAGATGGAGGAAAAGAAATTCCAGATGGTAATAGTGATTAAAATTTGTATAAACAAACAATGGGAAAGATCAGGCAAAAAAGGTGTTCCCTGGAAGGGTTGACCTCAGTAAGTTGAGGTGCTACAGTTATGATGAACTGGGCCACTTCCAGAAGCAAGTGTAAGGCCCCAAAGAAAATACTGCAGGGAAGGAGCAATTGACATGAAGGGCTTCCAGTTCTACCAGTCATCTCTGAAACTAGGGGTATGATGCCTTTGTTCATTTTACCCTCTCTGATATGCCCTTTAACACAATAGAGTGTCTCGTAGACACTGTAGCAGCCTGCAGTGTCCTACAGAAATCTGAAGTCTCTACCCTGAAGGCCACAGGATTATTTGAAGTTGTAGGCCTAGATGGTAAATGCATTACACAAGAAAACAACAGAAACCCCAATAATGATAGGACCCATCATCACTTCACTTTCTTTCATCCTGTGAAGCTAGTCACTACTCAAGGAATAGACGTGAGGCAGAGTGTTCAAGAGGTCCAAGGTCAAAAGCCAGTATGGTACGTCAAAGACCGAGGGAAAAGACAAACAGATAGTCAGGGGCAACGTCCAGGGTCTGGTAACTAAAGTCAGAATACGTCAAAGGCAAAAGCATTATACAAACGGGTAGTCGAAGGCAAATCCTAGGTCCGGCAATGATAGATCAGAATAACAAAATACTGAGCACAGCATCAACACACCACTGAGCTTGAAGCTACAATTGTCAATGATCTGACATTATCAGCCAGCTACTATCCATAGGGTGGCTGAGCTGTCACTCACGCCATGGCCAGGACAAGGTACATTATTTTGGTGTCATAGGAAATTACGCTAACCGCACCCCCACCATCACCCTGATGAACCCTCAGCACCCAAATAAAGGAATGAGTTAGATACTAAAGTAAAAGTACCCCCTCTTTTTCACCAAAAACATACCGACAAAAGTAAAAAGAGGTGATGAACTTTACGGGTGAGTCTCAATAGAGAGTGTGTTTTCAAAGTTAGATATGAAGCAGTCATTGTTTGTGGACCATTTGCACAATACAAGAGATTAATAGCGATATTCATCCCTGACAACCTATATTTTGCATGTCAGACCCAAAGACAGTAATGGAAAATAGTATGACTAAACTATAATGGGGGCTGTTTAATTTCAATTAAAGTTTGCATCATTTGGCAGATGCCCTAATGGAATCTAAACAGATCCCAATATAGATAAAAGGATACGGATATGTAGGATTGTTTTTAAAGAAATACTCCCATCAAATTTTTTTATCCTATTAAAGAAGTTGTCCAGTATTATCACTTTTTTTCATAAATCTTGCTATTGTGTGCCACTCAAAACATCCACTGTGTTTATTTTAGCAATATTAACTTTTATCATACTTTAGAAGCACATTTTCAGTGCTGGCTGCAGCCCTCATGGGGTTAATCGACGACTTCCTTTCTCCTGACTTACTGTGCTCTAATACTACAAGTTCCATGATGCATTGCACTTGCCTGTAAGGCCGGGTTCTCACTGCACTATGGCAGTCCGTTCAACGCTGCCATGCACCACAATTATGTTGCGCATCACGACGTATGCCATAAAGCGGCACGTGTTCGCGATGTGCCGTTAAGCACTGACGGAGCCTCGGACGCCTCCTGCAGCGTCTGAGGCTCCGTCACAGCTAGCGCTGATGATTTATCAGCGCTAGCAGTATAGCATAACGCATATCACTATGCATTGATAAGGCTGGTTAACGCTATGTGAACCTGGCCTAAGCCAACACCCAGCACACCCACTCCAAAATACACCCAAACCCCTCCCTCCTCTCTCTTCAAGCTTATTGTAACAATTTGCAAGCATCCTGAGCACACGCACGAGCATGCACAAACAGTCATTCTTTTTTAAAAATAGTGAAAATGAACCCATGTACATACCTTAAGGCTGAGTTCACACGTGGCTTTTTTTTTGCGTTTCTGCGGCGGTTTTAACCGCGCAATTTTGCCATGAAAGCGCAAAAAATAAGCATCCCATGCATTCCTATGGGATTCCGCAATGCTGTGCTAATGCTGCAGTTTTTACCGCGGCGGAATCGCTTCGCGGTAAAAAACGCAGCATGCTCATTAATTTTGCGGAATCGCGGCGATCCCGCACCCATAGGAATGCATTGTTCCTCTTACTTCCCGCATGTGGCTGTGCACACCATGCGAAAAGTAAGCAGAACAGTTGCGGATGGTACCCACGGTCCAGAGGAGAGGAGACTGTCCTCGGGGCTTTGGGTACCATATCCCTGTAAAAAATTGAATTTAAAATCTAATATATAAAGCTCAAAGTGTGTATGTATGTGTGTATGTATGTGTGTATGTCCGGGATAGGCATCCGCACCATCGCAGTTACAGCCACAAAATTTGGCACAGTCACACGTCTGGACCCCGAGAGTGTCCTAAGCTATGTTGTGAGGCGAAATTTTAACCCCGCGCGTTCCAATTCACCAAACAATTTTGCCCCTATCTACATACTGGGGGAAAAAGTGTGTGCGTATCAAGCCCCGTCCCTCATTATGATGTCACAATGGTTGCCATGGCGACGCTGATGTCATCAAAGTTTGCAAGCCCTGCCGCCGCTCATTATGATGTCATAATGGTTGACTATGGAATGGAGGATGTGTGATGAGTATATGGGCACCGGACTATGGGATGGAGGATATGTACAGTCATGGCCAAAAGTATTGACACCCCTGCAATTCTGTCAGATAATATTCAGTTTCTTCCTGAAAATGATTGCAAACACAAATTCTTTGGTATTATTATCTTCATTTAATTTGTCTTAAATGAAAAAACACAAAAGAGAATGAAGCAAAAAGCAAAACATTGATCATTTCACACATAACTCCAAAAATGGGCCAGACAAAAGTATTGGCACCCTCAGCCTAATACTTGGTTGCACAACCTTTAGCCAAAATAACTGTGACCAACCGCTTCCGGTAACCATCAATGAGTTTCTTACAATGCTCTGCTGGAATTTTAGACCATTCTTCTTTGGCAAACTACTCCAGGTCCCTGATATTTGAAGGGTGCCTTCTCCAAACTGCCATTTTTAGATCTCTCCACAGGTGTTCTATGGGATTCAGGTCTGGACTCATTGCTGGCCACCTTAGAAGTCTCCAGTGCTTTCTCTCAAACCATTTTCTAGTGCTTTTTGAAGTGTGTTTTGGGTTATTGTCCTGCTGGAAGACCCATGACCTCTGAGGTAGACCCAGCTTTCTCACACTGGGCCCTAAATTATGCTGCAAAATTTGTTGGTAGTCTTCTGACTTCATAATGCCATGCACACGGTCAAGCAGTCCAGTGCCAGAGGCAGCAAAGCAACCCCAAAACATCAGGGAACCTCCGCCATGTTTGACTGTAGGGACCATGTACTTTTCTTTGAATGCCTCTTTTTTCTCCTGTAAACTCTATGTTGATGCTTTTGCCCTAAAAGCTCTACTTTTGTCTCATCTGACCAGAGAACATTCTTCCAAAATGTTTTAGGCTTTTTCAGGTAAGTTTTGGCAAACTCCAGCCTGGCTTTTTTATGTCTCGGGGTAAGAAGTGGAGTCTTCCTGGGTCTCCTACCATACAGTCCCTTTTCATTCAGATACCGACGGATAGTACGGGTTGACACCATTGTACTCTCGGACTGCAGGGCAGCTTGAACTTGTTTGGATCTTAGTGGAGGTTCTTTATCCAACATCCGCACAATCTTGCGTTGAAATCTCTTTCAATTTTTCTTTTCCGTCCACATCTAGGGAGGTTAGCCACAGTGTCATGGGCTTTAAACTTCTTGATGACACTGCGCACGGTAGACACAGGAACATTCAGGTCTTTGGAGATGGACTTGTAGCCTTGAGATTGCTCATGCTTCCTCACAATTTGGTTTCTCAAGTCCTCAGACAGTTCTTTGGTCTTCTTTCTTTTCTCCATGCTCAATGTGGTACGCACAAGGACACAGGACAGAGGTTGAGTCAACTTTAATCCATGTCAACTGGCTGCAAGTGTGATTTAGTTATTGCCAACACCTGTTAGGTGCCACAGGTAAGTTATAGGTGCTGTTAATTACACAAATTAGAGAAGCATCACATGATTTTTCGAACAGTGCCAATACTTTTGTCCACCCTCTTTGTTTTGTTTGGTGTGGAATTATATCCAATTTGGCTTTAGGACAATTATTTTTGTGTTTTTTCATTTAAAACAAATTAAATGAAGATAATAATACCAAAGAATTTGTGTTTGCAATCATTTTCAGGAAGAAACTGAGTATTATCTGACAGAATTGCAGGGGTGTCAATACATTTGGCCATGACTGTATGATGGGTATATGGGAACGGGACTATGGGATGGAGGATGTGTGATGGGTATATGGGCACTGGACTATGGGATGGAGGATATGTATGACGGATATATGGGCACGGGACTATGGAATGGGATATGTATATGAGCAGGGACTATGGGATGGAGGATGTGTGATGGGTATATGGGCACTGGACTATGGGATGGAGGATATGTTTGACGGATATATGGGCACGGGACTATGGGATGGCGGATATGTATATGGGCACGGGACTGTTGGATGGAGGATGTGTGATGGGTATATGGGCACTGGACTATAGGATGGAGGATATGTATGACGGGTATATGGGCACGGGACTATGGGATCGTGGACATGTATGATGGGTATATGGGCACGGGACTATGGGATGGAGGATAATTATAATTTGTTATAACTAACCACAGTTAGTTACTATGCCCGGGCAGCGCCGGGCTCTTCAGCTAGTAAAAAATATTGTTATTCTCACCCTCCGACGTCCCGCGCAGCCTTCCCGCCTCTCTCCAAGCTCCCGTTCCCTGTAATCCTTTGCGAAAATGCCCGCGATGGCGTACGTTCTTGCGGGATCGCGAAGTCTCGCAGTCATTCGCGCGACGTCATCGCGAATAACCACGAGACGTCGCGATCCCGCGAGAACGGACGCCATCGCTGGCATTTTTGCAAATGATTACTGGGAAGGCTGCGCGGGACGTCGGAAGGTAAGAATAACACCATTTTTTTTTTTTTTTATTTTAATCTTTTACTACTGATGCTGCATAGGCGGCCTCAGTAGTAAAAAGTTGGTCACACTTGTCAAACACTGTGTTTGACGAGTGTGACTAACCTATCAATCAGTTCTCCAAGCGATGCTACAGATCGCTTGGAAAACGCTAGCATTTTGCAAGCTTATTACGCTTGCAAAATGCTAGCTTTTCCCACGGGAAAATCGCAGGAATTTAAAATGCGATTTTCCCGCGGAATGGAATTCCGGAATTCTCGCGGCAATTTCCGCAAGAGTTCCGATACGTGTGAACTTAGCCTAAGGGTGTGTGCACACGCTGTGGATTCTGCTGCGGATCCGCAGCTGGTTTGGTCCTGTCGATCCACAGCTACAGTGCCATTAAAATCAATGAAAAATGAAAACTGCTGTGCAGACAGTGCAGATTTTTCCACGCGAATGGATTTGCTGCGGTTTCAAAACCAAAGCATGTCAATTCTTTGTATGGATTCCGCTGCGGTTTGGCACCTGCTCCATGGCAGGTGTCAAACCGCAGGGGAAAACCACAGGCTAAACCGCAGAAAAACTGCAGATAAACCGCAGGTCTTTTGACTAGACTTGAGCGACTTTTGCTTTTTTAGGGTCGAGTTTCGTTTCATGAAACCCGACTTTTCCAAAAGTCGGGTCGAACAAAATCGGCCGACTATAGGGAAAAGTCTGGGTTTCGACCGAAACACGAAACCCAATGTAAGTCAATGGGGAATTAAAGTCGGCAGTGAGAGGAGGACAGGAAACACACCTACAGTGCCCATTTGAATGACAAAAGCATCAATTCTTCTTACTTAAGCTTGTCAACCTTAATTAACTTCATAATACTAGTTACGCACTGAAAAATGGGGGTTATTTGGCTAAAGTTGTGGGGGGATAGGGCTGGCTCCAGGTTTTCATGTGCCCTGGGCAAAAGAGCGCCCCTTTAACACATACCACAACTCATGATGCTCCGATACGGCAGAGAAATAGCGGTATAGTACAATGAAAAATACCTCACTTTTTACATCTCATGACAAGGCCCATCTATTTCTCCATACAGAATCATTGGTCCCATATAATGTTTGAAACAGTATATGATGAGCTCCACATAATGCTACAGTATATGTTGGTCCACATAGATGAAGCTCCACTGTCTTATGGGCCCAAATAATGCTCCAAACATAATGGGCCCATTTATAATGCTCTAGTGTATAATGGGCCCTGTAAATGCTGCTCCAGTGTCTGATGTCTACCTTTGGAATGTTCCAGTGTATGGTGGGCCCCATCTATCATTCTGCAGAGTATAGTGCTCCCCAAAAATTGCTGTCCCAACATTGAAAACAATGAAATAAGTCTCCTCGCTAGGGAATCCCTGTACTAATCTGGATTCCTTGTCGTCCCCATCTTCCATCTCACTGCACAGTATTTCAACCTTGCAAGTGCTGTGATCCTGAGCAAGCAGGGGGGGCCCACTCGTTGGCAACGGCACTGGCACAGGGCCCCTGATAGTATGGTGGTGTGTCTGACGGCGGGTGTGCCGAACCTGCACTTTCATCTGCAGCTTCCTCTTTGTCACCGTGTAAGATGGAACTGTATATGGGAAGGGTAACCTGAGTTTCATCAGGGTCAGATTCAGGCCGTGTAGCGTGCGAGGGGAATGTAGTGGTCTGGGTCAATGTACCAGCAGATTCATCGAGCAGTGGCTGGGCATCAGTGCACTTGTGTCGCCCCCAGGAGTACGGTCGCCACAGTGGCATTACCTTCCTCCTAGGGAGTGTGATGTCATGCTTGGGAGGAATGAAGGATCTCTCTAGCAGGTTAACTTATTGGGCGGCGTTATTTCCACGAGTCACGACCCTCCAAACAGCGTTCATGAAGGCAAAGTGTTTGTTTTACGTGGGCAGTATGGTTGCAAAGCTGAACCTTAAAGGAATGTCCAGAAGGGCACCACCAGGAGTGGCGCCTACGGCGTAATTTGACTCAACATGGGCAACCTCAACCATCCAGCCACAAAAAAGATGCACACATTGCAAGCTTAATTCCGTTAACGAACGAGACTCCGTCATGCCCCGCGGTCCGAGTCCGGCTTACTAGAGGGACACGCGAGGCTCTGGCACGTGAGATTGGCCAATAACTGGTGTGTCATGCCCTTACATGTCCGTGGCTGCATGTGCGCTACACTGAAAAGGCCAGCGTTTGTTACTTACAGGTGCAGATAACCCACTGAACAACGTTAGTGATGGGGATCTGGGATTACAATTATTACCCGTGAACGATGATTTCCCAGTAAGTGCAGGTCAACAGCAGTTCCGGAATTAGGCCTAACCGTCATTCCTGAAAAAATGAAAAACTTACGTGTGCAAACCACAGGTGCTGTAGCTTGCTTAACAGCTCGCCAGCCGTTCTCAGGCCCAGTATGGATTACACGTGATTGCACAAAGGTGAGAAAGGGTACCGTATCCCCGGATAACATGTATGGATAGCATAGTGTACACATTGAAAATATATGTCTATAGACCAAGAGGCAGGCTCAGACGTTGTCAGGCCCAGAATGGATTACACGTGATTGCACAAAGGTGAGAAAGGGTACCGTATCCCCGGAAAACATGTATGGATAGCATAGTGTACACATTCAAAATATATGTCTATACATCAGGAGGCAGGCTCAGACGGTGTCAGGCCCAGTATGGATTTGACGGCCCAGACTACACAGCGGAGGAGCAGGGAGAGGTAAAGATTGCAAATGCTGGAGCCCTGCCCAAGCAAGGGGGGCCCACTCATGGGCGTCGGTACTGGCACTAGGCCACTCATAATACGGCGGTGTGTCTGACGGCGGGTGTGCACCACCACCGTCAGAGACACTTGATTGCACTATGAGGGACCCTGTGCCAGTGCCCGCGCCCAAGAGTCGGCCTACCCACCTGTCCAGGGCAACGGCACTTGCACGGTTTTGTGCGCTAGGTGGTGACCCCGGCCATGGGGGGGGGAGGCAGCACAGTTAGGGAGTTTTAGAAAGTGGCATATGTTGATGTTGGACATTCAGCTGATGCAAAAGGTGAAATTTTTCAAGTCCCAGGAAGAGGAGGACCAAAGCAAGCCATTTTTCTGTCACCCTATGTGTCATCAGGGGAAGGTGGGACAAAATCCTTGGAAACCCATGCATGGTTCATTTTAATGAAGGTTAGATCATCCACATTTTGGGTTGACAGACGGGTCCTTTTTTCTGTCAGGATTGATCCAGCTGCACTGAAGACTCTTTCCGATAGCACACTTGCAGCTGGGCAAGCGAGCTCCTGTAAGGCATATTGTGCCAATTCATGCCAGGTGTCCAGTTTAGCGGCCAAATAGTCAAAGGGAAATGACCTGTGTGGGAGAACATCGATATGGGAGGAAAAGTAGCTTGTAACCATAGTTGATAACTGCTGCCTCCTGTCACTTTCCATTGATGCAGTATTACCAGTTGTGTGAGCGGTACTTGAAAAATCAGTCCACAACATTGTCATGAAACCCATCTCCAACGCCACTTCTGCTGTGTGCACCACAAACACCTCTGCCAAGCTGCCCCCGGGCCGTACGACTCGTGTGAGAACCATCACCGCTGCTGTGTGCTGGGAATGCCTCAACCAACCGGTTTACCAGAGTTGCTTGTTTATTAGCCAATATTAGGTCAAGGTTCTTCTGTGGCATGATGTTTTGTAATTTGCCTTTATAGCGTGGATCCAGGATGCTGGCCAACCAGTAGTCGTCATCGTTCATCATTTTGGCAATGCGGAGGTCCTTTCTGCAAGGCATAATCTGACATGTGGGCCAATGTTCCGGGTGTCAGTGATGCATTGCGAGTGCTGGTTGGAGGAGCACTTTCTGGCAAATCCACATCCCTCCAGTCACGCACAAACCCTGTACCAGACCTTGCCATGCCAATATTTTCACTTGCCCCACGAGATGCATCCTCCTCCCCTAAGCAATCATCCCATCCTCCTCCTCTTCTTCCTCCACCTCGTCCAGGAGAGGTCCCTGAGCAGACAATGGCTGAATGTCATCAAGGATTCCCTCCTCCTCTTCCTCCTTGTCAACATTGCCTGCAGACGCCTGCTCCTTAAGGTGCGTCAAAGTTTGCATGAGCAGACGCATAAGTGGGATGCTCATGCTTAGGATGGCGTCGTCTGCGCTTACCAGCCGTGTGCATTCCTCAAAACACTGAAGGACTTTACAGAGGTCTTTCAGCTTCGACCACTGCACACCTGTCAACTCCATGTCTGCTCTCAAAGTGCCTGGCCGTGTATCCTCCCACAAATGCATTATGGCCTGTCTCTGTTCGCACAGCCGCTAAGCCATGTGCAGGGTGGAGTTCCACCTTGTTGCAATGTCGATAATGAGGCGGTGGTTGGGAAGGTGGAGCAATCGCTGCAGCTTCTGCATGCGAATGGAGTGTACAGGCGACCGGCGGATGTGCGCGCACAGTCTTCGCACCTTCTGGAGCAGGGCTGTTAACTCCGGATAATTGTTGAGGAAGCACTGCACCACCAGGTTCAAGGTGTGAGCCAAGCAAGGTATGTGGCTGAGTTTTGAAAGGGCTATGGCTGCCACAAAATTACGTCCGTTATCACTAACTACCTGAAAGTACTCGGCCAGCACCTCCGCGGTGTGTCTGTCGCCCAAACACATCATCTGCAACACAGCCTGCTGACGCTTTCCACTAGCTGCTCGATAGGGGGACACCTCGTGTGCAACAGTGGCAGCTGCAGATGGAGTGCTCGTACGACTGCGCTCTGTGGACGAGCTTTCGCTTCTGGAGGAGGAGGAGGAGGGTCGAACGCCTACAGCCAACTGTTTCCTATACCGTGGGCTAGGCAGCACTGTCCCACCACCGCTGTCCCCTGTGGACCCTGCATCCACCACATTAACCCAGTGCGCAGTGATGGACACGTAACGACCCTGGCCATGCCGACTGGACCATGCATCTGTTGTGAGGTGCACCTTTCCACTCACTGACTGCTTGAGTGCATGGACAATGCGGTCTTTCACATGATGGTGGAGGGCTGGGATGGCTTTGCGAGAGAAGAAGTGGCGACTGGGTAGGTCATAGCGTGGTACTGCATAGGCCATGAGTTCGCGGAAAGCTGCGCTTTCCACCAACCGATAGGGCATCATCTCTAACGAGATTAGTTTGGCAATGTGGGAGTTAAAACCCAGTGTACGGGGATGAGAGACTGAGTACTTTCTTGACCTACTCATAGTCTCTGGGAGGGTGAGCTGGACTTGAGAGCTGCATATGGTGGAACTAGCGGTGGACAGGGCGGACTGAGAGAGGGTTGATGATGGTGATGGAGTTGGTGTTCTTTCTGATGGCCTAGATTCAGTCTTTCGTTGATATAACAGTGGGATTCCCTGACTGCTTTGGCCTTGCAACGACACCTCAACATTTGCTGCTGTGCTAACCGGTGGGCTTACAGTGGGGGAAACAATGTAGCGTTGCTGACTACCTTCTTTGTGATCAGTTGCACATGTGGTACTTGAGGTTTGGTGTTGTGTCCACGCTTGCAAGTGCATGTTGGTTAAGTGTCTAAGCATGCAACTGGTATTCAAATTTTTCAGATTTTTCCCTCAGCTAAAGGTCTTTGCGCACTTCTTACAGATAACCTTGGCCTGATCATGAGGATTTTGTTCAAAAAAGTGCCACACTGCACTCTTCCTACTTTGGAAGACATTTTGCGGCATAGCACGCTGTGCTATTTTCATTGTCTGGACAAGCTGTCCAGCAACTCTTTTGATTTTTGGAACCGGTCATTGGAGTGCTTCGGGCCTGCCAGATAACAGCTGTTGCGATGTCGATGTCTGCTGTGGATGCTCCTCCTCCTCATCTGAGCTATTGGAAGCAGCACCCTCTTCCCCCAATGGATGCCAATCTGGGTCAACAACTTGGTCATCCATCACCTCCTCTTCAATGTCATGTGCACCTTCCTCTGTGTCACCGTGTATGGTGGTATAGTATGTGGGAAGGGGCACCTGAGTCTCATCAGGGTCAAAATCTGGCTCATTACACTGCGAGGACAATGTAGTGCTCTGACTGAATGTTCCAGCAGAATCATCTATCAGTGGCTGTGTATCAGTGCACTCCATGTCAGATTCATCTTGGCCTGGGTAATTCACCATTTCACTTGATAACCCAGGCATGGTATGTGAAAATAGCTCCATGGAATAATCAGTTGTATGGCCTGCGTCATCCTTCAATCTTGGTTGGGGTGAAGGACACAAGGAAAGGTGTGGTTCATGAACATGAGCCTCCAATGACGACTCAGTGCTTTTATTTTTTACAACTTCAGAAGAGGAGGCGATAGAGCTGGAGGCTGAGTCAGCAATGTAAGCCAAAACATTTTCCTGAAGCTCTGCCTTTAAAAGCGGTTTGCCAACTCCTAGAAAACTAAGCCTTCGAGGCCTTGTGGAGCCAGTCGATGACGCAGGCTCAACACCTCCTGCATTCGGTCCTATTTTGCTTTTGCCATTACCATCAGATCCACCACCAACACCATCATTACCAGCTGGCAACCCCCGCCCAATTCCACGGCCTCTTCCACCAGCCTTCCTCATTTTTGGTAAAAATGTACACAAAATCCCACAAACTATATAGTAATGTAAAACAAGGTACAAGGTGTATATAGGACAGGGGAGACGTCGAATTTCTGAACACACTTGTGGACACTGTTGGATTGTGTGAGGCCCAGTTAATATCACACCGCTATGTCACAGGCTCAATGCGCAGGTGTGAAAAATGTCACTATAGGACAGGGGAGATGTAGAATTTCTGAACACACTTGTGGACACTGTTGGATTGTGTGAGGCCCAGTGAATATCACACCACTATGTCACAGGCAGAAATTGGCTAGTGTATGACAAACTACAAGGTGTATATAGAATTGGGCAGAATAGGAATCTCCCTAGAGTGTAGGTCTGTAAGAACGGAACATGTCCTCGACTTATTCTTACAGAGTGACACACAGATAGCTTCGCTGTGGCCGTGATAACAGCCGTTACACGGTACTGAGAGAGGAGCGTGCACGTACACCGCTGTCCGGTGTCCGTAAAATTGTCAAGCTCCGTGTTTTTTAAGTATACGGACTGACACACGCTGTCTCTCTATAGTTTTGAATGTGATCAAATAGCAAATATACTTAACTGTTTGAAAAGCAGACAAAACTAGAAGGTGTAGGTCTGTAAGAACGGAACATGTCCTCGACTTATTCTTGCAGAGTGACACACAGATAGCTTCACTGTGGCCGTGATAACAGCCGTTACACGGTACTGTGTCAGGAGCGTACACCGCTGTATGGTGTGAAAAAATGCACGCTCAGTACCTCACCAGGACAAAAAAAAAATTTGGATTGCTTTTAAAAAAACAGTTTGCAGAGCAGTGGGTAAACAGCAATGCAGCTATCAGGAAGCCTTATAAGGCAGCCTAACAACCAACACAGCTGATACAGCACAATATAGCCTCCACTTACACTACACACACAGTGACTGGTGTGTTGTACAGGCAAAATCGCTAGCAGCAGAAGCAGTTTTTGGTGTCTTCTTCCCTGCCTAACGCTCTCCCTACAGAATCAGCAGCAGCAGCAGCTCTCCCTATTCTGAGACCAGCATGAGTAACATGGTGGTTGGCATGCGCGCCCTTTTATACCCCCTGTGACACCCCCCAAAGCAAGCCAATCCCTTGCATGCCCTTCTCAAAGATGGTGGTGACCCCTGCCTATGTCATCATGTTGCCCACAGTGTCCGTGGATCCTGATTGGCTGAAAAAGGGCGGAAAACAAACTTTTGAAACGCGACTTTGGCGCTAAAGTCGCCGAGCTCGTGGCCGACCTCACCCTAGGGTCGGGTTTCGTTTCATGAAACCCGACTTTACCAAAAGTCGGCGACTTTTGAAATTTTTCGACCCGTTTCGCTCAACTCTACTTTTGACCTGTGGATTTACCTGCGGTTTTTGACAAATCCGCGCAGAAAAATCCGCAGGACAATCCGCAGCTTGTGCACACAGCCTTATAGTGCTGAAAGCTATGAGGGTATCTGCACATGTTGCGGATTACAGCACGGATTTTTCCGCACAGAATCCACATCTCTTGGCAGAAAACGCAGGTGCATTTTTTATGCGATTTTTACATGCGTATTGTATGCGTTTTTGTAAGCTAATTAAAGATATATTATTTAACAAAAAAAAAAGATTTGTGATGTCATTTCTGTCCAACCTCATCGCTTACATTTGTCCAACCCACACTCCATTACAGATAGATAGATAGATAGATAGATAGATAGATAGAAATAGACAGATAGATAGCTAGATAGATAGCTAGGTAGATGAAAGCAAGATGAAAGCAGCACACCAAAAGATTTCCAGTCAAAGTGCTATTTATTAGCCCATCTGCCCATACAGCGACGTTAATAAAATAAAAAATAAGTAAATAAAAAACATAAAAAATATATCATAGAAATAACAAAAGAAAATTTTAAATCAGATTTTGCGCATATAACATGTTTTTATCGAAAAAACAAAAATAGAAAGCGCACATAGGGTGTATCATCTATTTCAAAACCGCACTAGTACACCCAGTTTGTTAGACTCACCTGCTGGAGTTGTGCGAGTCACAACAAACTGGGAATCACTCAAGAATATCCGGTCGTCGCTGGTATCCCGCTAATAATAAGGAGATCCAAAAGAGTAAAAAGAGCTGGGCTTTCAAAACCGCGCTGACCAGAAACACACCTTCTGTGGTGGATATAGTAAAAATCTTCTTTAACCTTCGTCCAGCTAAGTAGGTACAATTGTACCTATTCCGTTTTAAAATTGCAATAACTTTTTTTTGAAAAGCCGTAGAGGGCTGAAATTTTGTGACATCTCTGCAGTTTTGGTCCAGAATATATTGGCCAAATTTCAATAAAATATCTCCACCCCCTTCCGAGATAAGGGGTCGAGATATTTTTGCATCCATAACAAGCTGCATAGGTACAAATGTACCCTCATATATTTTGAATGAAGTTAATGCAAGGAAAAAAGAATAATATTTTTTTAATGATAATGCTATTTTATTATTATAAACAAGTGAAAAACTGTTCATTTACATTATAAAAGAAAATGTAAGAAACTTTTTTTATTGATTTTCTTCGCAAGTAATGCATGTTGTCTTTGCTACCGAGTGTTCATCGCAAATGGGTTTCACACAAACCACACAAGACTTTCTAGTCTTACGTTGTTTTCGCCTCAGGTCTCGGCAGACATACCAACTACCAACAACAGGGGAGGGTCCACGACTACCATGAGGTATTTGAGGGCCAGCTGCTGCTTGCGATGCTACCAGAATGCATCGTCCAAGCATCATTTCTACTGCACCTTGAAGAAAATGGTTTCTCATCATCATTCGGTTTGTACTACGATCTTCAATTGCAGGCATACACAGCTGATTTGCGAGATCTTTCAGGAACTTTCTTCGTTAATCCTTTGTCCTGAAGCTTGGATTGTGTCCTCTGTAGATGATGTAGGATGCAAATCCAGTGACGTCAATCATATTGTAGAAAAATGCCAGAGGCCAACGTAATGTTCGTCGTTTCACAGTGTACTCTCCCAACATTTTATCCATAACATCAACTCCGCCTTTTGTTTTGTTGTAGTATTTTATTATCTCTGGCTTGGCTACTAGTGTCTCTTCAACTTCTCCCGTCATGTATATAGATGATAGAAGCACGACTGATTTGTTCTTCTTTGGTACATATGATCAGACTTTTGCATCATGATTAGAGTTGAGCGACTTTTGGTTTTTTAGGGTCGCGTTTCGTTTCGTGAAACCCGACTTTTCCAAAAGTCGGGTCGAGCAAGATCGTCCGATTATAGGGAAAAGTCGGGGTCGTCCCGAAACACGAAACCCAATGTAAGTCAATGGGGAATAAAAGTCGGCAGTGAGAGGAGGACAGGAAACACACCTACAGTGCCCATTTGAATGCCAAAAGCATCAATTCTTCTTACTTAAGCTTGTCAACCTTAATTAACTTCATAATACAAGTTACGCACTGAAAAATGGGGGTTATTTGGCTAAAGTTGTGGGGGGGGAGGGCTGGCTGCAGGTTTTCATGTGCCCTGGGCGAAAGAGCGCCCCTTTAACACATACCACAACTCATCATGCACCGATACGGCAGAGAAATAGCGGTATAGTACAATGAAAAATACCTCACTTTTTACATCTCATGACGAGGCCCATCTATTTCTCCATACAGAATCATTGGTCCCATATAATGTTTGAAACAGTATATGATGAGCTCCACATAATGCTACAGTATATGTTGGTCCCCATGGATGAAGCTCCACTGTCTTATGGGCCCAAATAATGCTCCAAACATAATGGGCCCCATTTCTAATGCTCTAGTGTATAATGGGCCCTGTAAATGCTGCTCCAGTGTCTGATGTCCACCTTTGGAATGTTCCAGTGTATGGTGGGCCCCATCTATCATTCTGCAGAGTATAGTGCTCCCCAAAAATTGCTGTCCCAACATTGAAAACAATCAAATAAGTCTCCTCGCTAGGGAATCCCTGTACTTGTCTGGACAGGTGCTGTAGCTTGCTTAACAGCTCGCCAGCCGTTCTCACGCCCAGTATGGATTGCATGTGATTGCACAAAGGTTAGAAAGGGTACCGTATCCCTGGATAACATGTATGGATAGCGTACACATTCAAAATATATGTCTCAGGAGGCAGGCTCAGACGGTGTCAGGCACAGTATGGATTACACGTGATTGCACAAAGGTTAGAAAGGGTACCGTATCCCTGGATAACATGTATGGATAGCGTACACATTCAAAATATATGTCTCAGGAGGCAGGCTCAGACGGTGTCAGGCACAGTATGGATTGCACGTGATTGCACAAAGGTTAGAAAGGGTACCGTATCCCCGGATAACATGTATGGATAGCGTACACATTCAAAATATATGTCTCAGGAGGCAGGCTCAGACGGTGTTAGGCCCAGTATGGATTGCACGTGATTGCACAAAGGTTAGAAAGGGTACCGTATCCCCGGATAACATGTATGGATAGCGTACACATTCAAAATATATATCTCAGGAGGCAGGCTCAGACGGTGTTAGGCCCAGTATGGATTGCACGTGATTGCACAAAGGTTAGAAAGGGTACCATATCCCCGGATAACATGTATGGATAGCGTACACATTCAAAATATATGTCTCAGGAGGCAGGCTCAGACGGTGTCAGGCACAGTATGGATTTGACGGCCCAGATTACACAGCGGAGGAGCAGGGAGAGGTAAAGATTGCAAATGCTGGGGCCCTGCCCAAGCAAGGGGGGCCCACTCGTGGGCGTCGGTACTGGCACTGGGCCCCTCATAGTACAGCGGTGTGTCTGACGGCGGGTGTGCACCACCACCGTCAGAGACACTTGATTGCACTATGAGGGACCCTGTGCCAGTGCCCGCGCCCAAGAGTCGGCCTACCCACCTGTCCAGGGCAACGGCACTCGCACGGTGTCGTGCGGTAGGTGGTGACCCCGGCCATGGGGGGGGAGGCAGCACAGTTAGGGAGTTTTAGAAAGTGGCATATGTTGATGTTGGACATTCAGCTGATGCAAAAGGCGAAATAGGTGAAGTACCAGGAAGAGGTGGACCAAAGCAAGCCATTTTTCTGTCACCCTATGTGTCATCAGGGGAAGGTGGGACAAAATCCTTGGAAACCCATGCGTGGTTCATTTTAATGAAGGTTAGATCATCCACATTTTGGGTTGACAGACGGGTCCTTTTTTCTGTCAGGATTGATCCAGCTGCACTGAAGACTCTTTCCGATAGCACACTTGCAGCTGGGCAAGCGAGCTCCTGTAAGGCATATTGGGCCAATTCAGGCCAGGTGTCCAGTTTAGCGGCCCAATAGTCAAAGGGGAATGACCTGTGTGGGAGAACATCGATATGGGAGGAAAAGTAGTTTGTAACCATAGTTGACAACCGCTGTCTCCTGTCACTTTCCATCGATGCAGTATTACCAGTTGTGTGAGCGGTATTTGAAAAATCAGTACATAACATTGTCATGAAACCCCTGTCTCCAACGCCACTTCTGCTGTGTGCACCATGAACACCTCTGCCAAGCTGCCCCCGGCCCGTACGGCTCGTGTGAGAACCATCACCGCTGCTGTGTGCTGGGAATGCCTCAAGCAACCGATTTACCAGAGTTGCTTGTTTATTAGCCAATATTAGGTCAAGGTTCTCCTGTGGCATGATGTTTTGTAATTTGCCTTTATAGCGTGGATCCAGGATGCTGGCCAACCAGTAGTCGTCATCGTTCATCATTTTGGCAATGCGTGGGTCCCTTTTTAGGATCCGCAAGGCATAATCTGACATGTGGGCCAATGTTCCCGGTGTCAATGATGCACTGCGAGTGCTGGGTGGAGGAGCACTTTCTGGCAAATCCACATCCCTCCAGTCACGCACAAACCCTGTACCAGACCTTGCCACGCCAACATTTTCACTTGCCCCACGAGATGCATCCTCCTCCCCTAAGTAATCATCCCCATCATCCTCCTCCTCCTCCTCTTCTTCCTCCACCTCGTCCAGGAGAGGTCCCTGAGCAGACAATGGCTGAATGTCATCAAGGATTCCCTCCTCCTCTTCCTCCTCATCAACATTGGCTGCAGACGCCTGCTCCTTAAGGTGCGTCAAAGTTTGCATGAGCAGACGCATAAGTGGGATGCTCATGCTTAGGATGGCGTCGTCTGCGCTTACCAGCCGTGTGCATTCCTCAAAACACTGAAGGACTTTACAAAGGTCTTTCAGCTTCGACCACTGCACGCCTGTCAACTCCATGTCTGCTCTCAAAGTGCCTGGCCGTGTATCCTCCCACAAATGCATTATGGCCTGCCTCTGCTCGCACAGCCGCTCCACCATGTGCAGGGTGGAGTTCCACCTTGTTGCAATGTCGATAATGAGGCGGTGGTTGGGAAGGTGGAGCAATCGCTGCAGCTTCTGCATACGAACGGAGTGTACAGGCGACCGGCGGATGTGCGCGCACAGTCTTCGCACCTTCTGGAGCAGGGCTGTTAACTCAGGATAATTTTTGAGGAAGCACTGCACCACCAGGTTCAAGGTGTGAGCCAAGCAAGGTATGTGGCTGAGTTTTGAAAGGGCTATGGCTGCCACAAAATTACGGCCGTTATCACTAACTACCTTGCCTGCCTCAAGATGTACACTGCCCAGCCATGACTCAGTTTGTCGCTTCAAGTACTCGGCCAGCACCTCGGCGGTGTTTCTGTCGCCCAAACACATCACCTGCAACACAGCCTGCTGACGCTTTCCACTAGCTGCTCGATATGGGGACACATCGTGTGCAACAGTGGCAGCTGCAGATGGAGTGCTCGTACGACTGCGCTCTGTGGACGAGCTTTCGCTTCTGGAGGAGGAGGAGGAGGAGGGTCGAACGCCTACAGCCAACTGTTTCCTATACCGTGGGCTAGGCAGCACTGTCCCACCACCGCTGTCCCCTGTGGACCCTGCATCCACCACATTAACCCAGTGCGCAGTGATGGACACGTAACGGCCCTGGCCATGCCGACTGGACCATGCATCAGTTGTGAGGTGCACCTTTCCGCTCACTGACTGCTTGAGTGCATGGACAATGCGGTCTTTCACATGATGGTGGAGGGCTGGGATGGCTTTGCGAGAGAAGAAGTGGCGACTGGGTAGGTCATAGCGTGGTACTGCATAGGCCATGAGTTCGCGGAAAGCTGTGCTTTCCACCAACCGAAAGGGCATCATCTCAAACGAGATTAGTTTGGCAATGTGGGCGTTCAAACCCAGTGTACGCGGATGAGAGACTGAGTACTTTCTTGACCTACTCATAGTGTCTGGGAGGGTGAGCTGGACTTGAGAGCTGCATATGGTGGAAGTAGCGGTGGACAGGGCGGACTGAGAGAGGGTTGATGATGGTGATGGAGTTGGTGTTCTTTCTGATGGCCTAGAATCAGTCTTTCGTTGATATAACAGTGGGATTCCCTGACTGCTGTGGTCTTGCAACGACACCTCAACATTTGCTGCTGTGCTAACCGGTGGGCTTACAGTGGGGGAAACAATGTAGCGTTGCTGACTACCTTCGTTGTGATCAGTTGCACATGTGGCACTTGAGGTTTGGTGTTGTGTCCACGCTTGCAAGTGCATGCTGGTTAAATGTCTAAGCATGCAACTGGTATTCAAATTTTTCAGATTTTTCCCTCGGCTAAAGGTCTTTGCGCACTTCTTACAGATAACCTTGGCCTGATCATGAGGATTTTGTTCAAAAAAGTGCCACACTGCACTCTTCCTACTTTGGCAGACATTTTGCGGCCTAGCACGCTGTGATCTTTTGACCCTCTGGACAAGCTGTCCAGCAACTCTTTTGATGTTTGGAACCTGTCTTTGGAGTGCTCCGGGCCTGCCAGATAACAGCTTTTGCGATGTCGATGTCTGCTGTGGATGCTCCTCATCTGAGCTATTGGAAGCAGCACCCTCTTCCCCCAATGGATGCCAATCTGGGTCAACAACTGGGTCATCCATCACCTCCTCTTCTATGTCATGTGCACCTTTCTCTGTGTCACCGTGTATGGTGGTATAGTGTGCGGGAAGGGGCACCTGAGTCTCATCAGGGTCAAAATCTGGCTCTTTACACTGCGAGGACAATGTAGTGCTCTGAGTGAATGTACCAGCAGAATCATCCATCAGCGGCTGTGCATCAGTGCACTCCATGTCAGATTCATCTTGGCCTGGGTAATTCACCATTTCACTTGATAATCCAGGCATAGTATGTGAAAACAGCTCCATGGAGTAATCAGTAGTATGGCCTGCGTCATCCTTCAATCTTGGTTGGGGTGAAGGACACAAGGAAAGGTGTGGTTCATGAACATGAGCCTCCAATGACGACTCAGTGCTTTTACTTTTTACAACTGAAGAAGAGGAGGCGATAGAGCTGGAGGCTGAGTCAGCAATGTAAGACAAAACTTTTTCCTGATGCTCTGCCTTTAAAAGCGGTTTGCCAACTCCTAGAAAACTAAGCGTTCGAGGCCTTATGTAGCCAGACGATGACGCAGGGTCAGCACCTCCTGCATTCGGTCCTATTTTGCTCTTGCCACTACCATCAGATCCACCACCAACACCATCATTACCAGCTGCCAACCCCCGCCCAATTCCACGGCCTCTTCCACCAGCCATCCTCATTTTTGGTAGAAATGTAGACAAAATCCAACAAACTATATAGTAATGTAAAACAAGGTACAAGGTGTCTATAGGACAGGGGAGATTTAGAATTTCTGCACACACTTGTGGACAGTGGACACTTTTGGATTGTGTGAGGCCCACTGATATCTGAGCGCTATGTGACAGGCTCGATGGCACAGCTGCCTGTGACCAAAGTGACGAGAGGATAATGGAGATTTTGAATCTCTGCGCACACTTTTGGACACTGGACACTTGTGGATTGTGTGAGGCCCACTGATATCTGAGCGCTATGTGACAGGCTCGATGGCACAGCTGCCTGTGACCAAAGTGACGAGAGGATAATGGAGATTTTGAATCTCTGCGCACACTTTTGGACACTGGACACTTGTGTATTGTGTGAGGCCCACTGATATCTGAGCGCTATGTGACAGGCTCGGTGGCACAGCTGTGACCAAAGTGACGAGAGGATAATGGAGATTTTGAATCTCTGCGCACACTTTTGGACACTGGACACTTGTGGATTGTGTGAGGCCCACTGATATCTGAGCGCTATGTGATACGCTCGATGGCACAGCTGCCTGTGACCAAAGTGACGAGAGGATAATGGAGATTTTGAATCTCTGCGCACACTTTTGGACACTGGACACTTGTGGATTGTGTGAGGCCCACTGATATCTGAGCGCTATGTGACAGGCTCGATGGCACAGCTGTGACCAAAGTGACGAGAGGATAATGGAGATTTTGAATCTCTGCGCACACTTTTGGACACTGGACACTTGTGGATTGTGTGAGGCCCACTGATATCTGAGCGCTATGTGACACGCTCGATGGCACAGCTGCCTGTGACCAAAGTGACGAGAGGATAATGGAGATTTTGAATCTCTGCGCACACTTTTGGACACTGGACACTTGTGGATTGTGTGAGGCCCACTGATATCTGAGCGCTATGTGACAGGCTCGATGGCACAGCTGCCTGTGACCAAAGTGACGAGAGGATAATGGAGATTTTGAATCTCTGCGCACACTTTTGGACACTGGACACTTGTGGATTGTGTGAGGCCCACTGATATCTGAGCGCTATGTGACACGCTCGATGGCACAGCTGCCTGTGACCAAAGTGACGAGAGGATAATGGAGATTTTGAATCTCTGCGCACACTTTTGGACACTGGACACTTGTGGATTGTGTGAGGCCCACTGATATCTGAGCGCTATGTGACAGGCTCGATGGCACAGCTGTGACAAAAGTGACTAGAGGATAAGGGAGATTGGATTGCTTTTAAAAAAGAAGTTTGCGGAACAGTGGGTAAACAGCAATGCCAGCGTGTCAGAAAGCCTTAAAAGGCAGCCCAACAACCAACACCACTGATACACCACAATATAGCCTCCCCTTGCACTGCACACACAGTGACTTGTGTGTTGTGCAGGCCAAATCGCTAGCAGCAGAAGCAGTTTTTTGTGTTCTTCCCTGCCTAACGCTCTCCCTACAGAATCAGCAGCAACCTCTCCCTATACTAAGATCGGCAGAAGTAAGATGGCGGTCGGCGTGCACGCCCTTTTATACCCCCTGTGACGCCCACCAAAGCAAGCCAATCACTTGCATGCCCTTCTGAAAGATGGTGGTGACCCGTGCCTAGGTCATCACGTTGCCCACAGTGTCCGTGGATCCTGATTGGCTGAAAAAGAGCGCAAAACAAACTTTTGAAACGCGACTTTGGCGCGTAAGTCGCCGACCTCGTGGCCGACCTCATCCTAGGGTCGAGAAAAGGGAAGAAAGTTCCAGCGCTAGGAATGGAAAATTAAAAATCCATTTTATTGTGCCAATGCATATTAAAATTCCAGCAGGTACAGCATATCAGTCGGATGACTGCAGAACAACGCGTTTCGACGCCTCAGGTCTTAATCATGTTCTGACATTAAATGCAACCAACTTCCTTATGTTGGATTCTCCCACCTCCAATAATCAGAAACAGATGTGTGAACTGCTCCAAAGGAGCTCCTGATATGGTAATGGTAGGAGAGCCAAACAGAATGGAAGGAAAAACAGTCAGTGTAGACAACATAACATAAATAACATGCATAATATACTTTATCTTTTTTTCTCTCTTTCTTTCCTTTCCCCTCTCTTTCTCCCTTTTCCTTTTTCCTTTTAAAAGGAGATATAAAAACTCCTAATGTAAAATAAAAAAGATGAATATGAACATCAATAATTGCAACCACATATTTTAAAGTACATATCACATATTCATGTCCCATAAATAATGTACCCTAAATTATACTACAAAAGGATATGTACAAAAAAAAAAAAACACGCAATCAAATATATAGGTAAATTCAGTATCCACCAAGACATCATCCCATCATTATTAGGGACAATTCCTAAGAGAAATTTTTATCCACATTAAATAAGTATGATGTCTACTGGATACACAAAAATCACATAATCTGAACTGTATCAAAGAGCAGTCTTTTCTCTTCCCTATTTCTCTCCTCCTACCCCTTCTTCCTTTCCTCATTCCTTTCTTTATCATATTTTTATTTATCAGATTAATATAAAGGAGAAAAAAGAAAAAAAACAAAAAAAAAACGAAATGAAAATATCTCCAAAAAAACTTTTAAAAATTTTTTTTCTCTTTTCCTTTTTCTCTTTTCTCCTCCTTTCTCCCTTTCTTCTTTTCCCTCTCTCCCTTTCCTTCCTTTCTCCTTTCCCTTCTCTTTTCTCTTTCTTTCTTTTTATTTTATATAAAAATATTTGATAAATCTCCAAATGAGAAAACCCCAACCAATACACAACAAACGATCCATACAGTATATTGCAACCCCTGAATGAGAGTCTGGGATAAACGTATTTAATAATGCAATATAAGATCCTGTCGGCTATTCATTCCATCTGGATATCTTGTGCCCAGGGTGAAGATCCAGAAGGACTCCCTGTTCAAGAGTTTCCTTCTGTGATCTCCACCCCGAATCGGTCTGTGCACCTGTTCTATTCCCATGAAGTAAAAGCCACTGACATCCCCCTTGTGAACTGTGGCAAAGTGCTTTGAAACTGCCGAAACCGCAACAGCATTATGATTAGACACATCTGAGAGATGCCTCCTGATTCTGACCTTCAGGGGTCCCGTGGTGCAACCAGTGTATTGGATGTTACAAATTCTGCATGATATTAAATATACAATGTAGGAGGAATTACAATTTATTAAGTTTTTAATGGTAAATGTTTTTTTATTTACCATAGAGAAAAATGTTTTTCCTTTTTGTGCAAAATTACAGGTTTTACATCTAGCTGCACCACATTTATAAAAACCCTTTAGTGTCATCCATGAGGATCCTTCTGTCTGGCCACTCTCACTAGTAAAAAGACTGGGGGAAAGAATAGTGCTAAGTGTAGGTGCCCGTTTGGCAACATACCTAATATTATTCTGAATCACCTGTTTTAGAATGGGATCCTCATTAAGGATTGGTAGGTATTTTCTCACAATGCTAGTAACCGTATTGTACTGGTTACTGTAATTGGTTGAAAAGACAATATTATTATTAGTTTTATTTTTCAGATAAGATGATTTATGTTTAAACAGTAAGTCTTCCCTGTTGATTTCACGTACAATTGATTTAGCTCTATTGAGAATCCAGGGACGATACCCCCTCTTGGAAAGCCTGCTGCAAACCTGACTTTCTTCCCTATTGTAATCACTGGATTGGGAGCAATTTCGTATTATTCGAATCAATTCCCCCACCGGAATATTATTCTTGGTCTGTACCCCATGGCAGGAATCTGCCGTTAAGATGGAATTAGTGGCAGTAGGTTTGCGGTAAGGAGTGACTATGACCACATCCGAATCACTAATAGATAAAGTGACGTCCAAAAAATTCATTGTGGTCAAATGATGATAAGAGGTAAATTTTAGATTAAATTCATTAGTATTCAAATATGAAACAAACCCCTGTATACTATCTTCTGGACCACACCAAATCATCAGCAGGTCGTCCAAATATCTGCCATACCATAGCAGGCATTTGGAAAATGGATTCTCATCCGAATACAGGAAATCCTCCTCCCACCTCGCCATAACGATATTTGCAAGGGAGGGGGAGAAGCGAGCTCCCATACTAACTCCTCTGCACTGCAAATAAAAATTTTTGTCAAAAGAAAAATAATTATGCTTTAGGAGAAAATCAGTAGATGAGATTAAAAAATCTTTCAAACATGTGTCATAGTCACTAAATCTGTCTAAATGTTGGGATAGGCAGCGTAATGCAACGTTATGAGGTATGGATGGATATAAAGATATCACGTCGCATGAGAGCCAGGAATAATGAGATTTCCAACAAAAATTGTCCAGAGCCTTAACCACCTCCTTTATATCCCTGATATAACCTGGTATATCAAGAATCAAAGGTTGTAGAAAATGATCTATCCAGCCTCCCAAATTCTCCCCCAATGAGCCAATGCCTGAAACTATTGGTCTCAGTGGGGGAGGAAAAATGTTTTTATGAACTTTTGGGAGACAATGGTAAATCGGAACCACAGGGTTTTTATTTAATAAAAAATCCTTAGTTTTCTCACTAATAGCACCTACACAGACTCCTTCCTCTAGATTTTTCAATAATAAATTATTATAATGTCTAGTGGGGTCCTGATCTAACTCTACATAGGTGTCTATATCCTGTAGGTCCTGAAGAATCAATTTTTTATATAAACCTGAATTCAACAGTACAATGGCACCCCCCTTATCAGCCTCCCTGATTATAAGATCAGGGTTAAGTTTTAACTCTTTCAGAGCCAATCTTTCCCTGTGTGTTAAGGGGGTTTTACACTAAGCGATATCGCTAGCAATATCGCTAAAACGTCACTGGTTTTGTGACGTTATAGCGATATTGCTAGCGATATCGCTATGTGTGATACTTACCAGCGACCGGCTCCCCCGCTGTCCATCGCTGATCGCGCGAGAATGTCCGGCTCCATTTCTCGTCGGGCGCTTCCTGCTGAGACTTCCTGCTGTGACGTCCAGCGACGCGTGGAGGCGGGCGGGAGGACGCAGGATCGCTGTGTGTGAATGGTAAGTATCGTGCGCTGCGTCGCTGCTGCATCGCTGTGAGATCTTTCTGTATGAAAGCTCACTAGCGATCATTTAGCGATGCACCAGCGATCCTGACCGGGTCGGATCGCTGGTTGGATCGCTGGTGCATCGCTAAATGTAAAAGGGCCTTTAGATTATCCTTAGGGGGAACCATTGTATCATTCAATTCTATAAGTTCAGTGACAATAAGCTCCTGGAACAAATCCAGTATTGGGGGTCGTGATTGTACCGGATAATATTCCCGATTAGAAAGTGCAGGTTGAGCAAGCATGTTGGATTTAACCAAGGCAGTATCACAATTGGCAGAAAGGAGTCTAAGATCCATTACAGCTTTCTGTTCACAAAAGGAAAAAAAAGTGTTACTACAATTAGGAATAATCATATCAGTATTAATATTGACATCAACGTCCTGTGGGGGGATCCCATTGTTGTTGTCAAAAAAATGACGTTTTAATGTGATGTTACGTGCAAATTTATTCAAGTCCAATATAGTCTGGAAAATGTTGAAGTTTGTATTAGGGGCAAATCCCAAACCCCTGCTCAACAAAGAAATCTGCTCTTCAGATAGCACGTAACTAGACAAATTCCACACAGGAAGGGTTAATGTCTCTGATGTTGATGGTATACACGAGAGGCATTGTTTCTGGTGTTTCCTGCCCGCTCTTCTGGTACGTTTTTTGACTTATTTTTTTGGAACACAAAATACAAACAAAAATGACTCTACAGGTGATACATCTCTGCCCTCCACCTCAGATGGAGTAACTGATTTTTCCAATTCCTCATTGGACATATCTGGCATCACTACTAGATCTAAACAATATATTAACAAGAATCCAGCACAAGTGTTCCAAAAAAATAAGTCAAAAAACGTACCAGAAGAGCGGGCAGGAAACACCAGAAACAATGCCTCTCGTGTATACCATCAACATCAGAGACATTAACCCTTCCTGTGTGGAATTTGTCTAGTTACGTGCTATCTGAAGAGCAGATTTCTTTGTTGAGCAGGGGTTTGGGATTTGCCCCTAATACAAACTTCAACATTTTCCAGACTATATTGGACTTAAATAAATTTGCACGTAACATCACATTAAAACGTCATTTTTTTGACAACAACAATGGGATCCCCCCACAGGACGTTGATGTCAATATTAATACTGATATGATTATTCCTAATTGTAGTAACACTTTTTTTTCCTTTTGTGAACAGAAAGCTGTAATGGATCTTAGACTCCTTTCTGCCAATTGTGATACTGCCTTGGTTAAATCCAACATGCTTGCTCAACCTGCACTTTCTAATCGGGAATATTATCCGGTACAATCACGACCCCCAATACTGGATTTGTTCCAGGAGCTTATTGTCACTGAACTTATAGAATTGAATGATACAATGGTTCCCCCTAAGGATAATCTAACACACAGGGAAAGATTGGCTCTGAAAGAGTTAAAACTTAACCCTGATCTTATAATCAGGGAGGCTGATAAGGGGGGTGCCATTGTACTGTTGAATTCAGGTTTATATAAAAAATTGATTCTTCAGGACCTACAGGATATAGACACCTATATAGAGTTAGATCAGGACCCCACTAGACATTATAATAATTTATTATTGAAAAATCTAGAGGAAGGAGTCTGTGTAGGTGCTATTAGTGAGAAAACTAAGGATTTTTTATTTAATAAAAACCCTGTGCTTCCGATTTACCATTGTCTCCCAAAAGTTCATAAAAACATTTTTCCTCCCCCACTGAGACCAATAGTTTCAGGCATTGGCTCATTGGGGGAGAATTTGGGAGGCTGGATAGATCATTTTCTACAACCTTTGATTCTTGATATACCAGGTTATATCAGGGATACAAAGGAGGTGGTTAAGGCTCTGGACAATTTTTGTTGGAAATCTCATTATTCCTGGCTCTCATGCGACGTGATATCTTTATATCCATCCATACCTCATAACGTTGCATTACGCTGCCTATCCCAACATTTAGACAGATTTAGTGACTATGACACATGTTTGAAAGATTTTTTAATCTCATCTACTGATTTTCTCCTAAAGCATAATTATTTTTCTTTTGACAAAAATTTTTATTTGCAGTGCAGAGGAGTTAGTATGGGAGCTCGCTTCTCCCCCTCCCTTGCAAATATCGTTATGGCAAGGTGGGAGGAGGATTTCCTGTATTCGGATGAGAATCCATTTTCCAAATGCCTGCTATGGTATGGCAGATATTTGGACGACCTGCTGATGATTTGGTGTGGTCCAGAAGATAGTATACAGGGGTTTGTTTCATATTTGAATACTAATGAATTTAATCTAAAATTTACCTCTTATCATCATTTGACCACAATGAATTTTTTGGACGTCACTTTATCTATTAGTGATTCGGATGTGGTCATAGTCACTCCTTACCGCAAACCTACTGCCACTAATTCCATCTTAACGGCAGATTCCTGCCATGGGGTACAGACCAAGAATAATATTCCGGTGGGGGAATTGATTCGAATAAAACGAAATTGCTCCCAATCCAGTGATTACAATAGGGAAGAAAGTCAGGTTTGCAGCAGGCTTTCCAAGAGGGGGTATCGTCCCTGGATTCTTAATAGAGCTAAATCAATTGTACGTGAAATCAACAGGGAAGACTTACTGTTTAAACATAAATCATCTTATCTGAAAAATAAAACTAATAATAATATTGTCTTTTCAACCAATTACAGTAACCAGTACAATACGGTTACTAGCATTGTGAGAAAATACCTACCAATCCTTAATGAGGATCCCATTCTAAAACAGGTGATTCAGAATAATATTAGGTATGTTGCCAAACGGGCACCTACACTTAGCACTATTCTTTCCCCCAGTCTTTTTACTAGTGAGAGTGGCCAGACAGAAGGATCCTCATGGATGACACTAAAGGGTTTTTATAAATGTGGTGCAGCTAGATGTAAAACCTGTAATTTTGCACAAAAAGGAAAAACATTTTTTTCTATGGTAAATAAAAAAACATTTACCATTAAAAACTTAATAAATTGTAATTCCTCCTACATTGTATATTTAATATCATGCAGAATTTGTAACATCCAATACACTGGTTGCACCACGGGACCCCTGAAGGTCAGAATCAGGAGGCATCTCTCAGATGTGTCTAATCATAATGCTGTTGCGGTTTCGGCAGTTTCAAAGCACTTTGCCACAGTTCACAAGGGGGATGTCAGTGGCTTTTACTTCATGGGAATAGAACAGGTGCACAGACCGATTCGGGGTGGAGATCACAGAAGGAAACTCTTGAACAGGGAGTCCTTCTGGATCTTCACCCTGGGCACAAGATATCCAGATGGAATGAATAGCCGACAGGATCTTATATTGCATTATTAAATACGTTTATCCCAGACTCTCATTCAGGGGTTGCAATATATTGTATGGATCGTTTGTTGTGTATTGGTTGGGGTTTTCTCATTTGGAGATTTATCAAATATTTTTATATAAAATAAAAAGAAAGAAAGAGAAAAGAGAAGGGAAAGGAGAAAGGAAGGAAATGGAGAGAGGGAAAAGAAGAAAGGGAGAAAGGAGGAGAAAAGAGGGGAAAAGAGAAAAAAAAATTTTAAAAGTTTTTTTGGAGATATTTTAATTTCGTTTTTTTTTTTTTTTTTTTTTTTCTTTTTTCTCCTTTATATTAATCTGATAAATAAAAATATGATAAAGAAAGGAATGAGGAAAGGAAGAAGGGGTAGGAGGAGAGAAATAGGGAAGAGAAAAGACTGCTCTTTGATACAGTTCAGATTATGTGATTTTTGTGTATCCAGTAGACAT
This sequence comes from Dendrobates tinctorius, assembly GCF_039654945.1. Taxonomy (NCBI): domain Eukaryota; kingdom Metazoa; phylum Chordata; class Amphibia; order Anura; family Dendrobatidae; genus Dendrobates; species Dendrobates tinctorius. Next base: position 3,341,368 of record NW_027361844.1, on the reverse strand, counting down.
CATACTTATTTAATGTGGATAAAAATTTCTCTTAGGAATTGTCCCTAATAATGATGGGATGATGTCTTGGTGGATACTGAATTTACCTATATATTTGATTGCGTGTTTTTTTTTTTTTTTTTTTTTTGTACATATCCTTTTGTAGTATAATTTAGGGTACATTATTTATGGGACATGAATATGTGATATGTACTTTAAAATATGTGGTTGCAATTATTGATGTTCATATTCATCTTTTTTATTTTACATTAGGAGTTTTTATATCTCCTTTTAAAAGGAAAAAGGAAAAGGGAGAAAGAGAGGGGAAAGGAAAGAAAGAGAGAAAAAAAGATAAAGTATATTATGCATGTTATTTATGTTATGTTGTCTACACTGACTGTTTTTCCTTCCATTCTGTTTGGCTCTCCTACCATTACCATATCAGGAGCTCCTTTGGAGCAGTTCACACATCTGTTTCTGATTATTGGAGGTGGGAGAATCCAACATAAGGAAGTTGGTTGCATTTAATGTCAGAACATGATTAAGACCTGAGGCGTCGAAACGCGTTGTTCTGCAGTCATCCGACTGATATGCTGTACCTGCTGGAATTTTAATATGCATTGGCACAATAAAATGGATTTTTAATTTTCCATTCCTAGCGCTGGAACTTTCTTCCCTTTTTTCTACTATTGATTGACTGCCTAGTCAAATCCGTGCGCAGGATTTGGATCCTACCAGCAAGGCAGTGCGGTGAGCTGGATTAATCTGTTCTTTTACTCCATCCTAGGGTCGGGTTTCGTTTCATGAAACCCGACTTTGCCAAAAGTCGGCGACTTTTGAATTTTTTCGACCCGTTTCGCTCAACTCTAATCATGATTGTAGGCAAAATTTGTCGAGTTTACAGGCCTTTCTTTGGCAGGCTGCATGTTGCTAGGTAGGAACCTTTTGTTTTTTCTCACTGTACCAACTAGTGTCATGTTCCAGGAGTTCAATACCTTAGCTAGTTCCATGGTTGTAAAGAAGTTATCGGTGGTGATATTTCTTCCAGAGCCTTTATAAGAGCTCATTAGGTCCAATACTGTTCGTTCACCAATGTTTACTTGTCAAGGACCATCAGTTGGTTTCCCAGTGTAGAGCTGACCTTGTAATGGGTAGGCGTTTGACGAGTCACAAGCCCAGAAAATCTTTATGCCATATTTAGCTGGTTTTGAAGGTATATACTGGGTAAATTTCCACAAGAAGAAGAAAGTTCGTTCAGCACACCGGCATAAATGAAAAAAACTTTATTAGGCTAATATGCCATATTAAAATGCAAAAAACACCTGACGCATTTCCGGTGCACAAAGGCACCCTTAGTCATAGGTAAATCAAAACAATATGCATAGAAAAATATATACAGGTTACAGACCAATCACAAAGCTTGCAATTAATTACAAAAAGTGGCAACACATGAAAGGAAAAGTGAGTGGTTCCTTGCAATGTTACAGATCACTCCAGGATTGAAGTTCCCAAGGAAAAAAAAAAAAAAAGGTACAATAATATAAATGGATATATCTAAAAGTAATTAAATAACTCCAAAATGATCTTCCAATGGAAAATGGATTTTCTGCGCAGAAATAAATGATTCCATGCGAAAGGTGTGAATGAGTGCCTACGGACAATATATAGAGTTAGTCAGAATCAAAAGGAATTTTTTACACCTCAAAAATAATTTATAGATGCGCAGGAACGAGTGGTTCCATGCAAAAGGTGTGAATAGGTACCTACAAACAATATATGGAATTAATAACAATCAAATGGAGTTTTTTGCACGTTTAATAAAATATTTCATGCAAAGAGTATGAATGAGTGCTTGCGAACAATATAAAGAATTAGTCAACAGAAAAAAAAAAAAAATGTTTTTTTTGGACTTGAAAAATAAGTTTAGATACGCAGGAATGAAAAGTTCCATGCAAGATGTATGAATGAGTGCCTACAAACAATATATAAACTTGGTGACAATCAAATGGAATTTTTAGCACATAAAAAATGAAAAATAAGTTATAAACACATAGCAATCAATGGTGGAACTATTGCAGAATGCTTGATAAACATATGAATAAAATAGGAGCTATGGGATAAATTCTATGCTTTCCTAGTATAACAAAAAAAAAAAAAAATACGCAACATAAACTAAATACGGATCACTGTAAAATTATTTTTGACAGAAAAACTAATAAGTACATAAATTTCATTAATAAATATAGAACAAATCGTTCCTGAAATTCATACCGTTTGGAGATTTAGTGTCTAATTTTAATATCCAAAAAGCATCACGTATATTTAATAGCTTGTGTCTATCACCACCTCGTGCAGGAGTTTTAACCTTTTCTAGACCATAGAAGGCAAATGAATCCATATTGCTATGATGAGCATGAACGAAGTGTTTTACCGCTCCTGAATAGGAAGCGTTTCTTTGTTCTATATTTCTGATATGTTCAGCTATTCTTTTTTTTAGTTTGCGTATAGTACAGCCGATATACTGAATCTTACACTCTGTGCAACAAATGCAATAAACGACAAACTGACTGTCACAATTGATAAAAGATGTAATTTGTTGAGAAAAACCTTGGTATGAAAAAATAAATTTAGATTTGTCTATTGCATGTGTGCAAACATTGCACCTGGAACCAGCGCATTTGTAAAATCCAGTGGAAGTAATCCAAGTCCGAATTTTTTCTGGTGATTTTAAAAGACTGGGAGAAAGATAATTCGCCAAACTGGTTCCCCTTCGGGCAACATAACGGCAGCCAGATTGTATGATTTGTCTTAATTTAGTGTCTTGGTTTGTGACGGGCAGATATTTTTTCACAATTTCTTTAATTTGATTGAATTGGGGGCTGAATGGCGTTGAAAAAGTCACCATATAATCAGCACAAGCTGAGGATTTTTCCTTTAAACTGGTAAATCTTGGTTTGTTCATCACTTTATGGAATGCATTGCTGACAATTTGATTATTGTAACCTCGATCAAAAAGACTTTTTTTATGACTTTACTTTCTTGTAAAAACAAGACATTGTCTGAACATAAACGTTTAGCCCTATTGAATTCCCCATAAGGGATGGACTGGATGGTATGTTGGGGATGACATGAAGAAGAAAGTAAAAGTGAATTACCTGCAGTTTCCTTTCTATAAATGGTAGTGTGAACTTTGCCATTGATAGAATCACCTGTGAGCAATAAATCCAAAAAGGAAACTTGATTCCCTGTGCCACTGATAGTGAATATTAAATTTAGATTGTTAGAATTGAGATAAGAATGAAAAAGGGACAAGTCTGTGGGATTACCCTTCCAAACAAACATCAGATCGTCCACATATCTACCAAACCAAAAAATGTCATTGAAGAATGGGTTGAGATCATAAAAAAGAAATTGCTCTTCCCACCAAGCCATATATAATATGGCTAAAGAAGGTGAGAAATTTAACCCCATAGGGGCACCCAAAATTTGAAGAAAAAATGATTTATTAAACATAAAATAATTGTGACTCAGTAGATATGCGGACGATCTGATAATAAAAGATTTTAGTTCACCCGAATAATTGCTATAATTATCCATATGGTGCGATAAAGCCTGTAGAGCAAGAGAATGAGGAATCGAAGAGTACAAGTTGGTTACATCACAAGTGAAAAAGCTGAAATTTTTCTGCCAGATAAAATTATCCCTCCTCCACTCCGTCCTATCATTTCTAGTATTGGTTCACTAAATGAAAATTTAAGTGTTTGGGTAGATAAATTTTTGCAACCTTTAACCCTTCGCATTCCAGGGTATTTGAAAAATTCTGAATCTGTGATTCATGCGTTTGATAATTTTATCTGGCAGAAAAATTTCAGCTTTTTCACTTGTGAAAGCCTATGGGGTTAAATTTCTCACCTTCTTTAGCCATATTATATATGGCTTGGTGGGAAGAGCAATTTCTTTTTTATGATCTCAACCCATTCTTCAATGACATTTTTTGGTTTGGTAGATATGTGGACGATCTGATGTTTGTTTGGAAGGGTAATCCCACAGACTTGTCCCTTTTTCATTCTTATCTCAATTCTAACAATCTAAATTTAATATTCACTATCAGTGGCACAGGGAATCAAGTTTCCTTTTTGGATTTATTGCTCACAGGTGATTCTATCAATGGCAAAGTTCACACTACCATTTATAGGAAGGAAACGGCAGGTAATTCACTTTTACTTTCTTCTTCATGTCATCCCCAACATAACAACCAGTCCATCCATTATGGGGAATTCAATAGGGCTAAACGTTTATGTTCAGACAATGTCTTGTTTTTACAAGAAAGTAAAGTCATAAAAAAAGTCTTTTTGATTGAGGTTACAATAATCAAATTGTCAGCAATGCATTCCATAAAGTGATGAACAAACCAAGATTTACCAGTTTAAAGGAAAAATCCTCAGCTTGTGCTGATTATATGGTGACTTTTTCAACGCCATTCAGCCCCCAATTCAATCAAATTAAAGAAATTGTGAAAAAATATCTGCCCGTCACAAACCAAGACACTAAATTAAGACAAATCATACAATCTGGCTGCCGTTATGTTGCCCGAAGGGGAACCAGTTTGGCGAATTATCTTTCTCCCAGTCTTTTAAAATCACCAGAAAAAATTCGGACTTAAATTACTTCCACTGGATTTTACAAATGCGCTGGTTCCAGGTGCAATGTTTGCACACATGCAATAGACAAATCTAAATTTATTTTTTCATGCCAAGGTTTTTCTCAACAAATTACATCTTTTATCAATTGTGACAGTCAGTTTGTCGTTTATTGCATTTGTTGCACAGAGTGTTAGATTCAGTATATCGGCTGTACTATACGCAAACTAAAAAAAAGAATAGCTGAACATATCAGAAATATAGAACAAAGAAACGCTTCCTATTCAGGAGCGGTAAAACACTTCGTTCATGCTCATCATAGCAATATGGATTCATTTGCCTTCTATGGTCTAGAAAAGGTTAAAACTCCTGCACGAGGTGGTGATAGACACAAGCTATTAAATATACGTGAAGCTTTTTGGATATTAAAATTAGACACTAAATCTCCAAATGGTATGAATTTCAGGAACGATTTGTTCTATATTTATTAATGAAATTTATGTACTTATTAGTTTTTCTGTCAAAAATAATTTTACAGTGATCCGTATTTAGTTTATTTTGCGTATTTTTATTTTTTTTTGTTATGCTAGGAAAGCATAGAATTTATCCCATAGCTCCTATTTTATTCATATGTTTATCAAGCATTCTGCAATAGTTCCACCATTGATTGCTATGTGTTTATAACTTATTTTTCATTTTTTATGTGCTAAAAATTCCATTTGATTGTCACCAAGTTTATATATTGTTTGTAGGCACTCATTCATACATCTTGCATGGAACTTTTTATTCCTGCGTATCTATAACTTATTTTTCAAGTCCAAAAAAAACATTTTTTTTTTTTCTGTTGACTAATTCTTTATATTGTTCGCAAGCACTCATTCATACTCTTTGCATGAAATATTTTATTAAACGTGCAAAAAACTCCATTTGATTGTTATTAATTCCATATATTGTTTGTAGGTACCTATTCACACCTTTTGCATGGAACCACTCATTCCTGCGCATCTATAAATTATTTTTGAGGTGTAAAAAATTCCTTTTGATTCTGACTAACTCTATATATTGTCCGTAGGCACCCATTCACACCTTTCGCATGGAATCATTTATTTCTGCGCAGAAAATCCATTTTCCATTGGAAGATCATTTTGGAGTTATTTAATTACTTTTAGATATATCCATTTATATTATTGTACCTTTTTTTTTTTTTCCTTGGGAACTTCAATCCTGGAGTGATCTGTATCATTGCAAGGAACCGCTCACTTTTCCTTTCATGTGTTGCCACTTTTTGTAATTAATTGCAAGCTTTGTGATTGGTCTGTAACCTGTATATATTTTTCTATGCATATTGTTTTTATTTACCTATGACTAAGGGTGCCTTTGTGCACCGGAAACGCGTCAGGTGTTTTTTGCATTTTAATATGGCATATTAGCCTAACAAAGTTTTTTTCATTTATGCCGGTGTGCTGAACGAACTTTCTTCTTCTTGTGGACATCTGCTGTGCTCACCAGCGTATTCATGCACCCACCTTTGGATCAATGAACTTAGCCCAAAGTGGTTTTCATTTGGATGCGATGCAAGCTCCCAGTCCTCCCTCTACTGGGTAAATTTAGTATGGCCTCTAAATGGAAAAAATTGCTCGTCGACGGTGATACAATTATATGGCTTGTAGCCTCTCTTCAGATTTCTGTTCAGCATTGTCCAGATGTCCTGTATTGGTGCAGCTTTATCTGTTTGCACACGTTCTGCACGTGTATTTTCGTTGTCAAATCTGATAAATCTGAGTATCATCTTGAAGCGATCACGAGACATGTCTGCACGTATAAGAGGCAGAGCATCAGCATTCCACATTTCCTCCAGATTCTCTTTGTTGTCTCTGTGCACACCAGCAGCAATCAGTATGCCCAAAAATGCATGGAGTTCAGTTTCAGTAAATTGCTTGAATGTTTTTTGTGATGGCCGTTCAGAAGAATCAGGAAAACGTTGTACCAGTTTGTTGTTGTAAGCATCACAAACTCTCTTGGCCTTTTGATTTGTTTCTCGTAATATGATGTCACACATCTCGGGAGTCATGATTGACTTGAATATCTCTTTTGCTGTATACAGGTTGCTGATTGCTGCAGGGCCACCTCTTTGTCGTAGGACATTACGAGATTTTGTTTGTGCATTTGGCAGTGGATCACTACACCATTGAGTTTTATCCTTAGCAGTCCAAATGTCGCCTGCACTTTGAGGCACAGACTCATCCTCAACACTTTCGTCTGAGTCGTATTCTTTTTCCTGCTCTATGACTATTTTTTGTTCAATGTCTGAATCTTCTTCAGTAACATCCACTTGTGGTACATAGTTTTCATCCTCAGATGCAACATATGGTTCTTCCTCATGCTCAGAATCAGATTCTTCTAGCATTCGCATTATTTCGTCAGACGTGAATCTGTAAATATGAAAAAATGAAAAATAATTAAGTTTTCAGAATACTACACAATACTACATTATTGGCTTTTCACAAAATGATACTAACCTGCAAACACGTTTTCTTGGATTATGGCGGAAACTAGATCCAGCATCACTATCACTCATGATGACTTGGTAGATGAATTTTGGCTTCGAAATTTAGTTCAGTAACACGTGGCAAGTAGAATGAAACTCGATTCTAAAGTGCAGATAAAAAAGTAAATTATTTCTAGTGATAATTATTTATAAATGTCATTTATATATTATGTAAACCGTATACGGTTTCAGAATTTTCATTCCATCTTCGACTGTTTTTTCGACCAATAGGAAAATTGTAGCCACCATCTTTATTTTGTGCTGAATATAAGTAAAACATCGTAAAACAATATGTAGATACTAATTATTATCCATTTTTCGTATAAAAATCATACCTATAGTGATAAGTTTCATACAAAATATATGTAAGCCAAGTCCAGGCTCAAAGACAATTTCTGACTGTTCTGTCCCCACATAAGGCGAATGAAGGTATAACTGGCTGTTAGATGCTGTGAGACTTTCCTACCTTCGTATCCAAGAAATTGAAAACTTCACAAGCCTAGAAATGTGTGTGCTCACAGCAATGAGATGAACAGCAAAATGGCTACTGAGAGGAGGGAGGCAGGAAGAGAAGTAGAAGCCACTCCCAGTTTGAATCAACTTAATTGACAGCAACATAAGTGAGCAGTAACAACACTGGCCAATAGATATCAGCATAACATTTGTAGCTGAATGAACTTTAGTTTCTGAAACCAAGTAAAGGAGAAAGTCTTCCCACAGTGGAGGTATATATGAAGGTACAATTGTACCTCTGCAGCCTGTTAACGTAGTAAAATTATGCAGCCTGACGAAGGTTAATAAGCCTACATGTTTCGTGGCTTAAACCAGCCACTTCATCAGGGCATCAAGAATAATCACAAGTTTCAGATATAAATACAACACAAATCATTACCATACACCTTCCTTTGACATCATTTCCTGTGAAAATGCCCATATATCCTTTAAAAACATGCATATATATATATATATATATATATACATATATATATATATATATATATAACACTGCTTAAAACGTGTTATTATGCTCTAAAATCCAATAAGCATTCACATCAAAATCATCACGATTTAATGTATCAAAAATTATAACAAAAATTAAAATATATAAAATGCAGAAATGTTTTACAATCAATATCACATAAAATCCCCACTAATAAATATTATATCAAGCAAAAGACTTATATAAAACATCGCAAATTCTTTAATTCCCCAAAAATATATCAAAATATTTCTAAAAAAGATCACTAATATAATTTAAACCCATCGGTTGCAGTGTGTTTAATTTATAAATCCAATATGTTTCCTTTCTTTTCCAATTATTTATTCTATTTAGGGTGTGTTCAGATACATGATCTATGGGAAGTACCGTCAGAGATACAGAACCTTGATGGTTAACTGTGCAATGACGAGACAAACCATGCTTCATATACCCCCTACAAATATTAAATCTATGGGAATTAATCCTCTTGTGTAAAGGTTGAGATGTCCTACCTACGTATTGTTTCCCACATTTACATTGAATCAAATAGATGACAAAACTAGTCATACAAGTCATCCTATATCTAATCTTAAATTCCCCACTGGGATAACTGGAGGACTGAAATTTATCAGTAGAATTAATTATAGATCTCCAACAATAACAACCTTTCCTTTTACATTGAAAGGCACCTCTTTTTTTATACAATGTACTGCTATTACCTGGAGTATAGGGCCTTTTACACAAAGCGACGCACCAGCGATAACGATAGCGATCCAACCAGGCATAGATCGCTGGTGTGTCGTTACGTGATCGCTAGATAGCTTTCAAACAGTCCAGTCTCGTCAACGACTCTAGAGAGATCAGTGATCTGCATAGCGACCTCGTTGCTCGTTGAGTACCTTTCACATTACTAAACAAAAACCGATTCAGACCTCGGTGGGCATGCTTCAGCGTTTCATTTACAACGCCCCCCAAAGCGCCGATTGGTGGTCACCGCTGCGGTGTCATTGGCTGGCGGCGTCATTAAAGAGGACGTAGTAGCATTCCAGTTTAAATCTCTGGAGCGCTGTGGTTAGCTTCTAAACCAGCATTTTTCTCCCTAGAGACAAAAGTGCATTTTTGGTTTGATTTTGCTGTTCGTCCTTCAGCAACCCTCTTGAAGACTCATCAGCGTTGGTTATTTTCCAATACCTCCATTTTTGAGACCATCTGAAGAATCAACAGTGCAATTTTTTTTTTTTTTTTTTCTCCATAACTTTCGGATTTTTCACACCGTCAAAGGTAGGTTTATTTTGGTTCAAAAGTTATAATTTTTGTGTATGCAATTTTTTTTGTTTTATTTTATTGTTTTATTTTAGTTTAGTTTTGAAACCGCGCCCGCCCCCATTTTTGTAATTGTTGAACGTGATACTTTTCTAGGACAGCGACCAAGCTTATGCGATTCAAACTCTTTTTTATCTTGTGTATGTCCATTTTGTCCATATGCACATGTCTGAGCAGCCATTTTAGTTTTGAAACCGCGCCCGCCCCCATTTTTTTAATTGTTGAACGTGATACTTTTCTAGGACAGCGACCAAGCTTATGCGACTCAAACTCTTTTTTATCTTGTGTATGTCCATTTTGTCCATATGCACATGTCTGTGCAGCCATTTTAGTTTTGAAACCGCGCACGCCCCCATTTTTGTAATTGTTGAACGTGATACTTTTCTAGGACAGCGACCAAGCTTATACGATTGAAACTCTTTTTTATCCAATGTATGTCCGTACCTAAATGAAATGTTCTCACCATTTCCTTTTATTTTTTTTAAAGATGGCAGCAAGTAGCCAAGTAGCAAGTAGCCAAGACTTCATACGCCAATTTATTGAGATGTATCGGTCAATGCCCTGCCTCTGGAAGGTGAAGTTGCCAGACTACAGTAATAAGTACAAAAAGAAGGTTGCATATGAGAAACTTGTACATCTATATCAAGAACATCATCCCAGCGAAACGGTAGATGAGGCTGTTATTAAAAAAAAAATACAAGCTCTACGCACTGTGTACAAGAAGGAATTGAACAAGGTGGAAAAGTCTACTAGGTCGGGGGCGGGTACCGATAAAGTGTATGTTCCGAGGTTGTGGTACTACAACTTACTGGAGTTTACACGAGACCAGGAAATCCCCCGGGTTATGCATTGTTCAATGTCACTGCCACAAGAGGAAGAAACAGTGACACGACCTGATTCCCCTCTTGTCGATGTAAGTATGTTTTGGGTTTCCCTCAAAAAACCAATGATACATATATATGTACATGCTACTGTTGAGTTTTAATGATTGAGTCCATGCTTTGAAACTTTGTTCACAGCTGATAACTGTACATCTGTAATTGGGTTATCATAACATAATTTCTACAAATAGTCGATGTCATTACATAGCCAGTACCACTTTTCCCCCCCTCATAATAAATTATTGTTATGTGTTTAGAAAAAACTCTTTTTACTTTTTCTGTGTTTTAACCTGGTTTTTCTGTTCTTGCAGCATGTAACAGAAGAGGTCTCACCTACACCATGTGTCATACAGGAAACCCCTGCAACATCAAACGCAACCGACGACAGGATGTCCATAATTGCAGAGGAGGCAAGTGTGTCCGCTGGAGCGTACACTGTGCAAAGGCGTCTCCCAGAGAGTCGAAAAAGAAAGGCCACCGCTCCTCCTTTTCCAGAGTTTGTCGATTTAGCAAAGAACATATTGGTGCTGCAGGAAAAACAAGCAATTGGTGGCTTTGCACACATGGTGGACGAAAGACTTCGGTCTCTCGACGTAACACAAAGGCTTCAGGCCGCGAGAATAATATTTGAAACGCTAAATAAAGCTGCTGTTGGAAAACTTACAGACAGTTATACTCTTGTGGATGCCCAGTCTATGTCACTAAACCCATGGCCGCAGACGCAAGAACATGTAACCAGCACGCCAAGAAGGATGATTCAGCCAATACAGAGCATGAACTTTGGAACCCCACATTTCCAGTCTGCCCCATTCATAAATCCTGGAAGGCAGCAACTGAATGACTCTGACTGTTTTTACACTCAATTATAGTTTTTATGTTTACTTGTTGTATTAAAAAAATTAGTTTTCTATCCTTATTGTTTGTTTCAAAAAAAGAAATAAAATTTAAATTTTTGCATTACACATGATCACGATTTCAAGTCCTTTGTAGACTGTGACAAAGTGGTTTGCCACGCGATAAAGGCAGGTTTCCTAGTCTGGTGTGTAGTTAACTGCCAGCAATTATCCTGGTACGTGTAGTGTTCCATCTGGAAAAGTGTGTTATCTTATAAAATTACTATTCTATCTGTTACGATGCCAAAAAAAGGTGCCACATGAGAGGTAGAATTGTTTTTTCAAAATAACATGTTTTTAATGTTTTAGTTACTGACAGTGTCAGTTTCTTAATTTTTTTTTTTTTGGCTTTTTAATTCCTTTTTTCTGACAGATTTTTAAACAAACCTTTTTAGTTTAACATATGTCAACATGACATAGATATATTTTTTTAACAAAAAAATAAGAAAAGGTAAAACTTTAAATATAACGCGAAACTAAATTAAATGTTTTCACCCTGCGGTTGGGCTGCCACAAATTGGTCCAGCATCACTCCGAGTTGGTGTAACGCAGACATCGCCCTCCTGTGTGCTGCCAAGAGATCAGGTAAGGTTGGTATTTCTGTTGAGGAAATTTACATTGTTTAGGGCGTTTTTTAAATGTGGATGCATATGGGCCATAGTATGTGGAGCAGCATATGGTGGCATAATGTAGGTGTGGTAGCAAATGGGGCCATATCCTATGGGTCGCAATATGGGGCCATAGTGTAAAGTGGCAGCAGATGGGTGCATACGGTTCATTCTTTTTTGTCAAACACTTACGTTTTTGTGCCGCCTCTGACTCATCAGATGAGGAGATAACAGCCCTTCCACGTCGAGTGGCAACACGTACTAGAAAAAAAAAGGTATATATATATATATATATATATATATATATATATATATATATATATTATGTCAACAACTGTTACACAAATTATCATTTCACACATGCTTCAAACAAAACTAAAAATGTTAGTTGATTACCGGAGGTCGAGTCTGCTCCAGCTTCTCGGAGTGATGCTGGAGAAAACACACCCATTGGGGATGAAGTGGAGGAAGCAATTTGTGGTTGAGGCGTTGAGGGGGGCGAGGGGGTCCTTACGGGCTCTGGTATCTAAAAATAGGAAATTGCGCATTGAGCATTTCCAAAGCGGTAAAAACATCCAAAAATAAAACGGTATTGTAATACTATATTATAGAAAGCGAATACTCCTTGCAAAAGTTTTTATTATCTCTCTCTCCAACAAGCATCTTTTTTGTATCTAACTTTTCATTTTTTTTTTTTTTTTTAATTTTTGCCATCAGGTGTGGTTACAATCTTTTTGCTTTTGTTTCCTCCCTGGATTACACTTCGTTTTTTCTTTTCCTTTCGCCTTATGTGAACCTTGACTTCCTTCTCCCCCCCCCCCCTTTTCTTGTATCTTTCAACCCAATAAAAATACTAATAACATGAATAAACGTATTTTAAAAACTTACGGACTCTGCTTCAGGAGATGCTTGCACCGCCGGGCTTGCGTGTGCTGCGGGGGCTGGTGGTGCTGCAGGTGCTGATGGGGCTGGGGCCGCTGCATGCGCCGCTGTTGGGAAAAAATTAATACTGAGCGCAATACCACTTCAATTTGAGTTGTGCAATTTCACATGTGCGAATGTAATTTTTTTTTTTTTTTTACACTGTAAACCCTGTCGTAAATAAAAAAAAAACAAACTTTAAAAACTAATATAACATATGTTTAAAACATACTATGTGGAACACTCACCTCGGTCCCTCCGCACTTGTTGTTGGAGGCTGGTGAGGAGGTCTCTTGAGCGAAAGCGCAGAGCCGCCAGTTTTTTCCTTATTTGCGTTATGGTGCGCTCAACTCCGAAACGGCGTAACAGTCCTCGCCTGATCCTCCGCAACACAGCCCGCTTGTGTCTCATGGGGTGTGCATGCGCCTGTCCACACGCATAATCGCGCCTCTCCATCTCCTGTACCAGGAAACGCATTTCGGCCTCCCCCCAAGGTGTAGCTCTCTGTCTACCAGCCATAGCTTCCTGTTTTGCTTTCACTACGCAGCAGGGACGCCCACAAGAACATCGTGACGTCACGACGTTTTCGCGCCTCATTTGGTGACGCTACTGCGTAATTTAAGTTATGGTACTACTGTGCGCTTATCGGTGACGCTATAGCGTCCACTTAAGGGCGGTTATAAAATGGCGTCTTAACGCCGATGCTACAGTGCTGATACTGTGTCGCAGGGCCATGTTCCCTTTTTTTTTTTTTTTTTTCTTTTAAAAACCAGAAACACTTTGTAAAGTAGCAACTATTTGAATTTATTGTTGTTTTTATCACACAAGAATGAAATAAACATGTTAAATATACACTTTTGCTGACTAGATTTGATGCTGCCAAGTAACAGCACCAGGCCCATTAAAATATTGGCAGTATTGGTCCCTGCAGGCCTTTGCATCATCACGGTTTCTTCCCCTTGCCAGTGCTTGAAGTCCAGGTACTGCGGGATCATTGTCGCACCACCCACCAAGAAGAACCTGACCATTTGTAGTGTCAACAGAGTCCACAAAGGCAGGCGGAGTGTAATCATTCGCATCGCGGCGCCGCAGAAAATTGTGCAGCACGCAACAAGCCATAACGACCGAGTCAATGGATTCCAACTTTAGGTTTATGGGTGTGTGGAAAATCCGAAAGCGGCTGGCCATGATGCCAAACGCATTCTCCACAACCCTTCGTGCCCTTGACAAACGGTAGTTAAATATCCGTGTTTGCTCCGTCACACTTTTTTGGGGGTACGGTTTCAGCAGATTGGCATGCAGCGGGAAGGCTTCATCACCGACAAAAACAAAGTTGAGGTTGCCGGTTGTCTCTGTGTTGGGAGGCAGGTTCAGGTCACAATTGGTCAATCGCTCTCCAAAAAGTGTATGTTCTAACACTCCCCCATCTGAAACCCTGCCGTTCATGCCTACATCAACATTTATGAACTCGTAGTTTGCATTAACAAGGGCCATAAGGATTACACTAAAATAGCCCTTATAATTGTAAAAATAGGATCCACTTTTCGGCGGTTGGGTGATCCTCACATGTTTACCATCCAAAGCCCCCCCACAGTTTGGGAACTGCCAAAGCCTCTGAAAATCAGAGGCAATATTTTTCCACTCCGCCTCTGTTTTTGGAAACTGGATGTAGCTCCTGAGGCTTTGAACTATGGCATTGCATGTTTCAGGAATCAAACTGCTGAGCAGTGACAAAGAAACGGCAGAAGAAAATTGCAGATCTTTCAGTGATCGTCCGGTGGCCAGGAATCTCAGCGTCACGGTCAATCGTTCGTCTACCGGCACAGCAGCTCGCATTTTTGTATTTCTCCTTTCAATCAATGGCGTCACCCTGGCTAGTAAAAATTTGAAAGAGTCCTCTGACATCCGCAGATAGTTCTTGAAATCCTGAGGATTGTTCTCCTGCAGTTCTCTTACGAGCTGCATGTGTGAGAATTCGGACCTCTTCGCCAGCCACTCTCTGGTCCACATGCGCCGCTTTCTTTTGGACCGCCTCTCTTGCATCTGTGCCTCTTCATGTAGCCGACCAGCCTCCAACACCAAAGCAGCAGCCACAATAGCACGCTCTGCGCCGTTCATGATATACAAACTGCAACATAAAATAAAATCATTAGACGATTAGGTAACAAGAGCTTCAATTGTAGAAAGCCAACAAAATAATCAATAAAAGTATTACTCTACAAAACACCTTGCATGGTACTATTTAAATACATACCTGGCAAACAGAGTTGTTTTTTGATGAATAAAATGAATCCACTAATAAAAGCGCAATAGCGATTGCAATAGGGACGCCGAAGCAACCGCGTTGTGAAAGCCGTTTAAATATAAACGCTGTAGCGACTCACACTGGAACTTTGAAGCCAAACCGGTTAACATCCACTATGCATGGGAACAAAGTGTTGAATGAGGCGCTCCAGCGTTGTCTTTTATACCTTTGTCAGATACATTTCGCACATTGTGAGCGCTGTAAAGACCAATAGGGCAGAGGAGGCGTGGCCGGTAAATCACGCCTGTGTCGCTGAGCCATGCGTCGCTATCGACGTCGCTCGTCGTTTTTAACCCCTTCACCCCCAAGGGTGGTTTGCACGTTCATGACCGGGCCAATTTTTACAATTCTGACCACTGTACATTTATGTCATGTTGCCTTTGGAGAGCCCCTAATGTACCTAAACAGTGGAAACCCCCCACAAATGACCCCATTTTGAAAACTAGACCCACTAAGGAACTTATCTAGATGTGAGGTGAGCACTTTGAACCCCCAAGGGCTTCACTGAAGTTTATAATGCCAGGGCATGAAAATAAAAAAATCGTATTTTTTCCAGAAACATGATCAATTAGTCCCCAATTTTTTCATTTTCCCAAGGGTAACAGGAGAAATTGGACCCCAAAAGTTGTTTTCCAATTTGGCCTGAGTACGCTGACACCCCATATGTGGGAGAAAACTACTGTATGGACACACGTCTGGGCTCGGAAGGGAAGCAGTGACGTTTTGGAATGCAGACTTTGATGGAATGGTCTGCGGGTGTCATGTGCGTTTGGAGAGCCCCTGATGTACCTAAACTATTGAAACTCCCCACATGTGACCCCATTTTGGACACTAGACCCCCCACGGAACTTATCTAGATGTGTGGTGAGCACTTTGAACCCCCAAGTGTTTCACAGAAGTTTATAACACTCGGACGTGAAAATAAAAAAATCATTTTTTTCCACAAAAATGATATTTTTGCCCCCAATTTTTTATTTTCCTAAGGGTAACAGGAGAAATTGGACCCCAAAAATTGTTTTGCAATTTGTCCTGAGTAGGCTGATACCCTACATGTGGGGGTAAAACACTGTTTGGGCGCATGGCAGAGCTTGGAAGGGAAGGAGCACCATTTGACTTTTTCAACTCAGAATTGGCTGGAATTGAGATCAGATGCCATGTTGCATTTGGAGAGCCCCTGATGTGCCCAAACAGTGGAAACTCCCAATTATAACTCCAACCCTAACCCCAACACACCCCTAACCCTAATCTGAGCCCTAACCCTAGCCCTAACCCTAGCCCTAACCCTAGCCCTAACCCTAGCCCTAACCCTAACCCTAGCCCTAACCCTAGCCCTAACCCTAGCCCTAACCCTAAGGCTGTGTGCACACGCTGCGGATTTTGCTGCGGTTCCGCAGCAGTTTTGGCCGCTGCGGACCAGCAGCAGTTTTTGCTGCGGTGTACAGTACCATGATTCCCTATGGGAATCAAAAACCGCAGTGCAGACGGTGCGGAATTTTCTGCACGGATTATCTGCGGTTTTCAATCCGCAGAAAGAATTGACATGTCAATTCTTTCTGCGGATTCTCCTGCGGTTTGCCATCTCCTCTATTGAGGAGATGAAAAACCGCAGGACAAAACCGCAGAGCAATCCGCAGGTAAAACCGCAGGTCTTTTGACCTGCGGTTTCACCTGCGGATTTTACAAAATCTGCACGGGTGAATCCGCACCTAATCCGCAGCGTGTGCACACAGCCTTACCCTAACGGGAAAATGGAGATAAATACTTTTTTTTTAGTTTTATTATTTTTCCCTAACTAAGGGGGTGATAACGGGGGGTTTGACTTACTATTTATGGTGGTTTTTATGTTTGGCGGCTGTCAGACGCTAAAAGACGCTTTTTATTGTAAAATAGTTTTTGCATCACCACATATTGAGAGCTATAATTTTTCCGTATTTTGACCCACTGAGTCATGTGAGGTCTTATTTTTTGCGGGACGAGTTGACGTTTTTATTGGTACCATTTTCGGGCACGTGACATTTTTTGATCGCTTTTTATTCCTATTTTTGGGACGCAGAATGAACAAAAACCAGCGTTTCATGAATTTCTTTTGGGGGGGTGCGTTTACACCGTTCCGCGTGCGGTAAAATTGATAAAGCGGTTTTATTCTTCGGGTCAGTACGGTTACAGCGATACCTCATTTAGGTCTTTTTTTATGTTTTTGTCGGTTTTATGCAATGAAAACTATTTTATATAAAAAATAATTATTTTTGCATCGCTTTATTCTGTGAGCTATAACTTTTTTATTTTTTCGCTGATGATGCTGTATTGTGGCTCGTTTTTTGCGGGACAAGATGACGTTTTCAGCGGTACCATGGATATTTATATGCGTCTTTTTGATCGCGCGTTATTACACTTTTTGTTTGGCGGTATGATAATAAATCATTATTTTTTGCTTCGTTTTTTATTTTTATTTTTTAAGGGGTTCGCTTAAAGGGTTAACTAATGGGACAGTTTTATAGGGCTGGTCATTACGGACGCGGCGATACCTTATATGTGTACTTTTATTGTTTTTTTTTTTTATTATTTCCAAAAAATGGATTTCTTGGGGGAATATTTTTTTTTTTTTTTCTAATTTATTTGGCGATTTTTTTAAATTTATTTTTACATTTTTTTTTAATTTTTTTTTTACTTTATTACATAGTCCCAGGTGGGACATCACTGTCCTGTGACAGATCGCTGATCTGTCACATCACAGATCACTGTGACAGATCAGCAATCTGTCACAGGCATTGAAGCAGACTTCCTCTTGCCTGCGCTTTGCAGGCACTGAGGAAGCCAGCTTCCTCAGGTCCCCGAAGGCCCCCGTCGCCATCTTGGATTCGGGGGCCTGGAGGATAGGAGCCCCCCGCAGCAGCGCTGCACTTTGCGCTGCCGTGGGGGGCTCAGGGAAGCACGGAGGGAGCCCCCTCCCTCCCGATGCTTCCCTTTAACTCCCGGTACACCGCGATCATGTTTGATCGCGGTGTGCAAGGGGTTAACGTGTCGGGGGCGGTCCGTGACCGCCCCTGACACATAGTGCCGGGTGTCAGCTGTGATAATCAGCTGACACCCGGCCGCGATCAGCGGCGCTCACCACGTGGGCGCCGCTGATCGCGGTAGACGTACTATCCCGTCCACGGTCATACGGGCCCGGGTACCGTGGACGGGATAGTACGTCGGATGTCAGGAAGGGGTTAAGCTTCAAACACAACGATAATTACTGGACAGCGGGACGCCAGCGATGGAAAAATGTACCTGCACATTCGAGCATGATCAGCGATAGCCGACGGGGGGTCCGGTCGCCGCTACATTTCACACTTAGCGAGATCGCTAGCTTGATCGCTGTCGCGTCACAATATCGGTCACGCTTGAGCGATATCACTAGCGATCTCGCTTAGTGTAAAACCCCCTTATCCCTTAAGGAGATAACACTAGGGGCTAGAATATTTTTGATAGTGGGGGCCCTCCTAAAAATCACCCCCGGTTTCTGGTCTACTATCTTACTTAGGACTGGATCATTTAATATGATTTTCCAATGTTTTTCCAATATATTACGAATCTGATAATTTTGTACAGAAAAAGTAGTAATAAAATTCACATTATAATCATCCACATTATTCTGTACCTTACAAGAATTAATTATGTCCTTTTGAGTCAGATTTTTGACTGATTTATATGCTCTTTTTATCAGTCTAGACGGATAATTTCTTTCCCTAAATCGATTTTGTAAGACTTTGCTCCCCTCTTCAAAGGTTGTAGCCGAGGAACAATTTTTTCTAATCCTGGATTATTGGTTCAGAGGAATGTTTCTAAGCCAAGGTATATAATGACCACTCTCATAATGAACATAGCCATTGGCATCAACCTTCTTAAAATGATTACTGGTAAGAATCCTACCAGAATCATCTAAATAAATAATTAAATCCAGAAAAATTACGCTCTGTCTATCAATCTGTGGAATTAATTCTTTACCCCAACAATTACTGATCACTCCATCCAAAAATGTATAAACATCATTTCCTTCATTATTATAAATGACAATAATGTCATCTATAAAACGTTTATACAACACTATTTAGCCCCGAAATCACTATGGAGAATATGCCAGGACTTGAAGACAGCCATAAACAAATTTGCATAAGTAGGTGCTGCCCTCGAGCCCATGGCAGTCCCCCACGTCTGATGGTATATAGTATTTCCAAAATGGAAATAATTATTCTGTAATATGAAAGCCATACTCCTAACCAAAAATTTTTTTTGTGTTATAAGATAAGATAAGAAAATCCTTTAATCGTCCCACCATGGGGAAATTCAGAGCATTACAGCAGCAAGGCAGGAACAAATACAGATACAGATGCATAAAGGCATTACATTGACAGTAGGTAGGTACAAATACGAAGAAAAAAAAAAGATGTAACCGGACTATCACCACTTTGGATCTATCAGTTCTCTGTTTGGGTCGTTCTCCGTTTTGGACAGTGCTGGTTATACAGCCTAACTGCAGCAGGAAGGAAGGACTTTCGATAGCGCTCCCTCTCACATTTAAGATGAAGTAGCCGGTCACTGACAGTACTGCACATCTTTGTCACAGTCTCATGCATGGGATGGGAATCATTCTGCACCATGTAGCTCACCTTGGCCAGTATCCTCCTGTCGCCTACTTCCTGAACTGGGTCAAGGGGGCATCCCAGGTAAGAGCTGGCCCTTCTAATCAGTTTTTCCAGCCTATTCCTATCCCTGGTTGATATGCCACTACCTCAGCACGCCATACCAAAGAAGATGACTGATGCCACAACAGAGTTGAAGAAGGATGCAAGGAGTGCCCCTCTAACTCCGAAGGCTCTCAGCCTTCTGAGCAGATAAAGCCTGCTTTGGCCCTTCCTGTACACTGCATCCATTTGATGGGCCCAGTCAAAGCTTATTATTGAGGATCACACCAAGGTACTTATAGCTTTCGACTATCTCAATGTCATTTCCCTGAATGTTCACCACTACTGGTGGATTTATGCCCTTGCGAAAGTCCACCACCAATTCCTTGGTCTTCCCGGAATTAATCCTAAGGTGGTTCCTCTGACACCACTCCACAAAAACTTGGTTAGTAACTCTGTACTCTCTTTCATCTCCTCCTGTGATGAGGCCTACTATTTCAGAGTCATCAGAATACTTCTTCAAGTAGCAGCTAGATGAGTTGCACCTAAAATCCGCAGTGTAGAGTGTGAAGAGAAAAAGGGCAAGAACTGTACCTTGAGGTGCCCCTGTATTGCAGATCACTGTGTCTGACACACTGTCCCAAACCTTTACAAACTGAGGTCGGTTCGTGAGGTAGTTAAGGATCCAGGTGGAGAGTTGGAGGTCCACACCAACAAGGCCCAGCTTGTCTCTCAGTAGACCTGGCTGTATGGTGTTAAAAGCACTAGAGAAATCGAAGAACATTATTCTCACAGTGTTCCCAGGTTTCTCCAGGTGAGAGAGAGTCCTTTCTAGAAGGTGGATAATGGCATCATCCACACCAATGCCCGGTCTGTAGGCAAACTGGAGAGGGTCCATACCCGAGCTCACTAGAGGACGGAGACATGTGAGAACCAATCTCTCTAATACCTTCATCAGGTGTGATGTCAATGCTACAGGTCTATAGTCATTAAGGTCTTTCGGATAAGGTTTCTTCGGAACTGGTAACACACACGATAATTTCCACAGTTGTGGTACTATACCCATTCTCAGGCTCATATTGAACAGATATGTAATGATCTCACTCAGCTGGTGCCCGCAGGTTTTGATTAGCCTTGCATTGATGCCGTCAAACTCCTTCAGCCTTCAAAACTTTGATCTTATTCAGTTCTTTTGCAACCTGGGTACTTGTGAAGAACAGACCCTGGCTCAGTTGACAAGTTGCAGCAGGGGGTGAGGTTATTGTAGCAGAGAGGTGTGAATGGTATGCAGGGGCAGGAGCAGCCAGTGTGTGATTAAATCTGTTAAAGAATAGATTAAGTTCATTAAGTTCCTCCTTATCTACAACCATCCTGGAGACAGTCTTTCTATGCCCAGATATAGACTTTAGAACCTCCCAGACTTCATGAATCCTTTTCTGTGACAATTTCAGTTCAATCTTTCTCTTATAATTAGCCTTTCCCTGCCTGATTAGATTCTTCCGATCTTTCTGCACTTCTCTCAGCCTGCCCTTGTCACCTGATCTGAAGGCCAACTTCTTCTCTTTGAGAAGAGCCTTTATTCCGGGGCTGATCCATGGTTTGTTGTTAGAGAAGCACCTCACTACTTTTGTGGGCACCGTGTTGTCTACACAGAAATTAATGTAGTCCGTTATACAGAGTGTGAGACCATCCATGTCATCACCATAGGAATCTTGCAGCACTTCCCAAGTAGTTGTTTCAAAGCAGTCTCTCAGAGCATCATCACTCTCCTTAGTCCATATCCTGACTGTGCGAGTGACAGTGACCCCATAGATAAGGTCAACTCCCTATTGACATACATTTCAAAGCAAGACAGACCAATATTATGTTCAATGTTAGAATATAGCCCTGTAACATCCATAGTAATGAACACATATTCATCTTTCCACTAAATATCTTGAAGAATTTGTATAAGATGGGTAGAAAAATATTCAGAATTGAGAGTCCTCAGTGGTTGATACCTTTTAATGGCTAACTGAAAAGATGGTAACACATTGCAAGCTTTCGAGACTACTCAGGTCTCTTCATCAGACATTGACTAATACAACATCTAAAGAATCACATATATATGCACAAGACAGCACAGAAAAAATGCAATAGATAAGACAAGTGACGTGAAGCAGAATTATCATTATGGGATAAGGAGAAACATTAATATTGGACTAGTTCATAGATAAGGAGTCTGGATGTTTTATTGTCCTCTGATTGGGGTCTCCTAATATGTTGTGATGCCCCCACAAGGTCCTAGAAGCAAATTCCTTAATTGATGTAAAAAGACATAAATCCATGCAACACATTCATTCCAGCACTGAGAGTGTCAAAGGTCGTCATCAATTTATCAGGGCAAAAGCTTAGAACAAGGATGAATGCTCATCGTCACACAATAAGAGAAAAAAGAATGGATCTACCTGTGGCAAAACATTGTTGTATGCCTGATCACAACAACACCATGGATATGAAATTACTGGTATTGAAAAGTAACTTCAAGTCTCAGAGAGAGAGAAGAGTCTGTGAGTATAAATTGATGACGACCTTTGACACTCTCAGTGCTGGAATGAATGAGTCGCATGGATTTATGTCTTTTTACATCAATTAAGGAATTTGCTCCTAGGACCTTGTGGGGGCATCACAACACATTAGGAGACCCCAATCAGAGGACAATAAAACATCCAGACTCCTTATCTATGAACTAGTCCAATATTAATGTTTCTCCCTATCCCATAATGATAATTCTGCTTCACGTCACTTGTCTTATCTATTGCATTTTTTCTGTGCTGTCTTGTGCATATATATGTGATTCTTTAGATGTTGTATTAGTCAAAGCCTGATGAAGAGACCTGAGTAGTCTCGAAAGCTTGCAATGTGTTACCATCTTGTCAGTTAGCCATTAAAAGGTATCAACCACTGAGGACTCTCAATTCTGAATATTTTTCTATCCACTGGCTAACACGGTACAAAGATATACATCTTTCCTGTATAAGATGGGAAGAATCTCTAAGATAACGCCCCAACCTTTTTACAGAGTTATTTATGAATGAATCAACATAGGCAGCCAAATTAGAAGTTAATACATTAATCCCTGCAATAATGCGGCGCCCAGGGGGGGTTCAATAAATTCTTATATAATTTTAGTAGATGGTAATGTTATGGAAATATATATGTATATGTATTTCATATAGATCTCACTTGCCTGCTATAGGCTATATACTGCTATATACTTATGTACTGTTATATAAGTCATAAGCACACAGATACATACTCACAGTTTGAACTTTATAATCAGTGGCTAAAGATGACCTAACCCCATGAAGCCAGTCTGGGAAGCAGATGGTATCTTATGATAGCATTGTCTTGTGACATTTGTCCCAGACATACAGAAGAGGAAAATAGGCCAGATGGTCCAAGCCGATACAGGAGTCTTGCTGACATCACAAGTAAATCATCTAATTTCCAAGTAACCCCAAGCCGGACACCCATATATGTCCATGTATTTAAACTGACCAATTAGATAAGAAGTTCAGCCTTTATGTTAATGAGTAACCACTCCTTTCTGTACGAACTGATAAAACCAAGTATATTCAATAAAACCAGCAGAGTTTTGCTGGAATGGATTGCTGCTAACCAGGTGTGGTGTCTTTCCTTCCTTGAGCGCTCAAATAAGACTCTGTCTAATTAGGACAGGCCACAGCACGCACAAGGGTATATCTACCCATATACATTTCTACATCAGTAATATATAGCCATAGAAGGATTTTTTATATCAAGATAATCTTTCTCATTCTTATTTAAAATCCCAGCTTTATCAGCATATCTAATCAGTTCCCTATAATTCTTAACTGCATTGTCATACTAATCTATACTAGAGAATAGAGTTGAGCGAAACGGGTCGAACAATTTCAAAAGTCGCCGACTTTTGGCAAAGTCGGGTTTCATGAAACGAAACCCGACCCTAGGATGAGGTCGGCCACGAGGTCGGCGACTTACGCGCCAAAGTCGCGTTTCAAAAGTTTGTTTAGCGCTCTTTTTCAGCCAATCAGGATCCACGGACACTGTGGGCAACGTGATGACATAGGCAGGGGTCGCCACCAACTTTCAGAAGGGCATGCAAGTGATTGGCTTGCTTTGGTGGGCGTCACAGGGATTATAAAAGGGCGTGCACGCCGACTGCCATCTTACTTCTGCCGATCTTAGCATAGGGAGAGGTTGCTGATTTTGTAGGGAGAGCATTAGGCAGGGAAGAAGACAAAAAAACTGCTTCTGCTGCTAGCGATTTTGCCTGTACAACACACCAGTCACTGTGTGTGCAGTGCAAGGGGAGGCTATATTGTGGTGGATCAGCGGTGTTGGTTGTTAGGCTGCCTTCTAAGGCTTCCTGACAGCTGCATTGCTGTTTCCCCACTGCTCTGCAAACTGCTTTTTTAAAAGCAATCCCAATTTTTTTTTTGTCCTGCTAAGGTACTGAGCGTGCATTTGTTCACACCATACAGCGGTGTACGCTCCTCACACAGTACCGTGTAACGGCTGTTATCACAGCCACAGTGAAGCTATCTGTGTGTCACTGTGGAAGGATAAGTGGAGGACTTGTTCCGTTCTTACAGACCTACACTCTATGGAGATTCCTATTCTGCCCAATTCTACAATTCACTTTTTTCACACCTGTGCCATC
Source organism: Dendrobates tinctorius (assembly GCF_039654945.1). Classification (NCBI taxonomy): domain Eukaryota; kingdom Metazoa; phylum Chordata; class Amphibia; order Anura; family Dendrobatidae; genus Dendrobates; species Dendrobates tinctorius. The sequence continues at coordinate 3,316,919 of NW_027361844.1, read as the reverse complement.
GAGCCTGTGACATAGCGCTCTGATATTCAGTGGGCCTCACACAATCCAAAAGTGTCCAGTGTCCACAAGTGTCTGCAGAAATTCAAAATCTCCCATATCCTGTAGTCACTTTTTTCACACCTGCTGCATCGAGCCTGTGACATAGCGCTCTGATATTCATTGGGCCTCACACAATCCAAAAGTGTCCAGTGTCTGCAGAAATTCAAAATCTCCCTTATCCTGTAGTCACTTTTTTCACACCTGCTGCATCGAGCCTGTGACATAGCGCTCTGATATTCATTGGGCCTCACACAATCCAAAAGTGTCCAGTGTCCACAAGTGTCTGCAGAAATTCAAAATCTCCCTTATCCTGTAGTCACTTTTTTCACACCTGTGACATCGAGCCTGTGACATAGCGCTGTGATATTCAGTGGGCCTCACACAATCCAAGTGTTCAGTGTCCACAAGTGTCTGCAGAAATTTAAAATCTCGCTTATCCTGTAGTCAATTTTTTCACACCTGTGCCATCGAGCCTGTGACATAGCGCTGTGATATTCAGTGGGCCTCACACAATCCAAGTGTCCAGTGTCCACAAGTGTCTGCAGAAATTCAAAATCTCCCAGAAATTCAAAATCTCCCTTATTCTGTAGTCACTTTTTTCACACCTGTGCCATCGAGCCTGTGACATAGCACTGTGATATTCAGTGGGCCTCACACAATCCAAGTGTCCAGTGTCCACAAGTGTCTGCAGAAATTCAAAATCTCCCTTATCCTGTAGTCACTTTTTTCACACCTGTGCCATCGAGCCTGTGACATAGCACTGTGATATTCAGTGGGCCTCACACAATCCAAGTGTCCAGTGTCCACAAGTGTCTGCAGAAATTCAAAATCTCCCAGAAATTCAAAATCTCCCTTATCCTGTAGTCACTTTTTTCACACCTGTGCCATCGAGCCTGTGACATAGCACTGTGATATTCAGTGGGCCTCACACAATCCAAGCGTCCAGTGTCCACAAGTGTCTGCAGAAATTCAAAATCTCCCTTATCCTGTAGTCACTTTTTTCACACCTGTGCCATCGAGCCTGTGACATAGCACTGTGATATTCAGTGGGCCTCACACAATCCAAGTGTCCAGTGTCCACAAGTGTCTGCAGAAATTCAAAATCTCCCTTATCCTGTAGTCACTTTTTTCACACCTGTGCCATCGAGCCTGTGACATAGCACTGTGATATTCAGTGGGCCTCACACAATCCAAGCGTCCAGTGTCCACAAGTGTCTGCAGAAATTCAAAATCTCCCTTATCCTGTAGTCACTTTTTTCACACCTGTGCCATCGAGCCTGTGACATAGCACTGTGATATTCAGTGGGCCTCACACAATCCAAGTGTCCAGTGTCCACAAGTGTCTGCAGAAATTCAAAATCTCCCTTATCCTGTAGTCACTTTTTTCACACCTGTGCCATCGAGCCTGTGACATAGCACTGTGATATTCAGTGGGCCTCACACAATCCAAGTGTCCAGTGTCCACAAGTGTCTGCAGAAATTCAAAATCTCCCAGAAATTCAAAATCTCCCTTATCCTGTAGTCACTTTTTTCACACCTGTGCCATCGAGCCTGTGACATAGCGCTGTGATATTCAGTGGGCCTCACACAATCCAAGTGTCCAGTGTCCACAAGTGTCTGCAGAAATTCAAAATCTCCCAGAAATTCAAAATCTCCCTTATCCTGTAGTCACTTTTTTCACACCTGTGCCATCGAGCCTGTGACATAGCGCTGTGATATTCAGTGGGCCTCACACAATCCAAGTGTCCAGTGTCCACAAGTGTCTGCAGAAAATCTAAATCTCCCCTGTCCTATAGACACCTTGTACCTTGTTTTACATTACTATATAGTTTGTAGGATTTTGTCTACATTTCTACCAAAAATGAGGAAGGCTGGTGGAAGAGGCCGTGGAATTGGGCGGGGGTTGGCAGCTGGTAATGATGGTGTTGGTGGTGGATCTGATGGTAGTGGCAAAAGCAAAATAGGACCGAATGCAGGAGGTGTTGAGCCTGCGTCATCGTCTGGCTCCATAAGGCTTCGAAGGCTTAGTTTTCTAGGAGTTGGCAAACCGCTTTTAACGCCAGAGCATCAGGAAAAAGTTTTGTCTTACATTGCTGACTCAGCCTCCAGCTCTATTGCCTCCTCTTCTTCAGTTGTAAAAAGTAAAAGCACTGAGTCGTCATTGGAGGCTCATGTTCATGAACCACACCTTTCCTTGTGTCCTTCACCACAACCAAGATTGAAGGATGACGCAGGCCATACTACTGATTACTCCATGGAGCTGTTTTCACATACCATGCCTGGATTATCAAGTGAAATGGTGAATTACCCAGGACAAGATGAATCTGACATGGAGTGCACTGATGCACAGCCGCTGATAGATGATTCTGCTGGTACATTCACTCAGAGCACTACATTGTCCTCGCAGTGTACAGAGCCAGATTCTGACCCTGATGAGACTCAGGTGCCCCTTCCCGCACACTATACCACCATACACGGTGACACAGAGGAAGGTGCACATGACATTGAAGAGGAGGTGATGGATGACCCAGTTGTTGACCCAGATTGGCATCCATTGGGGGAAGAGGGTGCTGCTTCCAATAGCTCAGATGAGGAGCATCCACAGCAGACATCAACATCGCAACAGCTGTTATCTGGCAGGCCCGGAGCACTCCAAAGACAGGTTCCAAAAATCAAAAGAGTTGCTGGACAGCTTGTCCAGAGGGTCAAAACATCACAGCGTGCTAGGCCACAAAATGTCTGCCAAAGTAGGAAGAGTGCAGTGTGGCTCTTTTTTGAACAAAATCCTCATGATCAGACCAAGGTTATCTGTAAGAAGTGCGCAAAGACCTTTAGCCGAGGGAAAAATCTGAAAAATTTGAATACCAGTTGCATGCTTAGACATTTAACCAGCCTGCACTTGCAAGTGTGGACACAACACCAAACCTCAAGAGCCACATGTGCAACTGATCACAAAGAAGGCAGTCAGCAACGCTACATTGTTTCCCCCACTGTAAGCCCACCGGTTAGCACAGCAGCAAATGTTGAGGTGTCGTTGCAAGGCCAAAGCAGTCAGGGAATCCCACTGTTATATCAACGAAATACTGAATCTAGGCCATCAGAAAGAACACCAACTCCATCACCATCATCAACCCTCTCTCAGTCCGCCCTGTCCACCGCTACTTCCACCATATGCAGCTCTCAAGTCCAGCTCACCCTCCCAGACACTATGAGTAGGTCAAGAAAGTACTCAGTCTCTCATCCGCGTACACTGGGTTTGAACGCCCACATTGCCAAACTAATCTCGTTTGAGATGATGCCCTATCGGTTGGTGGAAAGCACAGCTTTCCGCGAACTCATGGCCTATGCAGTACCACGCTATGGCAAAGTATAATGAGGAGCCAACAGTCAGAAAGAACCCATAAAAAAATAGTATTTTATTAATTTACATCATAAAATGACACAGATTAACATGAAAAGGGGGGATGTCAAGGCATACAAAATAGCAACAATAGGCCATGCGTGCTGTCAACAGGATTCAGGATTCTAAGGTAAAAAGAATAAAGGGAATCCCTACCGATCATGTATCAGATAGCCCAGAAAAGTCTCATTATTGTATAGCAGTGTAAATTATTATAAATTATTAGTCATACAACCATCATAAAAAACTAGTGACACATGATGGGAATTGTCTCATATATAATCACAAATCGCCGCAGTAAGCCTGGCAGTCATCTAGAAGCTATAGAAATGTAAAGAGCGCCAGTGCACATTGCCAACTCTATGGACCAACCAGGCTCACTGCAGGTAAGCGAATAGGGAACCAAAACATAACATGCGTAAGAGAATGACAGCATTACCTGAATAGAGACAGACACGCAGGCCAGACCCCTAGAGGGATAATTTTACCATGTACTTTGTTTAGTCTTGGTCATATATATATATATTATTCATATCACAATCTTACTATAGTACCACGCTATGACCTACCCAGTCGCCACTTCTTCTCTCGCAAAGCCATCCCAGCCCTCCACCATCATGTGAAAGACCGCATTGTCCATGCACTCAAGCAGTCAGTGAGTGGAAAGGTGCACCTCACAACTGATGCATGGTCCAGTCGGCATGGCCAGGGCCGTTACGTGTCCATCACTGCGCACTGGGTTAATGTGGTGGATGCAGGGTCCACAGGGGACAGCGGTGGTGGGACAGTGCTGCCTAGCCCACGGTATAGGAAACAGTTGGCTGTAGGCGTTCCACCCTCCTCCTCCTCCTCCAGAAGCGAAAGCTCGTCCACAGAGCGCAGTCGTACGAGCACTCCATCTGCAGCTGCCACTGTTGCACACGAGGTGTCCCCCTATCGAGCAGCTAGTGGAAAGCGTCAGTAGGCTGTGTTGCAGATGATGTGTTTGGGCGACAGACACACCGCCGAGGTGCTGGCCGAGTACTTGAAGCGACAAACTGAGTCATGGCTGGGCAGTGTACATCTTGAGGCAGGCAAGGTAGTTAGTGATAACGGCCGTAATTTTGTGGCAGCCATAGCCCTTTCAAAACTCAGCCACATACCTTGCTTGGCTCACACCTTGAACCTGGTGGTGCAGTGCTTCCTCAAAAATTATCCGGAGTTAACAGCCCTGCTCCATAAGGTGCGAAGACTGTGCGCGCACATCCGCCGGTCGCCTGTACACTCCGTTCTTATGCAGAAGCTGCAGCGATTGCTCCACCTTCCCAACCACCGCCTCATTATCGACATTGCAACAAGGTGGAACTCCACCCTGCACATGGTGGAGCGGCTGTGCGAGCAGAGGCAGGCCATAATGCATTTGTGGGAGGATACACGGCCAGGCACTTTGAGAGCAGACATGGAGTTGACAGGTGTGCAGTGGTCGAAGCTGAAAGACCTCTGTAAAGTCCTTCAGTGTTTTGAGGAATGCACACGGCTGGTAAGCGCAGACGGCGCCATCCTAAGCATGAGCATCCCACTTATGCATCTGCTCATGCAAACTTTGACGCACCTTAAGGAGCAGGCGTCTGCAGCCAATGTTGACGAGGAGGAAGAGGTGGAGGGAATCCTTGATGACATTCAGCCATTGTCTGCTCAGGGACCTCTCCTGGATGAGTTGGAGGAAGAAGAGGAGGAGGAGGATGATGATGGGGATGATTACTTAGGGGTGGAGGATGCATCTTGTGGGGCAAGTGAAAATGTTGGCGTGGCAAGGTCTGGTACAGGGTTTGTGCGTGACTGGAGGGATGTGGATTTGCCAGAAAGTGCTCCTCCAACCAGCACTCGCAGTGCATCATTGACACCGGGAACATTGGCCCACATGTCAGATTATGCCTTGCGGATCCTAAAAAGGGACCCCCGCATTGCCAAAATGATGAACGATGACGACTACTGGTTGGCCAGCATCCTGGATCCACGCTATAAAGGCAAAATACAAAACATCATGCCACAGGAGAACCTTGACCTAATATTGGCTAATAAACAAGCAACTCTGGTAAATCGGTTGCTTGAGGCATTCCTAGCACACAGCAGCGGTGATGGTTCTCACACGAGCCGTACGGGCCGGGGGCAGTTTGGCAGAGGTGTTCATGGTGCACACAGCAGAAGTGGCGTTGGAGACAGGGGTTTCATGACAATGTTGTGGACTGATTTTTCAAGTACCGCTCACACAACTGGTAATACAGCATCGATGGAAAGTGACAGGAGACAGCAGTTGTCAACTATGGTTACAAACTACTTTTCCTCTCATATCGATGTTCTTCCACACAGGTCATTCCCCTTTGACTATTGGGCTGCTAAACTGGACACCTGGCCTGAATTGGCACAATATGCCTTACAGGAGCTCGCTTGCCCAGCTGCAAGTGTGCTATCGGAAAGAGTCTTCAGTGCAGCTGGATCAATTCTGACAGAAAAAAGGACCCGTCTGTCAACCCAAAATGTGGATGATCTAACCTTCATTAAAATGAACCATGCATGGGTTTCCAAGGATTTTGTCCCACCTTCCCCTGATGACACATAGGGTGACAGAAAAATGGCTTGCTTTGGTCCACCTCTTCCTGGGACTTGACCTCTTTCGCCTTTTGCATCAGCTGAATGTCCAACATCAACATATGCCACTTTCTAAAACTCCCTAACTGTGCTGCCTCCCCCCCATGGCCGGGGTCACCACCTAGTGCACGACACCGTGCGAGTGCCGTTGCCCTGGACAGGTGGCTAGGCCGACTCTTGGGCGCGGGCACTGGCACAGGCTCCCTCATAGTGCAATCAAGTGTCTCTGACGGTGGTGGTGCACACCCGCCGTCAGACACACTGCCGTAATATGAGGGGCCCAGTGCAAGTACCGACGCCCACGAGTGGGCCCCCCTTGCTTGGGCAGGGCCCCAGCATTTGCAATCTTTACCTCTCCCTGCTCCTCCGCTGTGTAGTCTGGCCATCAAATCCATACTGTGCCTGACACCGTCTGAGCCTGCCTCCTGATGTATAGACATATCTTTTGAATGTGTACGCTATCCATACATGTTATCCTGGGATACGGTACCCTTTCTCACCTTTGTGCAATCACTTGCAAGCCATACTGGGCCTTACACCGTCTGAGCCTGCCTCCTGATGTATAGACATATCTTTTGAATATGTACGCTATCCATACATGTTATCCGGGGATACGGTACCCTTTCTCACCTTTGTGCAATCACTTGCAAGCCATACTGGGCCTTACACCGTCTGAGCCTGCCTCCTGATGTATAGACATATCTTTTGAATGTGTACGCTATCCATACATGTTATCCGGGATACGGTACCCTTTCTCACCTTTGTGCAATCACGTGCAAGCCATATTGGGCCTAACACCGTCTGAGCCTGCCTCCTGATGTATAGACATATCTTTTGAATGTGTACGCTATCCATACATGTTATCCGGGGATACGGTACCCTTTCTCACCTTTGTGCAATCACGTGTAACCCATACTGGGCGTGAGAACGGCTGGCGAGCTGTTAAGCAAGCTACAGCACCTGTGGTTTGCACACGTAAGTTTTTCATTTTTTTCAGGAATGACGGTTAGGCCTAATTCCGGAACTGCGGTTGACCTGCACTTACTGGGAAATCATCGTTCGCGAGTAATAATTGTAATCAGTGATCCCCATCACTAACGTTGTTCAGCGGGTTATCTGCACCTGTAAGCGACAAACGCTGGCCTTTTCAGTGTAGCGCACATGCAGCCACGGACATGTAAGGGCATGACACACCAGTTATTGGCCAATCTCATGTGCCAGAGCCTCACGTGTCCCTCTAGTAAGCCGGACTCGGACCGCGGGGCATGACGGAGTCTCGTTCGTTAACGGAATTAAGCTTGCAATGTGTGCATCTGTTCTGTAACTGGCATGGCTGAGGTTGCCCGTGTTGAGTCAAATTACGCCGTAGGCTCCACTCCTGGTGGTGCCCTTCTGGACATTCCTTTAAGGTTCAGCTTTGCAACCATACTGCCCACGTAAAACAAACACTTTGCCTTCATGAACGCTGTTTGGATGGTCATGACTCGTGAGAATAATGCCGCCCAATCAGTTAACCTGCTAGAGAGATCCTTCGTTGCTCCCAAGCATGACATCACACTCCCTAGGAGGAAGGTAATGCCACTGTGGCGACCGTACTCCTGGGGGCGACACAAGTGCACTGATGCCCAGCCACTGCTCGATGAATCTGCTGGTACATTGACCCAGACCACTACATTCCCCTCGCACGCTACCCGGCCTGAATCTGACCCTGATGAAACTCAGGTTACCCTTCCCATATACAGTTCCATCTTACACGGTGACAAAGAGGAAGCTGCAGATGAAAGTGCAGGTTCGGCCCACCTGCCATCAGACACACCACCGTACTATCAGGGGCCCTGTGCAAGTGCCGTCGCCAACGAGTGGGCCCCCCCTGCTTGCTCAGGATCACAGCACTTGCAAGGTTGAAATACTGTGCAGTGAGATGGAAGATGGGAACGACGAGGAGTCCAGACTAGTACAGGGATTCCCTAGCGAGGAGACTTATTTCATTGTTTTCAATGTTGGGACAGCAATTTTTGGGGAGCACTATACTCTGGAGAATGATAGATGGGGCCCACCATACACTGGAACATTCCAAAGGTGGACATCAGACACTGGAGCAGCATTTACAGGGCCCATTATACACTAGAGCATTAGAAACGGGGCTCATTATGTTTGGAGCATTATTTGGGCCCATAAGAAAGTGGAGCTTCATCCATGGGGACCAACATATACTGTAGCATTATGTGGAGCTCATCATATACTGTTTCAAACATTATATGGGACCAATGATTCTGTATGGAGAAATAGATGGGCCTCGTCATGAGATGTAAAAAGTGAAGTATTTTTCATTGTACTATACCGCTATTTCTCTGCCGTATCGGAGCATGATGAGTTGTGGTATTATGTGTTAAAGGGGCGCTCTTTCGCCCAGGGCACATGAAAACCTGGAGCCAGCCCTACCCCCCCACAACTTTAGCCAAATAACCCCCATTTTTCAGTGCGTAACTTGTATTATGAAGTTAATTAAGGTTGACCAGCTTAAGTAAGAAGAATTGATGCTTTTGGCATTCAAATGAGCACTGTAGGTGTGTTTCCTGTCCTCCTCTCACTGCCGACTTTTATTCCCCATTGACTTACATTGGGTTTCGTGTTTCGGGACGACCCCGACTTTTCCCTATAATCGGCTGATCTTGCTCGACCCGACTTTTGGAAAAGTCGGGTTTCACGAAACGAAACTCGACCATAAAAAACCAAAAGTCGCTCAACTCTACTAGAGACGGCATATGTGTTACCATCCGACAAGATTCGATTAGCTTCTATTAAATACACATTTAAATCCTGTATGACAACACCATCCCCCTTATCAGCAGATCTAATCACTATATTGGGATCATTTCTCAATTATATCAAACCTCTTACTTCTGCAGGTGAAAGGTTACTCATGCTCCTCCTTTTCAAATTAAGGGATTCAAAATCCTTCAAAACCAGATCAGTAAAAGTTTTTAAATGGTGGCCCTTATTATGAACAGGGTAAAAATTAGATTTACCCCGGAGTTGAGAGTGAACTACCCCATCTCCTTTACTCCCCATAAGTCCTCCCTTAGTGGGATTAATTGCGAACTGACGCTTAAGAGTTAATTTTCTCACAAAATGTTTTAAATCTATAAATAAATCAATATCTCTAGAAGTGTTCTCTGGGCAAAAAGATAATCCCTTATTAAGAATCAAAATTTCTCCCTCTGTGAGGATATGCTTAGAAGAATTAAAAATATTACCAATTCTCACAACACCCTGTTCGAAAGTACGCCTCACATCAATGTTCGTAATCTCAGAACACCTGTTTTTCCTTAAAGCGGTCCTGATTTTATGTTTTTCGATTTTTTTTATTTTTACTTTTTCCTCGAGTTCCCCTCCTACATTTTTTCTTTTTTGTGGTTTTGATGTAAGATATCTTATCATTGTGTTTTTTTGTTCCGTGATCTTGGGTAAAAAAGACACAGATGCTGATCTGGAGGCGGAGTTATCTATTATTATATTCCCCTTTTATGTCAAATCACAAACACTCCTTTTTTTATTATTTTCACTAAATCCATTATTAGGATCCACAACCTTAGTATTTGATACAATTTCAGAACTACTATCTGAGATAGGAACAAGAGTAGAATGTGGAATATTGTCCACCTCACCTTCATCAAATAAGGGGAGATCCAGAATATTAGACTCTCCCACCATTTCTTCAGCTGCTAAAGAGATAAGTATATCAAGGGGGCTAGAATGACAAACAGTATTTAAATCTAAAAGTCTATCTTTTTTGATTTTATCCATTTGCTGTTTCACTTGCTCCAATTGTTTATCTATATCTGGAGGAGACAAAACGATATCCCCCTTACCATTCCCAGGAGTAGTATCCTGAGAAAAAAACTCCTTTGTAACCCGCTCATCCTCAATATTAATAACTGAACGAGTAAAATTATCAGATACAAGCTTATCAGACTTTTTCTTAACTTTCATAATCTCCTTATGATTTATTCTACTATTACCAACAATAGTGGCAGTTGGAGTGCTTCCAGACCTAATTGTATCAGGAACAACTCTATCCTGTATCTTTATATAATTCCTCCCCTCTAATATCAAAGGTGGGGCTAATGCCAAATCTTTCAACGGTAGTGTAGAAGATCCCACTGGCTTATTAAACTCCTTCCTAATTTTTTTAAAATCATCTCTATCCCGCTGTAATTTCTTAGACTTGCGTACAATTATATCTTATTCCAATTTGAGTATTCGAGCTGCTATATCAGAATTTAACCTGTTGAATTCTGGATGCGTACTATACACCAGAAGTTCCTTTGATAAATTCATAATTTTCTCAACAAATGCATCTGCTAGGACAATTCTCTTCTTAAATAAACACCCTATTAAATTAAACATACATTCTCTTAATGAAGCCTCCCACTCTTCAGTGAATCTAACATCTTGAGGGAATGGGGATCTACGGTAAACCCTCAAACCCCTCGGGCAAATTTTTTCATCCATATAAATAGATAAAAACCGTGCATCAAGTTGATAATGTAATTCATCCTTTCACAAGTCCTCAAACTTGTTAAATTTCCTCTTCATAATTATAGTCTCTTCCTTGGAAAAAATTGATTCACGTTCCTCATCCTTATTTTCATATAGACTGCCCAGTCCAATAGTCTGTATAATAAGTCTTTCCCTTGAAGACAATCTATGTTGGAAATAATCCATGATAAACACCTAAGTGCTGCTTTCCCAAGATTGGGGGTCAGGTAGAAAGCCCTCCGTAAATCTAGAAAAAACAAAAATAGCAAGCGCACATAGGGTGTATCGTCTATTTCAAAACCGCAGCAGTACGCCCAATTTGTTAGATTCACCTGCTGGAGTTGTGCGAGTCACAACAAACTGGGAATCACTCAAGAATATCCGGTCATCGCTGGTATCCCGCTAATAATAAGGAGATCCAAAAGAGTAAAAAGAGCTGGGCTTTCAAAACGGCGCTGACCAGAAACACACCTTCCGTGGTAGATATAGTAAAAAACTTATTTAATAAGCCTACGCGTTTTGTGTGGTTTAGTCCACTGTGTTTTATGCGCATACATCCACATACGTCCTGCATACCTATCTTTCACATGGGGTACGCAGGGACATGCATTTGTATGCGTTCAGGTGCATTTGTCTATGGTTGCGTCTTTTCGCGGTATGCGGCGGGGCTCGCCGAACGCATCTTGTTGCATTTTTTGAGGCATCAAATATCCGCAGTCATCCGCTTGCGGATGATGTGCGTAAAAAAACTGCATTACTGGCTATTTAAACACATGCGTACGCAACGACATGCGTACGCTTTGTGTTTGTGTACACAAGAATTTACATAAGACACGCTCATTGGGCGTGGCTTGTGTAAATTCAGAAATTTGCTGGGAAAATAGCACTTGCCTATCGTCCGCAAACGCATGCATGCGTTTTTGCATGCGTTTGCGGTTGCGGATGATACGCTGCGGACTCAACTGCAAATGTGAACCTAGCCTCAGACCAGTCTTCCTATAGCTCTTCAGTGCTGTTTATGATCACTGCACAGTCGGCAGCTGAAAAAGTAAATGTATCAGCAGGAGGAAAGAAATCTACAAAGGTGAAGAGCTGTGTGGTTCACTGACAAATTTGACTTCCTGATCATTTTAGGATGTCACTTGCTGTATTTTTCCCAGCAACCCCAGTTGGGGATGAAACCAGCAGTTCTATCTTTAAAGAAGTTCAAGATACAATATCTCCAAAGGCTTCCTACAGTAAAATAACGTGAACAGCACGTAGGAAAATAAAGTAATGAAAGATATAAGAACAGCTGACACCAGTGTGGTAGCACCCACCACCGGTGACCAAAAATTGAAAGGGGAATCTACATTGTAAACTTTTTATTCAAGGCAAGATGTGAAAAAAAATCTCTGCTCCTGGGGAAGGTTTATACCCGCTAATATACAAGTAAATACGCTTGCGCACAAGCACCGACACCCGCCTGTTGTTTATATACTGTATACTCTTGTTATGAAATTTGGGAATTTCTTGGAACAAATATACCGTATATATTCATTTAGCTATTTTATTCAAAGTTTTGGCTAAGAAAAATGGTAACCAAATGCAAAACATGAGCAATTCACAAAGATAGTTCCCTAGAGGTTCTATGACTTCATGATCTAAATATACTCATATTGTTAAGACTATACACGTGCCTATATTTTTGGGCATGGATTAGAGTTGAGCGGATCGGGTCAAAAAATTTCAAAAGTCGCCGACTTTTAGTAAAGTCAGGTTTCATGAAACGAAACCCGACCCTAGGGTGAGGTCGGCTACGAGCTCGGCGACTTTAGCGCCAATGTCACGTTTCAAAAGTTTGTTTTCCGCCCTTTTTCAGCCAATCAGGATCCACGGACACTGTGGGCAACGTGATGACATAGGCAGGGGTCACCACCATCTTTGAGAAGGGCAAGCAAGTGATTGGCTTGCTTTGGGGGGCGTCACAGGGGGTATAAAAGGGCGTGCACGCCGACCGCCATGTTACTCATGCTGATCTCAGAATAGGGAGAGCTGCTGCTGCTGCTGATTCTGTAGGGAGAGCGTTAGGCAGGGAAGAAGACACCAAAAACTGCTTCTGCTGCTAGCGATTTTGCCTGTACAACACACCAGTCACTGTGTGTGCAGTGCAAGTGGAGGCTATATTGTGCTGTATCAGCTGTGTTGGTTGTTAGGCTGCCTTATAAGGCTTCCTGATAGCTGCATTGCTGGTTTCCCACTGCTCTGCAAGCTGCTTTTTTAAAAGCAATCCAAATTTTTTTTTTGTCTTGGTGAGGTACTGAGCATGCATTTTTTCACACCATACAGCGGAGTACGCTCCTCACACAGTACCGTGTAACGGCTGTTATCACGGCCACAGTGAAGCTATCTGTGTGTCACTCTGTAAGAATAAGTCAAGGACATGTTCCTTTCTTACAGACCTACACCTTCTAGTTTTGTCTGCTTTTCAAACAGTTAAGTATATTTGCTGTTTGATCACATTCAAAACTATAGAGAGACAGCGTGTGTCAGTCCGTATACTTAAAAAACACGGAGCTTGACAATTTTACGGACACCGGACAGCGGTGTACGTGCACGCTCCTCTCTCAGTACCATGTAACGGCTGTTATCACGGCCACAGCGAAGCTATCTGTGTGTCACTCTGTAAGAATAAGTCGAGGACATCTCTAGGGAGATTCCTATTCTACCCAATTCTATATACACCTTGTAGTTTGTCATACACTAGCCAATTTCTGCCTGTGACATAGCGGTGTGATAGTCACTGGGCCTCACACAATCCAACAGTGTCCACAAGTGTGTTCAGAAATTCTACATCTCCCCTGTCCTATTGTGACATTTTTCACACCTGCGACATTGAGCCTGTGACATAGCAGTGTGATATTCACTGGGCCTCACACAATCTAACAGTGTCCACAAGTGTGTTCAGAAATTCTACATCTCCCCTGTCCAATAGTGACATTTTTCACACCTGTGACATTGAGCCTGTGACATAGCGGTGTGATATTAACTGGGCCTCACACAATCCAACAGTGTCCACAAGTGTGTTCAGAAATTCTACATCTCCCCTGTCCTATAGTGACATTTTTCACACCTGCGACATTGAGACTGTGACATAGTGGTGTGATATTAACTGGGCCTCACACAACAGTGCCCACAAGTGTGTTCAGAAATTCTACATCTCCCCTGTCCTATAGTGATATTTTTCACACCTGCGACATTGAGCCTGTGACATAGCGGTGTGATATTAACTGGGCCTCACACAATCCAACAGTGTCCACAAGTGTGTTCAGAAATTCTACATCTCCCCTGTCCTATATACACCTTGTACCTTGTTTTACATTACTATATAGTTTGTGGGATTTTGTGTACATTTTTACCAAAAATGAGGAAGGCTGGTGGAAGAGGCCGTGGAATTGGGCGGGGGTTGCCAGCTGGTAATGATGGTGTTTGTGGTGGATCTGATGGTAGTGGCAAAAGCAAAATAGGACCGAATGCAGGAGGTGTTGAGCCTGAGTCATCGTCTGGCTCCACAAGGCCTCGAAGGCTTAGTTTTCTAGGAGTTGGCAAACTGCTTTTAAAGCCAGAGCATCAGGAAAAAGTTTTGGATTACATTGCTGACTCAGCCTCCAGCTCTATCGCCTCCTCTTCTGACGTTGTAAAAAATAAAAGCACTGAGTCGTCATTGGAGGGTCATGTTCATGAACCACACCTTTCCTTGTGTCCTTCACCCCAACCAAGATTGAAGGATGACGCAAGCCATACAACTGATTACTCCATGGAGCTGTTTTCACATACCATGCCTGGGTTATCAGGTGAAATGGTGAATTACCCAGGCCAAGATGAATCTGACATGGAGTGCACTGATGCACAGTCACTGATAGATGATTCTGCTGGTACATTCAGTCAGAGCACTACATTGTCCTCGCAGTGTAATGAGCCAGATTCTGATCCTGATGAGACTCAGGTGCCCCTTCCCGCATACTATACCACCATACACGGTGACACAGAGGAAGGTGCACATGACATTGAAGAGGAGGTGATGGATGACCAAGTTGATGACCCAGATTGGCATCCATTGGGGGAAGAGGGTGCTGCTTCCAATAGCTCAGATGAGGAGAAGGAGCATTCACAGCAGACATCAACATCGCAACAGCTGTTATCTGGCAGGCCCGGAGCACTCCAAAGACAGGTTCCAAAAATCAAAAGAGTTGCTGGACAGCTTGTCCAGACGGTGAAAATAGCACAGCGTGCTAGGCCGCAAAATGTCTTCCAAAGTAGGAAGAGTGCAGTGTGGCACTTTTTTGAACAAAATCCTCATGATCAGGCCAAGGTTATCTGTAAGAAGTGCGCAAAGACCTTTAGCCGAGGGAAAAATCTGAAAAATTTGAATACCAGTTGCATGCTTAGACATTTAACCAGCATGCACATGAAAGCGTGGACACAACACCAAACCTCAAGTACCACATGTGCAACTGATCACAAAGAAGGTAGTCAGCAACGCTACATTGCTTCCCCCACTGTAAGCCCACCGGTTAGCACAGCAGCAAATGTTGAGGTGTCGTTGCAAGGCCAAAGCAGTCAGGGAATCCCACTGTTATATCAACGAAAGACTGAATCTAGGCCGTCAGAAAGAACACCAACTCCATCACCATCATCAACCCTCTCTCAGTCCGCCTTGTCCACGGCTACTTCCACCATATGCAGCTCTCAAGTCCAGCTCACCCTCCCAGAGACTATGAGTAGGTCAAGAAAGTACTCAGTCTCTCATCCGCGTACACTGGGTTTGAACGCCCACATTGCCAAACTAATCTCGTTAGAGATGATGCCCTATCGGTTGGTGGAAAGCGCAGCTTTCTGCGAACTCATAGCCTAAGCAGTACCACGCCATGACCTACCCAGTCGCCACTTCTTCTCTCGCAAAGCCATCCCAGCCCTCCACCATCATGTGAAAGACCGCATTGTCCATGCACTCAAGCAGTCAGTGAGTGGAAAGGTGCACCTCACAACAGATGCATGGTCCAGTCGGCATGGCCAGGGCCGTTACGTGTCCATCACTGCGCACTGGGTTAATGTGGTGGATGCAGGGTCCACAGGGGACAGCGGTGGTGGGACAGTGCTGCCTAGCCCACGGTATAGGAAACAGTTGGCTGTAGGCGTTTGACCCTTATCCTCCTCCTCCTCCTCCAGAAGCGAAAGCTCGTCCACAGATGTGTTGCAGATGATGTGTTTGGGCGACAGACACACCGCGGAGGTGCTGATCGAGTACTTTCAGCGACAAACTGAGTCATGGCTGGGCAGTATACATCTTGAGGCAGGCAAGGTAGTTAGTGATAACAGCCGTAATTTTGTGGCAGCCATAGCCCTTTCAAAACTCAGCCACATACCTTGCTTGGCTCACACCTTGAACCTGGTGGTGCAGTGCTTCCTCAACAATTATCCGGAGTTAACAGCCCTGCTCCAGAAGGTGCGAAGACTGTGCGCGCACATCCGCCGGTCGCCTGTACACTCCATTCATATGCAGAAGCTGCAGAGATTGCTCCACCTTCCCAGCCACCGCCTCATTATCGACACTGCAACAAGGTGGAACTCCACCCTGCACATGGTTGAGCGGCTGTGCGAACAGAGGCAGGCCATAATGCATTTGTGGGAGGATACACGGCCAGGCACTTTGAGAGCAGACATGGAGTTGACAGGTGTGCAGTGGTCGAAGCTGAAAGACCTCTGTAAAGTCCTTCAGTGTTTTGAGGAATGCACACGGCTGGTAAGCGCAGACGATGCCATCCTAAGCATGAGCATCCCACTTATGCGTCTGCTCATGCAAACTTTGACGCACCTTAAGGAGCAGGCGTCTGCAGCCAATGTTGACGAGGAGGAAAAGGAGGAGGGAATCCTTGATGACATTCAGCCATTGTCTGCTCAGGGACCTCTCCTGGACGAGGTGGAGGAAGAAGAGGAGGAGGAGGATGATGATGGGGATGATTACTTAGGGGAGGAGGATGCATCTCGTGGGGCAAGTAAAAATGTTGGCGTGGCAAGGTCTGGTACAGGGTTTGTGCATGACTGGAGGGATGTGGATTTGCCAGAAAGTGCTCCTCCAACCAGCACTCGCAGTGCATCATTGACACCGGGAACATTGGCCCACATGTCAGATTATGCCTTGCAAAAAGGACCCCCGCATTGCCAAAGTAATGAAAGATGACGACTACTGGTTGGCCAGCATCCTGGATCCACGCTATAAAGGCAAATTACAAAACATCATGCCACAGGAGAACCTTGACCTAATATTGGCTAATAAACAATCAACTCTGGTAAACCGGTTGGCTGAGGCATTCCCAGCACACAGCAGCGGTGATGGTTCTCACACGAGCCGTACGGGCCGGGGGCAGCTTGGCAGAGGTGTTTGTGGTGCACACAGCAGAAGTGGCATTGGAGACGGGTTTCATGACAATGTTGTGGACTGATTTTTCAAGTACCGCTCACACAACTGGTAATACTGCATCGATGGAAAGTGACAGGAGACAGCAGTTGTCAACTATGGTTACAAACTACTTTTCCTCCCATATCGATGTTCTCCAGCACAGGTCATTCCCCTTTGACTATTGGGCTGCTAAACTGGACACCTGGCCTGAATTGGCACAATATGCCTTACAGGAGCTCGCTTGCCCAGCTGCAAGTGTGCTATCGGAAAGAGTCTTCAGTGCAGCTGGATCAATCCTGACAGAAAAAAGGACCCGTCTGTCAACCCAAAATGTGGATGATCTAACCTTCATTAAAATGAACCATGCATGGGTTTCCAAGGATTTTGTCCCACGTTCCCCTGATGACACATAGGGTGACAGAAAAATGGCTTGTTTTGGTCCTCTTCCTGGGACTTGAACAATTTCGCCTTTTGCATCAGCTGAATGTCCAACATCAACATATGCCACTTTCTAAAACTCCCTAACTGTGCTGCCTCCCCCCCCCCCCATGGCCGGGGTCACCACCTAGCGCACGAAACCGTGCGAGTACCGTTGCCCTGGACAGGTGGGTAGGCCGACTCTTGGGCGCGGGCACTGGCACAGGGTCCCTCATAGTGCAATCAAGTGTCTCCGACGGTGGTGGTGCACACCCGCCGTCAGACACACCGCCATACTATAAGGGGCCCAGTGCCAGTACCGACGCCCACGAGTGGGCCCCCCTTGCTTGGGCAGGGCCCCAGCATTTGCAATCTTTACCTCTCCCTGCTCCTCCGCTGTGTAGTCTGGGCCGTCAAATCCATACTGGGCCTGACACCATCTGAGCCTGCCTCCTGATGTATAGACATATATTTTGAATGTGTACACTATGCTATCCATACATGTTATCCGGTGATACGGTACCCTTTCTCACCTTTGTGCAATCACGTGTAATCCATACTGGGCCTGAGAACGGCTGGCGAGCTGTTAAGCAAGCTAAAGCACCTGTGGTTTGCACACGTAAGTTTTTCATTTTTTCAGGAATGACGGTTAGGCCTAATTCCGGAACTGCTGTAGACCTGCACTTACTGGGAAATCATCGTTCACGGGTAATAATTGTAATCCCAGATCCCCATCACTAACGTTGTTCAGCGGGTTATCTGCACCTGTAAGCGACAAACGCTGGCCTTTTCAGTGTTGCGCACATGCAGCCACGGACATGTAAGGGCATGACACACCAGTTATTGGCCAATCTCACGTGCCAGAGCCTCGCGTGTTCCTCTAGTAAGCCGGACTCGGCCCGTGGGGCATGACGGAGTCTCGTTCGTTAACGGAATTAAGCTTGCAATGTGTGCATCTTTTTTGTGGCTGGATGGTTGAGGTTGCCCATGTTGAGTCAAATTATGTCGTAGGCTCCACTCCTGGTGGTGCCCTTCTGGTTCAGCTTTGCAACCATACTGCCCACGTAAAACAAACACTTTGCCTTCATGAACGCTGTTTGGAGGGTCGTGACTCATGGGAATAACGCCACCCAATAAGTTAACCTGCTAGAGAGATCCTTCGTTGCTCCCAAGCATGACATCACACTCCCTAGGAGGAAGGTAATGCCACTGTGGCGACCGTACTCCTGGGGGCGACACAAGTGAACTGATGCCCAGCCACTGCTCGATGAATCTGCTGGTACATTGACCCAGACCACTACATTCCCCTCGCATGCTACACGGCCTGAATCTGACCCTGATGAAACTCAGGTTACCCTTCCCATATACAGTTCCATCTTACACGGTGACAAAGAGGAAGCTGCAGATGAAAGTGCAGGTTCGGCACACCCGCCGTCAGACACACCACCATACTATCAGGGGCCCTGTGCCAGTGCCGTCGCCAATGAGTGGGCCCCCCCTGCTTGCTCAGGATCACAGCACTTGCAAGGTTGAAATACTGTGCAGTGAGATGGAAGATGGGGACGACGAGGAGTCCAGATTAGTACTGGGATTCCCTAGCGAGGAGACTTATTTAATTGTTTTCAATGTTGGGACAGCAATTTTTGGGGAGCACTATACTCTGGAGAATGATAGATGGGGCCCACAATACACTGGAACATTCCAAAGGTAGACATCAGACACTGGAGCAGCATTTACAGGGCCCATTATACACTATAGCATTAGAAATGGGGCCCATTATGTTGGAGCATTATTTGGGCCCATAAGACAGTGGAGCTTCATCCATGGGGACCAACATATACTGTAGCATTATGTGGAGCTCATCATAAACTGTTTCAAACATTATATGAGACCAATGATTCTGTATGGAGAAATAGATGGGCCTCGTCATGAGATGTAAAAAGTGAGGTATTTTTCATTGTACTATACCGCTATTTCTCTGCCGCATCGGAGCATCATGAGTTGTGGTATGTGTTAAAGGGGCGCTCTTTTGCCCAGGGCACATTAAAACCTGGAGCCAGCCCTACCCCCCCACAACTTTAGCCAAATAACCCCCATTTTTCAGTGCGTAACTAGTATTATGAAGTTAATTAAGGTTGACAAGCTTAAGTAAGAAGAATTGATGCTTTTGGCATTCAAATGGGCACTGTAGGTGTGTTTCCTGTCCTCCTCTCACTGCCGACTTTAATTCCCCATTGACTTACATTGGGTTTCGTGTTTCGGTCGAAACCCCGACTTTTCCCTATAGTCGGCCGATTTTGCTCGACCCGACTTTTGGAAAAGTCGGGTTTCATGAAACGAAACTCGACCCTAAAAAAGCAAAAGTCGCTCAACTCTAGCAGGGATCACTGAACCTGCTGTGAAAACAGAATTCCTATCATGCTTGGACAACCTGTGACTGTCTGGTGATGCTACGGCATGTATCATATAAAAGGTGCCTACTGGAGACGAAGTAGTAAATTACACTAAATATAAGAAATGCCACATATAGTATGTAAAATAGTGTTCTGCGCAGATATCAAGATCAAAATGTGTATTATATATTAAACATGTACTATGTGTATATAGCTCTGACATCTAAGTTCAGCTGTACCTAGAATTGTAGAAACCTTTTTTTGATAGTATTAATCAAATCTGGCACTAGATTCATGTGGCCTGAACCTCGGGCAGCATTGGCTGAGACACTGGGTGTGGAGTTTCAGAGAGAACATGGTGGGATACAATAGGGAGAGACGTGAATACTCTAGTGTCGGCTCTTGCCAGCTTCTCCGGTCTTCGCTTTTGGTAATTGATAGGTTTCTTCAAATCTACGCACACGTGAGAGACCTGTCAATCACCTAGAGTGATGGAGGAGAAGCCAGAGGGACTAGTCACTTCTCTCCCTATGGTCTCCAGCTTTTTAAACTTTGTTTTCTCAGAAATGACGCAGCCAACATCTAATTCATGACTGAACGAGGCTGAGGTCACTTGAGTCTAGCAACAGGTTCCTTGTAAGTTGCACTGAATTGCTGTATTCTGTGTCCTAGGCTTTCATAATTTGTTATAACATTTACGCCGGATGCTTTATCCATAGTAATCGATGCGTAATCATCTCATAAGTTTTGTTTTTTTTAATTTATTCTAGAGGCTACAAAGTGCTGCAAGTGTTGTACAGACCCGTAGAATTAGTATTGAGCCTGTACACCACTCCATGCTTGCGCTCCGACAGGCACTGTGCACTTCAGAGCGGTGATTTGAGTGATCAATGATGGCCTCGAGATCTGGACCCACAGTGATTGACAGCACTTTAGAGACTCTAGAATAGATAAAAGAACTTATGGGATGATAATTAGCTGTTAAGAATATGGTGTAAAGAAAAACGATGACAGTACCCCAAAATGTTATGCTGCTATTGGCTTATACTAGTAAATGTTAAAAAATTGGACTTGTATTTATCCGTCTATCCGTCGAGGAGTTGTTCCGTTCTTACAGACCTCCACCTTACAGTTTTGTCTGTTTTTCAAACAGTCTAGTCTATTGGCTGTTTGATTACATTCAAAACTATAGAGAGACAGCGTGTGTCAGTCCGTATACAAAAACACGGAGCTTGACAATTTAACATACACCGGACAGCGGTGTACGTGCACGCTGCTCTCTCAGTACCGTGTAAGGGCTGTTATCAAGGCCACAGTGAAGCTAAGGGTGTGACTCTGTAAGGATAAGTCGAGGAGTTTTTCCGCTTTTACAGACCTACACTCTAGGGAGATTCCAATCCTGTCCTGTCCTATCTAACATTGTTCACACCAGCCAAATTCAGCCTGTCATACAGCAGTGTGCTATACACTGGGCCTGACAGAATACATCAGTGTCCAGAAGTGTGTAAAGACATTCCATTTCTCCCGTCCTATCTAACAGTGTTCACACCTGCCAAATTCAGCCTGTCATACAGCGGTGTGATATACACTGGGCCTGACACAATACATCAGTGTCCAGAAGTGTGTAAGGACATTCCATTTCTCACGTCCTATCTAACAGTGTTCACACATGCCAAATTCATCCTGTCATACAGCGGTGTATTATACACTGGGCCTGACACAATACATCAGTGTCCAGAAGTGTGTAAGGACATTCCATTTCTCCCATCTTATCTAACAGTGTTCACACCTGCCAAATTCAGCCTGTCATACAGCAGTGTGATATACACTGGGCCTGACACAATACATCAGTATCCAGAAGTGGTCAGAGAATTAAATTCTCCCATGTCCTATATACACCTTGTACCTTGTTTTACAGTTCCATATCGTTGGTGGAATTGTGGGTACATTTTTCAAAAAAATGAGGAAGTGTGGTGTAAGAGGCTGTGTTAGTGGGCGGGGTTGCCAGCTGTTAATGATTGTGTTGGTGTTGGATCTGATGGTAGTGGTAAAAGCAAAATAACACCTAATGCAGGAGGTGTTGAGCCTGCGTCATCGTCTGGCTCCACAAGGCCTCGAAGGCTCCCTTTTCTGGGAGTAGGTAAACCGCTTTTAAAGCCGGAGCTTCAGGAGCAAGTTTTGGCATACATTGCTGACTCGGCCTCCAGCTCTATTGCCTCCTCTTCTGAACTTTTAAAATATAAAAGTACTGAGTCGTCTTTGGAGGCTCATGGTCATGAACCACACCTTTCTTTGTGTCCTTCACCCCAACCAAAATTGAAGGATGCGGCAGGCCACACAACAGATTACTCCATGGAGCTGTTTTTACATACCATGCCTGGGTTATCAAGTGAAATGGTGAATTACCCTGGCCAAGATGAATCTGACATGGAGTGCACTGATGCACAGCCACTGATAGATGATTATGCTGGTGCATTCACTCAGAGCACGACATTGTCCTCGCAGTGTACTGAGCCAGATTCTGACCCTGATGAAACTCAGGTGCCCCTTCCCGCATACTATACCACCATACACGGTGACACAGAGGAAGGCGAACATGACATTGAAGAGGAGGTGATGGATGACCCAGTTGTTGACCCAGATTGGCATCCATTGGGGGAAGAGGGTGCCGCTGCCAATAGCTCCGAAGAGGAGGAGGAGCATCCACAGCAGGCATCGACATCGCAACAGCTGTTATCTGGCATGCACGGAGCAGTCCAAAAACGGGTTACAAAAAGCCAAAAATTTGCTGGACTGCTTGGCCAGACGGTCAAAATAGCACAGCGTGCAAAGACGCAAAATGTCTTCCATAGTAGGAAGAGTGCAGTGTGGCACTTTTTTGAACAAAATCCTAATGATCAGGCCAAGGTTATCTGTAAGAAGTGCGCAAAGACCTTTAGCCGAGGGAAAAATCTGAAAAATTTGAATACCAGTTGCATGCTTAGACATTCAACCACCATGCACTTGCAAGCATGGACGGAACACCAAACCTCAAGTACCACATGTGCAAATGCTCCCAAAGAAGCTAGTCAGCAACGCTACATTGTTTCCCCCACTATAAGCCCACCGGTTACCACAGCAGCAAATGTTGAGGTGTCGTTGCAAGGCCAAAGCTGTCAGGGAATCACAATGTTATATCAACGAAAGACTGAATCTAGGCCATCAGAAAGAACACCAACTCCATCACCAACCCTCTCTCAGTCCGCCCTGTCCACCGCTAGTTCCACCATAGGCAGCTCTCAAGTCCAGCTCACCCTGCCAGAGACTATGAGTAGCACAAGAAAGTTCTCATCCTCTCATCCGCGTACACTGGGTTTGAACGTCCACATTGCCAAACTAATCTTGTTAGAGATGATGCCCTATCAGTTGGTGGAAAGCGCAGCTTTCCGCGAACTCATGGCCTACGCAGTACCACGCTATGAACTACCCAGTCGCCACTTCTTTTCACGCAAAGCCATCCCAGCCCTCCACCTTCATGTGAAGGACCGCATTGTCCATGCACTCAAGCAATCAGTGAGTGGAAAGGTGCACCTCACAACTGATGCATGGTCCAGTAGGCATGGCCAGGGCTGTTACGTGTCTATCACTGCGCACTGGGTTAATGTGGTGGATGCAGGGTCCACAGGGGACAGCGGTGGTGGGACAGTGCTGCCTAGCCCACAGTATAGGAAACAGTTGGCTGTAGGCGTTCGACCCTCCTCCTCCTACTCCTCTAGAAGTGAAAGCTCGTCCCCAGAGCGTAGTCGCAGCAGCATTCCATCCGCAGCTGCCAGTGTTGCACACGAGGTGTCCCCCTATCGATTAGCTAGTGGAAAGCGTCAGCAGGCTGTGTTGAAGATGATGTGTTTGGGCGACAGACACACCGCGGAGGTACTGGCCGACTACTTTCAGCACCAAACTGAGTCATGGCTGGGCAGTCTACATCTTGAGGCTGGCAAGGTAGTTAGCGATAACGGCCGTAATTTTGTGGCAGCCATAGCCCTTTCACAACTCAGACACATACCTTGATTGGCTCACACCTTGAACCTAGTGATGCAGTGCTTCCTCAATAATTATCCGGAGTTAACAGGCCTGCTCCAAAAGGTTCGAAAACTGTGCTCGCACATCCGCCGGTCGCCCGTACACTCCAGTCGTATGCAGAAGCTGCAGCGATTGCTACACCTTCCCAAGCAACGGCTAATTATCGACGTTGCAACAAGGTGGAACTCCACCCTGCACATGGTTGAGCGGCTGTGCGAACAGAGGCAGGCCATAATGCATTTGTGGGAGAATACCCGGACTGGCACTTTGAGGGCAGACATGGAGTTGACAGGTGTGCAGTGGTCAAAGCTGAAAGACCTCTGTAAAGTGCTTCAATGTTTTGAGGAATGCACACGGCTGGTAAGCGCAGACGATGCCATCATAAGCATGAGCATCCCACTTATGCGTCTGCTCATGCAAACTTTGACGCACATTAAGGAGCAGGCGTCTGCAGCCGAGGTTGACGAAGAGGAAGAGGAGGAGGAAATCCTTGATGACATTCAGCCATTGTCTGCTCCGGGACCTCTCCTGGACGAGGTGGAGGAAGAATAGGAAGAGGAGGAGGAGGGTGGTGATGGGGATGATTATTTAGGGGAGGAGGATGCTTCTCGTGTGTCCAGAGAAAATGTTGGCGTGGCAAGGTCTGGTACAGGGTTTGTGCGTGACTGGAGGGATGTGGATTTGCCAGAAAGTGCTCCTCCACCAAGCAGTCTCAGTGCATCATTGACACCGGGAACATTGGCCCACATGTCAGATTATGCCTTGCAGATCCTAAAAAGAGACCCCCGCATTGCCAAAATAATGAACGATGACGACTACTGGTTGGCCAGCATCCTGGATCCACGCTATAAAGGCAAATTCCAAAACATAGTGCCACAGGAGAACCTTGACCTTATATTGGCTAACAAACAAGCTACTTTGGTAAACCGGTTGGTTGAGGCATTCCCAGCACACAGCAGCGGTGATGGTTCTCACACGAGCCGTAGGGGCCAGGGGCAGCTTGGAAGAGGTGTTCGTGGTGCACACATCAGAAGTGGCGATGGAGACAGGGGTTTCATGACCATGTTGTGGACTGATTTTGCAAGTCCCGCTCACACGACTGGTAATACTGCATCGATGGAAAGTGACAGGAGACAGCAGTTGTCAACTATGGTTACAAACTACTTTTCCTCCCATGTCGATGTTCTCCCTCACAGGTCATTCCCCTTTGACTATTGGGCCGCTAAACTGGACACCTGGCCTGAATTGGCACAATATGCCTTACAGGAGCTCGCTTGCCCAGCTGCAAGTGTGCTATCGGAAAGAGTCTTCAGTGCTGCTGGATCAATCCTGACAGGAAAAAGGACCCGTCTGTCGACACAAAATGTGGATGATCTAACCTTCATTAGAATGAACCATGCATGGGTTTCCAAGGATTTTGTCCCACCTTCCCCTGATGACACATAGGTTGACAGAAAAATGGCTTGCTTTGGTCCTCCTCTTCCTGGGACTTGACCAATTTCGCCTTTTGCATCAGCTGAATGTCCAACATCAACATATGCCACTTTGTAAACCTCCCTAACTTTGCTGCTCCCCCCCCCCAAGGCCGGGGTCACCACCTAGCGCACGAAACCGTGCGATTGCCGTTGCCCTGGACAGGTGGTAAGGTCGACTCTTGGGCGCGGGCACTGGCACAGGGTCCCTCATAGTGCAATCAAGTGTCTCTGACGGTGGTGGTGCACACCTGCCGTCAGACACACCGCCATACAAAGAGGGGCCCAGTGCCAGTACCGATGCCCACGAGTGGGCCCCCCTTGCTTGGGCAGTACCACAGCATTTGCAATCTTTACCTCTCCCTGCTCCTCCGCTGTGTAGTCTGTGCTGTCAAATCCATACTGGGCCTGACACCGTCTGAGCCTGCCTCCTGATCTATAGACATATATTTTGAATGTGTAAACTATGCTATCCATACATGTTATGAGGTGATACGGTACCCTTTCTCACCTTTGTGCAATCACGTGTAATCCATACTGGGCCTGAGAATGGCTGGCGAGCTGCTAAGTAAGCTACAGCACCTGTGGTTTGCACACGTAAGTTTTTTATTTTTTCAGGAATGACGGTTAGGCCTAATTCCGGAACTGCGGTTGACCTGCACTTACTGGGAAATCATCGTTCGCGGGTAATAATTGTAATCCCAGATCCCCATCACTAACGGTGTTCAGCGAGTTATCTGCACCTGTAAGCGACACACGCTGGCCCTTTCAGTGTAGCGCACATGCAGCCACGGACATGTAAGGGCATGACACACCAGTTATTGGCCAATCTCGTGTGCCAGAGCCTCGCGTGTCCCTCTAGTAAGCTGGACGCGGACCGTGGGGGCATGACAGAGTCTCGTTCGTTAACGGAATTAAGCTTGCAATGGGTGCATCTTTTCGGTTGCTGGATGGTTGAGGTTGCCCGTGTTGAGTCAAATTACGCCGCAGGCTCCACTCCTGGTGGTGCCCTTCTGGTCATTCCTTTAAGGTTCAGCTTTGCAACCATACTGCCCACGTAAAACAAACACTTTATACACTAGAGCCTTAGAAATGGGGCCCATTATGTATGGAGCATTATTTGGGCCCATAAGACTGTGGAGCTTCATTCATGGGGACCAACATATACTGTAGCATTATGTGGAGATCATCATATACTGTTTCAAACATTATATGGGACCAATGTTTCTGTATGGAGAAATAGATGGGCCTTGTTACTCTGTATAGCGCACTATGCGGTGGCCATAATACTGGATGGAGTAATATACTGTCCGTTTTTGGAGCTATTGGAGAATTTAAAATGGATATCAGTCATGAGATGTAAAAAGTGAAGCATTTTTCATTGTAGTATACCACTAATTCTCTGCCGTATCGGAGCATCATGAGTTGTGGTATGTGTTAAAGGGGCGCTCTTTGGCCCAGGTCACATGAAAACCTGGAGCCAGCCCTACCCCCCCACAACTTTAGCCAAATAACCCCCATTTTTCAGTGCGTAACTAGTATTATGAAGTAAATAAAGGGTGACAAGCTTCAGTAATAAGAATTTATGCTTTTGGCATTCAAATGGGCACTGTAAGTGTGTTTCCTGTCCTCCTCTCACTGCCGACTGTTCTTCCCCATTGACTTACATTGGGTTTCGTGTTTCAGTCGGACCCCCGACTTTTCACTATAGTCGGCCGATTTCGTTCGACCCGACTTTTGCGAAAGTCGGGTTTCGCGAAACCCAACTCGACCCGAAAAAAGGCAAAGTCGCTCATCTCTAGTCACAGTGCATGCTGTTTATGGGCAAACGTGCAATGTGGCTCCCTGTTTGGATAGCAGTATCCTCTTTTGTCATCTGTGAACAATTTGTAATGTTTGGATATTTTGTGTAGCAAATTGTGCTTAATAAAATTTGTATATTTTGGCAATTTAAACTAATTCTGCTGTGGTTGATTAATATTGCTCTGAGTTTTTGCCGTAATAATCATTCATTGGTTTTTTTTGTGTGTTATAACAATAATTCTGCAGGCTTTTGTTTACTACATGGCAGAACAATAATTCTGCAGGCTTTGAAATAGTACATGTCAGAGCAAAGAAAATTATGCAGGCATTGGTTTGTAAATATTACGTTCCGTAATGTGACCAGGAGCCATTCCTCAGGAGGAATTGCATGACGGAGCTGTGTGTCCTGTCTCCGGATGGCTTCTTAAACACGAGCAAGCAAATCCATGAAGCTTTCTTGGGACATCCAGGTATAGTTACTAAGTTTCGCTGGGTTTCCCTGGAGCTCGTTGCAGAGGGTGTGGTACGCTCCACGGCTCTCCCAGAGTTCAATAATTGGATGTATCCACAAATGCCCCTGCTGCTGTCTTTGCTGTCTCTCTCTCCCCCTTTGTTGCTGGCAAGCAAATGCAAAAGCCTTTGCCAGCACGATGTCCAGATCCAAGTTAAAGTGAAAACTCTTCCAACGCAGATCCATGTTCACAAAGGAAAAAGCAACCAAATCTGAAGAATTCAGCTGTAAACAGGGTATACATAAAGAATTCCCATGACACATGCCCACTGGTGTCCCATTGGTGGAGTCTGTTTCAAGAATTTTTCAAGGATTTTCCTCCTGTGAAATGTGACAACTAGACAACGCATGCGCAAAAAAACACAAGCGCATGCAAAAACGCATACAAACGATGCTTTTTTTGTCTTCATGCGCACGCTGATGCATAAAAATTTGCTGCGTTTACATGCATTTGCAAGTGTTTTTTGGTTGTGTTTTATGTGTGCACGAAACACTGCACAAAACGGCGCAAATGTGAAAGTAGTCTAACTACCGCTGTTAAAAGGCATATCGACGGTCATTAAGGGGTTAAATAACAACTGTTGCTCCTGCTGATGAGGTCATGGAATGTTGTGGTTTCTGGCTCCGCCCCCTTGCATTATGACATCACACACACATTGTGTAAGGAGCTGCAGAGCCAACATTCCATTTGACAGTTGCAGACGGTGGAGAGACAGGTAAGTCGGTTCTATGTTTTCTCTTGTTCTGTCCTTCATTCTCTTCTATCATCTATTTCTCATTTATTTTTTATTCATTAAGGAGTCTTTATTCTATATGGTACAAGCAGGTCCAAAACAAATAGTGAACCCCTCAGATTAGGTGATGTCCAAGTTTTACAGCATTTCTTCCAATAGTAAAGGGATATATAGGATGTGACAGGATTTATCTCCAAGTACAGAAATGACAATGACTTCCCGATTATCCATCACATTTTATTGGTTTCTGACTTTCTTGCTCATCAGGTCCATAGAACACTTATAACTGAGAGAATTCCCTCAGCCATAACTGGAACATGACGACTTCTTGATTTTTAGGCCATGAATTATTATAGAATCATCCAAATCTGGGAGATTAAAGTTATATCCTGTAAAATGAACACATGTAACCTGGAGATAATTATGGAATTGTCGGATGTTATAGAGACATTATAGTAATATGTAGTCTAAATCAAAAATATAAATCCAACCAATATTGGGAAATTCTTGTACAACACCGATGTATATACATATTAGCTCCATAGGTAGTGAAACTATTCAAATATTCCCCCACATTGGTAGGATTCATATTGTTTGTTGTCTAGTATATTGGGCAATGCACTTCAATGGAAGCCAAATCCCAATCTACCGAAGGACCCATTGACCAGAAAAGACCAAACAGGATTTAATTAATTCAATAATTTTTATTATATTAGTGGTAAAAATTGTATATTTAAAAACAATTTAAAAACAATGTGCACGTAGGGACAATTGTATAATAATAAATTGGACCCAATTATATATATACTATAATCGCATATGTATTCCTCAGTATATCTCCAATATCTCGTTCACTGGAAAAGTGCAAAATAAAATAAAAAAATGAAAAGATCAAATATATCAATATTCAATGAAATATAAAGTGCAATACGCCACATAGGTCCCCAATAAGCAGGTAAATGCCCCCAATTGACAGGTAAATATCCCCAATAGGCAGCTTTGGTCCCCAATAGGTAGGTAAATGTCCCCAATAGGCAGGTAAATGTCCCCAATAGGCAGCATAGGTCCCTAATAGGCAGGTAAATTTCACCAATAGAATGCATAGGCCCCAATTGGCAGGTAAATGTCCCCAATAGGCAGGTAAATGTCCCGAATAGGAAGCATAGTCCCCAATAGGCAGCAATTGTCCCCAATAGACAGGTAAATGTCCCCAATAGGCAGCATAGTCCCCAATAGGCAGCATTGTCCCCAATAGGCAGGTAAATGTCCCCAAAAGGCAGCATTGTCCCCAATAGGCAGGTAAATGTCTCCAATAGGCAGCATTTTCCCCAATAGGCAGCATTGATCCCAGTAGGCAGGTAAATGTCTCCAATAGGCAGGTAAATGTCCCCAATAGGCAGCATAGTCCCCAAAAGGCAGGTAAATGTCCGCAACAGGCAGATAAATGCTGCTAACAGGCAGACAAATATTCCCAATAGGCAGCATAGACCCGACCCAACTTAAAAAAAAAACTAACAGTACTCACCTATGTCCCCCACTGCCCTGAAGAAGCACGCTGACTCCGTCTTCTTCTGGCACAGGCGGCGTGACATCCCATCAGGCCGTGCAGGTGGCATAATGACAATCACGTCGTCTGTGCTGCATACGGAGGGCCGCGCGTTGCCTTCCTTTGCTGTCTCGTCATTCCACCCGCAATTACAGGGCCCGCCAGCATTGAACTGTAGTGAAGTTCAATGTCGGCCGGGCCCAGGGGCCAGATAAATGTCCTCAGTGGGCTGCATGTGCCCCTTGGGACATAGTTTGAGGACCCCTGTGTTAGCGTGTTGGGATTGTTGATTCCGCCCCCATTAGATGCATCATATGATGTCACAGAATGCTATGGCTGTTGGCTCCACCCACATTGGCTCTTATTTGTCATTTCATCAAATGTTTTGGTTGTTGGCTGTGCCCCCATTAGCTTCTTCTTCTGATGTCAACGACAGGGGATGGTGGCCATTCAGAAGAGAATGGCTCTTGACTATCTGTTAGCGATTGAAGGGGGCACTTGTGCTGTTATATGTGAGGAATGCTGCTCCTGGATTGAAGATGCATATGATTCAATAGAAAAACATGGATAAAGTAAAGGAGCTGCAACAAAAAGCTAGAGATATATGCAAGGAGTGATGGAATCCCTTTTTCTGGATGGGGTCTATCAGAGTTGGGATAAACAATATACCGTATATACTCATGTATAAGCCGAGATTTTCAGCACATTTTTTGTGCTGAAAATGCCCCCCTCGGCTTATATGCATGTCATTTTGCAGAAAGCCAGCGGGGGAGGGGGAGCGGCGGCAGGAGCCAGTGGCTGGGACATCAAACTCACCCACCTCGTGCCATCGCTGAATGTCCCTGCATTCTCCATTGTCCCAGGGCAGGCAGCTTCTTCCCGTGTTGAGCGGTCACATGGTACCACTCATTAAGGTAATGAATATGGGCGCGACTCCACTCCCATAGGCGTGGAGGCAAATTCATTACCTTAATGAGCAGTACCATGTGACCACTCAACACAGGAAGAAGCTGCCGACCCCAGGACAACGGAGGATGCAGGGTCGTTCAGCGATGGCACAAGGAGGGTGAGAATGACGGAGGAGGATGGGGGGAAGCATGGATGAGGAGGACTGGGGGAGCACACAAGGAGGGTGAGTATGACGGAGGAGGACGGGGAAGCACGAATAAGGAGGACTGGGGGAGCACTGAGGAGGACGGGTGAAACACTGAGGAGGATGGGTGAAACACCAAGGAAGATGGGTGAAACACTGAGGAAGATGGGGGAAGCACTGAAGAAGACGGAGGAAGCACTGAGGAGCAAGAAGGAGGGTGGGGAAGCACTGAGGAGGACAGAGGAAGCACTGAGGAGGAAGGGGGAAGCACTGAGGAGGACGGGGGGAACACTGAAGAGGACAGGGAAGCACTTAAGAGCACGGAGGAGAACAGGGGAAGTACTGAGGAGGACAGGAGAATCACTGAGGAGCACAGAGGAAGACGGAGGGAAGCATCGAGAAGGACGGAAGAAACACTGAGGAGGACATGAGAAGCACAGAGGAGCACGGAGGACGACGGGTGAAGTACTGAGGAGGGCGGAAAGCACTGAGGAGGACGAGGGAGCACAGAGGAGTACTGAGGGAGCATTGAGTCGGACGGGAAGCACTGAGGAGCATGGAGGAGGATGGGGGAGCACAGAGGAGGAGGGGGATCATGGAGGAGGACGGGGATAACGGAGGATGAGGGAGCACTGAGGAGCATGGAGGAGGACAGGGGAGCACGGGAAAGGACAGGGAGCTGAGCCATACATAGAAGGATGGGACAGGGAGCTGAGCTGTGCATAGTAGGAGGGAAAGAGCCAAACAGAGCAGGACAGGGATGAGGGGACAATGCATACCCAGCTTATACTCGAGTCAATAAGCTTACCTAGTTTTCCGTGGCAAAATTAAGTGCATCGGCTTACACTCATGTCGGCTTAAACGCGAGTATATACTGTAATCTCAACTTTGCTAAAGCCCATAGAGGTAGTTATAGGATTGATTGTATTGAGCTTGATTGCCTGGAAATTATAAATGTGATGTGATTCTCATTGCAGGAAATTAATTATACATTGGAGCCACTGACTGACACAGACAGAAGAGGACCCCTATGCAAGAACAGAATATGAGTCCTTTGCAGCCCAATAGCTCATCATAATGCACAATTTCATCTACTGTGTAGTTGTAAATGGTTCCCCTTACCTAATGGCCTGTGTGGAGGTGCACCAATATCATTTCCGCCCCTGTCCACTTCTGAATGGAACCATAGGAAGGATGACACTACAGCTACAGAGGTGACCATCTGATAACCTAGCTCAACTACCCATCTCTCCTGAAGACCTTTTCAGCTTTTTGAGACTTGGGTGGTGGACATCATCTCTGAAAATAGGGTCCCACAGCTGCACCCCAACAGTTTGAGCAGCACTCTTAGATGAGTAAATATCCTAAGAGCAGAGGGAGATGCGTAGCCACTTGCATTGTCACTGAGGATGATTTCTGTCATAGCTATGGATGGGATTTCTTTATACCGTCCTCTCAGGGTTAATTTTGTGGCCTCCTTTTGGTTTGGGGAGGGCTATATTTACCCTCTCCTGTCTGAGTTCCCTGTCAGTGATACATTCATTCTTGGCTGTGTGTCTGACCCCCTGGTGTGCTTGCATACTCTTTTGTCTGATTGTCTCTCAGTGTATGACCCGGTCTGTTTTCTCGTTCTGTGCCTTGCTTTGTGACTCTGTGCTTACTGCCTATTATGGCTCTGACCTTTGGCTTTCTTCCTCTGACTTCCCACCAGTCTGCCCCATTTGTTCTGTACAGCTGTCTCCAGTTTTCTGACTTTTGGCTATGTCCTGATCACTTTCTGTGTTTAACCCTTTGGCACCTCACTGACCTCCTGGCTTGACTTCGGCACGATCTAACTACTTTCCGGCATCGACAGTCACCGCCACTACTCGGCGTCTGACTCCACCTCCGGCCACCCCCCCAAGTGGTTACTTGCTTCAGGTGTTGCTCTGCTGCAGGTAAGCTCACCGCAGCTCTCCTCTCACACTCTCTGCGTTTTCAGTATTCTTGCACAGATTCCTACTGTAATACTGCAGCAGGGATCTTGATAGATTTCATTCTCCGGGGATTACTCCAGAGTGGTTGTTGTGGTGGGATGCAGGTCTGGACAGCTGTCGTCATCCTATTAGATAGATAAGAATTAATATATGTGTGTTTATGCTTAAAAGGGAATCTGTCACCACCGAGACGTATATCACCTATTAATATAGGCATACAGGTTAGAGTTGAGCGACTTTTGGTTTTTTAGGGTCGCGTTTCGTTTCGTGAAACCCGACTTTTCCAAAAGTCGGGTCGAGCAAGATCGTCCGATTATAGGGAAAAGTCGGGGTCGTCCCGAAACACGAAACCCAATGTAAGTCAATGGGGAATAAAAGTCGGCAGTGAGAGGAGGACAGGAAACACACCAGCAGTGCCCATTTGAATGCCAAAAGCATCAATTCTTCTTACTTAAGCTTGTCAACCTTAATTAACTTCATAATACAAGTTACGCACTGAAAAATGGGGGTTATTTGGCTAAAGTTGTGGGGGGGGAGGGCTGGCTCCAGGTTTTCATGTGCCCTGGGCGAAAGAGCGCCCCTTTAACACATACCACAACTCATCATGCTCCGATACGGCAGAGAAATAGCGGTATAGTACAATGAAAAATACTTCACTTTTTACATCTCATGACAAGGCCCATCTATTTCTCCATACAGAATCATTGGTCCCATATAATGTTTGAAACAGTATATGATGAGCTCCACATAATGCTACAGTATATGTTGGTCCCCATGGATGAAGCTCCACTGTCTTATGGGCCCAAATAATGCTCCAAACATAATGGGCCCCGTTTCTAATGCTCTAGTGTATAATGGGCCCTGTAAATGCTGCTCCAGTGTCTGATGTCCACCTTTGGAATGTTCCAGTGTATGGTGGGCCCCATCTATCATTCTCCAGAGTATAGTGCTCCCCAAAAATTGCTGTCCCAACATTGAAAACAATCAAATAAGTCTCCTCGCTAGGGAATCCCTGTACTAGTCTGGACTCCTCGTCGTTCCCATCTTCCATCTCACTGCACAGTATTTCAACCTTGCAAGTGCTGTGATCCTGAGCAAGCAGGGGGGGCCCACTCCTTGGCGACGGCACTGGCACAGGGCCCCTGATAGTACAGTGGTGTGTCTGATGGCGGGTGGGCCGAACCTGCACTTTCATCTGCAGCTTCCTTTTTGTCACCGTGTAAGATGGAACTGTATATGGGAAGGGTAACCTGAGTTTCATCAGGGTCAGATTCAGGCCGTGTAGCGTGCGAGGGGAATGTAGTGGTCTGGGTCAATGTAGCAGCAGATTCATCGAGCAGTGGCTGGGCATCAGTGCACTTGTGTCGCCCCCAGGAGTACGGTCGCCACAGTGGCATTACCTTCCTCCTAGGGAGTGTGATGTCATGCTTGGGAGCAACGAAGGATCTCTCTAGCAGGTTAACTGATTGGGCGGCGTTATTCCCATGAGTCATGACCCTCCAAACAGCGTTCATGAAGGCAAAGTGTTTGTTTTACGTGGGCAGTATGGTTGCAAAGCTGAACCTTAAAGGAATGTCCAGAAGGGCACCACCAGGAGTGGAGCCTACGGTTTAATTCGACTCCACCTGGGAAACCTCAACCATGCAAGCTACAGAACAGATGCACACATTGCAAGCTTAATTCCGTTAACGAACGAGACTCCGTCATGCCCCGCGGTCCGAGTCTGGCTTACTAGAGGGACACGTGAGGCTCTGGCACATGAGATTGGCCAATAACTGGTGTGTCATGCCCTTACATGTCCGTGGCTGCATGTGCGCTACACTGAAAAGGCCAGCGTTTGTCGCTTACAGGTGCAGATAACCCGCTGAACAACGTTAGTGATGGGGATCTGTGATTACAATTATTACCCGCGAACGATGATTTCCCAGTAAGTGCAGGTCAACCGCAGTTCCGGAATTAGGCCTAACCGTCATTCCTGAAAAAATGAAAAACTTACGTGTGCAAACCACAGGTGCTGTAGCTTGCTTAACAGCTCGCCATCTGTTCTCAGGCCCAGTATGGATTACACCTGATTGCACAAAGGTGAGAAAGGGTACCGTATCCCCGGATAACATGTATGGATAGCGTACACATTCAAAATATATGTCTATACATCAGGAGGCAGGCTCAGACGGTGTCAGGCCCAGTATGGATTGCACGTGATTGCACAAAGGTGAGAAAGGGTTCCGTATCCCCAGATAACATGTATGGATAGCGTACACATTCAAAATATATGTCTATACATCAGGAGGAAGGCTCAGACGGTGTCAGGCCCAGTATGGATTGCACGTGACTGCACAAAGGTGAGAAAGGGTTCCGTATCCCCAGATAACATGTATGGATAGCATACACATTCAAAATATATGTCTATACATCAGGAGGCAGGCTCAGACGGTGTCAGGCCCAGTATGGATTGCACGTGATTGCACAAAGGTGAGAAAGGGTTCCGTATCCCCAGATAACATGTATGGATAGCGTACACATTCAAAATATATGTCTATACATCAGGAGGCAGGCTCAGACGGTGTCAGGCCCAGTATGGATTGCACGTGATTGCACAAAGGTGAGAAAGGGTTCCGTATCCCCAGATAACATGTATGGATAGCGTACACATTCAAAATATATGTCTATACATCAGGAGGCAGGCTCAGACGGTGTCAGGCCCAGTATGGATTGCACGTGATTGCACAAAGGTGAGAAAGGGTTCCGTATCCCCAGATAACATGTATGGATAGCATACACATTCAAAATATATGTCTATACATCAGGAGGCAGGCTCAGACGGTGTCAGGCCCAGTATGGATTGCACGTGATTGCACAAAGGTGAGAAAGGGTTCCGTATCCCCAGATAACATGTATGGATAGCGTACACATTCAAAATATATGTCTATACATCAGGAGGCAGGCTCAGACGGTGTCAGGCCCAGTATGGATTGCACGTGATTGCACAAAGGTGAGAAAGGGTTCCGTATCCCCAGATAACATGTATGGATAGCGTACACATTCAAAATATATGTCTATACATCAGGAGGCAGGCTCAGACGGTGTCAGGCCCAGTATGGATTGCACGTGATTGCACAAAGGTGAGAAAGGGTTCCGTATCCCCAGATAACATGTATGGATAGCGTACACATTCAAAATATATGTCTATACATCTGGAGGCAGGCTCAGATGGTGTCAGGCCCAGTATGGATTGCAGGTGATTGCACAAAGGTGAGAAAGGGTTTCGTATCCCCAGATAATATGTATGGATAGCGTACACATTCAAAATATATGTCTATACATCAGGAGGCAGGCTCAGACGGTGTCAGGCCCAGTATGGATTGCACGTGATTGCACAAAGGTGAGAAAGGGTTCCGTATCCCCAGATAACATGTATGGATAGCGTACACATTCAAAATATATGTCTATACATCAGGAGGCAGGCTCAAACGGTGTCAGGCCCAGTATGGATTTGACGGCCCAGACTACACAGCGGAGGAGCAGGGAGAGGTAAAGATTGCAAATGCTGGGGCCCTGCCCAAGCAAGGGGGGCCCACTCGTGGGCGTCGGTACTGGCACTGGGCCCCTCATAGTACGGCGGTGTGTCTGACGGCAGGTGTGCACCACCACCGTCAGAGACACTTGATTGCACTATGAGGGACCCTGTGCCAGTGCCCGCGCCCAAGAGTCGGCCTACCCACCTGTCCAGGGCAACGGGACTCGCACGGTGTCGTGCGCTAGGTGGTGACCCCGGCCATGGGGGGGGGAGGAAGCACAGTTAGGGAGTTTTAGAACGTGGCATATGTTGATGTTGGACATTCAGCTGATGCAAAAGGTGAAATAGGTCAAGTCCCAGGAAGAGGTGGACCAAAGCAAGCCATTTTTCTGTCACCCTATGTGTCATCAGGGGAAGGTGGGACAAAATCCTTGGAAACCCATGCGTGGTTCATTTTAATGAAGGTTAGATCATCCACATTTTGGGTTGACAGGTCCTTTTTTCTGTCAGGATTGATCCAGCTGCACTGAAGACTCTTTCCGATAGCACACTTGCAGCTGGGCAAGCGAGCTCCTGTAAGGCATATTGGGCCAATTCAGGCCAGGTGTCCAGTTTAGCGGCCCAATAGTCAAAGGGGTATGACCTGTGTGGGAGAACATCGATATGGGAGGAAAAGTAGTTTGTAACCATAGTTGACAACTGCTGTCTCCTGTCACTTTCCATCGATGCAGTATTACCAGTTGTGTGAGCGGTACTTGAAAAATCAGTCCACAACATTGTCATGAAACCCCTGTCTCCAACGCCACTTCTGCTGTGTGCACCACGAACACCTCTGCCAAGCTGATCCCGGCCCGTACGGCTCGTGTGAGAACCATCACCGCTGCTGTGTGCTGGGAATGCCTCAAGCAACCGATTTACCAGAGTTGCTTGTTTATTAGCCAATATTAGGTCAAGGTTCTCCTGTGGCATGATGTTTTGTAATTTGCCTTTATAGCGTGGATCCAGGATGCTGGCCAACCAGTAGTCGTCATCGTTCATCATTTTGGCAATGCGGGGGTCCCTTTTTAGGATCTGCAAGGCATAATCTGACATGTGGGCCAATGTTCCCTGTGTCAATGATGCACTGCGAGTGCTGGTTGGAGGAGCACTTACTGGCAAATCCACATCCCTCCAGTCACGCACAAACCCTGTACCAGACCTTGCCACGCCAACATTTTCACTTGCCGCACGAGATGCATCCTCCTCCCCTAAGTAATCATCCCCATCATCCTCCTCCTCCTCCTCTTCTTCCTCCACCTCGTCCAGGAGAGGTCCCTGAGCAGACAATGGCTGAATGTCATCAAGGATTCCCTCCTCCTCTTCCTCCTCATCAACATTGGCTGCAGAAGCCTGCTCCTTAAGGTGCGTCAAAGTTTGCATGAGCAGACGCATAAGTGGGATGCTCATGCTTAGGATGGCGTCGTCTGCACTTACCAGCCGTGTGCATTCCTCAAAACACTGAAGGACTTTACAGAGGTCTTTCAGCTTCGACCACTGCACACCGGTCAACTCCATGTCTGCTCTCAAAGTGCCTGGCCGTGTATCCTCCCACAAATGCATTATGGCCTGCCTCTGCTCGCACAGCCGCTCCACCATGTGCAGGGTGGAGTTCCACCTTGTTGCAATGTCGATAATGAGGCGGTGGTTGGGAAGGTGGAGCAATCGCTGCAGCTTCTGCATACGAACGGAGTGTACAGGCAACCGGCGGATGTGCGCGCACAGTCTTCGCACCTTCTGGAGCAGGGCTGTTAACTCCGGATAATTTTTGAGGAAGCACTGCACCACCAGGTTCAAGGTGTGAGCCAAGCAAGGTATGTGTCTGAGTTTTGAAAGGGCTATGGCTGCCACAAAATTACGGCCGTTATCACTAACTACCTTGCCTGCCTCAAGATGTACACTGCCCAGCCATGACTCAGTTTGTCGCTGAAAGTACTCGGCCAGCACCTCGGCGGTGTGTCTGTCGCCCAAACATATCATCTGCAACACAGCCTGCTGACGCTTTCCACTAGCTGCTCGATAGGGGGACACCTCGTGTGCAACAGTGACAGCTGCAGATGGAGTGCTCGTACGACTGCGCTCTGTGGACGAGCTTTCGCTTCTGGAGGAGGAGGAGGAGGAGGAGGAGGGTCGAACGCCTACAGCCAACTGTTTACTATACCGTGGGCTAGGCAGCACTGTCCCACCACCGCTGTCCCCTGTGGACCCTGCATCCACCACATTAACCCAGTGCGCAGTGATGGACACGTAACGGCCCTGGCCATGGCGACTGGACCATGCATCAGTTGTGAGGTGCACCTTTCCGCTCACTGACTGCTTGAGTGCATGGACAATGCGGTCTTTCACATGATGGTGGAGGGCTGGGATGGCTTTGTGAGAGAAGAAGTGGCGACTGGGTAGGTCATAGCGTTGTACTGCATAGGCCATGAGTTCGCGGAAAGCTGCGCTTTCCACCAACCGAAAGGGCATCATCTCAAACGAGATTAGTTTGGCAATGTGGGCGTTCAAACCCAGTGTACGCGGATGAGAGACTGAGTACTTTCTTGACCTACTCATAGTGTCTGGGAGGGTGAGCTGGACTTGAGAGCTGCATATGGTGGAAGTAGCGGTGGACAGGGCGGACTGAGAGACGGTTGATGATGGTGATGGAGTTGGTGTTCTTTCTGATGGCCTAGAATCAGTCTTTCGTTGATATAACAGTGGGATTCCCTGACTGCTGTGGCCTTGCAACGACACCTCAACATTTGCTGCTGTGCTAACCGGTGGGCTTACAGTGGGGGAAACAAT
Source organism: Dendrobates tinctorius (assembly GCF_039654945.1). NCBI lineage: Eukaryota > Metazoa > Chordata > Amphibia > Anura > Dendrobatidae > Dendrobates > Dendrobates tinctorius. The sequence continues at coordinate 3,277,527 of NW_027361844.1, read as the reverse complement.
GTAGCGTTGCTGACTACCTTCGTTGTGATCAGTTGCACATGTGGCACTTGAGGTTTGGTGTTGTGTCCACGCTTGCAAGTGCATGCTGGTTAAATGTCTAAGCATGCAACTGGTATTCAAATTTTTAAGATTTTTCCCTTGGCTAAAGGTCTTTGCGCACTTCTTACAGATAACCTTGGCCTGATCATGAGGATTTTGTTCAAAAAAGTGCCACACTGCACTCTTCCTACTTTGGCAGACATTTTGCGGCCTAGCACGCTGTGATGTTTTGACCCTCTGGACAAGCTGTCCAGCAACTCTTTTGATTTTTGGAACGTGTCTTTGGAGTGCTCCGGGCCTGCCGGATAACAGCTGTTGCGATGTCGATGTCTGCTGTGGATGCTCCTCATCTGAGCTATTGGAAGCAGCACCCTCTTCCCCCAATGGATGCCAATCTGGGTCAACAACTGGGTCATCCATCACCTCCTCTTCAATGTCATGTGCACCTTCCTCTGTGTCACCGTGTATGGTGGTATAGTGTGCGGGAAGGGGCACCTGAGTCTCATCAGGGTCAGAATCTGGCTCTGTACACTGCGAGGACAATGTAGTGCTCTGAGTGAATGTACCAGCAGAATCATCCATCAGCGGCTGTGCATCAGTGCACTCCATGTCAGATTCATCTTGGCCTGGGTAATTCACCATTTCACTTGATAATCAAGGCATGGTATGTGAAAACAGCTCCATGGAGTAATCAGTAGTATGGCCTGCGTCATCCTTCAATCTTGGTTGGGGTGAAGGACACAAGGAAAGGTGTGGTTCATGAACATGAGCCTCCAATGACGACTCAGTGCTTTTACTTTTTACAACTGAAGAAGAGGAGGCGATAGAGCTGGAGGCTGAGTCAGCAATGTAAGACAAAACTTTTTCCTGATGCTCTGGCGTTAAAAGTGGTTTGCCAACTCCTAGAAAACTAAGCCTTATGGAGCCAGAAGATGATGCAGGCTCAACACCTCCTGCATTCGGTCCTATTTTGCTCTTGCCACTACCATCAGATCCACCACCAACACCATCATTACCAGCTGGCAACCCCCGCCCAATTCCACGGCCTCTTCCACCAGCCTTCCTCATTTTTGGTAAAAATGTAGACAAAATCCAACAAACTATATAGTAATGTAAAACAAGGTACAAGCTGTCTATAGGACAGGGGAGATTTTGAATTTCTTCTCACACTAGTGGACACTGGACACTTTTGGATTGTGTGAGGCCCAATGAATATCTGAGCGCTATGCGACAGGCTCGATGGCACTGCTGTGAGCAAAGTGACTAGAGGATAAGTGAGATTTTGAATTTCTTCTCACACTAGTGGACACTGGACACTTTTGGATTGTGTGAGGCCCACTGAATATCTGAGCGCTATGTGACAGGCTCGATGGCACTGCTGTGAGCAAAGTGACTAGAGGATAAGTGAGATTTTGAATTTCTTCTCACACTAGTGGACACTGGACACTTTTGGATTGTGTGAGGCCCAATGAATATCTGAGCGCTATGTGACAGGCTCGATGGCACTGCTGTGAGCAAAGTGACTAGAGGATAAGGGAGATTTTGAATTTCTTCTCACACTAGTGGACACTGGACACTTTTGGATTGTGTGAGGCCCAATGAATATCTGAGCGCTATGTGACAGGCTCGATGGCACTGCTGTGAGCAAAGTGACTAGATGATAAGTGAGATTTTGAATTTCTTTTCACACTAGTGGACACTGGACACTTTTGGATTGTGTGAGGCCCAATGAATATCTGAGCGCTATGTGACAGGCTCGATGGCACAGCTGTGACCAAAGTGACTAGAGGATAAGGGAGATTTTGAATTTCTGCAGACACTTGTGGACACTGGACACTTTTGGATTGTGTGAGGCCCAATGAATATCTGAGCGCTATGTGACAGGCTCGATGGCACTGCTGTGAGCAAAGTGACTAGAGGATAAGTGAGATTTTGAATTTCTTTTCACACTAGTGGACACTGGACACTTTTGGATTGTGTGAGGCCCAATGAATATCTGAGCGCTATGTGACAGGCTCGATGGCACAGCTGTGACCAAAGTGACTAGAGGATAAGGGAGATTTTGAATTTCTGCAGACACTTGTGGACACTGGACACTTTTGGATTGTGTGAGGCCCACTGATATCTGAGCGCTATGTCACAGGCTCGATGTCACAGCTGTGACAAAAGTGACTAGAGGATAAGGGAGATTGGATTGCTTTTAAAAAAGCAGTTTGCAGAGCAGTGGGTAAACAGCAATGCCAGCCTGTCAGGAAGCCTTAAAAGGCAGCCCAACAACCAACACCACTGATACACCACGATATAGCCTCCCCTTGCACTGCACACACAGTGACTGGTGTGTTGTGCAGGCCAAATCGCTAGCAGCAGAAGCAGTTTTTTTGTCTTCTTCCCTGCCTAACGCTCTCCCTACAGAATCAGCAGCAACCTCTCCCTATACTGAGATCGGCAGAAGTAAGATGGCCGTCGGCGTGCACGCCCTTTTATACCCCCTGTGACGCCCACCAAAGCAAGCCAATCACTTGCATGCCCTTCTGAAAGATGGTGGTGACCCGTGCCTATGTCATCACGTTGCCCACAGTGTCCGTGGATCCTGATTGGCTGAAAAAGAGCGCAAAACAAACTTTTGAAACGCGACTTTGGCGCGTAAGTTGCCGACCTCGTGGCCGACCTCATCCTAGGGTCGGGTTTCGTTTCATGAAACCTGACTTTGCCAAAAGTCGGTGACTTTTGAAATTTTTCGACCCGTTTCGCTCAACTCTAATACAGGTATTAGAAATGTTAAGCTAGTCCTAACTGTATGCCTCATGTTAATGGTGCTATTGTGGAGAAAAGTTATATTCTGTCTTTACGCTAATGATCAGCCCAATAACTCAACATAACGCACAATTTCATCTACTGTGGAGGTGGAAATGGGTCCTCTTATCTCTGGGCATGGGGACAGTTGCACCAATAACATTTCCGCCCTTGTCCACTCCTGAATGAAACCATAGGAAGGATGACACTACAGCTAAAGAGGTGACCGTCTGATAGCCTAGCTCAACTACCCATCTTTCCTGAAGACCCTTTCAGCTTTTTGAGACTTGGGTGGAGGACATCATCTCTGAAAATAGGGTCCCACAGCTGCACCCCAACAGTTGGAGCAGCCCTCTTAGATGAGTAAATATCCTAAGAGCAAAGGGAGATGCATAGCCACTTTCTTTGTCACTGAGGATGATTTCTGTCATAGCCATGGATGGGATTTCTTTATCCCGTCCTCTCAGGGTTATATTTGTGGCCTCCTTTTGGTTTGGGGAGAGCTATATTTACCCGCTCCTGTCTGAGTTCCCTTGTCAGTGATACAGTCATTCTTCGCTGTGTGTCTGAACCCCTGGTGTGCTTGCATGCACTTTTGTCTGATTGTCTCTCAGTGTATGACTTGGTCTGTTTTCTTGTTCTGTGCCTTGCCTTGTGACTCTATGCTTACTGTCTATTCTGGCTCTGACCTTTGGCTTGCTTCCTCTGACTTCTCACCAGTCTGCCCCATTTTTACTGTACAGCTATCTCCGGTTTTCTGACATTTGGCTTTGTCCTGACCACTTTCTGTTTAACCCTTTGGCACCTCACCGACGTCCTAGCTTGACTTCGGCATGATCTATCTAATTTCCGGCATCGCCAGTCACTGCCGCTACTCGGCGTCTGACTCCGCCTCCAGCCACTCACCGATGGTCACTTGCTTCAGGACCTGCTCTGCTGCAGGTAAGCTCACCGCAGCTCTCTTCTCACACTCTCTGAGCTCTCGGTATTCTTGCACAAATTTCTGCTGTAATACTGCAGCAGGGATCTTGATAGATTTCATTCTCCAGGAATTACTCCAGAGATGTTGCTGTGGTGGGATGCAGGTCTGGACAGCTGTCGTCATCATCCCATTAGATAAATAAGAATTAATATATGAGTGTTAATGCTTTAAAGGGAATCTGTTACTCCCGAGACGTATATGACCTATTAATATGGGCATACAGGTAATAGAAATGATAAGCTAGTCCTAACTGTGTGCCTTATGTTAATGGTGCTTTTGTGGAGAAAGGTTATATTCTGTCTTTATGCTAATGATCAGCCCAATAACTGATAACGCAAAATTTCATCTACTGTGGAGGTGGAAATGGGTCCCCTTATCTCTTGGCCTGTGTTCAGTTGCATCAATAACATTTCTGCCCCTGTCCACCCCTGAATGGAACCATAGGAAGGATGACACTACAGTTACAGAGGTGACCGTCTGATAGCCTAGCTCAACTACCCATCTCTCCTGAAGATCCTTTCACATTTTTGAGACGTGGGTGTAGGACATCAACTCTGAAAATAGGGTCCCACAGCTGCACCCCAACAGTTTGAGCAGCACTCTTAGATGAGTAAATATTCTAAAAGCAAAGGGAGATGCGTAGCCACTTGCTTTGTCACTGTGGATGATTTCTGTCATAGCTATGGATGGGATTTCTTTATCCCGTCCTCTCAGGGATAGTTTTGTGGCCTCCTTTTTGTTTGGGGAGGGCTATATTTACCCGCTCCTGTCTGAGTTCCCTGTCAGTGATACATTTGTGGGGAGGAGGACCCCATATAGTGTTTGGGCCGGAACCAAGGGGACCGCCATCAGAGTTATTGAAGGAAGCACAACAGGGGAATTACAAAGGGAGACATGCGACTGAGGTTGTCAGGGCAACAGGGGGAGGGGCTAGGGTAAAAGGAGCAGGGGACGCGCTGAAGTGGCAGTTGGGGAAGAGAGGGAGTGAAGGCAAGACGCAGGGTGACTTGCAGGGGCACCGAGAGGAGCCTGCGAGGAGAAAGCGACCGATTTACCGACAAGAGAGACGTGAGAGACTGTGCCCAGAGACTGCTCCCCGCTCCCGTTCTGAGAGAATTATCCCCGCTAACCCCCGCCTTGAAGGGAGAGGAACTATACCTCCGGTTGTGGCTGTGAGTAGCGGTAACCAGGCCTCAGAGACCTGGGCCCTTCCCACTAGCCTTCCCCCATCACGCCGACCAGGCCATCATCAGCCTCAAGATACGCCACATTGTCACAGGCGGGATAAAAGGCTCGCTACCCTGGCTTAGGAAGAGACTCCTTGGTAAAGGACGGCTACAGGCCTTTCTGGGGAACTGCGTCATCACTGCGCGCCACCTCCATAATTTACTTCAGGGCCCATTGAGCCCCAACAGCATTGCTTTCTTCAGGGCCTGTTGCGCCCCAGCGGCAGCATTTCCTTCAGGGCCTGTTGCGCCCCAGCGGCAGTGTTTCCTTCAGGGCCTGTTGCGCCCCAGCGGCAGCATTACCTTCAGGGCCTGTTGCGCCCCAACATCCTCGTTTCCTTCAGGGCCTGTTGCGCCCCAACGTCCTCGTTTTCTTCAGGGCTTGTTGCGCCCCAACGGTATTATTTTCTTCAGGGCCTGTTGCCCCCACCGACGTCACTTTCCTCAGGACAGCTGCCTCAGCGACCTCAACGCGGCCACGCTACTGAACCCCGCAGTCCCTGGAAGGCTAAGTGAAACTATATTTGGTTAAGTTTGTTGAGTCCCTGCGTGGACTGTTGGTGTTGTTTCTTTATCCTTGTTTTGTTCAGCCTAGCCCATCGGCTAGAGTTATATAAACGTGATTTCGAAAACCACCATTCGTCTAGTGTCTCGTCACTGCATCCTGTGAACCTGTCCGACCCTACACTTGGCGTAGTCGGCAGGATGCAGTCTCCGAGCATAGACGGTGGTGGCGCAGGTCAGGGGGAAGCTGTAGAATCTGTAAATAATGAGGGCCCCTGTACTAGCATTTCATTGGGGCCATGCTGAACAACCTGCCTAGATTTTCCGGCTCCAATACTATGCTATGGAGCTGGACAGAGCGAATGCGGGGGCTCTTTCGGATGCACCCAATGACCCCTGACCTGGAAGCTGAAGTGGCACTCATGGCCCTACATGGGGAGGTGCGGAGGTCAGTGATGTTGAAACCTCCGGGGCATCGCAACACTTTTGAAAAGGTGTTGCAGATAGTGGAACAGACCCACGGAGATCCCACTGATGTGGGAGAGTTAAGGACCCGTCTGTTTAGTCGGATGCAGGCAGAGGGGGAGACGATTACTCAGTATATGAATGTGCTCCAAGAATTGCATACGGCTATTGAAAGAAAAGACGGGGTAGGGGTAGGACCTGTTGACATTACCCTACGTGACCTACTGGTGACTGAACTGCGAGATCCACTGATAAAACAGGCATTACGGGAACAGATCAGAATGAATCCCCAAATAGATTTTTCAGAAGTGGGAAGTCAGGCACGGGTTCGGGAGCAAGAGCAGGGGATGGCGGTCCCCGTGGGGAAGGTCCGAGGTGTGGAGGCCTCCTCGAACACAGTTGAGGAACCCCAGTGGGTGGAGGAGATGAAGCGAGAATTGAAAAATATTAAGAGCGAGTTGGCTGAAGTAAAGAGAAGAACCGAACCAGAGACTGGACGACCCAGTGTTAATCCCGGTCCCTGGGGGTCACGTTCTCCGCGGGGTGGTCAACCTATACCGGCCCGGTGTTATGAGTGTGGAGAACCAGGCCACTTCGCCCGAGAGTGTCCGCGGCGTGGGAGATACCCACCCCGGCGGCCATTAAACTAAAGGGCTCCGGGCTGGGGGGACGCCGCTCGGAGCCGAAAACCACAACTAGGGGTGGTGGAAGTCCCGAAGATTTGATAGCAAAGTGTCCGGTAGTTTGGGCAGAAGTAGAGGGCCGGGCCGTCCGGTTTCTGGTGGACACGGGGTCACAAGTAACCACTATGCCCGCAGCGTACTTTCAACGAAACTTTCCAGAGGCAGCAAGGCCTCAGTGGGGACCCATGATTAGACTGGTAGCTGCTAACCAACTGCCGGTCCCAGTTGCCGGGGTAGTGTGGGTGCAGATGACGTTGTGTGGTAAACCCCTCGGCCGCAGAGGGGTGGTGCTGACTCAAGGAGAAGCTGATCAACGACACCCCGTCACCCTAGGCATGAATATTTTAAAAGAGTTTGGTAACCTGTTGCTTAATGATCCCACACAAAGGACACTGAAGCAGTGGGGTTCTCGCACAGCTCAGGGACAGGTATTCCAGCAGCTGGTGCGAGGTGCGTGGGTGCATCGGGACTGCCAGGAGGGTGAGGCTCTGGGTAAGGTCATCGCATCAGCGGCACCCCTGCTTGTGCTGCCTCCTGGACAGACAGTGGTGGCCCTGCCAATTCGGGCCCCGATACCTTTGGAGGGCGTAGAGGTGCAGGTGGAGCCGTGTCACTCAGAGCACTTACCTCCTGGCATACTGGTGGCTCGTTCCCTCGCTACGGTGCGAAAAGGAACCGTCCTGGTCCGCTGCGTTAACCTTGAAGACCGAGATACCATTCTGAAAGCCCGGACTGTACTGGCCAAACTAGTAAAGCCTTTAGAAGAAGTGCTGCCCGCTCCTGCGGTTCAATTACGAGTACACCCCGAGGATCCTTGGGAGGTAACAATACGAACCTTACAGGCCCACGAAGTCTCGACACAAGAGAAGGGTCGAAATATTTTGGAGCAGATGCGGGCCGAGCTTTCTGGACTAACTGCGGCCCAACTTTCACAAGTAAAAGCATTGCTGGGACAGTACCATGAAGTATTTGCTAGCCATGAGGATGACTTTGGGTGTACCACCGCCATCACTCATGAGATCCCCACAGCAGGAGCGACCCCTATCCGAGAACGATATCGACAGATCCCGCCACAACTCTATCAAGAGGTGAAAACTTTGCTGGCTCAGATGCTGCAAAAAGGGGTGATACGGGAAAGTCAAAGCCCTTGGGCGGCCCCCATCGTGTTGGTCCGGAAGAAAGATAGTACACTACGATTCTGTGTGGATTATCGTAAATTGAATGCTTGCACTATTAAAGACTCATACCCACTTCCCCGCATAGAAGAATCTCTGTCTGCATTGGGCAAAGCAACATATTTTTCGACCCTGGACTTGGCCAGTGGGTACTGGCAGGTGCCCATGTCAGAAGAGGACAGAGCTAAGACGGCGTTCATAATGCCCATGGGATTGTTTGAGTTTAATCGAATGCCATTCGGGCTGGCCAACGCCCCCGGGACCTTTCAGCGATTGATGGAGCGATGTTTAGGAGATCTCAATTTTGAGGCCATGTTGATCTACCTGGACGACATCATTGTCTATGCCGCCTCCTTCGAGGACCACCTGAAGCGGTTGGGACAGGTACTCAGCCGGCTGCAAAAGTACGGGTTGAAGGTGAAGCCTCAGAAATGCCACCTATTTCGCTCTCAGATTGAATATCTGGGTCATGTCGTTTCGGCAGAGGGTGTGAGGCCGTCCCGGGAGAAGGTTGCTGCTATCCAGGAATGGCCTACCCCCGAGACGGTGAAAGACGTGCGGGCTTTTCTGGGGTTAGCTGGATATTACCGTCGTTTCGTAAAGAATTTTGCATGTCGAGCTCGAGCCCTGCATGACCTGCTGAAGGGGGCTCCCGCTGGGGCCAATGGGCGAAAAATCCAGTGGCAACACCCTCAGGAAGAGGCCTTCCGAGATCTTAAGGCTGCACTCTCGGATGCCCCAGTGTTGGCTTATGCGGATTTCTCTCAGCCGTTCATCCTGCACACTGACGGGAGTCTTCACGGGCTAGGGGCTGTGTTGTCACAGGTTCAGGATGGCCGGGAGAGGGTGATCGCTTATGGAAGCCGTTCACTCCATGACTCCGAGCGTAACCCTGACAATTACAGCTCTTTTAAGCTCGAGCTCCTCGCAGTGGTGTGGGCTATGACGGAGAGATTCGCAGAGTACCTAGCGGGCTCCGAGGTGGTAGTGCGAACTGACAACAACCCACTGGCTCATTTGGAAAACGCCAAGTTGGGGGCTTTGGAGCAGCGATGGGTGGCTCGAATGGCGAAGTACAATTACAAGATTATTTACAAAAGAGGGGCCGAGAATGTTCATGCAGATGCTCTCTCCAGGATTCGACATACAACTCCCGGACGGAATCGAGATGAAGAATTAGAAGGAGAGGAAATACCGTTCGCTCTTACCGCTGCCGTGCTCACCAATGTTGATGCAAAAGTATCTTCCCCAGAGGCCCACAGGGGCATCCTGGAACAATCTCGGGATAAGTGGATACAACAGCAACAAGAAGATGAAGAAGTTGGACTTCTCCGGACATGGGTCGCCGCTGGTCAATTACCCACTGATACTCAACGACAAACTTTGACCCAAGACCTGTCGCTGATGCTGCGACAATGGGAGAGACTGATTATCCGAAAGGGACTACTGTACCGTAAAATCACTTCGCAAACAACCTCAACGACTGTTTGGCAGGTGGTTACACCCGGAGCTCAACTACACGAGCTGGCTCAAGAGGCTCACGAAAAAAGGGGCCCACTTTGGAGTCAAAAAGACTTTGCAATAGTTACAACAGAAAGTTTATCACCCACGCTTGTCGGCTGTTGTGGAAGAAGTTTGCCGTACCTGCCGTTTATGTGAATTGGCCAAACCGCCTGCTCAGAGGGCCGCAACACAGACGATTGTGACTTCAGCACCCTTTGAGCTCCTGACGGTGGATTATCTGCACATTGGTCCCGCATTCCAGGGATATGAACACTGCCTCGTCATGGTGGATCATTTCACCAAGTTCGCTGTGGTCACCCCTACTCGAGACCAGGTCACGGAGTCAGCCGCCTCCGCAATTTGCAGAAACTTTATACAAGTGTACGGCTGTCCTCAACGTATACATTCCGACCAGGGAGCATGTTTTTTGGGGAAAGTTATGGAGGAACTACATCATCTTTATGGGATTGATAAATCCCGGACCACACCATATCACCCGCAAGGGAATGGGGCTTGTGAGCGATTTAATCGGACATTGATTCAAATGCTACGCACTCTGGAGAGTGACAAGAAAGCTCGTTGGCCTGAATATGTTTCTGAATTAGTATGGGTTTATAATAATCGGGTACATCGAGTTACGGGCTATACTCCTTATTTCCTGCTGTTCGGACGAGAGGGTAAAGGGATCACGGAGGTAGAGTTGGACCCCGAAGAGCCTCGGCCATGGACCGGAGTGTCATCTTGGGTCCGAAATCATCGCCACAGGCTGCAAACTCTTCACCGAATTGTACATACCAAACTTCAAGACTGGGAACACCCAGGGAAGAATACAACCTCCCCACCCCATCTCCAAAGCGGGGACCGTGTGCTTGTACTAGATCAACGCCCCCAGAATAAACTGGAGTCACGTTGGGAAGAGAGTCCTTATAGGGTACTACGCCGTATCCATCCAGAAGGACCTGTGTACGAAATACGGCCCGAGCAGGATGAAACACTGCCCACCCGCATTGTGCATCGTAATATGTTGCGCCCGTGTATTTCCACCGACCCGAAGCAACTGGAACCTGTCCTGAAGACATCCGAACCGGAGTCCATATGCTGGGACTCGGAAGACGAGGATTTCCCTCCAGTTCCCAAGGGCCCTCCACCCAATAATGAGCCAGTTGACACAATTAACCCACCAGCACCATGCAGCCCACCGACGTCCACCACCCCAGAAGATTCCACCCCAGTTGAACTTAGACGCTCCGAGCGGTCAACAGCCGGCAAACCCCCCGAACGGTATGAACAAGATCAGTTCGTATGGCAACGAATATTAACACCTTTACAGGCCAATCTTAATAGACTAACTCCCTCGCCCGAGGACTGGCGAGCTTACAGGGTGGGAGAATGTGGGGAGGAGGACCCCCATATAGTGTTTGGGCCGGAACCAAGGGGTCCGCCATCAGAGTTATTGAAGGAAGCACAACAGGGGAATTACAAAGGGAGACATGCGACTGAGGTTGTCAGGGCAACAGGGGGAGGGGCTAGGGTAAAAGGAGCAGGGGACGCACTGAAGTGGCAGTTGGGGAAGAGAGGGAGTGAAGGCAAGACGCAGGGTGACTTGCAAAGGCACCGAGAGGAGCCTGCGAGGAGAAAGCGACCGATTTACCGACAAGAGAGACGTGAGAGACTGTGCCCAGAGACTGCTCCCCGCTCCCGTTCTGAGAGAATTATCCCCGCTAACCCCCGCCTTGAAGGGAGAGGAACTATACCTCCGGTTGAGGCTGTGAGTAGCGGTAACCAGGCCTCAGAGACCTGGGCCCTTCCCACTAGCCTTCCCCCATCACGCCGACCAGGCCATCATCGGCCTCAAGATACGCCACATTGTCACAGGCGGGATAAAAGGCTCGCTACCCTGGCTTAGGAAGAGACTCCTTGGTAAAGGACGGCTACAGGCCTTTCTGGGGAACTGCATCATCACCGCGCGCCACCTCCATCATTTACTTCAGGGCCCATTGAGCCCCAACGGCATTGCTTTCTTCAGGGCCTGTTGCGCCCCAGCGGCAGCGTTTTCTTCAGGGCCTGTTGCGCCCCAGCGGCAGCATTTCCTTCAGGGCCTGTTGCGCCCCAGCGTCCTCGTTTCCTTCAGGGCCTGTTGCGCCCCAACGTCCTCGTTTTCTTCAGGGCTTGTTGCGCCCCAACGGTATTATTTTCTTCAGGGCCTGTTGCCCCCACCGACGTCACTTTCCTCAGGACAGCTGCCTCAGCGACCTCAACGCGGCCATGCTACTGAACCCCGCAGTCCCTGGAAGGCTAAGTGAAACTATATTTGGTTAAGTTTGTTGAGTCCCTGCGTGGACTGTTGTTGTTTCTTTATCCTTGTTTTGTTCAGCCTAGCCCATCGGCTAGAGTTATATAAACGTGATTTCGAAAACCACCATTCGTCTAGTGTCTCGTCACTGCATCCTGCGAACCTGTCCGACCCTACACATTCATTCTTGGCTGTGTGTCTGACCCCCTGGTGTGCTTGCATACTCTTTTGTCTGATTGTCTCTCAGTGTATGACCCGGTCTGTTTTCTCATTCTGTACCTTGCCTTGTGACTCTGTGCGTACTGTCTATTCTGGCTGTGACCTTTGGCTTGCTTCCTCTGACTTCCCACCAGTCTGCCCCATTTGTACTGTACAGCTGTCTCCGGTTTTCTGACATTTAGCTATGCCCTGACCACTCTCTGTGTTTAACCCTTTGGCACCTCACTGACCCTCTGGCTTGACTTCGCCACAATCTAACTACTTTCTGGCAGCGCCGGTCACAGCCGCTACTCGGCGTCTGACTCCACCTCCTTCCACCCCCCAGTGGTCACTTGCTTCATGTCCTGGTCTGCTGCAGGTAAGCTCACCGCAGCTCTCCTCTCACAATTTCTGAGCTTTCAGTATTCTTGCACAGATTCCTGCTGTAATACTGCAGCAGGAATCTTGATAGATTTCATTCTCCGGGGATTACTCCAGAGTGAATGTTGTGGTGGGATGCAGGTCTGGACAGCTGTCGTCATCCTATTAGATAGATAAGAATTAATATATGTGTGTTTATGCTTAAAAGGGAATCTGTCACCACAGAGACGTATATCACCTATTAATATAGGCATACAGGTATTAGAAATGTTAAGCTAGTCCTAACTGTATGCCTCATGTTAATGGTGCTGTTGTGGAGAAATGTTATATTCTGTCTTTACGCTAATAATCAGCCCAATAAGTCATCATAACGCACAATTTCATCTACTGTGGAGGTGGAAATGGGTCCCCTTATCTCTTGGCCTGTGTGAAGTTGCACCAATAATATTTCCGCCCCTGTCCACCCCTGAATAGAACTATGGGAAGGATGACACTACAGCTACAGAGGTGACCGTCTGATAGCCTAGCTCAACTACCCATCTCTCCTGAAGACCCTTTCAGCTTTTTGAGACTTGGGTGGAGGACATCATCTCTGAAAATAGGGTCCCACAGCTGCACCCCAACAGTTTGAGCAGCACTCTTAGATGAGTAAATATTCTAAAAGCAAAGGGAGATGCGTATCCACTTGCTTTGTCACTGTGGATGATTTCTGTCATAGTTATGGACGGGATTTCTTTATCCCGTCCTCTCAGGGATAGTTTTGTGGCCTCCTTTTGGTTTGGGGAGGGCTATATTTACCCGATCCTGTCTGAGTTCCCTGTCAGTGATACATTCATTCTTGGCTGTGTGTCTGACCCCCTGGTGTGCTTGCATACTCTTTTGCCTGATTGTCTCTCAGTGTATGACCCGGTCTGTTTTCTCATTCTGTACCTTGCCTTGTGACTCTGTGCGTACTGTCTATTCTGGCTCTGACCTTTGGCTCGCTTCCTCTGACTTCCCACCAGTCTGCCCCATTTGTACTGTACAGCTGTCTCCGGTTTTCTGACATTTAGCTATGCCCTGACCACTCTCTGTGTTTAACCCTTTGGCACTTCACCGACCCCCTGGCTTGACTTCGCCACAATCTAACTACTTTCCAGCATCGCCGGTCACCGCCGCTACTCGGCGTCTGATTCCGCCTCCGGCCACTCCCCGGTGGTCACTTGCTTCATGTCCTGCTCTGCTGCAGGTAAGCTCACGGCAGCTCTCCTCATACTCTCTGCGTTTTCAGCATTCTTGCACAGATTCCTACTGTAATACTGCAGCAGGGATCTTGATAGATTTCATTCTCCAGGAACTACTCCAGAGATGTTGCTGTGGTGGGATGCAGGTCTGGACAGCTGTCGTCATCATCCCATTAGATAAATAAGAATTAATATATGAGTGTTAATGCTTTAAAGGGAATCTGTTACTCCCGAGACGTATATGACCTATTAATATGGGCATACAGGTAATAGAAATGATAAGCTAGTCCTAACTGTATGCCTCATCTTAATGGTGCTGTTGTGGAGAAATGTTATATTCTGTCTTTACGCTAATAATCAGCCCAATAAGTCATCATAACGCACAATTTCATCTACTGTGGAGGTGGAAATGGGTCCCCTTATCTCTTGGCCTGTGTGCAGTTGCACCAAAACTTTTCCACCCCTGTCCACCCCTGAATAGAACCATAGGAAGGATAACACTACAGCTACAGAGGTGACCGTCTGATAGCCTAGCTCAACTACCCATCTCTCCTGAAGACCCTTTCAGCTTTTTGAGACTTGGGTGGAGGACATCATCTCTGAAAATAGGGTCCCACAGCTGCACCCCAACAGTTTGAGCAGCACTCTTAGATGAGTAAATATCCTAAGAGCAAAGGTAGATGCATAGTCACTTGCTTTGTCACTGAGGATGATTTCTGTCATATTTATGGATGGGATTTCTTTATCCCGTCCTCTCAGGGTTAATTTTGTGGCCTCCTTTTGGTTTGGGAAGGGTTATATTTACCCGCTCCTGTCTGAGTTCACTGTCAGTGATTCATTCATTCTTGGCTATGTGTCTGACCCCCTGGTGTGCTTGCATACTCTTTTGTCTGATTGTCTCTCAGTGTATGACCCGGTCTGTTTTCTCCTTCTGTGCCTTGCCTTGTGACTCTGGGCTTACTGTCTATTCCGGCTCTGCCTTTGGTTTGCTTCCTCTGACTTCCCACCAGTCTGCCTGATTTGTACTCTACAGCTATCTCCGGTTTTCTGACATTTGGCTATGTCATGACCACTCTCTGTGTTTAATCCTTTGGCACCTCACTGACATCCCGACTTGACTTCGGCATGTTCTGACTACTTTCCGGCATGGCCGGTCACCGCCACTACTCGTCGTCTGACTCCGCCTCCGGCCACTCACTTTCTTCGAGTCCTGCTCTGCTGCAGGTAAGCTCACCGGAGCTCTCCTCTCACACTCTCTGAGCTCTCAGTATTCTTGCAAAGATTCCTCAGTATTCTTGCAAAGTCTGCAGCAGGGATCTTGATAGATTTCATTCTCCGGGGATTACTCCAGACTGCTTCTTGTGGTGGGATGCTTGTCTGGACAGCTGTCATCATCCTATTAGATAAATAAGAATTAATATATGTGTGTTTGCTTGAAAGGGAATCTGTCATTCTCTGACACGTATAATATGGACTTACAGGTAATAGAAATGTTAAGCTAGTCCTAAATGTATGACTCATGTTAATGGTGCTGTTGTGGAGAAATGTTTTGGAAGTCTGGAAGAAATCGTTAAGATACAGACAGTATATAACATTTCTCCACAAGAGCTTTAATATTAGGCATACAGGTAGGACTATTACTTATTACTCGTGGGCCCATATTAATTGGTCATATATGTCCCAGGGGGTGACAGTTTCCTTTTAATAAGGATTGAGTGAATGCTTAGATGAATTGTTAACTATAGGTAGCAAAGAATGGATGTCTGACAACCCATGAGCTACGCAGACTAGCTACATACTTCATGTAGTATAGGTTTTCAACAAGTGTCATTTCGCAATAGGCAGAAACATGACCGCCATCAGGGCATGACTACCCTTACGAGTGTACAAGGCCTGTTGAGCAGAACATAGAGGGGGGTTGGACATGGTTCCGTTACTTAGATCGTGCGCAATACTCTTTGCTGTTTTTTTATTATTTTTCTCTGATCTTTCAAAATGACCTTATTTTCATTGTGTTGATTGGCTATGTGTTGTCTCTTTTGTCTGTTTCGTTTGTTTGTTTTCTCTTTTGCTATTGGCAGTGTAATTTTTCACCTTATGTAATTGACCAATTGATTTAACTAAATGACTCTTATGAAAAATTGATTTAGTTAGCAAAATATTTAGTGGGAATGTGTTACGAAGCTTTTATGTTTTGGGCATTGACCACTCTGGTTATTGTTATCCAATGTGTTTGTGAGATGATTAAAAGGCACATAGTGGAGAAATTCAGCATAGTCTATATTTCTATTTCCCATATTTCATACTTGGTGCTGAAATTCATGAAAGGCCATATTAGTAAGAGCCTTATCTCAAACAGACTCGTCAACAATAACCAGAAAATGGCCATTCCTTTTAATCATAATGTAGTTTAAAGTTTTGCAAGAATTTACTTTAAAGTTTGTCACCCCTTATGTCATAAAAGAAATAAACAGAAACGGCTTTTCTAGCAGACTGACATGTCCAGAAGAGATCCCTTATTAGCAGTCCCCTCATTATCATAACAGGCAGGATTACAATAATAGTACAATTATTTTAATTTCTATATCGCCAACATATTCCGCAGCACTTTACATTTTAGAGGGGACTTGTGCAGACAATAAAAGACATTACAGAATAACAATAATCACTTAAACAACAAATACCAAGAGGAATGAGGGTCCTGCTTGCAAGTTTATAATCTGAGAGATAACAGAATTCACCATTCACAGTATGTAGTGTCACAGCTCACCTCTTCCCCCTTCCTACACAATGACATCTGCATGTCACTACAACATGAGAACATAAAGAGAAAATTCTCCCAAGGAAATAAAGTTCCCTATGATGTCTTATGATATATATATATATATATATATTTATATATATTTATATATACATGTATATGTCCAATGTCCTTATCTCCAGTCAGGCAAGAAAGCAGCTTCCATAAATGTACAGGAAACAGAATACAATAATTTGCAATCAGAAATACAGATTATAAAAAAGATGATCACAATCTGATTTCAATTAGCTAAAAAAATGTATGTGACACATTCCCTTAAAGAAAAATATACCTAAAAAGAGTATTGGATATTTTAAGAAATGTTTAATACATTAGAGTAGAGTAGGGCCCTGCCAAAAGAGTCTACCTTGTCGTGGTGGCAGGCTTAAAAACCTGTTGGTCAAATCAAAAGCTGATGGTTATGTATGTGATATGGTTCCATGAGAACTGTTACTGTGTGCTTGGTGAGAACGGGGGGCAGAAGAGTTTTCTCAAAGGTGGGTGGTGGGACTGTGGAAAGTTCAAGGGGTATAGATGGGGCTAGGGTGGAGGCGGAACTGGGGTGGAGCCTGGGCAGAGTCTCATGGGAGCCCCCAAATTTTTCCAGTATGGGGCCCAATAATTCCTTATGGAAGCCCTGATCAGGAACATGGCTAGTTTGCATAATATTTGACAGTGAAACTATAAAATGATGAGATACTGTGAGAGAAATGATAATTCCATTGTCTTACCCTTGATCTTAGTATCTCTTGGTACATGTATCAGAGATAGAATAACTGTTATTGCTTTGCAATAGTTCCTTCTGCCATATTCCTTTATTTTCCCTTGTTTCCCCATATTTTTCCTTTTCTTTTCCTTCATGTTGTTTAACTCCATTTTGTATAATAACTAGAACATTTTCAATAAAGACAATTTAAACAGCTTAGTAAAAAATGCTTTTGTGACTCCTTCGTGAACATCATGCGCTAAAGAAGAGCCACGTCCAGCTGAACCAAGCTGAAGGATGATAACGGATTTTATATGGTCACTTCGCGAACATTCTAGATGGTGCCCATCAGGAGGTGACCACTTGGCATTGCTGCGATTTTTTTTTTCTCATGCAGAATTAGTATGAGAAAAAAATTACAGTCCTGCTCTGCCCCATGGTATAACATCGGGCCTAGTGCTATCTGATAAATCATTGAATAGTTCTCGACCATATTATACGGTTGCGTGAACAAACTCTTGTTGTAATAAAGTAATTTTCTTTTAATTTGGAACAGCTGTGATCATGTTGGTTTATTATCCAAAACAGGACCCCCCTCTATTACTGACAGCTGTAGAGGGTCACTTACACGCCTGCCGTAAACACATTTCCCTTGTGTAATATGATTGTGGGAGAGCTCGAGGACGGTGCTCATCACAATCATGTGTGTTTCCAGAACCCATGGAACGAATGGTACCCGAAATTTACACACACTCAGCCCTATCTCTCTTATATAAACTATAAGGACAGCTACAAACTAACCATTAGGCCCATGAACATGGCACTTTTATGTGCAGACTCCGAATTCTCAAGCCTCCACACAAGTTCTTCTCTACTAGACCCCATGTTATCTCTAGGCAACAGGCTTCCTCCTCATCCCCCCGATAAAAAAGCTGCCAACAGTCCAGAAATAACAGGACAGTCCATAAAAATGGGCACTTTTTTGTCCTACTTGTAAAAAATATGAAGGCTACAGTCCCTGAATTTTTCTCTTGCCATCCTACCCCAGGTGTATGGGGAGAGATATCTATTCCTTGGGAGGAAGAGTTTATTGTGGAGTGGAAAAGGAACTACCGATCACCTGAAAAAAACAAACAAAAGTAGCTAGACAATATGACTGAGACATAATTGTCACATGAGACCTCTGCCTGTTAGGCATCGGATTTCTGCGTTTACTCCGCAGGTTTCCAGGCCCTCACATTCTGCAGTCTCCTGCTGTTTATCTACTGCAGAGGAGATTGCCTTGCAGAAAATCTCTCCTGAGGCCAAGTCCTTCTGTCCTCCTACTGAGCATGCTCATGGGACGATCTCCCATTGGAGATCGGGAGTCGTGTGCTCAGGTCCCACTCCAGATCTCATTGGTCCATCTCAGAGATCTGAAAGCTTGCGGAAGGTCCCGGCTGCTATAAAAGGCGCGCATGGCTGTTCCGCCATGCGCTAGTATAGACTTACTTGCTGCTGTGTGTATGAGGACGGATGTATGATTCTGGTGAATGACTCATTATAAAACCCCTTCCCTCTGATATTACATATGTGGTTAGTGACTGAGTCAGAATCAGCGCCAGCGCTCCTCTCCTGCAACATCCACAGCTGCTAGCGTCCGACATTGCACTTGCACCTTAGCCTTGTCGTTTAGCAGCAGTGTCCACACCGCGCTGCAGTAGCAGCCCCTTTGCATTCGCAGTTGCGACGCTCCGCACACGGTAGGTCTAGACGGACGTAGTGCCGCCGTCTTGGGCTACTCCTGTGACCTGATACCGTGTGTGCGTTTTTACTGAGTACTGTGACCTCAACAGGCTCAGTCTTTTGTGTTTGTACTTATTTGGCATCTCTGTGAATTAACTGAGATTGCTCTGCGCACCTGGGTGAAGTTTAACCCTGTGCGCATTTCCGCCATATTGCTACTGCCACCACTTAGCAGCGGTTATATCACCTACTGCACAGTGGACCCCGAGCGGCGAACGCACTTTATTATTATTTTTATTTAGTGCGTTCCGACGTTCCTTACACTGCCTATCCTGTCAGAGAACATTCTATGCCTTGTATAAATGGTTAGCCAGATAGGAGAATCACCATGTTTCGTGGACACCTGAGAAAGTGAAGGGATTTCTGTCATCGATCACCAAACCACAGAGCAATCCATATGCGTTTGTAAATGAGCTGTATATCCAAGAAGTATCATTTCTTCTTGCGGAGAATGACATGCTAAGCATGTCGAGGTGAGGAGACTTAAAGCCGCAATGCTCCTCTGGGAAATATGCTAATTATGCAAATTGTCTCTTCAGAGAGGAAGAGGACTAGAACTCTAGTGCCACCTATTAGGGGTAGCAATCCTAAAAGTCAATGTTGACCCTTTAACGAGCCTAGTTACATGACTTAGGATAAAAGCCAAGCCAGAATCTCCATAAAATTAGTCAGTTACAACCCGACATGGAGAGACTTGTTGAAGAAAATTAAAACAATAGCTGTACAGATTGATGCTTCTGCCATCTGATGCACAAGACTCATTCTGCCATCTAACCCAAAAGGGCAAGAAAACTCTCCTTAAAAAGCAATGAAATATCCAAAGCAATATTGGTGAGGTTTTTGCTACCCAGTCTTTGGTAAGGGTGAAAAATATTCATCAAAAGGCGAAGTAAACAGTTGAGGATTACATTGAGAGATTTAGGCAGGCAGTTGAGGAGACAATAGCGAGCCTGAAGGACCAACGAATGGGAAAAAAGTTGATTGCCATCTTGGAGTCTGGATTGAATAAGGAGACTCAGCAATTTTTGCTCATGGTGGTTGGCATGAGAAGTCAGTCCTAGCACTAAGCTTGGCGAGTTCAATTCAAAGGAATGCTCAAGAGATGGAGGAAAAGAAATTCCAGATGGTAATAGTGATTAAAATTCGTATAAACAAACAATGGGAAAGATCAGGCAAAAAAAGGTGTTCCCTGGAAGGGTTGA
This sequence comes from Dendrobates tinctorius, assembly GCF_039654945.1. Lineage (NCBI taxonomy): Eukaryota > Metazoa > Chordata > Amphibia > Anura > Dendrobatidae > Dendrobates > Dendrobates tinctorius. The sequence goes on along the minus strand of NW_027361844.1, from coordinate 3,257,569 downwards.
CCTCAATAAGTTGAGGTGCTACAGTTGTGATGAACTGGGCCACTTCCAGAAGCAAGTGTAAGGCCCCAAAGAAAATACTGCAGGGAAGGAGCAATGGACATGAAGGGCTTCCAGTTCTACCAGTCATCTCTGAAACTAGGGGTATGATGCCTTTGTTCATTTTACCCTCTCTGATATGCCCTTTAACACAATAGAGTGTCTTGTAGACGCTGTAGCAGCCTGCAGTGTCCTACAGAAATCTGAAGTCTCTACCCTGAAGGCCACAGGATTATTTGAAGTTGTAGGCCTAGATGGTAAACCCATTACACAAAAAAACAACAGAAACCCCAATAATGATAGGACCCATCATCACTTCACTTTCTTTCATCCTGTGAAGCTAGTCACTACTCAAGGAATAGACGTGAGGCAGAGTGTTCAAGAGGTCCAAGGTCAAAAGCCAGGATGGTATGTCAAAGACCGAGGGAAAAGACAAACAGATAGTCAGAGGCAACGTCCAGGGTCTGGAAACTAAAGTAAGAATACGTCAAAGGCAAAATCATTATAAAATGGGTAGTTGAAGGCAAATCCTAGGTCCGGCAATGATAGATCAGAATAACAAAATACTGAGCACAGCATCAACACACCACTGAGCTTGAAGCTACAATTGTCAATGATCTGACATTATAAGCCATCTACTATCCATAGGGTGGCTGAGCTGTCACTCACGCCATGGCCAGGACAAGGTACATTATTTTGGTGTCATAGAAAATTACGCTAACCGCACCCCCACCATCACCCTGATGAACCCTCAGCACCCAAGTAAAGGAATGAGTTAGATACTAAAGTAAAAGTACCCCCTCTTTTTCACCAAAAACATACCGACAAAAGTAAAAAGAGGTGATGAACTTTACGGGTGAGTCTCAATAGAGAGTGTGTTTTCAAAGTTAGATATGAAGCAGTCATTGTTTGTGGACCATTTGCACAATACAAGGGATTAATAGCGATATTCATCCCTGACAACCTATATTTTGCATGTCAGACCCAAAGACAGTAATGGAAAATAGTATGACTAAACTATAATGGGGGCTGTTTAATTTCAATTAAAGTTTGCATCATTTGGCAGATGCCCTAATGGAATCTAAACAGATCCCAATATAGATAAAAGGATACGGATATGTAGGATTGTTTTTAAAGAAATACTCCCATCAAATTTTTTTATCCTATTAAAGAAGTTGTCCAGTATTATCACTTTTTTTTCATAAATCTTGCTATTATGTGCCACTCAAAACATCCACTGTGTTTATTTTAGCAATATTAACTTTTATCATACTTTAGAAGCACATTTTCAGTGCTGGCTGCAACCCTCAAGGGGTTAATCGACGACTTCCTTTCTCCTGACTTACTGTGCTCTAATACTGCAAGTTCCATGATGTATTGCACTTGCCTGTAAGGCCGAGTTCTCACTGCACTATGGCAGTCCGTTCAACTCTGCCATACACCACAATTATGTTGCGCATCACGACGTATGCCATAAAGCGGCACGTGTTCGCGATGTGCCGTTAAGCACTGACGGAGCCTCGGACGCCTCCTGCAGCGTCTGAGGCTCCGTCACAGCTAGCGCTGATGATTTATCAGCGCTAGCAGTATAGCATAACGCATATTACTATGCATTGATAAGGCTGGTTAACGCTATGTGAACCTGGCCTAAGCCAACACCCAGCACACCCACTCCAAAATACACCCAAACCCCTCCCTCCTCTCTCTTCAAGCTTATTGTAACAATTTGCAAGCATCCTGAGCACACGCACGAGCATGCACAAACAGTCATTCTATTTTAAAAATAGTGAAAATGAACCCATGTACATACCTTAAGGCTGAGTTAACACGTGGCTTTTTTTTGCGTTTCTGCGGCGGTTTTAACCGCGCAATTTTGCCATGAAAATGCGAAAAATAAGCATCCCATGCATTCCTATGGGATTCCGCAATGCTGTGCTAATTCTGCGGTTTTTACCACGGCGGAAATTCTTCGCGGTAAAAAACGCAGCATGCTCATTAATTTTGCGGAATCGCGGTGATCCCGCACCCATAGGAATGCATTGTTCTGCTTACTTCCCGCATGTGGCTGTGCACACCATGCGAAAAGTAAGCAGAACAATTGCGGATGGTACCCACGGTCCAGAGGAGAGGAGACTGTCCTCGAGGCTTTGGGTACCATATCCCTGTAAAAAATAGAATTTAAAATAAAAAATATTGTTATTCTCACCTTCCGACGTCCTGCGCAGCCTTCCCGCCTCTCTCCACGCTCCCGTTCCCTGTAATCCTTTGCGAAAATGCCCGCGATGGCATACGTTCTCGCAGGATCGCGTAGTCTCGCGGTCATTCGCACGACGTCATCGCGAATAACCGAGAGACGTCGCGATCCCGCGAGAACGGACGCCATTGCTGGCATTTTCGCAAAGGATTACTGGGAAGGCTGCGCGGGACGTCGGAAGGTAAGAATAACACCATTTTTTATTTTTTTTTCATTTTTATCTTTTACTACTGATGCTGCATAGGCGGCCTCAGTAGTAAAAAGTTGGTCACACTTGTCAAACACTGTGTTTGACAAGTGTGACTAACCTGTCAATCAGTTCTCCAAGCGATGCTACAGATCGCTTGGAAAACGCTAGCATTTTGCAAGCTAATTACGCTTGCAAAATGCTAGCTTTTCCCGCGGGAAAATCGCGGGAATTTAAAATGCGATTTTCCTGCTGAATGAAATTCCGGAATTCTTGCGGCAATTTCCGCAAGAGTTCCGGTACGTGTGAACTTAGCCTAAGGGTGTGTGCACACGCTGCGGATTCTGCTGCGGATCCGCAGCGGGTTTGGTCCTGTCAATCCGCAGCTACAGTGCCATTAAAATCAATGAAAAATGAAAACTGCTGTGCAGACAGTGCAGATTTTTCCACGCGAATGGATTTGCTGCAGTTTCAAAACCACAGCATGTCAATTCTTTGTGTGGATTCCGCTGCGGTTTGGCTCCTGCTCTATGGCAGGTGTCAAACCGCAGGGGAAAACCACAGGCTAAACCGCAGAAAAACTGCAGATAAAGTTTTTTGACCTGTAGATTTTCCTGCGGTTTTTGACAAATCGGCGCAGAAAAATCCGCAGGACAATCCGCAGCTTGTGCACACAGCCTTATAGTGCTGAAAGCTATGAGGGTATCTGCACATGTTGCGGATTCCAGTACGGATTTTTCCGCACAGAATCCACATCTCTTGGCAGAAAACGCAGGTGCATTTTTGATGCGATTTTTACATGCGTATTGTATGCGTTTTTGTAAGCTAATTAAAGATATATTATTTAACAAAAAAAAAAAGATTTGTGATGTCATTTGTGTCCAACCTCATCGCTTTCATTTGTCCAACCCATACTCCATTACACACAGATAGATAGATAGATAGATAGATAGATAGATAGAAATAGACAGACAGATAGCTAGATAGATAGATAGATAGATAGATAGATAGATAGATAGATAGATAGATAGATAGATAGATAGATAGATAGATAGGTAGATGAAAGCAAGATGAAAGCAGCACACAAAAAGAGTTCCAGTCAAAGTGCTATTTATTAGCCCATCTGCCCATACAGCGACGTTTCGGTCCTGGGAGTTGTGGACCTTTCTCAGGCAGTGTAACAATGCAACGTGAATGCTATTTAAAGCTCACCAATCATAGAGGTGTTCACAGACAATTAGATCATATACATTGTGCAATACATAGTTATACAAAACATGAATAACAATCAAAAAGTGCATTTATAGTGCAATGTGCAAGAGTGCCTCAATTGATGAAAAGATATTAATCTCCACTTAAAAACCATTAATATCTAGTAATGTCCTATAATTTCAAATTAGTGGCAGCTGCATTAGCATATAAATGAGCATGACGCATTCCATGGTAACTATTGTAATTGCGCCATGTATGGGCGTCTCACACTGCGCAATGCGCAGGGCCGGAAATCAAACATGTAAGCATCACTTAATCCCACTCATGCGCACTGGCACACTATCAGTGTCGGCGCCATCTTTAATGGGGGAAAGAAATACAGCGCAAGTCTGTGTGCATCTTTTGTTTGATAAAAAATAACATCATCTGATATAATTCTGATAAATAGGCGCTCCAATAATTGATAGTGCAGCAACTCAAAATAGATTCAATGAAGAAAATAATAAATAAAAAAATAATACAGATGAATGCAATGCCATTTTTGTAGCTTATAGCAAAATGGACTTACGGTAAGTGGATTCATCCATGTAGGCAGTAGGGACACCTTCCATTAGCTGGGAAAGGTAAGCTACACCTAAATTGGGGAAGAGAAGTGGTGAACCTCGCCAAAGGCCCCACACTCCACCTCTCCCAAAACAGTGGATATTTTGTTCCAAGACACCGTTACTTCAAATCCCAATATAGGCACATTCACCACAATAGCAAAAAATAAAAAATAAGTAAATAAAAAACATAAAAAATATATCATAGAAATAACAAAAGAAAATTTTAAACCAGATTTTGCGCATATAACATGTTTTTATTGAAAAAACAAAAATAGAAAGCGCACATAAGGTGTATCGTCTATTTCAAAACCGCACTAGTACACCCAATTTGTTAGACTCACCTGCTGGAGTTGTGCGAGTCACAACAAACTGGGAATCACTCAAGAATATCCGGTTGTCGCTGGTATCCCGCTAATAATAAGGAGATCCAAAAGAGTAAAAAAGCCAGGCTTTCAAAACCGCGCTGACCAGAAACACACCTTCCGTGGTAGATATAGTAAAAAACTTCTTTAATAAGCCTACATGTTTTGTGGCTTAAACCAGCCACTTCATCAGGGCATCAAGAATAATCACAAATTTCAGATATAAATACAACACAAATCATTACCATACACCTTCCTTTGACATCATTCCCTGTGAAAACGCCCATATATCCTTTAAAAGCATGTATATATATAAATATAGATATATATATATATAACACTGCTTAAAACATGTTATTATGCTCTAAAATCCAATAAGCATTCACATCAAAATCATCACGATTTAATGTATCAAAAATTATAACAAAAATTAAAATATATAAAATGCAGAAACTTCTGAATTCGAACCAGCCAATTTAGACAGGCTCAAAAGTATAATTCACATGCATTAAACCACTACACCACACCAAATGCAGGAATGTTTTACAATCAATATCACATAAAATCCCCACTTATAAATATTATATCAAGCAAAAGACTTTTATATAAAACATCGCAAATTCTTTAATTCCCCAAAAATATATCAAAATATTTCTAAAAAAGATCACTAATATCATTTAAACCCATCGGTTGCAGTGTGTTTAATTTCTAAATCCAATATGTTTCCTTTCTTTTCCAATTATTTATTCTATTTAGGGTGTGTTCAGATACATGATCTATGGGAAGTACCGTCAGAGATACAGAACCTTGATGGTTAACTGTGCAATGACGAGACAAACCATGCTTCATATACCCCCTACAAATATTATATCTATGGGAATTAATCCTCTTGTGTAAAGGTTGAGATGTCCTACCTACGTATTGTTTCCCACATTTACATTGAATCAAATAGATGACAAAACTAGTCATACAAGTCATCCTATATCTAATCTTAAATTCCCCACTGGGATAACTGGAGGACTGAAATTTATCAGTAGAATTAATTATAGATCTCCAACAATAACAACCTTTCCTTTTACATTGAAAGGCACTTCTTTTTTTATACAATGTACTGCTATTACCTGGAGTATAAACACCAAGATAGCAGCAAAAAAAATTGATCCTAAAAATTAACTTTTATTCCAATATTTAAAACCTGGATGATACCAGTATAGGGAACAGGGTACAGAGTATTTTCAACATACAAAATATGCAATGTATCAGGGCACTACACTCGCCCTAATAGGCCCTAGTGCGTCCCTTCCTTGCCGCGGAGGTTGGCACCCTAATATATGCGATGTGGCGCCCCCGCTCAACGTCGGTGACCCTAATAACACCCTAAAAAACCCTAATCCACGACGAGGATACACAAAAAAACACAAACACACAGAATTCCCAAAAAAATGACCCCTGGTGGAGAGGCTATATACTGTCTCTAGGAGTGCACCTGCATTGATCATTCGGCTGGGGTGATGAGACCCCTTGTGCTCTTTTGCCCCTGATGAACCCTCAGCATCTAAGAGGGGGAAACGCGTCGGGCTGGGCTCGATATCATCTGATGGCTGATAAGTATCTTTTTGAATTTTTATGCTGACAGACTGATGGATGGCAATTTGTATATTGGGTCATTGGGTTACCCCAAGAATTAATTTAATGGTGTTCTTTGCCATCCTCGCTTATAAAAGAGACTATTGTGTCTATTGTGTATTTTGAGGACTATTATGTCCTTTGGATATGTTAGATCAGCAAATATTTTTTCCTGATGAACTCCTTTTGGATTTGATCTACGCATTGCTGTTATGTGTAAACTTTTTTTCATAGAAAGCTACAGTCTGTCATCTATGCAGCATTTAGCATTTTTTCTACGAGATAAGTTTCTATTTGAGCTGCAACCATAAGCATTTTTTACTACGAGATATTAGGGTGGGCATATACCCACCACTCTGTTTTAGAATAGGTGCACTCCTAGAGACAGTATATAGCCTCTCCACCAGGGGTCATTTTTTCTGGAATTCTGTGTGTTTGTGTTTTTTTTTGTATCCTCGTCGTGGATTAGGGTTTTTTAGGGTGTTATTAGGGTCACCGACGTTGAGCGGGGCGCCACATCGCATATATTAGGGTGCCAACCTCCGCGGCAAGGAAGGGACGCACTAGGGCCTATTAGGGCTAGTGTAGTGCCCTGATACATTGCATATTTTGTATGTTGAAAATACTCTGTACCCTGTTCCCTATACTGGTATCATCCAGGTTTTAAATATTGGAATAAAAGTTAATTTTTAGGATAAATTTTTTTTGCTGCTATCTTTGTGTTTTTTTTGAGTATTTGATCCATTATATATTTTTTGAGGTTTTATTGCCTGGAGTATCCCTTAAGGAGATAACACTAGGGGCTAGAATATTTTTGATAGTGGGGGCCCTCCTAAAAATCACCCCCGGCTTCTGGTCTACTATCTTACTTAGGACTAGATCATTTAATATGCTTTTTCAATGTTTTTCCAAAATATTACGAATCTGATAATTTTGTACAGAAAAAGTGGTAATAAAATTCACATTATTATTATTATTATTATTTATTGTTATAGCGCCATTTATTCCATGGCGCTTTACATGTAAGGAGGGGTATACATAAAAACAAGTACAGTAATGTTAAACAATACAAGTCATGACTGGTACAGGAGGAGAGAGGACCCTGCCAGCGAAGGCTCACAATCTACAAGGGATGGGTGAAAATACAGTAGGCGAGGGTAGAGCTGGTCATGCAGCGGTTTGGTCGATCGGTGGTTACTGCAAGTTATAGGCTTGTCGGAAGAGGTGGGTCTTCAGGCTCTTTTTGAAGGTTTCGATGGTAGGTGAGAGTCTGATATGTTGTGGTAGAGAGTTCCAGAGCAGGGGTGATGCGCAAGAGAAATCTTGTATGTGATTGTGGGAAGAGGAGATAAGAGGGGAGTAGAGAAGGAGATCTTGTGAGGATCGGAGGTTGCGTGCAGGAAAGTACCGGGAGACGAGGTCACAGATGTATGGAGGAGACAGGTTGTGGATGGCTTTGTATGTCATGGTTAGGGTTTTGTACTGGAGTCTCTGGGCAATGGGGAGCCAGTGAAGGGATTGACAGAGGGGAGAAGCTGGGGAATAGCGGGGGGACAGGTGGATTAGTCGGGCAGCAGAGTTTAGAATAGATTGGAGGGGTGCGAGAGTGTTCGAGGGGAGGCCACAGAGCAGGAGGTTGCAGTAGTCAAGGCGAGAGATTATGAGGGCATGGACTAGGGTTTTTGCAGATTTTTGGTTGAGGAATGAACGGATTCGTGAAATATTTTTGAGTTGAAGTCGGCAGGAAGTGGAAAGGGCTTGGATATGTGGTTTGAAGGAGAGATCAGCGTCAAGCATTACCCCGAGGCAGCGAGCTTGTGGGACTGGGGAGAGTGGGCAGCCATTTACTGTAATGGATAGGTTTCTTGGGGGGGTCACGTGAGATGGGGGAAAGATGATGAATTCTGTTTTGTCCATGTTAAGTTTCAGAAATCTAGCAGAGAAGAAGGATGAAATAGTGGACAGACATTGAGGGATTCTGGTTAGTAGGGAGGTGATATCTGGTCCAGAGATGTAGATCTGTGTGTCATCAGCATAGAGATGATACTGAAATCCATGAGATTCTATGAGCTGTCCCAGGCCAAAGGTGTAAATGGAGAAGAGCAGGGGTCCTAGGACTGAACCTTGTGGGACTCCGACAGATAGGGGGCGAGGTGAGGAGGTGGTGTGTGAGTGGGAGACGCTGAATGTCTGGTCTGTTAGGTATGATGAGATCCAGGATAGGGCCAAGTCTGTGATGCCAAGGGATGAGAGGGTCTGTAATAATAGGGAATGGTCCACTGTGTCAAAGACAGCCGACAGGTCCAGGAGGAGGAGGACAGAGTAGTGTCGCTTGCTCTTGGCGGTTAAGAGGTCATTGGTGACCTTAGTAAGGGCAGTTTCAGTGGAGTGGTGTGACCAGAAGCCAGAATATAAGTGGTCAAAGAGGGAGCAAGAAGAGAGATGGGAGGATAGTTTAAGGTAGACGTGTTGTTCCAGTAGCTTGGAGGCATAGGGGAGAAGTGATATAGGGTGATAGCTAGATACAGAGGATGGGTCAAGAGAGGGCTTTTTGAGGATAGGTGTGATGGAGGCATGTTTAAAGCTTGAGGGGAAAACACCAGTTGTTAGGCTGGTTTCACATTAGCGCATTTTCAGCGCGCGCACGGCCGGGGGTAGCTCCGCCCCCGAGCCGGCTCTCTGCCCGGCGTGCCCGCCCCTTCCTTGTAGCGCCGCCTCCTAGCGGACAGCGGCGCCTGCGATCGGCGCACCCTATCTTTAGCATAGGGTGCGCCGATCGTGCGCAGGCCGTGCGCTAGTTGCGCTTTGACCTGCGCTGCGCACTTTTGACGGTGCGCCGTGCGCGCCAAAATCAAACTTTTCGGATTTTGGCGCGCACGGCGCACCGTCAAAAGTGCGCAGCGCAGGTCAAAGCGCAACTAGCGCACGGCCTGCGCACGATCGGCGCACCCTATGCTAAAGATAGGGTGCGCCGATCGCAGGCGCCGCTGTCCGCTAGGAGGCGGCGCTACAAGGAAGGGGCGGGCACGCCGGGCAGAGAGCCGGATCGGGGGCGGAGCTACCCCCGGCCGTGCGCGCGCTGAAAATGCGCTAATGTGAAACAAGCCTTAGTGATAGGTTGAAGAGATGGGTTAGGGTTGTGATGAAGACTGTGGTGAGGCTTGGGATGAAGTGGGAAGGGATCGGGTCAAGTGCACAAGTGGTGAGATGTGATCTTGAGAGTAGAGTGGAGAGTCGATCTTCCGTAATGGTGGAGAAGTTGGTTTTGGAGGTGGAGGGCTGGGAAGTCGGGAGGAGGGGCTCTGGGGGTTGTTGACCAAAACTGTCTCTGATGTTATCAATCTTCTGCTTGAAAAATGAGGCAAAGTCTTCAACTGAGATGAGTGGTGAGGGAGGAGGTGCTGGGGGACGGAGGAGAGAATTGAAGGTGTTGAATAACTGTTTAGGGTTGTGAGACAGGGAGGATATGAGAGATGAGAAGTAGGTTTGTTTAGCTGTGGCGAGTGTGGTCTTTAAAGTAGTGAGGGACTGTTTGAATGCGATGAAGTGCTCGTTGGAGTGGGATCTTTTCCATCTGCGCTCAGCAGCCCTGGAAGCTCGCCTCAGTTCTTTGGTCAGGCTGGTGTGCCAGGGCTGTCTGTTGATTTTGCGAGCTTTGGTATGTGTAAGTGGGGAAGCAGATTCCAAAGCTACAGCTTTGGCCCCAGCATCTTCACCTTCAGAAGTAACCCGGGGAATAGGGCAAGCTAGGGAGCTCCCTAGTGTTAGGGATAGGGAAGATAGCCTCTGGTCCAGGGTCACCTGACAACCGAATCATGACTGTATATATGGCTATGACAACTCTTGTAGTGACAGTTAGTTGCTAGTGGTCATAACCATACCTAAGCTACTGCAATGCCTGCACATAAGGTAAGCGACATAGGTTGTCAGGAGAACTGTACTACATTTGTAACTGAAGATATTTGTTAATATTATTATTATTATTAAACCTACTACATATTGGGATAGGATCTTGGAGTTTGGAATACCCCTTTAAGGGAACCAAACAGCTTATTTACACTGCCTGTACTACGAGCATCATGAATGAGAGTCCGGCTCAGCCATTTCAGCCAGATATGTTTCAAGCTGGAATGCTGCGGCATTTCAAAGACCTAGATTTAGAAGCCAGCTGGGGACTATGCTGTTTGAGGAACTAGTCCCAGAGGTCACTCCCCTTGAGTGACAGCTCTCTCCCTATACACACATATACAATGTTCATAGCATACTGTGGCACTCCCAGGAGTCCGGTTGCCACAGTGACATTGCCTCCCTCCTGGGGGAGGTGATGACATGCCTGGAAGTAGAGAGGCGTTCCCTGGTCAGGTAACCACTACACACAACACTTTTCCTACTCCAGACCAGAAGGGGGAGCTCTGAACCCTGTTTTAGGGGAGCTTCCAGCATGTTCTGGGCTGGAGGAGGAGTTAGTAGAGTTTGGGATGGGGAAGCAGCAAGAAGCATGAAAGAGCTGCTCCCCAGACTAACATACAAGGAAGAAAGGAGAAAGAGCTGAGAGAAGCCTGGGGGGATGTGGAGCTGTAAGTAAGCTCACCCCAGGTCGGTGCGCTGGATACTGGACACATGGATGTTCAGGGCCACGGACCGGGTCACTGCTGCCGTGACACATCCCTTTAAGACACAGGCCCGCTACCGAGTAACCCACGTCCCTGGGGGTGCTCCATTTTGGCATCACGAACAGGATCACGAGCCCGGCATAGCCGGGTACTGTGTGCCAGACTTTGTTAAATAGTGAAACCGCCTCCATTGTAATAAACCGCAGTGCGTGGGAAGCAAGGGGCTTGTCGTCGTGGGCGAAACCTGAGAGCAGCGCGTGAAGTAAAGGGCGGGACGCACTCCATTATCGGAAGGTAGAAGCAGGAAGCGGATGGGAGAGGCCGGAAGGAGCCTCGGTGCTACTGCAGGTGGAGCAGCCGCGCTCCAAGGTAATGACCCGCAGAGCCTGGCTGAGATTCAATAGAGGGGGAAGAGGATGTCTAGCCCCGATAGAGATGCAGCGGGAGATGTAGCCGAAGACCCCATAAGCCAGCCAGAAGCAGCGGCGGGTGCAGCCATATCCCCTGTGATACCGCCAGTCATCGCGGCAACAGCAGCCGCAGCCCCCATCATGCCGCTTTCAATGCCCTACATCCCAGGAGCGGCCTGGCTACCACAATACTCAGGGGAATCACACGCCCTGAGTGATTTTAAGGAGAGACTATGCAGTTTGTTGAAAGTATACCCCCTGTCTGAGGATCAAAAAGTTAGCATACTCACTGGCCAGTTAGCTGGTGCAGCTCTGAGGGAAGTGAAGTCCTGGCCAAACACTCACAAAAGAACTGTAAAGCAAATATTAGCCAGGCTGAAGGACATCTTTGACACCCGCACTGCAGCAGAAATAAAAATGAGATTCTTTGGGTGCAAACAAAGGGTGCAGGACAATATAGGTGACTATGCCCTTAACCTGCAGGAGGCGCTGCGAGCTGTAAAGCAGATTGATCCAGCCAGTGTGCAAGATGAAGACAGATTGCTAAAGGAGCAATTCGTTGAGGGACTCCTGTCTAGCACTCACAGGACACAGCTGCGCATCATAGCCCTACAGAACTCTGATCTGAACTTTGCAGACTTCAAAGACAGGGCTATCTGGGTGCTGGTGAACCATATGTACAGTGGGGAAAAAAAGTATTTAGTCAGTCAGCAACAGTGCAAGTTCCACCACTTAAAAAGATGAGAGGCGTCTGTAATTTACATCATAGGTAGACCTCAACTATGGGAGACAAACTGAGAAAAATAAAATCCAGAAAATCACATTGTCTGTTTTTTTTTTTCATTTTATTTGCATATTATGGTGGAAAATAAGTATTTGGTCAGAAACAAAATTTCATCTCAATACTTTGTGATATATCCTTTGTTGGCAATGACAGAGGTCAAACGTTTTCTGTAAGTCTTCACAAGGTTGCCACACACTGTTGTTGGTATGTTGGCCCATTCCTCCATGCAGATCTCCTCTAGAGCAGTGATGTTTTTGGCTTTTCGCTTGGCAACACGGACTTTCAACTCCCTCCAAAGGTTTTCTATAGGGTTGAGATCTGGAGACTGGCTAGGCCACTCCAGGACCTTGAAATGCTTCTTACGAAGCCACTCCTTCGTTGCCCTGGCGGTGTGCTTTGGATCATTGTCATGTTGAAAGACCCAGCCACGTTTCATCTTCAATGCCCTTGCTGATGGAAGGAGGTTTGCACTCAAAATTTCACGATACATGGCCCCATTCATTCTTTCATGTACCCGGATCAGTCGTCCTGGCCCCTTTGCAGAGAAACAGCCCCAAAGCATGATGTTTCCACCACCATGCTTTACAGTAGGTATGGTGTTTGATGGATGCAACTCAGTATTCTTTTTCCTCCAAACACGACAAGTTGTGTTTCTACCAAACAGTTCCAGTTTGGTTTCATCAGACCATAGGACATTCTCCCAAAACTCCTCTGGATCATCCAAATGCTCTCTAGCAAACTTCAGACGGGCCCGGACATGTACAGGCTTAAGCAGTGGGACACGTCTGGCACTGCAGGATCTGAGTCCATGGTGGCGTAGTGTGTTACTTAAGGTAGGCCTTGTTACATTGGTCCCAGCTCTCTGCAGTTCATTCACTAGGTCCCCCCGCGTGGTTCTGGGATTTTTGCTCACCGTTCTTGTGATCATTCTGACCCCACGGGGTGGGATTTTGCGTGGAGCACCAGATCGAGGGAGATTATCAGTGGTCTTGTATGTCTTCCATTTTCTAATTATTGCTCCCACAGTTGATTTCTTCACTCCAAGCTGGTTGGCTATTGCAGATTCAGTCTTCCCAGCCTGGTGCAGGGCTACAATTTTGTTTCTGGTGTCCTTTGACAGCTCTTTGGTCTTCACCATAGTGGAGTTTGGAGTCAGACTGTTTGAGGGTGTGCACAGGTGTCTTTTTATACTGATAACAAGTTTAAACAGGTGCCATTACTACAGGTAATGAGTGGAGGAAAGAGGAGACTCTTAAAGAAGAAGTTACAGGTCTGTGAGAGCCAGAAATCTTGATTGCTTGTTTCTGACCAAATACTTATTTTCCACCATAATATGCAAATAAAATGAAAAAAAACAGACAATGTGATTTTCTGGATTTTTTTCTCAGTTTGTCTCCCATAGTTGAGGTCTACCTATGATGTAAATTACAGACAGACGCCTCTCATCTTTTTAAGTGGTGGAACTTGCACTATTGCTGACTGACTAAATACTTTTTTTCCCCACTGTATACTGTCCTCATACACGTTAGCAGGGTGTGCAATGAGACATGTAGCTAAACCTCCTGTCTTCTTTAAGAAAAGAGGCTGTAAAATTGTAACCTTCTTTTATTGATTGCAGATGTGACAGGAAAGGGTGAAACTATAGGATGCAATAACAGGAGCATTTCAGAATATATAACTGCACAGAGCATAAAATACAGATAGTCTGCAATACACAGTAAAATGAGGTAATACATAGGTACCATGAGGTAATACATAGGTACCATGAGGTAATACATAGGTAACATGAGGTAATACATAGGTTCCATGAGGTAATACATAGGTTCCATGAGGTAATACATAGGTAACATGAGGTAATACATAGGTACCATGAGGTAATACGTAGGTACCATGAGGTAATACATAGGTACCATGAGGTAATACATAGCTGATGATTACCTATTTAATACAACAAACGTTATAAACACCTAGATAGTGCTTACCAACTATGCTTAGAACAGGCTGTTTAAGAAGCATGAAGAACACGAATGGTGTAATTTCTCCTAAGACACATGGAGAAATAATGGCTGCTGTTCCCCTCACAGTGTCATAAACAAGACTATGATGTAACAGGAACAATCCCACAATACATTGCAAATTAAACTAGAATCTATGCATTAAACGGCCAGCAGGTGGTGCTGTTACCTTATAGTATGAAATATAAAAAGGATTAATACACACAAAAATACAATGTCTGTAATAATCGAAGACATAAAAAATGACTAGACCTTCTAGACAGCAATTATATGGCTGGACAGAACACTCCCCGCTTGACGTCAGCCGACGTCACTATTGTGTTTATTGGACGAGAACAGCAGAACGAGTTCCCCTACTTGCCTGAGGAACAATTTGGTCTCACCTTGTTTTCCTATTTTTACTTCCACCTTACGTACGATTCCATCCTTACATGGGAATGTCTGGGTAATGAGACCTAATGGCCATTCATTTCTTCGAGACTGACAGTCTTTCATTAGTACTATATCGCCAGGCTGGAGGTTAGGCTTGCTGGTTTTCCAATTTCTCCTCTGTTGCAGAGTAGGCAGGTACTGTTTTTTCCACTTGTCCCAAAAGGCATTGGAGAGACTCTGTACCTGTCTCCATCGACTCCTGTAACGGTCTTTAACATTAAATTCTCCAGGTGGAGAGCAATTAGGGTCGGTCTTCTGCGTAAGCAGCAGGGCTGGGGTGAGAACAGTTGGGTCATCAGGATCACTGGAAATTGGAGTCAACAGTCTTACGTTTATGATGGCTGACACTTCAGCCATGAATGTTGTCACGCTTTCATGTGTCAGTCTTGCAGATCCTTCTTGTAAGAAGATTGAATCGAGGATTCTCCTTGCGACACCTATCATTCTCTCCCATACACCTCCCATGTGTGAAGAATGTGGTGGGTTAAAAGTCCAAGTACACCCTTGTACACTTAGGTATTTTTCTACGTCATTCATATCCAAGTTGGAAGAGAGTTGCAGTTCTCTTGCTGCTCTGAGTTTCCTCCGAACACTATCTTTTGGTATTGGTCGTTGATTGGTTAAACAGTCGATTTCTTTGGCATAGTTTTCCCGTTGTACAGCTCGGATAATTATATTCTTCGACTGCTCTAGCTGTAGAGCTGTGTGGATGTGTGTACCATGGTGTCAGTGGTCCTCAAAGTCTTGAACTGTAGGTGCTAACTCTGCATGCCCGTTCTTACATATCTTCTCCATGAAGGTTAAGAAATAGTCTTTCATCTTTGGTCTACTACAGAAGCTGTGCATGAGGGAGGCAAAGTGTTTGTAAACTTGTTCTCTGTTGTTAGGCAAGCGTTGTCTTTGAGGCTTGAAGGATAGAGATGCAATCCAGCTCTTCGTTTTGTCCTGCACCATTCCTTGCTCCATCATCTCTAGGAACAGTCTATCTTCAAATGACATTGCTGCACTATTATCTTCTTTGGTCTTGTGGATGACCGTACACCCAAGGTGATCTTGGTCGCAATTCTGAATGCAATCATCATAGGCACGACTTGCTAAGATACTTGGTGCTGAAGTGCTGTGTGGAAGCTCCTTTATGAAAAAGTGATTTTCACATGGTTGAAGGAGAGAGAGATCAAGCGTACTGGTAAGCATGTTGTTAACCACTGTCGGTTTGTGTGCTTCTCCTAAACAGTCCTCTCCTACAATGACCCACCCAAGGTCGAGTCTCTGGGTATATGGAGCCTTGTGAGAGCCATTGATATGCTGCCTAACCTTGTGGACTCGTAGAATATCTCTCCCCAGGAGCAAGACTATTTGAGCCTCTGGGTCAAGGTTAGGAATCAGGCGTTCTATACACTTCAGATAAGGATGATACAATGCCACTTCAGGCGTAGGTATCTCTGACCTGTTGTCAGGAATCTGGTTACATTCCAATATGTTTGGTAAGGGCAGACGCATTTGGCCATCTATAGACTCGACTACGTAGCCTGTTGCTCTCCTACCAGCTGTCTCTACTATACCGGCCCTAATTTTCAAAGAGTAGGGGGCACTGGGTCCTCTGACGTTAAAGCTATCAAAGAAGGCAGACTTGGCTAATGACCTGTTACTCTGATCATCTAAAATCACGTATACTTGATGGCTTTGTCCTTTTCGTCTGCTGGGTAGACCCTCACTAGGGAAATTTTAGAGCAGGACTTGCCTCCTATGAGATTTCCACAAACTTCTGTACACTTAGAAGTAATGGCTGGAGTGTCAGTATTTGAGTCATTCAGGTCCCCGCTTTGCTCTTGGGGCAAAGCATCCGATGGTGGTCCAGGGTGTAGAACTGAGTTATGTTCGGTGCTGTCACATTCGGTACACATTGCACTAACCTCACAGTCCCTGGCGAAGTGGGATGTTGAAGAGCAGCATTTGTAGCAGATGCGGTTCTCCTTAAGGAAGGCCTTCCTTTCTTCCAATGACTTTTCTCTGAAAGCTCTGCACTTAAGTAAGGAATGTGGCTTCTTGTGTAAGGGACACTGCCTGCTTGGGTCCTTGGATTTGTCTTCTCCTTGACTGGAGCTGAACTCTTTGCGAACTGAACCTGTGGAAGAAATGTTAGATTTGTGGACCTCTACAGTTGTTCTACGAGGTTTACTAACAGAGTTATTGGCACATGACAGCATGAAATCAAAGCTAGGATCATTTCTAATTTTTGCTTGTTCTGAGACAAAATCTACAAACACATTGAATGGAGGAAATGGTACATTGTAAGTCTGTTTATACCTAGAACCATATGTAACCCATTAGTCTTGCAGGTTATATGGGAGTTTTTGAACTATGGGGTTCACACCTCTAGCAGTGTCGAGATATGTCAACCTCACAAGATCTCCTTCTGCTTTTGCTACACACAACTCCACTAACAAGTCAGTTAATTCTCTGAGCTTTGAATAATCCTTGTTCACTATTCTAGGAAAGTCCTCTATTCTTTTAAACAAGGAATTTTCTATAACCTCTACTGAGCCATAGCATTCATCAAGTCTATTCCAAATTCTTTTGAGGCTGACATCTGGATAATTTACATTAATGTCGATGATTCTCTTTGCGTGTTCGGCAGACTCACTTCCTAGCCATTTTACCAAGAGATCCACTTCTTCACTACATGGTAGACCTATGTCTCTTATGGTATTTTTCAAGGAGGCTCGCCAAGCCCTGTAGTTTTCAGCACGATTGCTGAACTTTACAAGTCCCTTAGTGACCAAATCACGTCGAGCAAGGAGCTTGGCAAAGTCCATCGTGGCTTGATTGGCACTGATGCCAGCCGATGGAGTGTTGTCAGAGTCCATGTGTGCTGTGCAATCATACCTGTTAGATGTCTCTGGTTTGGTCCAACTGCTGTAGTACCTTTCTGAAGCAAAGGGATTCTCTTTAAGCCAGGACAGATTCCGGATCTTCTGTTCTGGAGAAAGATTATTGTAGTCAGTATCATCCCAATGTGTATTTCCTTGCTTTTGGTAAGGAGACTGATAGTTGGCTTTCTGGGGGGTCCGAATTATCTGGTTGGCTTGGCTTGTTGAGAAAATGCTCTGTCTTCGCCTGTGGGTCTGGATCGTCATTTGATTTGGAATGCTGATGGACGTACTCTGCAGTACGCTGCAATGGATCGTGAGTAACTTGGTGTAGGCCTAGCACACTGCTGTGTTCGTCATCAGAATATACGGCAGCTTCTAAGGCTTCTGCTTCTGCTATGGCAGCTGCTGTTTCTTTTTCAATAGCAAGTTTCTGTAATGTTGCTTCAAGGCGCGCTGTCTCTGCATCCAGGCATGCTTGTTGTAGTTTCAATTCTATCTCTTGCTCAGCAAAGATGCTTCTTGCTTTTGCCGCTTCAGCTTTTGCGCGGGCAATAGCGGCAGCATTGCTGACGGATGATGTCTTGGAGGAACCAACTCGTGATTTCGTCTTGAAAGAGGATGCTCGTCCTTGAGACATGATTCAACAGTTAGGCGACCGCTGTGATATCCTTTTGTCGGCTCTGCGTGGATAATGGCGGGCTCCGTATGGTCTGATAATTCGGTCTGACCGTTAGGAGGTTGCTGCAATATCCGTATGCAATAACCATATGCTTGGATAATGGCGGGCTCTGTAACGTCAGATCTTCTGAGCTTGTTCTCAGCAGTTGTTTCACTATACTGTCCTCATACACGTTAGCAGGGTGTGCAACAAGACATGTAGCTAAACCCCCTGTCTTCTTTAAGAAAAGAGGCTGTAAAATTGTAACCTTCTTTTATTGATTGCAGATGTGACAGGAAAGGGTGAAACAACTATGCTTAGAGCAGGCTGTTTAAGGAGCATGAAGAACACGAATGGTGTAGTTTCTCCTAAGACACATGGAGGAATAATGGCTGCCGTTCCCCTCACAGTGTCATAAACAAGACTATGATGTAACAGGAACAATCCCACAATACATTGCAAATTAAACTAGAATCTATGCATTAAATGGCCAGCAGGTGGTGCTGTTACCTTACAGTTTGAAATATATGAAGGATTAATACACACAAAAATACAATGTCTATAAGGCTAAGTGCACACGTACCGGAACTCTTGCGGAAATTACCGCGAGAATTCCGGAAATCCATTCTGCGGGAAAATCTCATTTTAAATTCCCTCGATTTTCCCGCGGAAAAACTAGCATTTTGCAAGCGTATTTAGCTTGCAAAATGCTAGCGTTTTCCAAGCGATCTGTAGCATCGCTTGGAGAACTGATTGACAGGTTGCTCACACTCGTCAAACATAGTGTTTGACGAGTGTGACCAACTTTTTACTACTGAGGCTGCCTATGCAGCATCAGTAGTAAAAGATAGAATGTAAAAAAAAATAAAAAATGGTGTTATTCTTACCCTCCGACGTCCCGCGCATCCGTTCCCAGTAATCCTTTGCGAAAATGCCCACGATGACGTCCGTTCTCGCGGGATCGCGATGTCTCGCGGTAATTCGCGATGACGTTGCGCGAATGACCGCGAGACTTCGCAATCCTGCGAGAACGGACGCCATCGCGGGCATTTTCGCAAAGGATTACTGGGAACGGATGCGTGGAGAGAGGCGGGAATGCTGCGCGGGACGCCGGAAGGTAAGAATAACAATATTTTTTATTTTAAATTCTATTTTTACAGGGATATGGTACCCAAAGCCCGGAGGACAGTCTCCTCTCCTCCGGACCGTGGGTACCATCCGCAATTGTTCTGCTTACTTTCCGCATGGTGTGCACAGCCACATGCGGGAAGTAAGCGGAACAATGCATTCCTATGGGTGCGGGATCGCCGCGATTCCGCAAATTAATGAGCATGCTGCGGTTTTTACCACGAAGCGATTCCGCCGCGGTAAAAACCGCAGCATTAGCACAGCATTACGGAATCCCATAGGAATGCATGGGATGCTTATTTTTCACGTTTTCGCGGTAAAATCGCGCGGTTAAAACCGCCGCGGAAACGCGAAAAAAACGCCACGTGTGAACTCAGCCTAATAATCGAAGACATAAAAAATTACTAGACCTTCTAGACAGCAATTATATGGCTGGACAGAGCAATATGTCAGCCGCACACCGCCCCCTAGGCGCCCATCAATTACATACCACCAAGAAGCAGCATCCTTCTATCAGATCCCTGTAGGGGCTGACACACAGACTCTGGATGATGACCCCTCTACTGAGTTATGTTTTCAGGTCCAGGAGCTGACCAAAAGTGTGGCTGCACTAACCAAAACCGTGCAGTCCATGCAAGTGTCTCCAAAAGAGAAGATCCAGCTGGCCTCCAGTCCAGATGACGTCCCGTGGCTACGGAGAAAGAGGATCCCACCGATGAAAGGGAGAGACGATTGCTACCATCAAGATGGACAACTCATCTGTCGCCGCTGTCACAAGGCAGGACACATCGCAAGATTCTGTCATTTAAACGAGCAACCCCTGGGGCAGAGGGCCTACTCCCAGGAGTAAGACGTCCAGACCCACCAAGGTGGCGAGACAAGTACGTGGGAGGATGGCCGGTCCTGCCCATTGTGATTGATGGTTTCCCAATGAACGCTTTGTTGGACACTGGCTCGCAGGTGACAACAATACCGTATGTCCTCTTTAAGCAGTACTGGGCTGATTCAGATATCACTCGCAGCCCAGATGAACATCTTACCATCTTTGCCAGCAATGGTCAGTCCTTGCCTCAGATGGGGTATAAGGAAGTGACCATTAAGATTGGCCGGGTAGAATTGAAGTCACAAGGTTTGATTATTGTTGATATTGTCAAACGTGAATGCAATCCAATGATCACTCTAGGCACTAATGTAATAGAAAATTGTCTTGGAGAAGTAATTGTTTTGTTGCAACAGGTAGCCGAGACCGCCAGTTCCAGCCAGCAGCGGGTCCTGCAGAAAGAGATCAGAGCACTGATGCAGAGACAACAGGTAGAGCTGTCTGGAGGAGAAATTGGCAGTGTCAGTGAGTGATCCACTCCCCATTGCAGTACCCCCAAGGAGTGAAATGTTAATTTGGTGTCGGGCAGCAATAGGCCTCAGGGGGTCAAGATTACTAGGCCTTGGTGGAACCGGTGTACTTTGATAGTAGGCCCACCATCCTGACAGCCAGAGGGGTAGTTGAGGTTTGCAAGGGGAGAGTACCAATACACGTCTTGAATTGTGGGGAGAGAGAGGTCTATTTACCCCGGTATGCCACCCTCGCTAAGCTATTCACTGTCAGTAACAATGCAATAGAGGCAGCAGAGCCCTTGCTTCCTTCAGACCAATTGGTAAGCTGGAGGATTGGTGTCAGCAGCTACATGTGGGCACTGACTCTACTCCTTCACACCAAAAACATGGGGCTTACCGAGTGGCTCAAGAATATGAGCGTTTATTCAGCAATCATCCTCTAGACTTTGGGCAGGCAAAAGGGGTCCAACATCATATCCCCACTGGAGATCATCCACTCATTAAAGAGAGGTACCGGCCTACACCCCCAGCACAATATCAATGTGCCAAGAGTATATTGCGGGAGATGAAGGAAGCTGGGGTTATCAGAGACAGTTGTATCCCCTGGGCAGCTCCAATAGTCTTCGTGAAAAAGAAAGATGGTACCATGAGAATGTGTGTTGACTATAGGCGGATTAATAGCATTTCACATAAGGACGCCTATCCATTACCCAGAATTGAAGAGTCATTAGCTGCTTTGAGAACTGCTAACTATTTTTCTAGCTTGGATCTCACCAGTGGGTATTGGCAGGTTCTGTGGCAGAGGAAGACAAAGAGAAAACAGAATTTACTACACCAATGGGTCTCTGTTAGTTTAACTACATGCCGTTCGGGCTGAGCACTGCCCCAGGGACGTTTCAAGAATTTCGAAACTGTTCTGCTGTATCTGAATGACATTATAGTCTTCTCTAAAACCTATGAAGACCACTTGAAGCACCTGGCCGAGGTGTTCGAGGCCCTGTCTAAATTTGGCTTGAAAGTGAAGCCATCCAAATGCCACCTCTTGAAACCTAAGGTGCAATACCTAGGCCATGTAGTGAGTGCGGAAGGTGTGGCACCAGACCCTGACAAAGTCACAGTTATCCAGGACTGGAAGAAACCCAGCAACATTCATGAAGTACGGCAGTTCCTCAGACTGGTAGGCTATTCATTAAGAGCTTCACCAAGATATCAGCACCTCTGCAAGACCTGCTAGTAGGGCAATCCAAGAAAGCCAAAAACAAGACTCTTCAGTTCGAATGGAACAGCAAGTTGGAAGAATCCTTCGCGCGGTTGAAGCTGGCTCTCTTGGGAGATGAAGTTCTGGCTTATCCCGACTATGACCAACCATTTGTACTCTATACAGATGCCAGCAATGTGGGGTTGGGAGCAGTGCTGTCCCAAGTGCAGCAAGGCAGAGAGAGAGTGATTGCCTACGCCAGCAGGAAGCTTGGTCCCATTGAAAGGAACCCGGACAATTAGAGCTCCTTTAAACTGGAGTTCCTCACCATAGTCTGGGCGGTCACAGAGTGCTTCAAGCACTACCTGGCTTCAGCAAAGTTTACCATCTATACAGATAACAATCCCCTAACCCACCTAGAAACAAGCAAAACTAGGTGCACTGGAACAACGATGGATGGCCGGCTGTCCAATTACGAGTTTACCATCAAATACCGAGCAGGGCAGAAGAATGCCAATGCGGATGCAGTTTCCAGGATGCCCAATCCACCTGATGGGGGCAAAGACCTAGAAGAGCTCTAAGAAATTGAGATACCAGCTTTCCAGCTGCGGCCCAACACTCTCAAGGAGTGAGAGCCAAGCGCCATGGCGTGCAAGAGGCCATGTTTAGCCCATTGCCCCATCATGACTGAGCAGAGACGCAGGATGGCGATTCAGCAGTTCGCTTGGTAAAGGAGTTGTTGACGCAGGCTGACTCATACCCTGACTCAGATGCTCCACAGGAGGCGCGGCAGTTATGGAAAGAAAAAGGCAAGCTGTTCCTCTATGAGGGTAAGCTGTGTCGGAGGAGCATCAACTCACAAACCCATGAGCTAGTTTGGCAGATCGTAGTTCCAAAGTGGGACGCACCTACTGTATGGTCCTGGAAGCATATCATAATGGAGCCGTTCATTTCAGCTGGAAGAAGTTGGAAGTTCTGCTTCGTGAACGGTTTTACTGGATTGGCATGAGTGGAGCCATTGAGAGATGGTGTCGAGAGTGTGGCCCGTGCAATCTGCAAAGATAAGACCGCAACAGCCAGTGAGCTCCATTACAGCCGATCATCACAAAACAGCCACTGGAGACGGTGGCATTAGACCACGTCAAGTTGACTCCCAGCAGGTCAGGCTACACGTACAATTTGACAATCGTGGATCATTACTCCAGATTCCTGGTAGTTGTTCCTGCTAAAGATTAAACAGCGAGGACTGCAGCCAAAGCATTTCAGGAGTACTTTTGTCGACCCCAAGGATTTCCTGAGCAAGTACTTACTGACCAAGGCCCAGCTTTTGAGGCAGAAGTGTCCCAGGAGTTCTGTAACCTATATGGTTGCAAGAAGATCAGGACAACACCATACCATCCACAGACAAATGGCATGAGTGAAAAGATGAATCAGGTGGTAATTGACCTATTGAAGGCTTTTTCAACCTGGAAGAGCGAAATCAATGGCCAGAGAAGTTGCCGCTTTTGGTGGATCTATACAACCATGTCCCCGTAAACTCCGCCAACTGTTTCCCAGCCTACTTGATGAGAGCAAAGCCTGGCAAGTTACCCATTTACTTGGACATGGGAGTCCTGACACCTGAGAAAACATCACCAGTGGTAGCAAACACAGTGAATCAGAGTAGGTCACCAGCAATACCAGTGCTACGCAGGTCTACACGTAGTACCCAAGGTCAAACTCCTATCAATTTTCGTATATAAGTAGATCATGCAAATAAGATATCTGAATGTATAGTGTAAATATGTAATCTAAATAAGTAACCGTTAAGCATATGTGCCTACAGAGATTCTGTAAAAACTTTTGAGCTATCCTTTTTGATTCGCTTTAATGGACAATGGGTCACTGGATTCGATGTGACCAAAACACTACTTGTAAATAGTTAACCACCTGGCTCAGGAATAACCAAGGGACAATGATGCATAGACTAATCGTCACTTGGACTATTTTTGACTTTGGTTTTTGTAATTTTTGTTTTTGAGACTTTATAAAAAATTATTATGGTTTACTGTTATAATGCTTTTGTTTCCTCAGTCCCGGAGTACTGATTTTTACTAGGGGGGGAATGTGGCATCCCCAGGAGTCCTGTTGCCACAGAGACATTGCCTCCCTCCTGGGGGAGGTGATGACATGCCTAGAAGCAGAGAGGAGTTCCCTGGTCATGTAGTCACAACACACAACACTTTTCCTACTCCAGACCAGAAGCTCTGAACCCTGTTTTCGGGGAGCTTCCAGCATAATCTGGGCTGGAGGAGGATTTAGTTAGTGGAGTCTGGGATGGGGAAGCAGCAAGAAAGAGCTGCTCCCCAGACTAAGATAGAAGGAGGAAAGGAGGAAGAGCTGAGAGAAGCCTGGGGGGAAGTGGAACTATAAGTAAGCTCACCCCAGGTTGGTGCGTTGGAAACTGGACACCGGAGTCCATGGCTGTCTGGGAACGACAGTCTCAGTAGCCAAGTCCGGAGAGCAGGAGACTGCAAGCCTCCTGGCCTTACAAAAGCCCCTGAGACACAGCAGCATATGAGAATCTGGAGCTGCCACAGAGGACGAGACTCGAGCTGCCTGCCATAAGGGCAAGTACTAAGGACTGTAGAGAACAGAAGATCAAGCATAGCTTCAAGCTGCAGGGACCTCAGACACTAGCGCAGAAAGGAAGCCTCCAACACTTGATGCAAGGGACTCTGATCTGCTTTCAGGCTGTTGGGTCTCCATTTCCATCTGTACCGCGGACCAAACTGTGAGTAAAACTTTAGATACTGCATCCATCTGTTTTCTGCCTCCTTCCTGCTTCACCAACTCAGCACTATTACAACCTATACCTCACACTACATCATCTCCCTTAACATGTGAGATCCGGTCCCGAGTGTCGGCGGCAGTGCCAGGTACTGAGGAGAGTTTCTCGCATTGCACTTGCAAGTGTGACCCTGACCTAACATTATGGCTTTTGCAGCAGAAACATCTAATGCAAAGCCTCGCAGCGGATTTGGCCCTGCGGATCCGCAGCAGTTTTTGCTGCGGTGTACAGTACCATAATATCCTATGGATATCAAAACCGCAGTGCAGACGGTGCAGATTTTTCCGCACGGATTTGTGCGGTTTCTAAAACGCAGAAAGAATTGACATGTCAATTCTTTCTGCGGATTCCGCTGCGGTTTACCATCTCCTCCATCGTAGAGATGATAAACCGCAGGTTGATCCACAGGTAAAACTGCAGGTCTTTTGACCTGCAAATTTACCTGCGGATTTTACAAAATTGAAACACCATTTTGATTTTGATTTTACACCATTGAAACATTTCACTGATCACAGAATAAATCCTAGAATTTTTATTTGTGCTTATAGTAATAGGGGAAAAAAATCAATCTAAAATATTAGAGGGCTGGGACTGCACCTTTATTGAGGTCCAATATTAATTACTGATGTCAGCATAGACTAGTAACAATTGATATACCATTATTGATGCCTTAATGTTAGCTGTTACTTATAATATATGGAAAAACAGAAACTAAACCCATGTACTAATAAAGATTTTTTTTTTGCTAATCACATGGCAACACAAAACCCATTCATACTAATAAAAAAACACAACACAGTCTTTGGAAATGATGGCCGTGATATTTATTTACGGCTACTTCAAATAAATAATACTTAAATATATTAACTCACAAGATAGACCAAAATTCAACCACCAAGAACCAATCCACCCATATCCTGGGCCATATTCCCACAACTAAACATCACGACAGAACATAGAAATTAAAAATAGGGAGGGTGATCTTCTTTTCTTTATCCAAAACAGAATAAGGAAAAACCAGCAAAAAATAGGGCTTTTATCTCTTAAACCAGCACGCCAATTCTCAAATCAACTAATAGGGGGCCTTCAAAATGGGCGCCAGAGAACTGGTCAGAACCAGTCTGAGCGGCTTGTGGAATGACCACAACTAACTTACTGACCTCAGCTTGACCCCGACCTGACAGGCAACATAATACCAATAGAATAGAATTGGGTTTATTCAGGGTCTGTGTTGCCATGAGACCCCCCCCTTTATTACTTTGTTATGTACTGGGGAGGGCTACCATGACATTTTAGGTGCACAGAATCTTCATTGCCTGTGTAAGCAGATGACATTCTTTGTGCCCTGTAATCCCACCATAAGTATACAGTGTAGGTATTTGTTTTGCTTGTTTGCTTTGCCTGCTTAAAAATCTCTTTAAAACACTCCCCTAAAATGCCATAAAGAAGTGTTTCATTAATCTGTTTCCCTAGAATACACATTATTGACAGCCTCAAAAAAACCTGTGTGTGCACATGCCGTAAAGGGCTTCTGTCAGTAGGATGAACCCTACTAATCAGTCTATATGGGCATACAGGTCATATAAAGTTGAATAAAATGATACCTTGATATTTGCAATCCTATGTCTTATTTCTGAGAAATCCATGTTTTTTTTTTTTAAATATGTAAATGCACTGTTAAGATCTGTGGGCCAGACATAGATCTCCCTGAGAATCCACTTCCAGAAATTATTTTAAATAAAAGGGGGCATTAAGAGAGATTTAGCGGCTCCCGGGACAGCATTTCAGGGTTAAAACTGCTCCTGGCTTTCACCTTTCGGGCATGCGCAGTTAAAAATAGCGGACCGTCAACCAAAAAAAACGTTGCAGTGTCCGTCTGGTCCGCCTGGGAGCCGCTACAATTCTCACGGATACGTCAAAAAACGGACCCAACGGACGACCATCAGTCAAAATCCGCCACTAATGCAAATCAATGCGGGAAAAAAACGGAGCCGTCCCTTTTTTGGCGGATCCGTTTTTTTTTAATAAAATTGGCGGATTTTGACTGATGACCAAAAACGGATGTGTGAAACAGGAGTTTTGATCCTACTGACAGATGCCCGTTAACTCTTTGTGGGAAATTGGATAGCTTTCTATTGTCTTGATCTTAGATCATAGTAGGATCCAGACACTAAAAGTGCAGAAGCAATACTACAGCTTCATTACCATGGGGTTTAAAGCGTACTTGTCGATTCAGTTGTGCGTTTTCTCCACTGTAGACTCTAGTTCTAATTTTCATTCCTCTCTGACCTATTGGGTGAAAATTATGTTATGATGTCTGCTATTCCCAGTGCAGAGAAACAGATGATTCCTGCTGTTCTTTCTGTGTAGCACTTCAGAAGAAGCAACAGTATTCATTTCAGTGATCCTCCCCTTTTCTGAAGCACATTGGAAGGGGAAGGACCCCTGAAATGTCACTACAGGTGCAGACGTCTCACCCATCATTCAGGGTCTATGGTCTAACTAATTGGAACAGAGTTTTCCACTTTGTCTACACCTTGTGCTTATGAATTTCTTTGAAGTGAACCTGTCAGCAGGATTGTACTCTGTAAACTAGTGTCAGGTTGGCGCCGTTATACTTGATTACAATACCTGGTGTGGAGACACAGGGGTCAGTGTGTGCTCTTGTCCACTGGCCCAGCTGTCTTTAGAAAGACTGCATAGACCAGGGCTCATACCACTGAACGCCTGCGCTTTCTCCCCGTGGGCAGAACACTACTCAGACAACACAGTGTGAGGGTAAAACAGTGTGGCAATAATTTATTGAACCTCCAATACAGAATAGCATACAGAACAGTCCCAGCAAATACCCAAGATTCTAATTTGCACTGAGTCTTCCCCTTCCACTGACTTGCGGTGATTAGAGCTGCCAAATACCCCCACCAGTGGCTCCCCGCTTTTGAAGAGCTGACACAGCAAGGAAGTAACAACAGGCTTAGGAAGCTAACCAAAAGCATGAGGTATGTTGCCAGGAGAGTGATTGCCTACGCCAGCAGGAAGCTTGGTCCCATTGAAAGGAACCCGGACAATTAGAGCTCCTTTAAACTGGAGTTCCTCACCATAGTCTGGGCGGTCACAGAGTGCTTCAAGCACTACCTGGCTTCAGCAAAGTTTACCATCTATACAGATAACAATCCCCTAACCCACCTAGAAACAAGCAAAACTAGGTGCACTGGAACAACGATGGATGGCCGGCTGTCCAATTACGAGTTTACCATCAAATACCGAGCAGGGCAGAAGAATGCCAATGCGGATGCAGTTTCCAGGATGCCCAATCCACCTGATGGGGGCAAAGACCTAGAAGAGCTCTAAGAAATTGAGATACCAGCTTTCCAGCTGCGGCCCAACACTCTCAAGGAGTGAGAGCCAAGCGCCATGGCGTGCAAGAGGCCATGTTTAGCCCATTGCCCCATCATGACTGAGCAGAGACGCAGGATGGCGATTCAGCAGTTCGCTTGGTAAAGGAGTTGTTGACGCAGGCTGACTCATACCCTGACTCAGATGCTCCACAGGAGGCGCGGCAGTTATGGAAAGAAAAAGGCAAGCTGTTCCTCTATGAGGGTAAGCTGTGTCGGAGGAGCATCAACTCACAAACCCATGAGCTAGTTTGGCAGATCGTAGTTCCAAAGTGGGACGCACCTACTGTATGGTCCTGGAAGCATATCATAATGGAGCCGTTCATTTCAGCTGGAAGAATTTGGAAGTTCTGCTTCGTGAACGGTTTTACTGGATTGGCATGAGTGGAGCCATTGAGAGATGGTGTCGAGAGTGTGGCCCGTGCAATCTGCAAAGATAAGACCGTAACAGCCAGTGAGCTCCATTACAGCCGATCATCACAAAACAGCCACTGGAGACGGTGGCATTAGACCACGTCAAGTTGACTCCCAGCAGGTCAGGCTACACGTACAATTTGACAATCGTGGATCATTACTCCAGATTCCTGGTAGTTGTTCCTGCTAAAGATTAAACAGCGAGGACTGCAGCCAAAGCATTTCAGGAGTACTTTTGTCGACCCCAAGGATTTCCTGAGCAAGTACTTACTGACCAAGGCCCAGCTTTTGAGGCAGAAGTGTCCCAGGAGTTCTGTAACCTATATGGTTGCAAGAAGATCAGGACAACACCATACCATCCACAGACAAATGGCATGAGTGAAAAGATGAATCAGGTGGTAATTGACCTATTGAAGGCTTTTTCAACCTGGAAGAGCGAAATCAATGGCCAGAGAAGTTGCCGCTTTTGGTGGATCTATACAACCATGTCCCCGTAAACTCCGCCAACTGTTTCCCAGCCTACTTGATGAGAGCAAAGCCTGGCAAGTTACCCATTTACTTGGACATGGGAGTCCTGACACCTGAGAAAACATCACCAGTGGTAGCAAACACAGTGAATCAGAGTAGGTCACCAGCAATACCAGTGCTACGCAGGTCTACACGTAGTACCCAAGGTCAAACTCCTATCAATTTTCGTATATAAGTAGATCATGCAAATAAGATATCTGAATGTATAGTGTAAATATGTAATCTAAATAAGTAACCGTTAAGCATATGTGCCTACAGAGATTCTGTAAAAACTTTTGAGCTATCCTTTTTGATTCGCTTTAATGGACAATGGGTCACTGGATTCGATGTGACCAAAACACTACTTGTAAATAGTTAACCACCTGGCTCAGGAATAACCAAGGGACAATGATGCATAGACTAATCGTCACTTGGACTATTTTTGACTTTGGTTTTTGTAATTTTTGTTTTTGAGACTTTATAAAAAATTATTATGGTTTACTGTTATAATGCTTTTGTTTCCTCAGTCCCGGAGTACTGATTTTTACTAGGGGGGGAATGTGGCATCCCCAGGAGTCCTGTTGCCACAGAGACATTGCCTCCCTCCTGGGGGAGGTGATGACATGCCTAGAAGCAGAGAGGAGTTCCCTGGTCATGTAGTCACAACACACAACACTTTTCCTACTCCAGACCAGAAGCTCTGAACCCTGTTTTCGGGGAGCTTCCAGCATAATCTGGGCTGGAGGAGGATTTAGTTAGTGGAGTCTGGGATGGGGAAGCAGCAAGAAAGAGCTGCTCCCCAGACTAAGATAGAAGGAGGAAAGGAGGAAGAGCTGAGAGAAGCCTGGGGGGAAGTGGAACTATAAGTAAGCTCACCCCAGGTTGGTGCGTTGGAAACTGGACACCGGAGTCCATGGCTGTCTGGGAACGACAGTCTCAGTAGCCAAGTCCGGAGAGCAGGAGACTGCAAGCCTCCTGGCCTTACAAAAGCCCCTGAGACACAGCAGCATATGAGAATCTGGAGCTGCCACAGAGGACGAGACTCGAGCTGCCTGCCATAAGGGCAAGTACTAAGGACTGTAGAGAACAGAAGATCAAGCATAGCTTCAAGCTGCAGGGACCTCAGACACTAGCGCAGAAAGGAAGCCTCCAACACTTGATGCAAGGGACTCTGATCTGCTTTCAGGCTGTTGGGTCTCCATTTCCATCTGTACCGCGGACCAAACTGTGAGTAAAACTTTAGATACTGCATCCATCTGTTTTCTGCCTCCTTACTGCTTCACCAACTCAGCACTATTACAACCTATACCTCACACTACATCATCTCCCTTAACATCTACTGCAACTGCCCTGGGACGACAGCTCTGCCTGTGCAGAGCTATTCCAACTTTGCTGCATCCTACCATCCATCCCAGTGGATCTGCACTGCAGCACTGGTCCCTATTTGATCAGATACCACAGGTGGCGTCACGAATTTATCTACACATAAACTTTATTCCTCACTTTTCATGGACACTCAGGGCCACGGACTGGGTCACTGCTGCCGTGACACATTCCTTTAAGACACCGGCCTGGCAACTAGTAACCCACGGCCCTGGGGGCGCTCCAAAAGCATACCTGGCAGGCCAGACAAAAAATAAAGGTAACAGTATGACCAGCACCACAAGTCCTGGCCCTTGAAGCATCAATCATGGTGCACTCCTCGTGGTGTCTAACCCGAGACAGACCAGCACACAAAACGAAAAGATTGAAAGGAGGAGGCAGCTCCCTAAGCTAACTAGAAACAAGTGTATTCGCATACCTCCCAACCATCCAGGATCCAGCGGGACTGTCCTGAATTTGGAGAGCCGTTCCGGGAGGTTGGAGGTATGTTCCAAATTCAGATGCATCTACGTCTTAAGATTACACATACAGCTGAATATAAAGGTGGAGCAGGGAGCCGATAGATCCTTCATTGGAGTGATCCGGCAGGTCACAAACTACTGGAGAACCACAGGCGTGGCAGTGATAGAAGATGATGATGGCTGGGGGAGAGCAGGGACCTTAGATTAGTGCTGCAATAAAAAAACAAAAAACGCTGCAATGGTGCATTAAGTCTGTAACCCCCTTCAAAGGGCTTAAACTACAATGTTGGTACAGAAGATATGCACTTTGTATTATAGTTGTGTAACAATTTGAATCTGAAAAACAAATTGAAGGCTAAATACCCAAACCCTGTGCAGTACGCTCAGTGTGTACACAAATTAGTAATTATACCTGGGACATCTATGTACTAGACCTGTGCTGCTAAAGTGCCCATAGGGGCCAAATGATAACATAACCTATATTACTATACATTGCTATCAAGTACTTACATACAGTTCATAAAAGGGCTTGTTCACACATTGTGGTTTTGGTGCGTTTTTTGTCACACCATTTTTCCATGGAAAAAATGGCTGTCTTTTACAGTGCCAGTAAAGAGAATGAGATTTCTAAACATTCAAAGTGTTTGTTTTTATTTTCAAATCTGCAGCATGTAAATTCTTTCAGTGTTTTTTCCCCTATGAATGGAAAAAAACACATTACAAATACATAAAAAAATGCACTAAAAATCATTTGCATTTTATTCAGCATTTTTCCTGCTAAGGCCGGGGTCACACTTGTGAGTGCAATGCGAGACACTCGCGCAAGTCTCTCATATCAATACCTGGCACTGCCGCCGGCGATTCAGACTGGAGTGTTCAGCTGCATAGAAAGACATGCAGCTGCACGATCCGGTCCCGAGTGTCGGCGGCAGTGCCAGGTACTGAGGAGAGTTTCTCGCATTGCACTTGCAAGTGTGACCCTGACCTAACATTATGGCTTTTGCAGCAGAAACATCTAATGCAAAGCCTCGCAGCGGATTTGGCCCTGCGGATCCGCAGCAGTTTTTGCTGCGGTGTACAGTACCATAATATCCTATGGATATCAAAACCGCAGTGCAGACGGTGCAGATTTTTCCGCACGGATTTGTGCGGTTTCTAAAACGCAGAAAGAATTGACATGTCAATTCTTTCTGCGGATTCCGCTGCGGTTTACCATCTCCTCCATCGTAGAGATGATAAACCGCAGGTTGATCCACAGGTAAAACTGCAGGTCTTTTGACCTGCAAATTTACCTGCGGATTTTACAAAATTGAAACACCATTTTGATTTTGATTTTACACCATTGAAACATTTCACTGATCACAGAATAAATCCTAGAATTTTTATTTGTGCTTATAGTAATAGGGGAAAAAAATCAATCTAAAATATTAGAGGGCTGGGACTGCACCTTTATTGAGGTCCAATATTAATTACTGATGTCAGCATAGACTAGTAACAATTGATATACCATTATTGATGCCTTAATGTTAGCTGTTACTTATAATATATGGAAAAACAGAAACTAAACCCATGTACTAATAAAGATTTTTTTTTTGCTAATCACATGGCAACACAAAACCCATTCATACTAATAAAAAAACACAACACAGTCTTTGGAAGTGATGGCCGTGATATTTATTTACGGCTACTTCAAATAAATAATACTTAAATATATTAACTCACAAGATAGACCAAAATTCAACCACCAAGAACCAATCCACCCATATCCTGGGCCATATTCCCACAACTAAACATCACGACAGAACATAGAAATTAAAAATAGGGAGGGTGATCTTCTTTTCTTTATCCAAAACAGAATAAGGAAAAACCAGCAAAAAATAGGGCTTTTATCTCTTAAACCAGCACGCCAATTCTCAAATCAACTAATAGGGGGCCTTCAAAATGGGCGCCAGAGAACTGGTCAGAACCAGTCTGAGCGGCTTGTGGAATGACCACAGCTAACTTACTGACCTCAGCTTGACCCCGACCTGACAGGCAACATAATACCAATAGAATAGAATTGGGTTTATTCAGGGTCTGTGTTGCCATGAGACCCCCCCCTTTATTACTTTGTTATGTACTGGGGAGGGCTACCATGACATTTTAGGTGCACAGAATCTTCATTGCCTGTGTAAGCAGATGACATTCTTTGTGCCCTGTAATCCCACCATAAGTATACAGTGTAGGTATTTGTTTTGCTTGTTTGCTTTGCCTGCTTAAAAATCTCTTTAAAACACTCCCCTAAAATGCCATAAAGAAGTGTTTCATTAATCTGTTTCCCTAGAATACACATTATTGACAGCCTCAAAAAAACCTGTGTGTGCACATGCCGTAAAGGGCTTCTGTCAGTAGGATGAACCCTACTAATCAGTCTATATGGGCATACAGGTCATATAAAGTTGAATAAAATGATACCTTGATATTTGCAATCCTATGTCTTATTTCTGAGAAATCCATGTTTTTTTTTTTTAAATATGTAAATGCACTGTTAAGATCTGTGGGCCAGACATAGATCTCCCTGAGAATCCACTTCCAGAAATTATTTTAAATAAAAGGGGGCATTAAGAGAGATTTAGCGGCTCCCGGGACAGCATTTCAGGGTTAAAACTGCTCCTGGCTTTCACCTTTCGGGCATGCGCAGTTAAAAATAGCGGACCGTCAACCAAAAAAAACGTTGCAGTGTCCGTCTGGTCCGCCTGGGAGCCGCTACAATTCTCACGGATACGTCAAAAAACGGACCCAACGGACGACCATCAGTCAAAATCCGCCACTAATGCAAATCAATGCGGGAAAAAAACGGAGCCGTCCCTTTTTTGGCGGATCCGTTTTTTTTTAATAAAATTGGCGGATTTTGACTGATGACCAAAAACGGATGTGTGAAACAGGAGTTTTGATCCTACTGACAGATGCCCGTTAACTCTTTGTGGGAAATTGGATAGCTTTCTATTGTCTTGATCTTAGATCATAGTAGGATCCAGACACTAAAAGTGCAGAAGCAATACTACAGCTTCATTACCATGGGGTTTAAAGCGTACTTGTCGATTCAGTTGTGCGTTTTCTCCACTGTAGACTCTAGTTCTAATTTTCATTCCTCTCTGACCTATTGGGTGAAAATTATGTTATGATGTCTGCTATTCCCAGTGCAGAGAAACAGATGATTCCTGCTGTTCTTTCTGTGTAGCACTTCAGAAGAAGCAACAGTATTCATTTCAGTGATCCTCCCCTTTTCTGAAGCACATTGGAAGGGGAAGGACCCCTGAAATGTCACTACAGGTGCAGACGTCTCACCCATCATTCAGGGTCTATGGTCTAACTAATTGGAACAGAGTTTTCCACTTTGTCTACACCTTGTGCTTATGAATTTCTTTGAAGTGAACCTGTCAGCAGGATTGTACTCTGTAAACTAGTGTCAGGTTGGCGCCGTTATACTTGATTACAATACCTGGTGTGGAGACACAGGGGTCAGTGTGTGCTCTTGTCCACTGGCCCAGCTGTCTTTAGAAAGACTGCATAGACCAGGGCTCATACCACTGAACGCCTGCGCTTTCTCCCCGTGGGCAGAACACTACTCAGACAACACAGTGTGAGGGTAAAACAGTGTGGCAATAATTTATTGAACCTCCAATACAGAATAGCATACAGAACAGTCCCAGCAAATACCCAAGATTCTAATTTGCACTGAGTCTTCCCCTTCCACTGACTTGCGGTGATTAGAGCTGCCAAATACCCCCACCAGTGGCTCCCCGCTTTTGAAGAGCTGACACAGCAAGGAAGTAACAACAGGCTTAGGAAGCTAACCAAAAGCATGAGGTATGTTGCCAGGTGACCGGATTGTCCCAACCTGGATTCTTTAAGACGTGTCTGTGTTTTCAGTGATGGTCAATGACGCAGTCCATTGTTCTTCCAGCTGGGGCCGTAGTCCCCTAAGCTGATCTCCTGTAGAGTCACACAGACCAGAAGAAAAATTCTATTTATATAGTTCACAACTGGCCTTCAATCAGCATCCAGGAGGTCAGAGAAAGCTGTGAATGAGGCCAACCTGCCTTGTGTGATTATGTAATATATTTGCATAGTTTTTCCTCCTGTTTGGGAATGCCAACAAACTGTCTAGTATGGACACTGTATGTAATCAACATAACAGCAAACATTGTTCAGTGGCCATGCAGTGCTGTTTTGCAAAGATAACAGAAAATAAACTGTAGGAGATAATATTAGAGGTAAATATTCCTCCTACAAGAAGAATCAATACTTCAGACAACAGTTTACGATTCTGGGCTTTCGCAATTTACGTCTGGCATAATTAAGTAGAAATGCTGTGTTGTCACACCTCGGTTGATGAAATCCGTTTTGTGGTTGTTGTTTAATCTTTATTTGAAGTTTTCAATTAATGATATTCTCATGCTCCAGGTGGCCCGTGGGGGGAGGGGGGGCTTTATGTGACGCTCTGGTTAGGTATTTATCTGTCTTATGACAGGTTACTGGTTCCTCAGTGACCTGCCCCCCATTTTACATACTGCATATCATGTGGTTTAAAAAAAAAAAAAAATTACATTAATCATGCAGGCGGTGCCTGCGCTGTAGAATGATACTATCAAAAATCTATGGATATTATAGATTGTATCATTTTTTTTGGGAACAAATGACCTTAATCAAAATGGTGCAGGCACAGTAGCATCTATTGCGTTACGAATGATGCTACTGCGCAAGCGTGGCCACTGGCACCATTTTGATTAAGATAATCCCCCCCTAAGAAAATTATGCCGCCTGCATGGTGAATGTAATTTTTTATTCAATAAGATATGCAGTATGTAAAATAGGGGGCAAGTCAGCGGAGGATCAGTGACCTGTCAGAAGCCCATACAGAAGAATATGTAAGAGCACAAGAAGCCCCCCTCTGGTCCACCCAAGAGCATGAGAATATCATTAACTCAAAAGTGAAAATAAAGATTAAACAACAACAACCACAAGATGGATTTCATCAACCAAGGTATCATTGTAATCAGTATAATGGCACCAACCTGACACTGTCTGTAGTTTACAGTCTGAGCACAATCCAGTCGACAGGTTCACTTTAATCTTGGTGAGATGATGATAGTCCTTACAAATTTCAATCTAATGAATTGTGGATGTATATTTCTACTAATAGTATTTGATAAAAGTATTGAAAACTACAATATTTGCATTTATCAATTTAGTTCGTCCATCTCCAAATAAGGAAAGCATGTAATTCTAGAGCATCAGCTTTAGGATTTACACTCACTGGACCTAAGCTGACCAACCCTGTACATCAGGAGTGGGGAACCTTTTTTCTGCCAAGGGCCATTTGGAATTTTATAATAGCGTTCGGGGGCCGATTAAAATTACGAACTTAAACATTAGCCAACTATATTTATTCAAACATTTAAAAAACTTGCAGCTTCCAACACACTATAGTGCAGGCGCAGCTCCCCCAACACACAATACAGTGCAGGCGCAGCTCCCCAAATACAGTATAGTGCAGTCCCTGCACTAACACACAATAACGCATACACACTCGCACAATACTCACTCCTCCTTGTTCCCACCGCTGGTCCAGGCTCTGCTTCAGCATCATCAGCTCCACTGCTGGTACAGCATGGCGCACGATGAAGTGACGTCATCGCACGCCAGCTGTGTCACAAGCAAAGGGGGAGTGATGGGAGAGGGAGCGTTTGACACTTTCTCCTCCATCATTGCTGTCAACTGTATTGGCATCTATGATGCCGATAAGTTGAATGAGTGATGTGCCTGAGGGCCCCTGGAGGAACGGGGGCCCTAGGAAGCTGCCTGGTCTGCCTGCCCTTAATGCCAACCCTGATCGCGCGCATCTCTGAAGAATTAACCCCTTTCTGCCATGTGACGTAGTATCCCGTCCATGTGCCCAGGGACTTAATTCCCAGGGACGGGATAGTACGTTACAGCAATCAGCGGCGCCCACGTGGTGAGCGCCGCTGATCGCGGCCGGGTGTCAGCTGATTATCACAGCTTACACCCGGCACAATGTGTCAGAGGCGGTCACGGACCGCCCCCGACACGTTAACCCCTTGCACACCGCGATCAAACACGACCGCGGTGTACCGGGGGTTAAAGGGAAGCCTCGGCAGGGAGGGGGCGCCCTCCGTGCTTCCCTGAGCCCCCCACAGCAGCGTAATGTGCAGCGCTGCTGCGGGGGGCTCCATCCCTGCAGGTCCCCGAATCCAAGATGGCGACGGGGACCTTCGGGGGCCTGCAGGAAGCCAAGTGCAGTGCCTGTGACAGATCGCTGATCTGTCACAGCGATCTGTCACATGACAGTTATGTCCCCCCTGGGACAATGTAATAAAGTTAAAAAAAAAAAGTGTAAAAATAATTAAAAAAAAAAAAAAAAAATCGCTAATTAAAAAAAAAATAAAATTCCCTAATAAATTCATTTTTTAGAAATAGAAAAAACAAAAGTACACATATTTGGTATCGCCACGTCCGTAACGACCCGCCCTATAAAACTGTCCCATTAGTTAACCCCTTTAGCAAACCCCTTAGAAAATAAAAAACGAAGCAAAAAATAATGATTTATTATCATACCGCCGAACAAAAAGTGCAATAACGCGCGATCAAAAAGACGCATATAAAATATCCATGGTACCGCTGAAAACGTCATCTTGTCCCGCAAAAAACGAGCCGCCATACAGCATCATCAGCAAAAAAATAAAAAAGTTATAGCTCGCAGAATAAAGCGATGCAAAAATAATTATTTTTTATATAAAATTGTTTTCATTGCATAAAAGCGCCAAAACATAAAAAAACGACCTAAATGAGGTATCGCTGTAACCGTACTGACCCGAAGAGTAAAACCGTCTTTTCAATTCCACCGCACGCGGAACGGTGTAAACGCACCCCCCAAAAGAAATTCATGAAACGCTGGTTTTTGTTCATTCTGCGTCCCAAAAATCAGAATAAAAAGCGATCAAAAGATGTCATGTGCCCGAAAATGATACCAATTAAAACGCCAACTCGTCCCGCAAAAAATAAGACCTCACATGACTCGGTGGGTCAAAATATGGAAAAATTATAGCTCTCAATATGTGGTGATGCAAAAACTATTTTTACAATAAAAAGCGTCTTTTAGTGTGCGACAGCTGCCAAACATAAAAACCGCCATAAATAGTAAATCAAACCCCCCATTATCACCCCCTTAGTTAGGGAAAATAATAAAATTAAAAGAAAATGTATTTATTTCCATTAGGGCTAGAGATTAGGGTTAGGGGCGTGTTGGGGTTAGGGTTGGAGTTATAATTGGTGTGTTTCCACTGTTTAGGCACATCAGGTGCTCTCCAAATGCAACATGGCATCTGAACTCAATTCCAGCCAATTCTGAGTTGAAAAAGTCAAATGGTGCTCCTTCCCTTCCAAGCTCTGCCATGCACCCAGTGTTTTACCCCCACATATAGGGTATCAGCCTACTCAGGACAAATTGCAAAACAACTTTTGGGGTCCAATTTCTCCTGTTACCTGTAGGAAAATAAAAAATTGGGGGCAAAAATATCATTTTTGTGGAGACAAATTTTATTTTCACGCCTGGGCGTTATAAACTTCTGTGAAGCACTTGGGGGTTCAAAGTGCTCACAACACATTTAGATAAGTTCTGTGGGGGGTCTAGTTTCCAAAATGGGGTCACTTGTGGGGAGTTTCAATAGTTTAGGTACATCAGGGGCTCTCCAAATGCACATGACACCCGCAGACCATTCCATCAAAGTCTGCATTCCAAAACGTCACTACTTCCCTTCCGAGCCCCGACGTGTGCCCATACAGTAGTTTTCTCCCACATATGAGGTATCAGTGTACTCAGGACAAATTGGACAACTTTTGGGGTCCATTTTCTCCTGATACCCTTGGGAAAATAAAAAATGGGGACTAAATGATCATGTTTGTGGAAAAAATACGATTTTGTTTTATTTTCACGCCCGGTCATTATAAACTTCTGTGAAGCACTGGGGGTTCAAAGTGCTCACCACACATCTGGATAAGTTCCTTAGGGTGTCTAGTTTCCAAAATGGTGTCATTTGTGGGGGATTTCCACTGTTTAGGCACATCAGGGGTTTTCCAAACGCGACATGGTGTCCGATCTCAATTCCAGCCAAAAAAGTCAAATGGTGCTGCTTCCCTTCTAAGCTCTGCCATGCGCCCAAATAGTCGTTTACACCCACATATGGGGTATCAGCGTACTCAAGACAAATTGCACAATAACTTTTAGGGTCCTGTTACCCTTGGGAAAATAAAAATTGGGGGTGAAAAGATCATTTTTGTGGAAAAAAATATGATTTGTTAATTGTACCGCTGTAAGTTATAAACTTCTGTGAAGACCTTGTTGGTTCAAAGTTCTCACCACATATCTAGATAAGTTCCTTGGGGGCTCTAGTTTCCAAAATGGGGTCACTTGTGGGGGTTTTCCACTGTTTAGGTACATCAGGGGCTCTCCAAACGTGACATGGCGTCCGATCTGAATTCCAGCCAATTTTGCATTGAAAAAGTCAAACGGCGCTTCTTTCCTTCTGAGCACTGCCATGCGCCGAAACAGTGGTTCCCCCCCACATATCAGCGTACTCAGGACAAAGTGCACAATAACTTTTGCCATCCAATTTCTCCTGTTACCCTTGGTAAAATAAAAAAAAATTGAACCTGAAGTATTTTTTTTATGAAAAAAAGTTAAATGTTCATTTTTTTTAAATATTCAAAAAATTCCTGTGATGCACCTAAAGGGTTAACAAACTTCTTGAATGTGGTTTTGAGCACCGTAAGGGGTGCAGTTTTTAGAATGGTGTCACTTTTGGGTATTTTCTATCATATAGACCCCTCAAAGTGGCTTTAAATGTGATGTGGTCCGTAAAAATAAAATGGAGTTGCAAAAATGAGAAATCGCTGGTCAACTTTTAACCCTTATAACTTCCTAACAAAAAAAAATTTTGGTTCCAAAATTGTGCTGATGTAAAGTAAACATGTGGGAAATGTTAATTATTAAGTTTTTTGTGTGCCGTATCTCAGTGATTTAAGGGTATAAAAATTCAAAGTTGGAAAATTGTGAAATTTTTAAAATTTTCCCCAAATTTCCGTTTTTTTCACAAATAAACGCAAGTTATTTGAATGAAATTTTACCACTAACATGAAGTACAATATGTCACGAGAAAACAATGTCAGAATCACCAGGATACATGGAAGCGTTTCAGTTATTACCTCATAAAGGGACAGTGGTCAGAATTGTAAAAATTGGCCCGGTCATGAACATGCAAACCACCCTTGGGGGTTCAGGGGTTAAGGGCCTGCGACCAAAAAAAAAAAAAAAATCAGGCAAAGTGGCTGTGGGAGCACCAGATGATATTGTGGGCCAGACCTTCCCCACCCCTGCTGTACATGAAGAACATGCCAAGTTCATTATTTCTCCATCTAATGGTACTTTAACCATACTCTCATTTATCACTTAGATTAAGGTGTCCACTAATCCAAAGTCTGATAAAATGTGTTATGGTAAATATTTATACTTTGCTTTATTATTTTGGACAATTAAGTTTACCTACCGTATATATCTTTGCTAATTCTGTATTTTAGTATAGCTTTTAAGGGCTATTCGTA
The DNA here is from genome assembly GCF_039654945.1 of Dendrobates tinctorius. Lineage (NCBI taxonomy): Eukaryota > Metazoa > Chordata > Amphibia > Anura > Dendrobatidae > Dendrobates > Dendrobates tinctorius. The sequence continues at coordinate 3,217,194 of NW_027361844.1, read as the reverse complement.
AAAGCAATAACACAGGGTGGGTGTTGTTTCTAATATAGAGATGTCTGTGGTGTTAAACATTTCTTTGTCTCTGAAAGTCTAGTAATCTGGATAGAACTGGTTTGAATTTTGTTTTTCCCAACTTAAATATCTCCTGTCTTAGGTAATGTAATGTAAGAAGCCATTCACACTTTCCTTATCTCTGTGGTTGTAATAAAGACTTGTGACTGAGCATCTGAGAACCAGACAAGAATTGTACCCGGACAGACACTGGCTGTGTATTTTCTTGCCTCCGATGCATCGTATTTGTTTTATTTCATTTTAAATCAATAATGGCAGATCTGGAGATATAAACTATCTCAACCGAAATTAGCCCTCATTGGAAGGGGTGACCACAACAAATGGTACTCTACAGCAGTCCAACCTGTGTAGCATTGTGTATGGTGGTCTCCAGACTTCATTTACTGTTAACCAGGGGATTTCTAGCAGGATAAAAATGTCTTGACTATGACGGGGGGGGGGGGGGGAATAGAATAAATCACATTTCCTATGTCGTCATACTAATTATTGGATAGCCATCACTGATCTAAAATGTTAAAGCACAACAACATGACAGAAACTAAAATGTACAACAAGCCAGACTATGGTCTTTTTTTTCTCCAAACTCCCTCTGGCAGATCTATTTTTGTCACAAGTGATCAGCCTGACAAGGACAGCCTGGCCCTGCAGTTCCTACAATCCGACCCAAGACACCCTGATATTTCTCTCTACACAATGCAGAATGATCATTAGGTGGCACAGAAGTAGTGGGTCAGAATATAAATGGTAATAGAGGAACTGATGGGTTACACGTGGACAATCATTCATTTAAATAACAATGTGGTGACCTTGATGGAAAAAAGGGAATTAGACCTACCGGTAATTCTGTTTCCAGTAGTCCCTCAGGACAGCACCATGGAGGAAGTCCTCCCTTGACCTATAGCGGGACAGGATCACAGAGAGGTTAAAAGGTCCCTCCCCCCTCCAGTGTTTTTTCAAAGTACCACCGAGGATGGATGGAAATGGTCCAAACGCGTCCTTACAAACGCATCTATAAGAGACCATTTAATAGCTTCATCTTAGTCTGGAGCCATGGCGACCTGACGGACGAACGATCCGCCGGAAGATTGATCCCGTGCAAGCCTAAAGACAAACATAAGGGAGGGAATTAAGGGTGCTGTCCTGAGGGACTACTGGAAACAGAATTACCGGTAGGTCTAATTCCCTTTTTCCATTTCGTCCCTCCGGACAGCTCCATGGAGAATACCAAAGGAAAGATCCCAGGGTGGGTACAGAAACCCAAGGACCAAAGTCCCAGGCAAGAACCAGGCCAGATATAGATATGATCTGCAAGATCAAAGAAATATAGATGTCTAAAGAAAAGCGCAAAGATAAACACCGTAGTGAGTGTCTGATCTATGTCTATAATGGCCAATTTCAGTATGAATGTGATAACAAGGTATGCAGCAGAAACAGAGTGAAACACACCCGCCGTACCCCCAATACCAATAACGAACAGCCGTGAATTAGAGTTGTTGTGATAGATACTTAAAAAACACCGCAGCCACAGAATAGGTTTAAAAACCTTACTGTCCAGCAAAGTATGGTGATAGCCACAGCCACAACACCATGAGGACTGTACAGACCAGTAATCCGCTGCATGTGGTTAACGACAAAAGGCTGCTCCTTCGTAGGTCCTCATGGACTAAGGTTAAACCCTGGTTAGAGATCAGCTTACCATAGTACAAGGAAATCTGCAAGACAGAGACCCTGGACTGCGGGAAGATCAAACCAATAACAGTTAGTACATGGATAATGGGCAGAGCATTGGGTTGCACATACACTACTCATCCAAGAGATCACATCTATTCCGAACCCTTTGATGTCTAAACCCCCAAGTAAGGGTTGATTGTTATTGAAGCTAAGGAAATATGCTATCTGGCAGGTAATATCTCCTGCCATTACCCACATAGGGCTTCTTATTAGAAGCACTGAAAAGGAAACGGGGATCACGCCTGTTTTACCTACAGTATGTAGACACAGGGAGTCTGGACTCTGGAATCGATGAAAGTGGTGTTGGTGGGGGGTTGTTGGTAAAAAACCTGTGATACGAGAGATTATTTCGAACTGCCTCTATACGAGTCATTAGTCCGGACATTATATATAAGTCAACTTATCTATCTATATATACACACATAGCCTAAAAGGCAATTTTCTCAGTGATATTTATACACCCAGACTGCCATGGTGGGAGTAACCATACCCTATAGCTAGAGAGAGTAGTTTTCTCCCCATCACAGAGGGGGATTACCTACTGTGAGGCAATGGGACTATGGGTTCTCAACTCTAAGCGTCCAGGTTACAGATTCTTTATCTCAGGAGCCCTGACTGCTGTAAGGACAGTGTGTGTGGTATCCTCTGCCACCTGACGCAGTGCTGCTGTTTCGCCACAAGGTAATGAAAAACAGTGTTCAAGAGCTGTGTTGCTCGAAACGCATATGGTCTCGTTACACCCCCCCCCCTCCGTCATTGCTGTGCCATCTGAGATGTCTGTTTTGTCATTTTGAATTTTTTAAGGATCATCCAATAAAATTTTTTTTTTTTTTTAATTTTTAAATAAACCTTGTGAGTGGGCTGGATCCACTTCTATTTTCCCTATTGCCTTGGACGTTGTGCAGCAGTGAGGAAGCCGTGCTCCTTCTTGTGCTTGGAGTTATATCTCGGGGGGGAGCTGAATGTTCTCTTTTGCTTTTACAAAGGCAATGATGCAGTCCCTGGTAAACATAATACAACAGACCTATGTGACAAAAATCTGTCTACTGGATGTTGATCAAGACAACTAGTCTGATTGCCGTATGTGGAGCTGGGAAAGATTCTTTCCTTCCACCTCATGGGATTTACTGCTCCCAGGACAGTAGTATGTCCTTTGTAGGATGAACCCAAAGATGTATATCTCCCTTTAAAGCTAATTATGCAAGAGACTTGCCCTTAGCACTCAAGGCAGTAGCTCCTTCAGAGTTCTGTTCCAGACGGAAGAAATGCTACTTTACTAGGCCAATTAAAGCATAGGTTTTTTTTTTTTGCTAACCTCAGATGCCAAGAATGAAGCAACAAAAGTTGGATCTGGGTCCAAACTGAAGGACTCTGGGCATGAGACAAAACGTGAAGTGGTAGGCCAACAATACAGGGTGCGGCCACACAACAAGGCCCAAGTCAGATGGTCTAAGCCAGAGGCCCACAGCCAGCGGCACAAAGCCATAACGCCCGAAGTACTATGAGGCACCATGATATACCATGAAGCACTATGAAACACTAGTGATACACCCTGAAGTACAGGGGCACCAAAGCACTATGATGCACCAAAGCATTATGACGCAATACGATGTATAGAGACGCTATGAAGCACTATGATGCCATATGAAAAAAGGCACTTATGAAGCGCTATGATGCAATATGATGCACGAAGGCACTTTGAAACACTGATGCAATATGATGCATAAAGGTACTATGTTGCAATATGATGCAATATGATGAGGGGCATTGTAAGCAGTATGCTGCAATATGCACAGAGGCCTATGAAGCAATATGATGCCTAAAGGGAATATGAGGCACTATAATGCGATATGATGCAGCGTTGCTGTGAAACACTCTGATGCAATATGATGTCGAGTTACTGAGAAGTACTATGGTTCAATATGCAGAGGCACTATGCCATATGGTGCAACCTGATGCACTCAAAATAATGCCTAGAGGCACTATGATGCAATATGACATGCATAGGTATTATGATGCAATATGATGCACAAAGGCACTATGACAGAGGTACTATGATGCAATCTGGTGCAACGTGATGCACTCCATATAATGCATAGAGGCACTATGATGTAATATTATGTACAGAGGCATTATGATGCCATCTGATGCCCCGGGCACTATGGATGCAATATGATGCACTATGATGTAATATGATGCAGAGGCATCCTGAAGCAATATGATCCATAGAGGCACTCAATATAAAGCATAGAAGCATTATAATGCAATATGAAGCGTAGAGGCACTCAATATAGCGCATAGAGGCAATATGATGCATAGAGATACTCAATGTGAGGCTATGATGAAATGATATGCACAGAGACACTTCCATATAAAGCATAAAAGCAGTATAATGCAATATGAAGCATAGGCACTCAATGCATAGAAGCAACATGATGCATAGAGATACTCAGTACCATGCATAGAGGCACCCTGATGCAATATGATGCACAGAGGCCCTCAATATAAAACATAGAAGCACTCTAATGCGATATGAAGCATAGAGGCACCCAATATAATGCATAGAAGCAATATGGTGCACAGAGACACTCAATGTAATGCGTAGAGGCAGTATGATGCAATATGATGTCCAGAGGCAGTCAATATAAAGCATAGAAGCACTATAATGCAATATGGAGCATAGAGGCACTCAATATAGCACAGAGATACCCAATATGATGCTATTATGCAGACACTCCATATAAAGCATAAAAGCACTATAATGCAATATGAAGCATAGAGGCACTCAGTGCCTAGAAGCAACATGATGCATAGATACTCAGTGCCATGCATAGAGGCACTATGATGCAATATGCCGCACAGAGGCCCTCAATATAAAATATAGAAGCACTCTAATGCGATATGAAGCATAGAGGCACCCAATATATTGCATAGAAGCTATATGGTGCAGAGAAACACGCAATGTAGTGCATAGAGGCAGTCTGATGCAATATGATGCACAGAGGCCCACAATAAAAAGCATAGAAGCGCTATAATGCAATCTGAAGCATAGAGGCTCAATATAATCTGTAGACCCAGCCGTTGCGCTCAGTCCTGTTGAGTGGTGTGATTTTCTTTCTTTTCCTTTCCCTGTCTCTACGGCTAGGGCCATGAGCTGCCACTCTGAACGGAACATCTCATTTGTCAGACTGACCCCACCCGAAGGAGCTAATTACTGAGCTGCAGCTGGAGGGCCTTCATGGAGACACTGTGCTGCATTAACCCCGTGTCCTCCTATGGATGGAGTAGTTAAGTCGAACCATGAGATGTAACCTGGACATATGGCCTTATTATAGCCTAGAGGTCCAAGGCTTAGCTGCATATATGTGAACAAATAACTCATCACCTGAGCAGCTTTCGGCACAAAGGCATGAAACTAGCATCCGACCAGAGGCCTAGGCCATCAACAGCATTCCACCGTGCACTTACCTGTGCTGGCTCCATACCTGCTAGAAAACAGGGGGAGCTGGTAATGCCAAGTGCCCACCATGGAGGGAAGCGGCGTCCCGTCAGGCATGCTGCATTACTGCCAATGATTTCTTCTCCTGTACCCCACGAGATCCAGGAAACTCGCCTGTTGCCTGTCTCGTTCTGCACAACCGCGTTCTACAGTGGAACGCACGCCGACCTGCTCTGGCATCACCGGAGGAGCCACGCCTTCTCCACCCGATTTCCATAAGTAGCAGTGGCTTGCAGGCCGGCGTCAGAGCCGAGAGCCTCCACTGTGGGAGGAAGCGGCTCTACCCAGGAGCCTCGTCCGCACCCTGGTCTCTGTGGCTGAGGGACCCCCCTAGGAGGGTTTCATCCCCGGGCTGCTTGACAGGGGGAAGGTTTGGCCCAGCCGCCCGATCCCCCTGGGCCCCGTCAAACGTTCACCTTCTATCTTCACTCCTCCTGGAGCAACCTCTTCTACGACCGTCCCCTTTGGGACAGGAAAAACACTGGAGGGTGGAGGGACCTTTTAACCTCTCTGTGATCCTGTCCCGCTATAGGTCAAGGGAGGACTTCCTCCATGGTGCTGTCCGGAGGGACGAAATGGAAAATGGCATACCATGACAGCACCACATTGAACACTTTAGTACTGCACAACAATTTTTAGTCCAAGGGCCACATTGCCATACTGAACTGATCACAAGGGCCGAAATTATTTTTTTAAAAGGGGTAGTTACATAAGCACACCACCAGAACCACCAATAATACATTAATACAACACCGAAGCCAAATTTTTAGTATTTGAGAAGTGTTTGGAGAGTTTCTGCTCCAAAAAAATCAGTGTGAATACATGCCATCATAAACTGAGCTTTTTGGAGCAGAAACTTGACAAATCCCCTTTATAATCTCACATATCTATGTTTTGACACTTTTAAGGTTTAACATAGCCATGAAACAATTTGTGGATTGCTGCATGTGTACAAGATTAGAACCATTGACAGCACAGGAGCGCAGTTCCAGATCCACCGGCAGTGCATGAGTGCATCGCCAGATCCACCAGTAGTGTGCATGAGCGCAGCGCTAGATCCTCCAGTAGTGTGCATGAGCGCAGACCTAGACCCACCAACAGTGTGCATGAAGCGCAGCAGGAGATCCACCATCAGTACATGAATGCAGTGAAGGAAACACCATCAGTACATGTATACAGCACAAAGCTTACTACAGCGATCAATTGTAATGTCAAAAAAGCTCCATAAACATTTGTATTGCATGAGCCTACAATTCTCAGTATCTCCTTAACAATGGTAAGGATATACTGGGAGTTGTTGTTACCAGTCATCATTAGACTGCGAACCACAGGAACCACCGTACAGGCAATATCACAAATAAACATTTACATCTAGGTAGCTTATAGGTGATATCTTCTCTGATTGGAGTTGTTCCCATCCCCTTTGTCTCCATATATCACAGACACCATGATGAGATTTCATGCTCCGAGCTTCTCTCTCCAGACTTTCCTTTTGTCTGTCTTCAACAGCACAGCCCAACACGATGACCTTAAAAAAAAGGATCAATACGATGCTCCATAAATAAAAAAACATAAATAAAAGAACATATCTCCTATTTTCTGCCCTTGAATAAATAATTGACCCTCACTGTGTTTCCTGCACAACATAGCTTCCCTCACAATGCCCCTCTACAAGATACTCCCCATACACACTGCCCTCCTTTAAAATACCCACCCGACTGCCACCTATCCAAAATATCCCAAATACTGCCATTCTCCAAAATATCCCCCAACAATTCCCCTTTGTATAATATCCCCCCACTCAGCCCCTTTCCAAGTCTCTCCCACTAAACTATGCCCCCTTTCACAATCCCCTCTATTTGCCCCATGTCCCAAATTGCCACATTATGTGTCCTCGTAGTAACACAACCCTTCCCTCCCCCGACCCCTCATCTAAAACAAGACACAATCTTCAGCCCCTCCTGGAGTACTTACCACCAGTGCCCAAAGTCTCTGCCTGTGCGGCCCCGACGCCAGTGTGATGACGTCAGCAATGTACGGACCTAATCGCGCTGCTGCACCTCGGGGCGGGGGCTGACGCGTGCTCCACTGCCCCTGTCCTGGCGCCGCAGTGTTCAAATGTATTCGCATTTGAGAGATGGGAATATGTTTGAATATATAAGAGAAGGAGCTCACACATCCTGGACAGCTCTGTAGGCCGCACAACATCCTTTGGTGGGCCGCATGTAGCCTGTGGGTCGTATGTTGTGTAGGCCTGCTTTAGTACAACCTGCTCTCTCAAGGTACGACTGTGTAGTTTGGATGGCCTGAGTCTGCATACAATAACTGTTCAAAGCATGCAGTGCACTTTGTGGTAATAAAAATAGTACCTTTAATGTCCAAATCTATTAGAGATTTTCCCGAAATTGTTCTTTATTCAGATATGCTAATGAGATGCTCTGGTCACCATCCATTCAGTGCACCTTCCCACTTACTTGTCTTAGATCTATCTCCACCCCCTCTTCCTTGATTGACTGGTCTGGCTTTACAGGATCCAGATGAGGGTGGAGACAGATGGGAAACAAAGAGGCGAGAAGGGGAATTGAATTGCTCTGCCATGTCAATTGCACATCAAGCGACACATTTGCATATCTGATTAAACGAGGCAACAGTTTTGAATACTAAAAGTACTATTTTTAGTGGGAATATTTCTGTGACACCATACAAAGTGCAGAGCTTGGTTTGAACAGTCATTTTGTGCTTAAAGATTCCCTTTTAAGTAATGTATTATGTTATAAAGTTTACTGCCCAGTGTCTAGGGTAACGTATAGCTGTAATATTGTTCTATGACTATAGTCCCAAGTTCACGATTGAAATTTAAAAAAAAAAATCTCCCTTGGAGTTTAGGTTATTTAATTGGAAAATATGTAAAATATTTATGGATTTATGAAAGTCACACACACACACAAAATTATAAATCTGCGATATTGAGTTTATTGTCTACCCACTAAAATTCAGTACAAAATTCCCAGATTGCAAGAAAAATACACAAAAAAATCCTCAGAACATTTTAGCATAGAACTTGACAATAATAAAGCTGGCACAAGTCGGGCAGAATCGTGTCTTGTTATATATAGTGATGGAAGATATCAAAAAGGCTTGCAACCAAGTAAACTAATCAGGGCAGGTCCCCGGGAAAACAATCTCTCACTTAGACCTCGTGCAGAAGGCCGGACCTCAGGTCTCTAATACACATGAACGAGGCCCCCATAGCCGGTTTTGGTCCCATCCTGTCCCTCTGTGTGGATAATATTTTTACAGAGACACGGAACGGATTTTAGCTACGGATGAAAATCTGTAATGAAATGAAAGGTTTGGCACACTCCATTGTATGCCATATTGCACATGGCACAGCAGGACACTACAGACTGGAGAGAAAAGATTCAAGTAATTACACCTGGAAATGATGCTTATAGGTGTAAAAGAGCCATACAACAGATATTTTACTGCAGTGTGACTCCTCATTTGGTGTAAGCATTGTGGTACAGAGACCCTCCATGTGTTAATTACAAACAATACCGGCCCTAGGGGGCGTCACATGGGCAGTTTCTAGGGTTACCGCTGAGGCATTCCTAGACTTTTATGACCTAGATACCCAGAACTTGCATCATAATCCCACACTTGATGCCCAAACCTAAAGATGGGGTAAAGGATACAGCTACATCCGCTAGTTTACTGACTGGACAGTATAGTTGTCACCTATAACATTAATAAAATCTCAAACACAGAGCCCAGCTGGTGGTGCACAGAAGTTTACATGCAAATCGTGGCTATATTGCAAAGCCTGAAACAATGGACCCCTAAATATGTATTTTGGTGGATTAGGAGAATCTGAAATTTTCTTATGGCCTGATAGATCTCAAGCTACATGTCAACTTGGGAATACATATTTTTTGCTGTTACCTATATTTAAGGTGCAATTAGACATCACATCAATTAAGAAGTGTATCACTTTGGGCTGATTAAGTGCTAAATTTAGTTAGCAGTATCTTTCTGCAACGGGTTAATAGTAGATACACCGAACCCTGTGAAAAGGAACTTCCTTAATTTCTTCCCGATAGTCCCGGGCATAATCCCAGAGGAAATGATCAATCAAGACAGGATTAATTTCATTGCTCATTTTCTCTCCATTCTTCTGAAACAACTCGCGTAGGTGATCACAGACCAGTTCCACTGCCCAAATTGAACAACCCCGGATCTCCATCTCTTCACGATCTCCATTTCTGAAAAGCCAACCTAAAAGCAAATTAGAAAATATGGAAGTATGAATATTTTGACACAAGTCTGACGAGATCATGGTCACCTACTAGCATGGCTTCTCAGCTCACACATAAATCACTACTACTGGTAAAAGGCAGTGCATCTCAGCAATCTGCCACATCTATTCCAGGTAATTAGGTACTATCCATTTTGTTTTTTCTGGCTTTGGTCTCCTATTATTCCTGCCATTTTAGCACCTACAAAAGTTTTAAATTATAGCCTCCAATTATACAATCGTTTTTATCATCACAATCCAGAAGCAAACATTTAGTCAATGGGAGGAGGCATTGGACTCAGCTTTAAATACTTTGTGGCTTTAATTTACTTTGTGTGTATTTTTTGGGATAACCTATATCCAAGAGTTTTCTATAGGTATATTGAAGCATCAGACTACAGAGTTTTCTTGTAGTCTGTTACCATGGTGATATTTGTAAAGGTTTGAGGTTGGTATAGGAGTTTTAAAAATGAGAGTTCTGATCAAGACTACTGCAAGGCTGCTAGGACGTCAACAATACCTTGGTTCACCCATGTTTTTGCCTGCCTTTTACTGGCATACATGCAAATGAGAAAATATAAATTTAGTGAAATCTAAGTAAGGCTAGATTCACACTAGCGTATGGAGGAGCTGCGGAGGATGCAGACTTCCTCCGTGAAGCTCCGCCCACTGCCGCACCTCCTTCGTTCTGCCCCATCTCTGACGGCATGCAGCCTGCGTACCCTATCTTTAGCATTAGGTACGCAGGCCGTGCCGATGAATGCAGATGCCTCCGCATGCGTCTTTTTGACGGTGCAGCGAGCGCACCAAAATGCAACACAGGTTGCCGCACCGTCAAAAAGACGCATGCGGAGGCATCTGCATTCATCGGCACGTTAGTGTGAAACTAGCCTAAGCAAGTTTTCACTGCAGAAAATACATTACACAAACCCTCTTTCAGCTTTTTCAGTAGATCTTCCGAATATCTCATAGTGCCAAAACGGACAAGAGCTTGAGGAATCCTGTAGTCAGCGAACATGGTTATTTTATCAATGTCATGGAAGCAGCCATCATTTTGTCCTTCTAATACTCCCCAGGTGTCTCCTACAAGAATCTGGGCACGCTTGTAGAAGGCTACCTTCTGACCCTAGAATTGGAAAAGGACATTAGGAAAAAAAGAAAAAACAAACAATGAACAACGTTGTACTCTGCGTTAAATGCATACATTGACCTGTTATGCTGACATATATATGAGGAAAAAAAAAACTGCAAAATCATCAAAATTCCTAATGCTGATAAGGTTTTCAGCAATAGTACAATATCTGTAGCGACAGTAAAACTTTGACATCAAACTAATGAGAAAGCGATAATTACCTCAGATTCTAAGCAATAAAAAGATTAAATATTACCGACAGAGATTTACAACACCAACGGCACCAGAGAACAGTTAAACTTGTGTAGTTGTAGTAATATGGCCTACGTCGACAGAGGAGTTTTAGCAAAGAAAGCTTTCTCCCGCAGGTTTCATAAACCGTTGTAGCAATGCCAGGTAGGCTGGAGTTCAATCCTAGCTCTGCAGGCTTTGATTAGTGCACCTGGCTGGCTCTGCATATAAACCGGCTAGGTGTTCATAAAAGGCAGTCAGCTCAGGGAGGCTGACCAGACTGGATGTGTCCCGGAGCTGAAGAGAGAGATAGAACAGAAATCTCTCTGTGAGAAGTCTGCACAGGCCGTGTGCAGAGAACAGAAAGTATCAGTGGTTGCTATGGAAAATAACTGTTTTGCTTGACCGAGCTGTGGCTAGCCCAGCAGTTTATTTAGCGCCTGGACAAGACTAGAGATTTACGTTTACGAGTTTGTTTTGATGCCGTGCAACCTGTGGAATACAATAAAAACTGCATGTGCATGAACCAAAATTGCATTGCTTGTGTGAATGCTACCTAAGGCTGAATGCCTATCAGAGAGAGTGAATACCTACAATTAATGTATGTGATGTGGGTTTAAAGTCCAGGAGAGCACAGGCGATTGGAGTGTAAAGATTGAATGTCCTCGGTAATGGGGCAGCTACAAACCCAGTCTGAAAGCATGAAGGAGCTTACTAAGCAATTATTTCAGGTGCAGCAGCACCAGCAGACCTAACAGGAAACCAACAAACTCCTGATCCAGCAGCATCAACAGCAGGAGTTAAAGCAGTTGCAGAAGCAACAGTTTCAGCAACAACAGAAGCAACAGCAGCAGTTACAGCAGGTGATCGCTCTCCTGGAAGAAAATGTCCAGGCCTGGGAGATGGCATCATCACCCGCCAGTCAAAGTGAAGGTATCCGGGTGAGGCAAACTGTTCGAGCAGCCTTACAGAAGATGAGTCTGGAAGATGACATTGCCACACTCTCATCGTGTCAGACAGAGAGAAAATGCCCCTAAAGCAATGGGTAGAGGTCCTAGCGCCTTACCTTATGGGGGAATAGCAGAAAGCGTACTATGATCTTGCCATTCATGATGCCAAGGAGTACGACAAGCTGAAGACGGAGATTATAGCACATTTGGGCATCACCCTGGCAGTCTAAGCACAAGAGGTGTCCCTCTGGAGCTACCAAATGGACAAACCACCCCTGTCCTAAAAGTTCAACCTGTTACATCTGGTGCAAAAATGGCTGCAGCCAGAGACCTACTCTCCAGCACACATGGTGAAAAGAGTAGTAGTGGATCGATTTATCCACTCACTACCGAAATCCAAACAAAGCTGGGTTGCCCAGAATACAAATGACCTTGTGAGCCTTATGGAAAGAAACTTGGCCATGGAGAACTCCCTGAGAAATAAAGGGTTCCTAAGGTCATATTTCTGGGAGACCCAAAAGAAGGTGCTCTATCCCATGTCTGATAGACTTACAAAGACCCAAGAGGGGACAGAGCATGTTAAAACTTGTACCATTATCTGTTGGAGATGTTAAAAGTGAACCTGTCAGCAGTTCTGGACGATATAAGATTCGGCCATCACCTTTCAGGGCTTATACACAGCGTTCTATTTATACTCACCTGTGGGGTGGTCCGGTCCGATGGGTGTCACAGGTCTTGGTCCGGCACCTCTCATCTTCTTATGATTGCCATCCTCCTGATTGCTTCTAATGGATGATGCGACCCTGCATCATCCACATAGGCTCCCCGGCATCTCGCTCCATAGCGGACGTACTTATCTGCCCTGTTGAGGGCAGAGCAAAGTACTGCAGTGTGCAGGTGCCAGGACTCTTTGACCTTTTCCGGCACCAGCGCTCTACAGTACTTTGCTCTGCCCTCAACAGGGCAGAGAAGTACGCCTGCGCAGGAGCACGATGCCAGGGAACCTGTGTGGAAGATGCAGGGTTGCGTCATCCACAAGAAGCAAGCAGAAGGGCGGCAATCATAAGAAGATGGGAGGTGCCGGACCAAGACCAGCGACACCCATGGGACCCGCCCCACGGGTAAGTATAATAAAACTTATTTTTCCGTTCTTCCAGGTTGGGTTCTTTCAGGCATTCTATAATGCTGTATATAAGCCCTGAAAGGTGATGGCCGCATCTTATATCGACCAAAACTGCTCACAGGTTCACTTTAAGTCCCAGGTCATATATCAGCCGTTTGTCCCCTGACCTCAGGAACGATGGACTGCAGCGTAAGCTGGCAATACTCCTACTTCACCTAACCTGCCTGCAGTGCTGGTCCTCATCCTGGCGAGGGACATCGGGAATGCCAGGTTACTGTGAACGGTGTCCAAGTGGCGAGACTTCTTGACTCAGGGAGTTTGGCGACTGACAAGGGCCACACTATTGCATGTGCTTACCCCATGGGAAGGGGTTGGGGGGGTAAGGTGTATCCATGGAGATGCCAAGAACTGGCCTAGGTGGACATGCGCACAGACTTTGGTTCCATATTCCACCAAGTGGGAGTGGTCGAGGACTTGTTGCATGCTATTGTAATCAGACGTGACTTTCCGTTGTTCTAGGACTTAAGGGCTTAACCTGTAGCATCCAGTATGTCACCAAGAATCGGCTATGGTAACAAGGTCACAATGTAACCAATGAATTTCCTTTCACAGTATTTGCTAGAGAGGAGGATGAGGAAGCATCCCCTAAAGCCAGTGTCCCTGACCTGAAGGAGTCCTAGGATAACTTTGGGACTACCCAGTTCAAAGACTTAGATGTAAAAGGTACTCTGGAAAATGTAAGTGTGTTAAATGATGTTCCCCAAGAGCCAATAATTGTTTTCCGCAATTGGCCAGCCCTAATGATTTGCTATGTCGAGGGACCAAAGTGCAAAGACAAGTAAAAGTGGACCTCCCCAAGGCTCAATAGGGAAAATTCAGGGAGGTATAATTGGTTGACTACAGTAAGGTAATTTAAGCCTGAGCATTGGGTGGGAGAGATCAGCTATAGAGAACAGCGACCAAGTAAAAGGAAGCCCTTACCCATATATTATGGCAACCTGGAAGGATAGGAACCTGCTAGAAACCCCTTACTTGTCAGCACAGTTAGAAGTTAACATAGCAGGATTTTTATCACCGACCCAAAGAAAACACGACCAGAAATTGGTACCCAAAAGTATTAAGTTACGTACCGGTAACGGTATTTTTCGGAAGCCCATGACAGCACCACGAGAGAGGGGATCCGCCCTTTAGGAACAGGAAACCTACAGATACAAAAAGGGCGGCACCTCTCCCACGCATCAGTTGGTTTACAGAGCTTGAGAGGCTACCATGGTTAGTACACAACATATAATATATACAACCTATCTACCCTATATAGCAGAAACATTTTCCTTTTTTTTTTTTTTTTTTTCTTTACACCATCTCCCACATACCGTAAATTGTGGACAATCTTCTAAAGGAGTGCACCCTTATATGTGAACAAGGGAGGGAACTAAGGGTGCTGTCATGGGCTTCCGAAAAATACCGTTACCGGTACGTAACTTAATACTTTATTCGGACTCCCATGACAGCACCACGAGAGAATTACAGAGATGTAAACTAATTTAGGGCGGGACTACAGCCTGCAGCACCCTTAGCCCGAAGGTGAGATCTGAAGAGGCACCCATATCTAATCGATAGTGTTTAAAAAAGGTGGAAGGAGATGACCAGGTGGCCGCCTTACATATCTGATCAATTGACACTCCAGATCTTTCTGCCCAAGATGATGCCATGGCACGAGTGGAATGCGCCCTCAGGTTCTGCGGAGCCGGACCTCCACCTGCTGTGTAGGCAAGAGAGATAGCCTCCCTAATCCACCTCGCTAATGTGCGTTTTGATACCCTACAACCTTTCCTGGGACCTTGGAAGGATAGGAATAATGCATTCTCCTTCTTCCAAGGATCCGTGGCTGCTAAATATTTAAGTAAGCATCTCCTAATATCTAATGCCTGAAGTTTTTGCTCCTTAGGGTTGGTCGGATTAGGGAGGAAGGAAGGCAGAACTATCTCTTGTGTCCTGTGAAATTGTGATGCTACCTTGGGAAGGTATGCTGGATCTGGCCTTAGGATTACTCTATCCTGTAAGAACTCTGTGTAAGGGGGCAATCTGGAAAGTGCCTGTATGTCGCTCACTCTACGTGCGGATGTTATCGCCACTAGAAAAGCTGCCTTAAGAGATATAATCTTTAATGAGGCCGAATCCAGAGGTTCAAATGGTTTTTCTGTCAAGGCCGTAAGGACTAAATTTAAGTCCCAAGGTACACATCTGTCTTTGTGTATGGGTCTCGATCTAGCCGCTGCTTTGATGAACCTTGCTACCCAATAGTTATTGGCAATATCACGTGCAAACAAGGCCCCTAAGGCTGAAACTTGTACTTTTAATGTACTTGTGGAGAGACCCAATTCGAGACCCTTCTGGAGAAATTCCAGAATATGTTTCGTGGGAATTCCGTCTCTGGCGTCAAACTGAAAGGTGGACAGGAATCGCTTCCAGGTCCTAGCATAAATGTTAGTGGTAGTCAACTTCCTGCTTTTTAGGAGGGTATCAATTAACTTCTTGGAGAACCCTCTATCCTCTAACAGTGACCTTTCAAAGACCACGCCGTCAAATGGAGTCTCGCTACTTGTGGGTGGCTGACTGGCCCCTGGTAGAGGAGATCTGGAAGGTTCGGCAGCACCCAGGGATCGCATACAGACATGGTCCTCAACCACGCGAACCAGGTCCTCCTGGGCCAAAAGGGGGCAATTAATATAACTCTTGCCCGATCTTCCCCGATCTTCCTTACTACCAGAGGTAGAAGATTTAATGGCGGGAAGGCGTATGCCAGAGAAAAGTTCCATTTTATCAGGAGGGCATCCACTGCCAGTGGATTTTCCCTGGGATTCAGAGAGCAGAATGATTTTTCTTTCCTGTTTTCTCTGGTGGCAAAGAGGTCTACCTCTGGCCGACCCCATCTGCGGACAATTTGGTGGTAAATATCCCTGTTCAACGCCCATTCTCCTTGCTTTAGAGTCTTGCGGCTTAGAAAGTCTGCCTTTACGTTGTCCTTTCCTCTGATGTGGAGCGCCGTCAAAGATAGAAAACTTCCCTCTGCTATTTGAAGGAGACGTTCTGTTGTCCGCATCAGGGCGTCGGAGCGGGTTCCACCTTGGTGGTTGATATATGCTACCGCTACCTGGTTGTCCGAGAGTATCCTCACGTGATGGCCCTGTAGGTACATAATGAGTTTTTTGACTGCCTGCTCTATCGCCAGTAGCTCTCTTTGGTTGGATGAGATCTCCGTATCCGAATCCCACTGTCCCTGTACTACTATGTCCCCCATATGGGCCCCCCAACCGAAGGGACTAGCGTCTGTGGTTATAACACGGGTTATCTGCGTTATCCAGGGCACCCGAGGCTAGGTTTTTATCATCGAGCCACCATCTAAGCGATGTGACAGTCGAGGGGCTTAGCAACAGTTGACCTTGTAAGGAGTGTCTTAACGCCCTGCTATTAAATAGGACATCCTTCTGAAGGGTTCTAGTATGGAATTGTGCCCACCTAACTGCTGGGATGCATGAGGTTAGAGATCCCAACAGGGACATGGCCTGTCTGAGGGTCATAGAAGGATTATCAACCGCCCGAAGAACCTGCTGCTGTATCTTTTGCATTTTATCCAATAGCAACAGACACTGCTGAGTTTCTGAATTTAATAGTAAGCCTAGAAACTTTTGTATTTTTGAGGGCTGGAGTCGGGATTTCTCGTAGTTTAATATCCATCCGAGGTTTCCTAACCTGGACTTAGCTCTTTCTATCTGGGATGTACAATGGCCCACTGATTTTCCCACAATTAAAAAATCATCCAAATATGGAACAATCAGGATGTCCACTTCCCGTAAATGCGCCATCACTTCGGCCACTATCTTTGTAAATACCCGGGGCGCTGCTGAGAGACCAAAGGGAAGGGCTCTATATTGATAATGACGGACTGTGCCGTTTATTGAAACCGCCACCCTCAGGAACTGCTGGAAGTCTGCATGGATAGGTACATGATAGTACGCATCTTTCAAATCTATGACTGCCATAAAACACCCTTTAAACAATATTTTTATTGTCGTATTGTTGGACTCCATCTTAAAAGTACGGTTTACCAAAAACTTATTAAGGAAACGTAAGTTAATGATCGTTCTAAATGTCTTATCAGGTTTTTGGATCAGGAATAAGGGAGAGTAGAACCCTCTTCCTCTCTCAGCTTCTGGAACCTCTATCAGGACGTTTTTCTGGCATAGGCTCAAGACCTCCGCTTCTAAAGCTGTTTGTTCGAGGGGTGAAGATCTTAACGGAGTAGATTTAAAGGTATCCCGCGGGACCTGGGTAAACTCCAATCTAAGCCCGGTGGATATTACATTGCGCACCCAGACACTATTTGTAATCTGTGACCATGCCAGAAGAAAGGGTGATAGTCTACCTCCCACGGGAATTGCTAGTCATTGATCTTGTCTCTTTTGATCTCTAGACGAGCGTCCAAACATGTAGCCCGTACCTCTTCTCCTTCTATCTTCCCATCTGGGACGGTCTCTAGTAGGCAAAGAATTGCGCCTTCTCCCCAGACGGAATCTCCTTCTACCAAATGGGCGTCGGTAGGATGTAGGCCAGAGATTTGGAAATTTTTTCTTGTCGTCCCCAGCCTTCTCAAGCAGTTCGTCCAGGACTGCGCCGAACAAATATTCCCCCTCACACGGAATAGTACAAAGCTTCGCCCTGGTTTGAATGTCTCCCTGCCAGCACTTTAGCCACAGGGCTCTACGAGCCGCATTAGAGAGACCTGCTGCTCTGGCTGCCATTCTTACTGCATCCGCCGAGGCATCTGCAAGGAAGGCTGCTCCCTCTTGGATTGTTGGTAGGGCCCCAAGAATTGTTTGTCTTGACGTACCCTGTTTTAATTGTGACTCCAACTGGTCCAACCAGACCATCATGGACCTGGCTGTGCATGTTGACGCCACTGCTGGTCTTAAGGAACCGGCTGCCATCTCCCAAGTATTCTTAAGGAAGGTGTCTGCCTTCCTGTCTAGGGGATCTTTAAGGGATCCCATGTCCTCAAAGGGCAGCGAGGATCTTTTCGATGCCTTTGCAATGGCCGCATCTAATTTGGGGGCCTTGTCCCAAGTATTTACTGCCGGATCATCGAAGGGATATCTGCGTTTGAGGGCTGGTGGTAGCGACCCTCTTTTATCCGTTTTTTTCCACTCTCTGTGGATTAGATCTTGGATCTTCTGATTTAACGGGAAGACTCTATGCTTCCTCTGCTCCAGCCCCCTGAACATGACATCCTGCATGGATAATTGGGGCTTAGGCTCCTCTACTTCCATTGTCCCTCTGACTGCTTTGACCAGCTTGTCTACCCGGTCAAGAGGCAGACAAAACCGACCAGAGTCCTCTTCTCCTGAGGAGGACGAGGGAGATGAAGCCTGGGAGTCTCTACTTCTCCTCCATTCTGCCGAGGAATCGGACTCCACCGGGACCCCTCCCTTTATAGTTTCCCGCTGGGACAGTGACTTTAGGGTTTCATTCATTTCCGCCCTAACAATGTCTCTCAAACTCGCCGCTACTGCGGGCGACTCTTCCGCCACTGTCTGCTGAATACAGGGGGGGCACAATCTTTTAGGGCATGAGTCCGGTAATGGGCATGCACAGAGTGCGCATTCCCTGTGTTTAGCCTTACCTGAAGCCTTCTTCCCCTAGAATAAAGCACAGAAGGGGGGGGCCTCGTCACTGAGTGAACTTTCACGAAGATCACTTACCAGTGCCACAATCAAGTACCGGAGGATGAGGGGGGTTCTTCTCAGACGATGCTCCTGTCTGCTTAGAGGAGCTTTTATGGCTGGACTGATCACTTCGTCCCGCACGTTCGCTGCCACGTGACTCTTTCTTTTTCTGCTTGACCTGCCGAAGGTCATCCAGGGGCGGCAGGGATGTTTGTCGCTGCTGCAGTCTTTGCTGCTGTTGCCGCCGCTGCTGCTGCTGCTGCTCGCTCTCCATTACTGCTCGCAGTAATGTGGCCAAGGCAAGGCACCCTACCAGGGTCCTGCCTTTATACCCCTCCTCCGGACAGCAGTATGCGTGCCGCGCCCCTCCCCCCCTAACCGGGCTCCCTTCCCCAGCTGGCGCCGCAGCCGGTCGGAGAGCCGACGCTCATCGGCGTTTGCGATGGGCGCCGCCATCTTGTTTTTCTCGCGCATGCGCAGTGGCGCCGCCGACCCGGAAGCACCTCCTCCGCCCGCCCCCTGACGTCACCGCGACCCCGCCTGACCGGAAGTCACGCGGGACGCCCGGGAGCTTCGGAATACCGCGCTCCCCGGTCGCAGCCCCCCCGCAGCGCGCCGGCCACCGCACTAGCGCCGCCAGATCCGGGGGCCCCCGGGGGGGAATATACTCACCGGCGGCGGCCTTTATTCTGGAGTCGGACATCCTCCGGACGCCGCTCCCTGCTGACTACGCCACCGCCGTGCTACCCATCCTGGGCCACCGTGACGTCTTCCAGGGATCCGCACCAGGCCGAGGTAGGAGACCCCCCCGCTACCTGTATCGGCCGGCCGGCCTGGGATCCTGGTCTTCTGTAGGATCCCGTCCCTTCAGGAACAGGAAACCAACTGATGCGTGGGAGAGGTGCCGCCCTTTTTGTATCTGTAGGTTTCCTGTTCCTAAAGGGCGGATCCCCTCTCTCGTGGTGCTGTCATGGGAGTCCGAATAAAATAGAGGCAGATTCTTGGAGGTACTAGGTCACACTTGTGTCATCAAACATAAGCCTCCCGCTTGGGTCAATTTAAAGCCCTGTAAAATTCCTGAGGTCCACAGGGGGATAGTCTCAGAGAAGGCAATAAAGAACTGGCCATGCCCCCTAACAAAGTCAGTTTTGGTAAAGTGGCCCCCTGTAAGCATGGTGGCTTGGCAGATGATGTCCTGCCCTCAGCTTTGGGCAGAGGAGAGGGTATGTACCAACGCCAGGTAGGCTAGAGTTAAATCCTAGCTCCTCATATAAACAGGCTAGGTGTTCATATAAGGCAGGGGAATCTGATCAGAATGGATGTGTCTTGGCAATAAAGAGAGACACAGGTCAGAAATCTCTCTGTGAGAAGAGTCTGAACGCTACCCAAGTCTGAATGCATAATGCCTACCACAGAAAGTGAATCCCTATACAGTGTATTTGTGAAAAACGAGTTATAAGGGTGCTTTTGTGCAGATAGATGTCACATTAACTCTTTCAAGACATCCGCTTTACTTGTACGATGGATGTCAGATAAGTGTCTCTATAGTGTTCTGCTATTTAAACCTCTGACTCTGTTGATCACCGACTGTGGCAATTAAGTGGTTACATCTGGGCTATGTTACCATCTAAGCCAAGGACCTCCTGAAGACTCCATCGCCTCAATGTTTCCATGCCCAATAGTTGGGCTTTATAGGAGATCACTAATGTGTAAATATATTGTGACACACACTCTTGCAGTGCGTTGATAAAAAGAGGTTAAAGTCTCTTTGGTTGACTAAAAATAACCCACGTTTTACCATTCCGGAAAAAAAACAAAAAAAACCAAACATATTACTTGGTATTGCTGCATCTGTGACTGCTTGATCTTTCTAATCATGCAAATATTTAATTGATCCATACCACTTTATCTCACCCAAAAAAATGAAATAAGTGGTTAGAGTCGTATACACCACAGACGATGACAATAAAAAAAACCCACACACAGCTCCAACCGCAGAAGAAAAAAAAAAAAGTTCTGGGACTTAGAAAATGTGAAAAACCAAATGTAAACTGGTTGTGAATGTAAGGGATTATAGACTACAGTCAAATATAAAGCACTCTACAGGAAATGAGTTTTGGTATAAGGCACTGCAGGAAGGTCTATTGTAAAAACATCAGGCTCTAGGAATAGTATTCTATGCCCAAATCCTGAGAGAGCTCGCCGACATATTATACGGCATTCACTTCTCAAGGAAAATATCAGAGTGAAGTAATGAAAATGTGTCACATTTTAAAATCCACAGGATGTTCTTTATAACAGTGAACTTCTTACTCAGAATGAGCTGTGGATTAGCTCCTTTTCAGTTGAGGTTCACCATTTTTTTTTTTTTAAACCTGCAGTGGATTAGCCATGATGCTTTCTACAGTGGAAATAGCTTACGTGTAGACCTATAAAAAGACCACTACTTAGAAAAGAAGGATAAAAGGCAAATAAAACGTAGCATTGGCTTAATATTAGTCTACAGGATATTCTATTTTTGGCTACTGAACAGGCATGGGGGCGGTGATTGAGGTAATTAACAGCTTGACATCATGATTTTTGTGTCCTACTGTAGACAGGACAGAGGAGGGAGGCGCCTGTTGCAGCTAGTTATCTTACAGTGAGAGTAATGCCCCTGTGAGGCATTGACCGGTGTCACATGTAGGGGGGGCGCTGTGTGTTCCCCTCAGGTTGCGCACGGAGGCGTATTGAAGCCATGGGAGTGCACTGCAGTCCCAGGCGTAGCTGTGATTGCAATCGGGTATAAAAGTAAATATAGGTCCTGTACATGCTGGCTGTCCAAGACAGATTTAGGGAAAACCTGCTCTGGGCTTTTGTGTTTAGAAACGGACTACAGTCTGGTGCAGTCCGTTTCATTCCCAGCCCGGGTTTTCCATGCGGCCCATGGCCACAAAGTCCAGTTAAGAGCCCTGCAGTAAAGGGTTTGGGTGTGTCAGAGTCAGTTTGGTGTTTGCAGGAGTGCAGAGCAGATGGCTCTGTAGAGCTCCACCTGTGTGAGGCAATACAGGCAAGCAGAGCTGAAAGGCCTGACACCCACGGCAACCAGTCTCAAAGGTAGACTGTCCTGTGCCCAGCTTGTGATCCGAGGTGGACTGGCGTGTTTATTGGCTGCAATCTGGAGAATATGTTCCCCGGCTGCGATCCGGAGGATATTGTGTGCTGTGTTTTGCTGCGAGTTGGACATTAAAGAGACTTTTGTTTTGAACTTTGTTGGGTCACTGCCTCATCACTGCTCAGTGTGGATACCGCTGCACTACACCCCCCCAATTAGACTAATGTCAGCTGCAATTGCAGATATATATGGGTTCAGTCGACACTCACGCCGGCCAACTGATTGTCAGTCGGGCATGTCCAATTTTGAACCGTTGAGATGTCCTTCAGTGGCTCTCATAGAGAACACAAGAGGACTCTGCTGAATGAGGCTCCTGTGTATGGAAGAGATGGTTCTCAGCCAAACGATCGATCAAAAAGAACATTCGGCTGACAGCTGTCTAATGCGAATGGGGCCTTAAGAACGGTGACGAGGTGGTTAATGGTGATGGCCAGTGTTTAGTGACATATATAAAAGATTTCTTTACACATATCGCAGTTTCCTTTCTTTGTAAGGTGCCATGTATGTTCAGATAAGCTTTAAAGTCTAAAAAGTGGTGAACATCTCTACAAAATACAAACTTTGGGAACTCTTAGCTGCAAACACAGGCGCATTTTTCTACCTTTTTTCTGGACAGAACACCCACATCTCCCACGGTACATTAGACCCAGAGGTAGAACACTACAGAAAATTCATTACAGACATCAAATAAATGATCTCATTTAAAACACAAATGTCTCTTTAGGTTACAGTCACGCAACAGATTTGTTGTAGCAATTTCTGAGATTTTCCATGCATTAGGACTGGCCATGCATTAAAGATGGCTGAAACTTACAGTGGGTACAGAAAGTATTCAAACCCCTTTAAATTTTTCACTCTGTTTCATTGCAGCCATTCGGTAAATTCAAAAAAGTTAATTTTTTTCCCCCATTAATGTACACTCTGCACCCCATCTTGACTGAAAAAAAAACAGAAATGTAGAAATTTTTGCAAATTTATTAATAAAGAAAAACTGAAATATCACTTGGTCATAAGTATTCAGACTTTTTGCTCAGACACTCATATTTAAAGGGAATCTGTCAACTCATTTTTCCCCTATGAGATGTGGCCACCGCCATCAGGGGCTTATCTTCAGCATTCTGTAATGCTGTAGATAAGCCCCTGATGTAACCTGAAAGATAAGAAAAACAAGCTATATTATACTCAACCGGGGGGGGCGGTCCGGTCCGATGGGTGTCACAGATCCTGGTCCGGCGCCTCACATCTACGCCCAGGCGCAGAAGCTGCGACAGAAGCAAGGAAAAGGATGTCATCACATGAAGATGGGAGGCATCGGACAGCGACACCCATCAGACTGGACCGCCCCCCGGGTGAGTACAATACAACTCGTTTTTCTTATCTTTCAGGTTACATCGGGGGCTTATCTACAGCATTACAGAATGCTGTAGATAAGCCAGCCCCGGATGGCGGTGGCCGTAGCTAATAGGGGAAAAATGAGGTGACAGATTCCCTTTAAGCCATTTCCTTATGATCCTCCTTAAGATGGTTCTACTCCTTCATTGCAGTCGAGCCGTGTTTAATTAAAAACTGATAGGACTTGATATGCAAAGGCACACACCTGTCTATATAAAGGTATTGTCACACTTAGCGATGCACCAGCGATCCCGACCAGCGATATCACGCGGTCAGGATCGCTGGTGCATCGCTAAATGGTCGCTAGTGAGCTGCCACACAGGCAGATCTCACCAGCGACATCGCAGGGGTCGGGGGTCGCTACTTACCTGTCAGACGAGGCGATCCTGACGTCCTCCCGCCCGCGTCCACGCGTCGCTCGTCTCCACAGCAGGAAGCACAGCAGGAAGCCAACGACAAGAAACGGTCCAGGACGTTCTCGCGCGATCAGCGATAACCAGCGGGGGAGCGGTCGGAGGTAAGTATCAGACATAGCGATATCGCTAGCAATATCGCTATAACATCACAAAAACCAGTGACGTTATAGCGATATTGCTAGCGATATCGCTTAGTGTGACAGGCCCTTAAGACCTCACAGCTCACAGTGAATGTCAGACCAAATGAGAATCATGAGGTCAAAGGAACTGACCAAGGAGCTCAGAGACAGAACTGTGGCAAGGCACACATCTGGCCAAGGTTAGAGAAGAATTTCTGCAGTACTCAACGTTCCTAAAAGCACAGTGGCCTCCACAATTCTTAAATGGAAGAAGTTTGGGACCACCAGAAGTCTTCCTAGACCTGGCAGTCCAGCCAAACTAAGAGCCTTGGTGAGAGAGGTAAAAAAGAATCTAAAGATCACTGTGGCTGAGCTCCACAGATGCAGTAGGCAGATGCGAGAAAGTTCCACAAAGCCAAGTATCACTGCAGCCCTCCACCAGTTGGGCCTTTATGGCAGAGTGGCCCGACAGAAGCCTCTCCTCAGTGCAAGACATATGAAAGCCTGCAAAGTGTTTGCTAAAAAACACATGAAGGACTCCCAGACTATGAGAAATAAGATTCTCTGGTCTTATGATATGAAGATAGACCTTTTTGGTGATAATTCTAAGCAGTATGTGTGGAGAAAACCAAGCACTGCTCATCACCTGCCCAATACAATCCCAACAGTGAAACATGATGGTTGTGGCAGCATCATACTATTGTCATGCTCACGCCCTGACTGGTGGGTGTGAGCCAGGGTGTTGTGGACCCACTGTGCCACAAACCAGACTACATGGAAGGGGCGTAACTAATGCAGCTACCTTGGTCTTCTCTGAATTCTCTGATGGTGAGGTCAGGCTTGTGCGGCAGGTAGCTGCCAGGTGCCACTCCAGGGTAGTGTCTGGCTGTGGCTGCTGATCCCACTGGGGGGGGGACAGAACGTTAGAACAGATGTGACTGACAGACAGGGAGGGGAGCATGGCTGATACTCTGGTAGGCGGGCACGACAGAGACACTGGCAGGCGGGCACGGCTGAGACCCAGGGACATGGGCAGGAAGGAGTGGTGTAGGGGATAGAGGCCTGTTCACACAGGAGGTGCAGGTACAGGTACTAGCAGGAAGGAGTGGAGTATGACGGGAACAGGTTTGGACCTGTTCACACAGGAGGTGCAGGTACAGGTACTGGCAGGAAGGAGTGGTTGTATGAAGGAACAGGTTTGGACCTGTTCATACTTGGAGGAGAACCGCAAGGCTGCGGAGAAGAGCTGCAGATAGCAAGAGGTTCTGCAGCAGAAGCAGAACAAAGCAGAACCGCAGGAGTGCGGAGCACAGGCAGAACCGCAGGAGTGCGGAGCACAGGCAGAACCGCAGGAGTGCGGAGCACAGGCAGAACCGCAGGAGTGCGGAGCACAGGCAGAACCGCAGGAGTGCGGAGCACAGGCAGAACCGCAGGAATGCGGAACACAGGCAGAACCGCAGGAATGCGGAACACAGGATGAAACGCAGGAATGCGGAGAACAGGCAGAACCACAGGAGTGCGGAGAAGAGGCAGAACCACAGGAGTGCAGAGCACAGGTAGAACCACAGAAGTGCGGAGCACAGGCAGAACCACAGGCGTGCGGATAACAGGCAGAACCACAGGAGTATGGAGCAGGCAGAGCTGCAAGTGTGGAGAATAAGCAGAGCCGCAAGAGTACGAAGCAGGCAGAGACGCAGACGGAGAGGACACAAGGATAGACACAGCAGAGAAAAGAGTCACAGATAAGGAGACTGACAGACAGACTGACAGAGGTAGGACAGAGTTCAGACAAGGTAATGGTGTGAGACACCTTACAGGACCAAAGACACAGGGGCCAGGATATACTGCCTCCTGGTGGACAGAGAGGATAGGTACCAGACAAGGCAGGGAGCAATAGCACAGGGACCAGGATATTCTGCCTCCTGGAAGGCGGAAAGACAGGTACAAGGCAAAGCTAGGAATTATGCCTCCAGAGAAGGCGAAACACAGAACAGGACCTGGCAACTCAGCAGCAAGACACTAACTGAGTAAAGACATTGCACAGGCAGCTACCACGGGGTGGAGATGCCCTAAATACTAGAGGCCTCTTGGTAATTGGTCAGGGACACATTAGACAGGTGCACCCGGATTCTATAAGAGCCAGAGAGTGCTGGCGCCACCTCCCCTCTGGAGAGACCTGAAAATGGCTGTCCACCAACATTTACCATCCAATCTGACGGAACTGGAGAGGATCTGCAAGGAAGAATGGCAGAGGATCCCCAAATCCAGGTTTGAAAAATTTGTAGCATCATTCCCAAGAAGACTGTACTAGCTCAAAAGGGTGCTTCTACTCAATACTGAGCAAAGGGTCTGAATACTTATGACCATGTGATATTTCAGTTTTTCTTTTTTAATAAATTTGCAAAAATTTCTACATTTTTTTTGCAGTCAAGATGGGGTGCAAAGTGTACATTAATGAGAAAAAAAACTTTCCGTAAATTTCCGTTGCTTGTGAATTTATCCTTGAAGTCGTAAAATGCTATATACTAAGGTATCATTGGAAAATTACTTATATTTTCAGTCAGGTTTTTGTCTTGCATGTATGTTTTAAATAAATTCTTAGAATTTTTGTTATATCACAATATTTATTAAAGTAAATTAGTAATCCTGCAACCTTCACAGTGGCCCCTAGGGTGTTTTGGACTCATACTTCCTCTCCTTTCTAGAAAAGTTTACAATAAAGGTCCTTATCATTAGGGGCACGCTTACAATGACAGACAACACCTCTGTACACAACTGATGACACAGGAGCCACCAATCACAATAGGTGATGTCATCGCTGACCCCGTTTCCCATCTCATTACAATGACCTTTGCACACACTCATTAGATGCCTCAATATAAAATATAGGGTCAGAGTCTATACATTCCGGCTATTGCCTATGTTTTGCTTTGCTAAAAACAAATCAGTGTTCAGTGTGGAAATGACAAGATTTCTATTTTTTACTATTTTGTATCCCATTTAAGACAAACCTGATTTAAGCAAAAGTTTAGTGACTGATGATTGCTTCCCTTTAGGTTGAGCTACATTTAAAACAACAATAAAGTATTTTTTTAACCTGGAAGATCCCTTCATCCCGATAGGATGGGAAATTCTCTACGACCAACTGCATTAGTTTCACTGCACTTCTCTCACTCATTTTCACGCAGTTTAGAAAGGAGCCATCAAACTTCTCCAGGAGAATCTTCCCAGTCTGGTGAAGGATCTCTAGACGTTCCTCGATCATTGGGATAGGGAAATCAGAGTCACTGCGCAGCACATGTTTCAGCTGGTTCATGGTTATGTTGGAATAATAAGAAGCAGTCGTGAGGGGTATTCCTGAAGATAAAAGGATGGGATTTAACAGAATAAATTTGTTGAAAATGCTGTGCCAGAGATAATAAGTTTGTGTGAGGGTACAGTTAGGCTAAGTGCACACGTTGCAGAAAATTTCTGCTTAAAAACCTGAATCCCTTCCCAGAAACCACACCTATTTTTCCGCGGCGGTTTTTGCACGTTTTTTGAGCGGTTTTGATGCATTTTTTTTCCGCAGCGGTTTCAAACCGCATGGAAGAAGCCAAAACCGCGAAAAAATCCCCAAAATTAATTTGCATGCTGCATTTTTTTTACCGCGATGCGTTTTTTTTTCGCGGTAAAAAACGCATCAATGTGCACAAAAAGTGCAAAATGCATAGAAATGACTGGGAAGCTTATTTTTAGCGGTTTTATAGTGAAAACCGCAGCAAAAACCGCCGTGTGTGGACACAGCCTAAATGTGGACCAATTTTAAAAGTTAGCCAACACATTTTTATGGCCTTCCAAATGCATTACATTACAATACATTATAATAGTCTCCCAAAAATTATTAAACATGTAGAAATATTACCACAAATTTCCCCATTTTGAATTCCCACCTAGGAGAGGTGGCTACCCTATAAGTCAATGTCTGAGTATTTAATGAGTCTTCCAACATGACCAGAGATAAATACCAATCCACAAACTCATCTACATAGAGCCTGTTTCAGGGTATTTGCCCCTCATTAGTATAGAGCAGGAAAAAAAAAAAGCAGAGAGGGGTCCACTTACCATTTCATGTCAATGATGTATACAAATATCACTTATCGTTAGATCATAAAATGTAAGGAGCCAGTCGCCCAAAAGAGTTTTCAGCTGATACAGTTTGTCCAAATATATATGGACCCGAGACAACATTTTTCTAATTTTGGTTCTAGACATTACCACAATGAATTTTAAACAAAACAATTCAGATGCAGTTGAAGTTCAGACTTTCAGCTTTCATTTAAGGGTATCCACATTAAAATTCGATGAAGGGTTTACGTGTTTCAGCTCCTTAACGTGTCACCCTGTTTTTAAAGGGACCAAAAGAAATTGGACAGATTAAATAATTGTAAATAAAATGTTCATTTCTGTTTTTTTTAAATTCGTTTATTAAACTCGAAACAAGAAAAGGATGTAATATACAGCATACATATTTGCTTGTGGTTATGAACATTGTACAGAGCATAAACATTCTTATTAATATACGGATAGTATATGCGTAATCCCCCAAGCATATACAAAGAACAACGGCTTATATATTATAAAACATTGTAGGGATGTGACTCGCTCAGGTGCAGCGGGAGACAATCATGAGACAGGTGCTTCCAAAGTTCATGAGGTTTATTTGTGTCATAAACCATAAATCAGCGTTTCACCAAAAATAGCCTCTAGCTTAGGCAAACAAAACATAAACGTTTGTGGTTTCAGACTCAGACCGGGAGTCTCAGCACACATGGGAGGTGTAGTCCTCCCCACATACAGCTACCTGGTTCAGGAGCAGGCCACATTATAAGGGTGTAGCCACACCCACGAACCCAGCAGCTGACTGGTCATGTGACTGTGACCTCACCACAGGTCCTTGCAAAACAATAACAGCACAGCAATATCTGTTATGCTTTACATTATGGAGACAAGCCATTTATGAGACACATATCTCCCATCGACTGCACAGCCCTTTGCCATACCACATACCTCCCCCCTCTGCCTAAAGCCATGGGGCTTGGCACTTTCACCTACCAGGCAAAGGATTCTTGAGAGGGCATCGGCATTACCATATAGTTTCCCGGCCCTATGCTCTACATGGAAGTTGAAGTCTTGCAGGGCTAAGAACCAGCGGGTGACCCAAGCATTCTTACCCTTTGTTTCCCTCATCCACCTGAGTGGGGCATGGTCAGATATTAATCTAAACTTGCGTCCCTCCGGATAGTACCGTAACGTATCCACTGCCCACTTTATGGCCAAACACTCCTTCTCTACGACTGAGTAATTCTTTTCGCAAGAAGATAGCTTCCTACTCAGGTAGAGGACAGGATGCTCCTCCCCATGTATCTCCTAGGAGAGGACTGCACCTACCCCGACATCTGAGGCGTCTGTCTGAAGGATGAACTCTTTTTTAAAGTCTGGGGCCACCAAAACGGGTTGCTTACAAAGAGCTCCCTTCATTTCTTGGACGGCTGACTCTGCTTCTTCGGACCAGCTGACCATCACTGACTTTGTCCCCTTAAGCAGATCAGTTAAAGGTGCAGCCATTGTGGCGAAGTTTGGGATGAACCTCCTGTAATATCCACAATCCCCAGGAAGGCTTTAACTTGCTTCTTTGACAGGGGTCTCGGCCATGTTTGAATTGCCTCCACTTTATTGATTTGGGGTTTGATCTCGCCACGCCCCACTACATATCTGAGGTACTTGGCTTCCTCCTTACCCAAGGCACACTTTTTCGGGTTTATTGTAAACCCCGCCTTCCTTAGAGCGTCAAACACTGCTTGGACCTTTTCTAGGGGAGACTCCCAGTCCGGGGTAAAGATGATATCATCCAGGTACGCGGCAGCGTATAGCTTATGAGGTGCAAGGATTCTATTTCCATAGCCCTCTGGAAGGTTGCCGGAGCTTCCTGCAGGCCTAACGGCATCCGGACGACATACTGGAAGCACCCGTCTGGTGTGGAGAATGCTGTCTTCTGCTTGGCTTCCTGTGCCATGGGGATCTGCCAGTATCCCTTTGTCAGATCCAAAGTGGTTATGTACCTGGCAGGTCCAAGTCTCTCGATGAGCTCATCAACGCGTGGCATGGGATAAGCGTCGAACTTGGAGACCTCATTCAGCTTCCAGTAATCGTTGCAGAACCTCCATTCACCATCAGGTTTTGGGACCAGGACAATCGGGCTCGACCAGCCGCTCTAGGATTCCTCAATGACCCCGAGTTTCAACATACGCTGCACCTCCTTGGAGATTACCTCTCGCCGGGCCTCAGGAATACGATACGGTTTCACGCTCACCCGCACATGTGGCTCGGTCAGAACTTCGTGCTCCACCACCTTTGTGCACCCCGGCAACTCTGAGAACAGGTCCCTGTTTTTCTGGAGTAACTCCCGGCACTGCTGTTTCTGGGCCTTCGATAGCGTCTCCGCTATGGTAACCGCTCCAACCTCCCCTTCTAGGTTGCCCAGCAAGCACGGAGTTACCGCTGGCTCTCTATCTTGCCACGGCTTGATGAGGTTAACATGGTAAACCTGGTATGGCTTTCCTCTTCCGGGTTGGTGGATCTTGTAGTTTACGTCTCCCAGCTTCTCCACCACCTCATATGGCCCTTGCCACTTGGCCAAGAACTTACCCTCCACCGTCGGGATTGGCACGAGAACTCGGTCTCCCGGATTGAACCACCTCACTCTGGCTGACCGGTTGTAGACCCTGGCCTGGGCCTCTTGTGCCTGGCGGAGATGTTCTTTAACAATGGGCATCACCTTCGCAACCCTCTGCTGCATCAGTGCCACATGCTCAATGATGCGTTTGTGGGGTGTGACTTCAGCTTCCCAGGTTTCCTTGGCTATATCTAGGAGACTTCGCGTATGCCGGCCGTACAGAAGCTCGAATGGCGAGAACCCCGTGGAGGCCTGGGGAACTTCACGGATAGAAAACAGTAAATACGGTAAGAGACAATCCCAGTCTCTACCATCTTTCTCTATGACTTTTCTCAGCATGCTCTTCAGTGTCTTGTTAAACCTCTCAACAAGGCCATCTGACTGCGGATGATACACTGAAGTCCTCAACTGGGAGATTTGCAAGACTGCACAATTCCCTCATCAGCTTGCTCATAAAAGGTGTCCCCTGGTCGGTCAGGATCTCCTTCGGCAAACCCGTTCGGGAAAACACATGGACCAGCTCGTGGGCTATATTCTTCGCGGAGGAGTTTCTCAGGGGAATGGCCTCAGGATAGCGTGTGGCATAATCCAGGATGACTAATATATACTGATGGCCCTGAGCTGATTGTCACGTCCACCATGTCTGTTTTGCCTCATGAACCCCTGCAGCGGTGTGCACACGCACCTTGTGTCTGCTATCCTGCTTGTTCCCTAGAGCAGTGTGCACACTCACCTCATGTCTGCTGAGCTGCAAGATGCCTGTTTCTGCTTTGCCTTCTGTGATCTTCTCGTCATGTCTAGAATCCCTGATCATGTGACGTTTCCTAGGATCCTGCACTGTCTGGTTCTGCAATCATCTCGTCATGTCTGAAACCTTGATCATGTGACGTTTTCTAAGATCCTGCACTGTCTGGTTCTGCAATCAGCTCGTCATGTCTGAAACTCTGATCATGTGACCTTTCCTAGGATCCTGCACTGTCTGGTTCTGCAATCAACTCGTCTTGTCTAGAATCCCTGATCATGTGTCCTTCCTAGGATCCTGCACTGTCTGGTTCGGTGATCATCTCGTCATGTCTGAAACCCTGATCATGTGACTACGCTCTGTGATCCTGGAGCATCTGAACTAGGAAGTTCTCCCCTGGTCCTGACCCGGAAGAGGAGGTGCTGTGCCCTATATCAGACCAGCCCTTTCTTTGCTCAGGGCCTGATTATTGTGTTGCTTCCCTGCATGGCTCTTGGTCTGTGGGGT
The DNA here is from genome assembly GCF_039654945.1 of Dendrobates tinctorius. Taxonomy (NCBI): domain Eukaryota; kingdom Metazoa; phylum Chordata; class Amphibia; order Anura; family Dendrobatidae; genus Dendrobates; species Dendrobates tinctorius. Next base: position 3,185,406 of record NW_027361844.1, on the reverse strand, counting down.
TGCTCCCTCTATTCTGTGCCCTTGCACTTTGCTCTGTAGTGCTTCTCTGCACACGCTCCGTGCTCGTATTCCGTCTCTTATCTTGTGCCATGTCTTGTGATGTCTCTCGTGCCATGTTTGTCTTTGCCTTGCTTTGCCTTGTAGTCTTTCTGCTGCTCTCTGTCTTAGTCTGTTTTGCTATGTCTTGCCTTAGCTATTCTTTGACTTGGAGTCCTTCCTCTGTTCTCTGCCTTACCTGTTTTGCCATGTCTGGTCTTTGCTATTCTGTGCCTTGTAGTACTTCTCATGTTCTCGTTTCTGCCTGGTTTTCCGAACTCTGTCCTATGGTGCTCTCTTGCACATTTCCAAGTCTAGTCCCAAGGTCTTCCCTTGGCCCGGCTCTGGGCTTCTGCCTATGCTCCTCTGCTAGACTCTGTCCTCGCTCTGACCTGGCTGTTTCTGCCTATGTTCCGCTCCGAGTTCCATACCTTGTTCCGTGCCTTGTTCCTTGCCTTGTCCTTGCCTTGAAGCCCGGCGTGGGTTCCCCTTGGCCGTCTCCTGTGCCGTGGTAAGTGTCTCGTGTTTGTGTACAGCCGTGTGCACTGGCCGATGTGGCGTGCCTCCTGCGTGGCTCCTAGCACGCAGCCCTTCCTTGAACCTTGGCGTGGCTCCTAGCACGCACCTTGCCTTGAACCCCGGCGTGGCTCCTAGCACGCACCTTGCCTTGAACCCCGGCGTGGCTCCTAGCACGCACCCTGCCCTGAACCTGGCGTGGCTCCTAGCACGCACCCTGCCCTGAACCTGGCGTGGCTCCTAGCACGCACCTTGCCCTGAACCTGGCGTGGCTCCTAGCACGCACCTTGCCCTGAACCTGGCGTGGCTCCTAGCACAAAGGTTCCTTTGCCCGCCTCCTGTGCCAAGGTCGTGCCTCGTGCTGGCCTTGTCCTTGCCTTGAACCCCGGCGTGGGTTCCCCTTGGCCGTCTCCTGTGCCGTGGTAAGTGCCTCGTGTTTGTGTACAGCCGTGTGCACTGGCCAGCGAGGTGTGCGTCCCGCATGGCTCCTAGCACGCGTCCTGCTCTGAACCCTGGCGTGGCTCCTAGCACGCACCCTGCCTTGGACCCTGGCGTGGCTCCTAGCACGCACCCTGCCTTGAACCCTGACCTTGGCGTGTCTCTACACACGTAGTCTGTCTTGTACCTTGTGCTTTGGCGTGTCTCTACACACGCACTCTGTCTTGTACCTTGTGCTCTGGCGTGTCTTTACACACGCACCCTTTCTCGCTTTGAACCCTGGCGTTTCCCCTACACACGCATCTTACTTTGCACCTCGCTTTGAACCCTGGCGTGTCCCCTACACACGCATCTTGCCTTGCACTTAGCCTTGGACCTTGGCGTGTTCCCTAACACGCACCATGCCTGGATATCTGTCGTGCCTCCTTGCCTGAACCCTGGTTTGCCTGCTGGATGCCCAGAACCTGCCGATCGCTGCCAGAGATCGTAAGCTGGATGACTGCGGCCTGATGTCCGGAGCTGATGTTCGCAGCCTGATGCCTTGATCATGTCGATCGTCGCCAGCGGTCCAGAGTCCGATGACATTGTGCCTTTACCTGTACCTAGGCGTGCCACCTGGCACGTACTATGCTATGGACCTTGGCATGCCCACGCGCACACCTTGCACGTTTTGCTTGTTTTCACGTTTGCACTGAATGTGATCCTGAAGATCTTAATGAAGATACCTTGCACTTACCTCTTGTCTTGGTTTCCTGCTTGTCTCTGGTTGTCAGACACTCCCATAGTGTCCCCCTGAGCCGGCCGTCTGGTCCCAGCAGTCGTGGTGGCTCACCCCCTTGGTCTTGCCCCTGACACTCCCTGTATAGGGGGTGGATTCTCACAAGGTCAGCTCGCCCTCGGTGGGTGGGTGCCACGACCCAGAGGGTCCACTCAAAAAATGGGCTCAGCAGGAGCTGAGTCCGTCACACTGATTTAACTAAGGGACTGACCAAGTCCATGGCAATTCTCTCAAATGGCACCTCAATAATGGGCAGTGGCACAAGAGGGTTCCGAAAATGAGATGTGGGGGCAGTTAACTGACATGTCGGGCAGGACCTGCAATAGTTTGCCATTTCCCGGTGACACCCAGGCCAATAGAACCTCTGTACAATCCGTTCCTGCGTTTTTTCCACCCCCAGGTGTCCCCCCAAGATGTGTGAATGGGCCATGTCCAACACTTGCCGTCTATAGGAGACTGGTACTATTAACTGCTCTACCACCTCCTCCCTTATTTTCGTGACCCCCGGTACAACAATTCCCCACCCAACATAAAATAGGGAAACCTTGTGTCTGCTCCCGACTCTTGTGCAACCCCATTAAAGACGGTGACATTGTTAAAGGCTTCCCTCAGCGTGGGGTCCCTATGTTGGGCAGTCCCAAAATTCTCCACGGCCACCCCTAACTCCGGGATGTCAGGGACAGGGGACCCTTCCTCTTCATCCCCAACAAGGACACATAAAGGAAACCCGTCTGCCTCTGGTGGTGGCGATACCTTGTTGGGGTGGATTGGTTCCCTGCTCTTGCTAGCACACTCAGAACCCTTCCCCCACAAATCCCAAAACAGACAGAAATCCCGGCCATTAATTATAGGATGCAACAAGTCTCGAACAACGCCAACTTCATGCGACTCGGTGCCATGCGCCGTTTCAGTATTCACCCTAGCCATAGGGTAGTCCTTTGCATCGCCATGTATGCACCGAACGCCAATCTTTTTACCCTGGAGTAGGTTGAGAGGAAAACTGGCTCTCACAAGGGTCACCAAGCTCCCGGAGTCCAGAAGCGCCATTACTACTCGACCGTTGACCTTCACGGGACACGCTTGTGGCCCCTCGTTAGGTGGCGAGTTCACACTGCAAGCTGGATAGGCGTAGTATGAACTACGGCGTCCCATGCTGCAGTCCATCTGCTCGGTGGTCTGGGGACAACGGGCAGCTAGATGTCCTGGCCTGTGACACTTCCAGCAAATATCACCAAGGGGACCTTGGGCACTGCCTCCCCCGCCCCTTTTGACCTTGGACGCACCACCCCTTTTTGGGACTCCGCCCCCTGCTGGGACCCCCAATACAGAATGGGCTGCTTCCCCAAGGAACCTTCCATCCCCTGGTATCTCTCGACCAGCCCAACCAGTTCATCGGCATTTTGGGGATCGCCCTGGGCAACCCAAGTCTGTAGGGGTCTCGGCATGGCATGCACAAACCGATCCATCACCACTCGCTCTACGATCTGCGCAGGCGTAGAAGACTTGGGCTGCAGCCATTTCTGGACCAGGTGCAACAGGTCGAACATTTGGGAACGAGGCGGTTTGTCCCGGTGATAGGCCCAGCGGTGAACTCGCTGTGCCCTGACAGTCATTGTCACCCCCAAACGTGCGAAAATCTCGGCTTTTAGCTTGGGTTACTCCTTGGAATCTTGCAAAGTCAAATCAAAGTACACCTTCTGGGGCTCCCCCGTCAGGTATGGGGCCAGTACCTCTGCCCACTGCTCTGGCTGAAGTTTTTCCCTCTGAGCCACCCTCTCAAACACTGTCAGGAAGGCCTGCACATCATCCTCAGGGGTCATTTTTTGCAATGTGCGTCTTACTGCCTTCCTGACGTGGGTGTCATCAGCCAGACCTGGGGTTGGGGCGCTCGTCCTGCTCTCCTGGATGGCGGTTGCCAGAAGCTGCATCTGCTGCCGTTGTTTCTGCTGGCTCTGCTGCCGTTTCTCCTGCTGGCTCTGCTGGAACTGCTGCCGTTGCTCCTGCTGGCTTTGCTGGATCTGCTGTAACAACAGCTTGTTGGTTTCCTGTTGCTGTGCCTGGGACTGGACCAGGTGTTTCAGCAGGTCCTCCATTATTCCAGGCAGTGCTTGCTGCCACGCTGCAAACTTTACCCAGGACATGCAGCAACTGTCTCAAGTCTCTGCTGGGATTGCTGCCCGCACGTGTAGCACCAATTGTAGGGATGTGACTCGCTCAGATGCAGCGGGAGACAATCATGAGAGAGGTGCTTCCAAAGTTCATGAGGTTTATTTGTGTCATAAACCATAAATCAGCGTTTCACCAAAAATAGCCTCTAGCTTAGGCAAACAAAACATAAACGTTCGTGGTTTCAGATTCAGACCAGGAGTCTCAGCACACATTGGAGGTGTAGTCCTCCCCACATACAGCTACCTGGTTCAGGAGCAGGCCACATTATAAGGGTGTAGCCACACCCACGAACCCAGCAGCTGACTGGTCATGTGACTGTGACCTCACCACAGGTCCTTGCAAAACAATAACAGCACAGCAATATCTGTTATGCCTTACATTATGGAGACAAGCCATTTATGAGACATATCTCCCATCGACTACACAGCCCTTTGCCATGCCACAACATGTACATCAATCATACTTCACAGGTTTTTATCATGTCGCTTAGATAATGCAGATCGATTATAAATTCCTAAACTAAACTACAACTACGTTAACTATTTACCAATTCGCAGCCTACTGTCTTTCACCATAGTGTCTCACATGCAATGTCTCCATTCTACAATGTAAGATGAGAAGAATTCCACTTCTCCCAGATCTTTTCAAATTTACCCAGGCATCCCCTGTTCTGATACAATGTGCGCTCGTATGGAACAATCGTGTTTACTAGGTCAATCCAGGTTCTGAGAGAGGGACATGAATTACCCATCCACCGTAGTGCCAATACTTTCCGTGCCATAAACAGCGTTTCACGTAGAAAGATCCCAACATGGTGACCCCAAATCTCCTCCTCCCATACCCCAAACAAGCAGACCAGTGGATCAAGAGGGACAGGAGCTTGCACCAGTGATGACAAGCATAGCGTCACCTCTTTCCAGTACCGTAGGGTAGTGGGACATTGCCATATCATGTGGATAAAGTCTGCATCTGGTGCATGACATCGCAAGCATTCTGATGATTGGAATCGACCCATCCTAAAAAGTCGTATTGGAGTTAAATATGATTGGTTTATTATATACAGCTGTATCATTCTATTATTAACCCCTTCACCCCCAAGGATGGTTTGCACGTTCATGACCGGGCCAATTTTTACAATTCTGACCACTGTACCTTTATGAGGTCATAACTCTGGAAAGCTTCCATGGATCCCGGTGATTCTGACATTGTTTTCTCATGACATATTGTACTTCATGTTAGTGGTAAAATTTCATTCAAATAACTTGCGTTTATTTGTGAGAAAAACGGAAATTTGGCGAAAATTTTGAAAATTTCGCAATTTTCCAACTTTGAATTTTTATGCCCTTAAATCACAGAGATATGGCACCAAAAAAAAACTTGATAACTAACATTTCCCACATGTTTACTTTACATCAGCACAATTTTGGAACCAAAATTTTTTCTTGTTAGGAAGTTAAGGGTTAAAAAGTTGACCAGCGATTTTTCATTTTTACAACACCATTTTATTTTTACGGACCACATCACATTTGAAGCCACTTTGAGGGGTCTATATGATAGAAAATACCCAAAAGTGACACCATTCTAAAAACTGCACCCCTTAAGGTGCTCAAAACCACATTCAAGAAGTTTATTAACCCTTTAGGTGCGTCACAGGAATTTTTTTGAATGTTTAAAAAAAAAAAAATGAACATCAACTTTTTTTCACAAAAAAAGTACTTCAGGTTCAATTTTTTTTATTTTACCAAGGGTAACAGGAGAAATTGGACTGCAAAAGTTATTGTGCAATTTGTCATGAGTACGCTGACACCTGATATGTGGGGGGGGGGACAACTGTTTCGGCGCATGGCAGAGCTCAGAATGGAAGGAGCGCCGTTTGACTTTTTCAATGCAAAATTGTCTGGTATTCAGATCGGACGCCATGTCACGTTTGGAGAGTCCCTGATGTACCTAAACAGTGGAAACCCCCTACAAGTGACCCCATTTTGGAAACTAGACCCCCCAAGGAACTTATCTAGATATGTGGTGAGAACTTTGAACCCACAAGGGCTTTACAGAAGTTTATAACGTACAGCAGTACAATTAAAAAATCATATTTTTTCCACAAAAATGATCTTTTCACCCCAATTTTTATTTTCCCAAGGGTAACAGGACCCTAAAAGTTATTGTGCAATTTGTCCTGAGTACGCTGATACCCCACATGTGGGGGTAAACCACTATTTGGGCGCATGGCAGAGCTCGGAAGGGAAGCAGCGCCATTTGACGTTTTTGGCTGGAATTGAGATCGGACATCATGTCGCGATTGGAAAACCCCTGATGTACCAAAACAGTGGAAACCCCCCACAAATGACACCATTTTGGAAACTAGACCCCCTAGGGAACTTATCTAGATGTGTGGTGAGAACTTTGAACCCCCAAGGGCTTCACAGAAGTTTATAACATAAAGCCGCACAATTAAAAAATCATATTTTTTCCACAAAAATGATCTTTTCACCCTCAATTCTTATTTTTCCAAGGGTAACAGGACCCTAAAAGTTATTGTGCAATTTGTCCTGAGTACGCTGATACCCCACATGTGGGGGAAAACCACTATTTGGGCGCATGGCAGAGCTCGGAAGGGAAGCAGCGCCATTTGACTTTTTTGGCTGGAATTAAGATCGGACACCATGTCGCGATTGGAAAACCCCTGATGTACCTAAACAGTGGAAACCCCCCACAAATGACACCATTTTGTAAACTAGACCCCCCAAGGAACTTATCTAGATGTGTGGTGAAAACTTTGAACCCCCCAGTGCTTCACAGAAGTTTATAACGCCTGGGCGTGAAAATAAAAAATTCGTATTTTTTCCACAAACATGATCTTTTTTAGTCACCATTTTTTTATTTTCCCAAGGGTACCAGGAGAAATTGGACCCCAAAAGTTGTTGTCCAATTTGTCCTGAGTATGCTGATACCCCATATGTGGGAGAAAACTACTGTATGGGCACACGTCGGGGATCGGAAGGGAAGTAGTGACGTTTTGGAATGCAGACTTTGATGGAATGGTCTGCGGGTGTCATGTGCATTTGGAGAGCCCCTGATGTACCTAAACTATTGAAAGTCCACACAAGTGACCCCATTTTGGACACTAGACCCCCCACGGAACTTATCTAGATGTGTGGTGAGCACTTTGAACCCCCAAGTGCTTCACAGAATTTTATAACGCTCGGACGTGAAAATAAAAAAATCATTTTTTTCTACAAAAATGATATTTTTGCCCCCAATTTTTTATTTTCCTAAGGGTAACAGGAGAAATTGGACCCCAAAAATTGTTTTGCAATTTGTCCTGAGTAGGCTGATACCCTACATGTGGGGGTAAAACACTGTTTGGGCGCATGTCAGAGCTTGGAAGGGAAGGAGCACCATTTGACTTTTTCAACTCAGAATTGGCTGGAATTGAAATCAGAAGCCATGTTGCATTTGGAGAGCCCCTGATGTGCCCAAACAGTGGAAACCCCAATTCTAACTCCAACCCGAACCCCAACACACCCCTAACCCTAATCTCAGCCCTAACCTAATCCTAGCCCTAACCCTAACCCTAATGGGAAAATGGAAATAAATACATTTTTTTTATTTTCTTATTTTTCCCTAACTGGGGGGGTGATAACGGGGGGTTTGATTTACTATTTATGGCGGTTTTTATGTTTGGCGGCTGTCGCACGCTAAAAGACGCTTTTTATTGTAAAAATTGTTTTTGCATCACAACATATTGAGAGCTATAATTTTTCCGTATTTTGATCCACCGAGTCATGTGAGGTCTTATTTTTTGCGGGACGAGTTGACGTTTTTATTGGTACCATTTTCGGGCACGTGACATGTTTTGATCGCTTTTTATTCCGATTTTTGGGACGCAGAATGAACAAAAACCAGCGTTTCATGAATTTCTTTTGGGGGGGTGCGTTTACACCGTTCCGCGTGCGGTAAAATTGATAAAGCGGTTTTATTCTTCGGGTCAGTACGGTTACAGCGATACCTCATTTAGGTCTTTTTTTATGTTTTGTCGGTTTTATGCAATGAAAACTATTTTATATAAAAAATAATTATTTTTGCATCGCTTTATTCTGCGAGCTATAACTTTTTTATTTTTTTGATGATGATGCTGTGTGGCAGCTCGTTTTTTGCGGGACAAGATGACGTTTTCAGCGGTACCATGAATATTTATATGCGTCTTTTTGATCGCGCGTTATTACACTTTTTGTTTGGCAGTATGATAAATCATTTTTTGTTTCGTTTTTTATTTTTTAAGGGGTTCGCTAAAGGGGTTAACTAATGGGACAGTTTTATAGGGCGGGTCGTTACGGACGCGGAGATACCTAATATGTGTACTTGTATTGTTTTTTTTTTTATTTTCAAAAAAATGGATTTATTTGGGGGAATATTTTTTTTTTTTGTAATTTATTTGATGATTTTTTTAAAATTATTTTAACTCTTTATTTTTATTTTTTTTTTACTTTATTAAATAGTCCCAGGTGGGACATCACTGTTCTGTGACAGATCGCTGATCTGTCACATCACAGATCACTGTGACAGATCAGCAATCTGTCACAGGCAGTGCACAAGGCTTCCTCATGCCTGCGCTTTGCAGGCACTGAGGAAGCCAGCTTCCTGCAGGCCCCCGTCGCCATCTTGGATTCGGGGGCCTGCAGGAAAGGAGCCCCCGGCAGCAGTGCTGCACATTGCGCTGCCGTGGGGGGCTCAGGGAAGCACGGAGGGAGCCCCCTCCCTGCCGATGCTTCCCTTTAAACCCCGGTACACCGCGATCATGTTTGATCGCGGTGTGCAAGGGGTTAACGTGTCGGGGGCGGTCCGTGACCGCCCATGACACATTGTGCCGGGTGTCAGCTGTGATAATCAGCTGACACCCGGCCGCGATCAGCGGCGCTCACCACGTGGGCGCCGCTGATCGCGGTAGACGTACTATCCCGTCCATGGGCATAGGGGCCCGGGTCCCATGGACGGGATAGTACGTCGGATGTCAGGAAGGGGATAATAGATGGTGATACTCTGATCGGAGACTCCAGGATCTCTTCCCACTCCTCTCCCTGCGTATTAGGGATGAGTCTTTCCCACTTCCCTTTAACTGAGCTTATGGCAGACTCTGCTCCCACCGACAGTATGAACGTACACTCACTGGCCACTTTATTAGGTACACCATGCTAGTAAGGGGTTGGACCCCCTTTTGCCTTCAGAACTGCCTCAATTCTTCGTGGCAGAGATTCAACAAGGTGCTGGAAGCATTCCTCAGAGATTTTGGACCATATTGACATGATGGCATCACACAGTTGGCGCAGATTTGTCGGCTGCACATCCCTGATGCGAATCTCCCGTTCCACCACATCCCAAAGATGCTCTATTGGATTGAGATCTGGTGACTGAGGAGGCCATTTGAGTACAGTGAACTCATTGTCATGTTCAAGAAACCAATCTGAGATGATTCGAGCTTTATGACATGGCGCATTATCCTGCTGAAAGTAGCCATCAGATGTTGGGTACATTGTGGTCATAAAGGGATGGACATGGTCAGCAACAATACTCAGGTAGGCTGTGGCGTTGCAACGATGCTCAATTGGTACCAAGGGGCCCAAAGAGTGCCAAGAAAAAATTCCCCACACCATGACACCACCACCACCAGCCTGAACCGTTGATACAAGGCAGGATGGATCCATGCTTTCATGTTGTTTACGCCAAATTCTGACCCTACCATCCGAATGTCGCAGCAGAAATCGAGACTCATCAGACCAGGCAACGTTTTTCCAATCTTCTACTGTCCAATTTCGATGAGCTTGTGCAAATTGTAGCCTCAGTTTCCTGTTCTTAGCTGAGAGGAGTGGTACCCAGTGTGGTCTTCTGCTGCTGTAGCCCATCTGCCTCAAAGTTCGACGCACTGTGCGTTCAGAGATGCTCTTCTGCCTACCTTGGTTGTAACGGGTGGCAATTTGAGTCACTGTTGCCTTTCTATCAGCTCGAACCAGTCTGCCCATTCTCCTCTGACCTCTGGCATCAACAAGGCATTTCCGGCCACAGAACTGCCGCTCACTGGATTTTTTTTCTTTTTCGGACCATTCTCTGTAAACCCTAGAGATGGTTGTGCGTGAAAATCCCAGTAGATCAGCAGTTTCTGAAATACTCAGACCAGCCCTTCTGGCACCAACAATCATGCCACGTTCAAAGGCACTCAAATCACCTTTCTTCCCCATACTGATGCTCGGTTTGAACTGCAGGAGATTGTCTTGACCATGTCTACATGCCTAAATGCACTGAGTTGCCGCCATGTGATTGGCTGATTAGAAATTAAGTCTTAACACACAGTTGGACAGGTGTACCTAATAAAGTGGCCAGTGAGTGTATATAAAGAGGAGATAAGGCCCTTGGGACCCTGTGAATTAAGTATTCCTATCAAAGGTAGGGATGAAATGGCACGGCCCACTCCCACATACCTCATGTGCGACTGAAGAGCAGATCTTAGTTGTAAACAGCGGAAAAATTGAGATCTCGGGACATCATGTTTAGCCTGTATCTGCTCAAAAGACATTAAAGTCCCATGATCGCACAGGTCTCCTATTAGGGAGACATTATGTTGAATCCAAAAATCAGTGGACGGGTGATTTAGTAATATCGGAAAATAGGTGTTTTTCCATAGGGGAATTTCAGCTATGTATCCTTAAATCCAATCACTTTCTTAATCTGCCTCCATACTAATCGTGCCAGACGGCGCAGGGGCAGTAAACGTGGGACACTAGACTTCTCCAACTCCAGGAAACCCAGTGGGCAATCAGTTCTTGCAGCGTGAAGCAAGTGACTTTCAGAATTAGGGAGATCATTACCAGGCATCCATTTACTGAGAGCTTTAGCCTGTCCAGCCAAATAATATAGAAAGAAATCTGGTAGCGCCGCCCCACCTCCCTTTTTAGGCCTCTGTAGAGTGGACAATTTAAGTTTGGGTCTGGTTTTCCCCCATATAAAAGATGTGACCTGGGAATTAAGATTCACAAAAAAGGACCTAGGTACCATTACAGCACTGTGCTGAAGGGAATAGCTAAGTTTTGGAAGTAATATCATTTTAATCAGGTTGATGCGTCCAGCCACAGACAGCGGTAATTTGCTCCAGGTTGCAAGTTTAACTCTAACCAGTTCCAGCAATGGGTAGATATTAAGTTGTAAGTCGAGCGTGCTGTTATGAGATATGAACACCCAAGTATTTAAAACTAGATACAATAGACAACAAGGAAAGAGCCTCAAGTCGGGGCATGGGATAGGGGTAACAAGGCAGACTTTTCCCAATTTATATATAAGCTTGAATATTTACTGAATCTATCTATCTATCTATCTATCTATGGTGGCAATCACTTGAGGCAAAGTTTCCTCCGCCTCGTCCATAAATATCACCATATCATCTGCGAATAAACCTATGGTATCTATCCGACCTGCTATATCTGTACCCCTAATGCCAGGGGAAGACCTTATACGTATTGCCAATGCCTCAATTGCAAGGGTGAAAAAGGGGCGGAAAGGGGGCACCCCTGACGGGTCCCCCTGTGTAATGAAAAGGACTCAGATATGGAATTGTTGCTTTAGGTTTCATATATAGTGTTTTAACCCATTTTATAAACGTATCACCGAAGCCATACCTCTGTAGGCATGCGGAGAGGAAAGGCCACTCAAGAGAGTCAAAAGCCTTGGCGGCATCTAACGATGCCAGTGCCCATTTGTTGTCTGGCACTAGAGAACTATATTGAACTATTGACTGGACTCTTCTGATATTAATTGAAGTACTCTTACCAGGCATAAAGCCCGTCTGGTCATGATGTATAAGGTTCAGTATAATCGAATTTAATCTGGTGGCGAGAATCTTAGTAAAGATTTTATAGTCCACATTTACTAACGATATGGAACGATAAGAACCACATTCCAAAGAGTCCTTCCCCTCCTTCCTAAGCACTATGATATTGGCCTCGTAAAAGGATTCAGGCATAGATTCCCCCTCCCATATTCCCCGAAGTACCTTTTTCAGAAGTGGCGTTAATATGTCTCGGTACTTCCTATACAATTCAATAGGAAACCCATCCGGCCCAGGGGCCTTCCCAGAGGCAATGTCCGTTATGGCATTCTCTATCTCCTCCACAGTGAATTCAGCGTCCATAAAGGCTCGCTGGTCAGGATCTAAGGTAGGACCGACAAGTAATCCAAACACTCCAGATTATCAGAGCCACTTTTAGATTCATATAATGACTTATAATAATAATAATTACAAAAGCAGCCAAGAATCTCCTCAGTTGTAGACACCAACGAATCATCCGACTTACGGATCTGCAATATTGTATTAGAAGTATCATGTCATCCTCTCTTGAGGTTACCCGCTTAATATAAGAGATTGTGGAGGACAAGCAGCCCCTCAGATATGCCTTAAGGGCATCCCAAAATATATTAATATCCTGAGGTTTCTGGTGAGACAAAGTGAAATAATGCAATTGATCAATTGTTCTATCGGGAGTTACTATCAATTTCAGCCAGAAAGCGTTCAACTTCCTAGCCATCCTGTTATTTAATTGCCCGTACTTGAGTCTGAGGATGACCGGGCTATGGTCTGAGATCCCTCTACTACCATGCTCCACACTATCCACCCACATCGCCAGATCGCTGGTTCCGAATATGTAATCTATGCGCGATAGGGAGCGCTTAGTGGATGAGTGGCAGGTATACTCTCTCAACTCAGGGTGCCGCACTCTCCACAAATCTAGCCACCCGCTACCCTCCATAAACAACGACATTTGGGTTGTTGTCGGCGAAGGAGCCCCCCCAGCTACTCCATCATCTAATCTCAATTTATCAAGACAATTGTTCATAACCATATTAAAGTCCCCCATACAGATAACATCCGCGTCCGGATATTTTAGGGCGAAACTCATCGCCTTCTGAAGAATGGACATATTAGCCAGAGGCGGATTATAAACACATAAAATTACATATTTCCTGGCATTTATCGATGCATATATATGAAGACAAATCGACCCTTAGGAACCCTCCGGGTCTCCCTGGCTTCCCATCTAACATCTCTGTGTACCAGCAGTGAAACCCCTCTCGAGTAACTTGTATGGAATGCATGAACAGACCATTGTACCCAAGACTTCTGCACACACCGGGCTGTATCCCTGGTCAAATGAGTCTCCACCAAGGCCACAATGTGAGGGCGGTAATGTCTAATCTGCGAGATAACTTTGATCTTTTTCCGGGGGTTTTTTATACCTCTCACATTCCATGTCATAAATATCATTTCAGTGAAAAATGAGGATGAATGAACTCATGGAGATCAACATCCAACACTGCGGAGACACCATCACGTTTCTCAACGCAGTGATTCTAGAGCAATGCCCCCATCCCTTGTGGGAAATATGTAAAAACATGCAAAACACAAGGGATGGGGGCATTGCTCTAGAATCACTGTGTTGAGAAACATGTGATGGTGTCTCCGCAGTGTTGGATGTTAGTTCACAGTCTTCTACTAGGCATTGCTCCTACTGGCCAGTTTCCTACTCCACACTGATGAGGGGCAATACCCCGAAACAGCTGTCTGTGGATGGATACCATGTTTTGGCATAGGTGGTTTCCTTCATTGGAGACTGCCCTTCCCGTGGTTGTTCCTTCCCGGGGAAAGACCTGGCTAGTCATTGCTTGTGTTGAGAAACATGTGATGGTGTCTCCGCGGCTTGTGTTTTGCATGTTTTTACATATTTCCCATAAGGGATGGGGGCATTGCTCTAGAATCACTGCGTTGAGAAACATGTGATGGTGTCTCCGCAGTGTTGGATGTTGATCTCCATGAGTTCATTCATCCTCAATTTTCACAGTCTTCTACTAGGCATTGCTCCTACTGGCCAGTTTCCTACTCCACACTGATGAGGGGCAATACCCCGAAACAGCTGTCTGTGGATGGATACCATGTTTTGGCATAGGTGGTTTCCTTCATTGGAGACTGCCCTTTCCGTGGTTGTTCCTTCCCGGGGAAAGACCTGGCTAGTCATTGCTTGTGTTGAGAAACATGTGATGGTGTCTCCGCGGCTTGTGTTTTGCATAAATATCATTTCAGACCCCATATTTACTCCGCTGGACATGGCCTACATCAATATCCGAGTAAAATTTAGAGACACCACACAAACTGAAATTGCTGTTGGCTGCGAATTTTATCTAGAGAACAAATAAAAGCACTTCAAAAAAACATCAAAGTGGAAAAGTAAACAGTATGGGAGCAAAGTCCTGCTCTCCCATCACGAAATAAACACGGGGATACCATCACTGGGATCAGTGTCCGGTATTGTTGGTAATCCGGACGCCCGTGGAAAAAGCTCCAATCAGACCGTCAATAATAAAGAAAAAAAAAAAAAAGGATTCTGATTAACAGTAAAAAAACATTAGGATTCCTTCGCAGCAGGCCCTTTGTGGGACCGCAACCACTCAGCCGCCTCCACCGGATCCGTAAAAAATATAGAAGAACCCTCATGGACCACCCGAAGCCTGGCCGGATAGATCATAGAGTACACAACATTCCTCTCCCGAAGTCGCTTCTTGATTTCCATGAATTGTGCTCGTTGTTTCTGGAGTTCCATGGAAAAATCCGGAAAAATTGAGATCGTGGCATTGTTGAACTTGATAGGACTTTTCTAAAATGTTCATTTCTAGTACTTGGTTGAAAACCCCTTGTTGGCAATGACTTCCTGAAGTTTTGAACTCATGGACATCACCAGACGCGGTGTTTCCTCCTTTTTGATGCTCTGCCAAGCCTTCACTGTGGTGGTTTTCAGTTGCTGTTTGTTTGTGGGCCTTTCTGTCTGAAGTTTGGTCTTTAACAAGTGAAATGCATGCTCAATTGGGTTGAGATCAGGTGACTGACTTGGCCATTCAAGAATATTCCACTTCTTTGCTTTAATAAACTCCTGGGTTGCTTTGGCTTTGTTTTGGGTCATTGTCCATCTGTAGTACGAAACAACGACCAATCAGTTTGGCTGCATTTGGCTGGATCTGAGCACACAGTATGGCTCTGAATACCTCAGAATTCATTCGGCTGCTTCTGTCCTGTGTCATGTCATCAATAAACACTAGTGACCCAGTGCCACTGGCAGCCATGCATGGAGAGCTCCTTTGACCGCAGTTTCCTTCACAGCAAAACCTTCCAAATGCAAGCACCACACCTCAAATCAACTCCAGGCCTTTTACCTGCTTAATTGAGAATGACATAACGAAGGGATTGCTCACACCTGTCCATGAAATCGCCTTGGAGTCAATTGTCCAATCACTTTTGGTCCCTTTAAAAACAGGGTGGCACATGTTAAGGAGCTGAAACTTCTAAACCCTTCATCCAATTTTAATGTGGATACCGGCAAATGAAAGCTGAAAGTCTGAACTTCAACTGCATCTGAATTGTTTTGTTTAAAATTAGAAAATGTTGTCTCTGTCCAAATATATATGGACCTAATTAATTGTTCAAAACCAAAGCAATGTAACACAGACTACTGCACACCTGAATTAAAAAAATTCTATCGATACTCTAAAGACAAAGGCGTAAGTCAGGTCACAGTCCAGGGTCAAAATACCAGGAGAGAGGATCAAAGCAAAAGGAAAAGAAAGGTATAGTCAGAACATGATCCAAAGGGTCAGGCAAGAGAAGATCAGAACACAGCACAGCAGAATCAGGCAAACACTTAGCAGGAAGCACAAACTACTTTTGGCAGGGATCAGAGGCAGACAGCTCAGTTAGGTAGCTGTCAATCTCAAGAACAGAGAACACCGGGAGAAAGCTCAGCATATCAAAGTCACAGATTGGACGGCCGAGCTGTCAATCAAGGTACTGACAGCTCAGCACACCCATCTGTTGTGAATTCGCTTTCTGGCCTACCTCTGGTTACTAGTGAAGGTAGTGGAGCTGGTTATATTGACCTGCATGCTCAGTTAAGTGTTCTTTTGCTATTGTTCACATTTGATCTGGTTTTGTCTATTTCAGTTTTGTGTGGTCAGCCAGCTCTGGCTGGGGTTGTGCTGGATTTCCATCCTTATGTAGCTGCTTGTGCCAGTTTGTTTCTGTCCCTTATTCGATTGGCCTCTTTTTGCTCTGCTTTCAGAATATACCAGAGTGCTGATATAGTGGGCGAAGTCGAGTGACTTCAGTATTTTTCTATCAGACGTGTTGGACATCTTTTGCAGGGTTTTTTGCATGATTGCAGACAGTGCCTTTTCTGTCCTGTCCTACCTAGTCAGTGTGGGCCCCATCATTTGCTCAGTCTATTTTCTGTCTGTGTTTGTGCTTCATCTTGTCTCACCGACAATATGTTTGGGGGCTGTCTATTCCTTTGGTGATCTGCTCCGGGGCAGCTTAGATTTCCCCTTTCTCGCTTTAGGCTTATTTAGCTCTTCAGCTGTGTAGGGGCGTCTAGGATCATCGTAGGTACGCTCCACGGCTACTGCTAGTTGTGTGGACAGGATCAGGGGTCTGCAATCCGCTTAGATACCAACCTCTCTGGTTTTCTGTGGCTTAGCTTGGTCTTGCTCTCCTCCTCGGTGACCCAATCAGAACACCCATCACAAGACTGGATGGCCAAGCTGTCAATCAAAACACCAACAACTCAGCATGAACCAGATTCCATCGGGCAGGAAAAAAGTCACTCACTGACTGGAGGAATCGCGACATATGCAGAATGAAACCAATGCACACAACGTATATCTAATAATGTGTACACTAGGTCATTGTGGTCATTGTAATGTACGTTTAGATTCCTTCTACAGAAGACCACAGTTTTAACCCTTTTTCTGCCATGGCTTTCTTAACATTTTGCACTTCTGGTTGCTAGGTCAATTTTCGCACTTTTGACTTGTACAAAATTAATCTAAATTACCAAATAATAAAATTATTAACCTCCAACACTGATATATTTTCTGAGAGTGCACACCTGGCACATTATCTCCCCACCTACTTAAAAAAATGCTTAATATCTCAAGTTGAGTTGTTGCTATGTAATCTTAGGTTTAAAATGAACCCTGAATCGCTCCTGTAGCTGCGATCCAGGATGAGAAATGCCCATTAGTAGCCTGGAGGTATCTCATATGGCACAGAAAGAATGCCATCAGCTTACACTGGCATTTCTTCTGTAGATTAATCTACCCAGCTGCATGTCCAGAAGACAATGCAAAAATAGTGAATATTTACGGCTTTATAATACACCTAAGCCCACGATCACAGGGTCACTGTCTGGTCAGTATTTTACCTCAGTATCTGTAAGCCAAAACCAGGAGAGGAACAATCAGAGGAAAAGTATAATAGAAACACGTCACCACTTCTGTATTTATCACCCACTATGGGTGTTGGCTTACAAATACTGAGGTAAAATACTGACCAAATACTGAATTGCTAAGGCTAATGGCGAGCCATCCAGGAGTTCCAGAAGAATCGGACACATCCGCCATTGCTCCTTTACAGTTTTGCAATGAGGGAACTCTTCTATCAAAGATATTGTCACAAGTAGTCAAACCATTTAAACACTAAAGTAAAACATTATGTGACTTATTTAACCACGCAAAAAAACATAAGCGATGACCTTCATAACCAACCCATAACCATGTCTGAGATCTGCCAGCCGATGACGCTGTGAAAAAACAGCAACCTGGCGCACTGCCAGCTCCATATTCCTTGCACCTGGAGCAAATTAATAATTGTTACGAAGCAATTATCTACAGTTCCCCATGTTATCAAACCAACCCTAATCTAAATATCATTACCGAAGATGAAAGCCTGTGAAGAACACTAAGGCTCGAGCGCTCTTTTTAATCCCCTAGAAACAGCACAAGTTTACAGAACAGGGCTGAGCTGCAAAACCTGATGTAGCCCATAGAGAGGTATTGATTTCTGAAAACAAAACAAACAAAAAAGATGTAAAACAAAATGTGGCAAATTTATACAAAATAAAAACTGCTTTTGTTGCTCATAACAACCAATCACATTGCAGCTTTCATTTTAAAACGGCTGTTTACAAAATGAAAGTTGAGATCTGATTGGTTGCATCAAGCAACATAAGCAGGTTTCCTTTTGAACTGTTTTGATAAGTGAGGCCCACCATTTTCTACTTTTAGAAAGCCCCTTAACACCTCAGTGACAGAGACAATTTGGTACTAAATGACCAGGCCAATTTTTACAATTCTGACCACTGTTACTTTATGAAGTTATGAAATAGTCAGAGTGAGACAGATATATGGAGCGCCAGGCTGACAGGTCTCAGGGCGCTGGTAAATGTAATCTGATGCTGCTCCTGTCGGGTGCCTCTAGAGAGGATTAAAACATGGGAAGCAGGGTAACCCGATCACAGGGGCGCGCAAAGGAAAGGGAGAAGCTTGAAAGGTTTTCTTCTTTATTAAGTTCCACTATGCGTTTCGACGGATAACCTCTGTCTTCATCAGGTGGCAGGTACAGGAAGTGGGGGAAAGGGAGCATAAAAAGGGCTGGCAGCCAATCACAAGGTGCAATCATTAGGGACACTTGAGTAGGAGGCATAATTAAAATAAAAGGAGGAAAAGAGCAATTACACGGGCATAATATAAAACACAATTACAATAAAATGAAAAGAAATATATAAGACAATATATGAAAATGCTGAATAAAATATTATATTAAAATATACTAAAAAAGGGGTATAATTAAATGACTTTTTCAATAATAAGATTTAACCCCTCAGGTGCTAATGTGCCGCCGAGTTTAAAAATCCAGTAGCTCTCTCCTCTTGTTAAAGTCGCATAACAGTCTGGGGTCTCTGCTGGTATCTGATCAATTTTTTTTTTTTTTTTTTTTATAGTGAGTTTTAAAGAACTTAAGTCTTTGTTATGTGCTACTAGGAAATGTTTTGACAGACTATGCATTAGATATCCATTACGGATATTCTGGCGGTGTTTGGTCATCCTCGCATGCATAGCCTGTATTGTTCTCCAAACATATTGCAGCCCGCAACCGTATTCAATCAGGTATACAACATAACAGGACTGACAGTTCACACGGCAATTGATAGTGAAACTTGAACCCGTCGTGTGTGACCGAAAACCTAATGTTCCAATATTAATGGACATACAGCATAAACATTTGGCTGTTTGACATGAAAAGCAGCCTGGATTGGGAAGTGTCCGGGGATGAGAAGAAGTTAAGGGTCTACGGGTTGTGTTGCTGGGGGCAACAAGGTTGCAAAGGGTACGGTTTTTTCTAAAAATGGTTCTTGGTTGTGCAGGAATGTGCATTGATAAAACTGGATCTGCTCTTAAAATGCTTAGCTTACATACCGGTAGCGGCGTTTTTCAGGAGAACACGACAGCACCACGAGGGGATCCGCCCTTCGGGGTCAGGAAACCTACAGACACAAAAAGGGCGGCCCTCTCCCTCACCTCAGTTGGATTACAGAGCATAAGAGGACCTCCCTGGTTAGCAACAGCTTATATATACACATATATACACCATTGATTAAATACTCTTTACACCTGTGACTAAGGTCTAACTCCCGAGGAAAAAAGGTGCTGATCCATACGTGAGAAAATGAAGAAAGGGAGGGAATGGAAAGGTGCTGTCGTGTTTGCCCCTGAAAAACACCGCTACCGGTAAGTAGCTAAGCATTTATTCAGTCGCCACGACAGCACCACGAGAGAATTACAGAGATGTAAAGAGCCTAGGGATGGACAGCTGCCTCAAGCACCTTTCTCCCAAAAGTGAGATTGGAGGAGTCACCTAAATCCAACCTATAGTGTTTAAAGAACGTAGACGGAGAGGACCACGTAGCTGCCTTACAGATGTCCTCAATGGATATCTCTGAGTACTCTGCCCATGATGTCGCCACGGCCCGAGTGGAGTCTGCTCTTACGACTTCCGGAGCTTATGCGCCACCTGCCGTATAAGCCAGAGAAATTGCCTCCCTAATCCACCTGGCTAAAGTGTTCTTGGACACCCTAAGCCCTTTCCTAACACCCTGAAAGGAAATGAATAGGGATTTGTCCTTCTTCCAAGAGTCTGTGGCCCTAATGTAAGTAAGGAGACATCTCCTTACGTCTAGCGAGTGACGTTTTCTCTCTGACTAACAGGATTTGGGCAGAAGGAAGGAAGGACTATCTCCTGCAGTCTGTGGAACTTTGAAGCAACCTTGGGCAGATACAAGGGGTCTGGTGTTAGTATGACTCTGTCTTCCCCAAACTGAGTATACGGGGAGAGTCTAGAGAGAGCCTGCTAACTCTCCTGGCCGATGTCAGTGCGACCAATAGGGCAGTTTTGAATGATAGGACCCTAAAAGGGGCAGAATCAATAGGCTCAAACGGGGCTTCTGTTAAGGCTGATAACACCAAGTTCAGATCCCATGGAACTAGCTTCTTTTTAATGATGGGTCTAGATCTAGCTGCTGCCTTTATGAACCTGAATACCCAGTAGTTGCTCGCTAGGTTACAGTTGTATAATGCTCCTAGGGCCGAAACCTGGACCCTGAGCGTGTTTGTGGCCAGACCCATCTCTAACCCTTTCTGTAGGAACTCCAAAACCTGACCAATACGGATTCTCTGACCAATCTCCGCCCCAGAAGCTGACAGGAATCTTTTCTAAATTTTGACGTAGATGTTTGTCGTGGAAGGTTTTCTACTTTTTAATAGGGTGATGACTAACCCCCGGGAGAAGCCTTTCCCACTCAGTAGTGCCCCCTCAAATTCCACGCCGCTAGCTGTAGATTGGATGCATGCAGATGGAATACTGGACCCTGGGAGAGATCTGGGAGCTCCGGGAGAATCCATGGCTGGGTCACCGACATCTTCCTCAGCTAAGGAAACCCTGGCCTCCTGGGCCAGAATGGGGCTATCAGGATCGTGCGGGCCTTGTCTTCCCGAATCTTCCTCAGTACTATTGGAATTATATTCAGTGGGGGGGTTAAGGCGTAAGCTAGGCCAAAGTTCCTCGGAATTAGGAGAGCGTCGACTGCGAGCGAGTCTTCTCTGGGGTCCAGCGAACAAAACTGATGTAGCTGCCTGTTCTTCCTGTTGGCGAAGAGGTCTATTTTTGGGGACCCCCACATGCGCACAATTTGTTCGAAGATGGCCCTGTTTAGAACCCACTCTCCTTGCTTGAGCCTGTTGCGGCTTAGGAAGTCTGCTGTAATATTGTGTTTCCCTTTTATATGGAGGGCTGTAAGGGATAGAAGATGAACCTCGGCTATCTGAAAGATATGATTTGCCACCTCCATTAAAGCCCTGGAGCACGTTCCCCCTTGATGGTTAACGTAGGCTACAGTTACCTGATTGTCTGAGAGAACCCTGACGTGTCGGCCCTGTAGGGACATAAGGAAACCACTTAAGGCTGTTCTACCGCTAGAAATTCCTTTATATTAGATGAGTAGGCCTGATCCTGTGGTGACCATACCCCCTGGATCCACATCTCCCCCATATGCGTCCCCAAACCTTGGGGCTAGCATCTGTGGTTGTGATTCGGGAGACCTGATTTATCCAAGGAACCCCTCTATGCAGGTTTGGTATGTGAGTCCACCACAGTAGGGAATGTACCGCCTCGTGGGACAGTGTAAATTTCTTCTCTAGGTGACCTTCTAGCCGACAAGTATTATGTAACACATCCCATTCAGGGACCTGGTGTGGTATTGGGCCCAGAGAACCGCTGGTATACATGAAGTGAGTGAGCCTAATAGTGACATTGCCCCTCTTAGAGTGACCGAAGGGTTCTGTATTGGCCCCAGTGTTTGTCGCTGAAAACTGTCCACCTTTGTTTCTGGTAAGCGACATTCCTGCAATCTGGAATCTATTAGCAGACCGAGGAACTGCTGCGTTTCCTTGGGTTGCAACTGCGATTTTTTTAAAATTAATAATCCATCCCAAATGCTGGAGGCTGGCTACTACTTTTCATAGTTGTGGGGTGCAATGTGTCCCACAATTAGCAGGTCATCTAAATAAGGGATCACGAGAATATCCTGTTAGTGTAAATGAGCCATAACATCCGCCATTATTTTAGTGAAAACTCGTGGTGTGACTGCTACCCCGAAGAGAAGTGCTCTCAATTGGAAGTGGCTAACTGTTCCCCCCCAATGAAACTGCTACTCTTAGGAAACGCTGGTGATCTGTGTGTATCGGAACATGATAATAAGCGTCTTTAAGGTCTAACACCACCATGAAACATCCGTTAAACAGAAACTTTATGGCAGACTTAACAGATTCCATTTTGAAAGTGCGAATGAAAATAAATTTATTGAGGCCTTTAAGGTTTATGATGGTACGGAAGGAACCATCAGGCTTTTTGACCAAGAAGAGGGGGGCGTAAAATCCCTTACCTCTCTGTACCTCTGGAACTTTCACCCGGACTCCCTTCTGCTGAAGTTCGCGGACCTCAGACTCTAACGCCAGCTGTTCTGCAGGGGAAGAATGAACGGGAGTCAAATAAAACAATCAATAGGCGTTTCTAGGAACTCAAATTTCAGCCCCGTTTTAATGATGCTATGGATCCAGTGGCTATTTGAAATGTCTTTCCAGGCCGGATAGAAGTGTAAAAGCCTGCCTCCGACCTGGTCTGTCAGTCATTGCGGCTTTCTGCGGTCATGAGAGGAAAACATATATCCTCTACCTTTCCTCCTGCCGGTGTCGTCTCTCGTTCTCTCTCAGTTTGATCTTCTTCGGTCAAACCACCTTCTGTTATAGTCCCACCTGCAAAAGGGTCTTCCTAAGTAAGGGAACCATTTTTTTGCTATCGCCTGCTTTTTCCAAGAGCTCGTCTAGTACCGAGCCAAATAGGTGTCCCCCTTCACAAGGGATGCTGCACAGTTTCGACCTGGCCTGCATGTCCCCCTGGCCAACACTTCAGCCATATGGCCCTGCGGGCGGCATTAGACATTGCCGCTGATCTGGCTGCTAGCCTTACAGAGTCTGCTGATGCGTCTGAAAGGAACACTGTCACCTCCTGAATCACAGGGAGAGAGGACAGGATCTCTTCCCTAGGGACCTTGTCCCTGAGCTGTTCTAGGCGATCTAGCCACACCATCATAAAGCGGGCTGTACACGTGGCTGCAATAGCTGGCCTGAGTTCCCGCTGAAGTTTCCCAAGACCCCTTCAGGAACACGTCAGCCCTTCTGTCTAGTGGATCTTTCAGACTCCCCAAATCCTCGAATGGCAGAGAGGATCTTTTGCAGGCCTTGGCCACCGCCACATCAAGTTTTGGGGCCTTATCCCATGCGGCTGATGCTGACTCCTCAAACAGGTACTTCCTCTGAAATGCAGGCGGTAAGGAACCCTTTCTTTCGAGTTTCTTCCACTCCCGCGTATTCAGGGAATTTATTTTGTCGATAACTGGGAAGGATGTACAAGACTTCCTATCCACTCCTTTAAACATAAGATCCTGTATGGAACTTTCGGATTGGAGCTCCTCGATTCCCATAGTGGTGTTCACTGCTTTTACTAGCCGGTTAATCTGGTCAGGCGGAAAACATGGGCGACCTGCTCTTATCTCTGAGGATGATGAGGATGAATCTGATATCAGTTCTCCTGAGTCGCTCCCTGAGTCTGAACACGGGAGCCCGGTTCCCACTTCTCTAACCCGTCTTTCCTGCGATCGATGATGTGTCTCTGCGGCTTGAGGACCTGCCGGACTTATCCTTCTCCTTTTGACTGGCTTTAGCTTCTGCAAGGCGGCTACTGCCACTAGACCGCCGTTGTGAAGCTGAAGCGCAGGGCTTTTCCTGCTGCAGACGATCTGGCGATGCAACTGATGCTGCTTGCTCCGATGAGTCCATTGTGCGTAATGGCCTAGAAGTCTCTAGGTGCCTACACAGCCCCCTTAAATAGGCCGGCCTCCCCGACGGTACCTGCCCCAGGTGGAGCCAGCAGGCGGATCCGGGTGGTCTGCCCGGTACTACTCCCCCTGCAGAAGGAGCATAAAAACAATTTGGTAGTCTCCGCCTGCATAAAAACATTTTTTTTTACTTCCCCTGACTCCCCCTTACCAAATTCAGGTTTTCCTGACTCTTCCCCCCCCCCCCCCCCCCCCCAATCAGGCCCTACATGGACCGCCACCAATATTTCCTCCGGTGATACCAAAATCATGCAATTTTTTCGGCTTGCTCCAGGTCGTTCCTCCAAAATAGAAACAAAAAGAGGAAGCGTGGAAGTAGAGGAAAAGGAAAGAGCGGACACAGTTTCAAATCCAAAAATAAAAAAATTAGTGACAGTGGAAACAACGTAATGGAAAAATCCAGTGTTTTCAACCTGTCAAGCCACACACTTTCTAGTGCTGAGGTAATGCTCCTTGAACGTAGCTTGTCCTATTGCCCTGACGCACCACTAAATACCTTTAGTCTTTTCATAGATCTGAATGAATTTATCAGAAAGCTTACTACACAGCGGCATTTTCTTATTGCAGAAAAACAAACAAACCCCTTTCCAATCCCTCAATCCCACCTCTCTCTAATACCATTGACACCTATCTACATGTCAACCCAAAGACAAATAGTAGTACATTTTACCCAGTCCAACATAAGGGAGCACATATCGAAACTTTCCAACAACTAATTTTCAAAGAGCTCCGTTCCCCCCCCCCCCCCCTTTTTTAAAAAACGCACTAATCTTAGCTTAGCTGAGAAAATGGCTTTGAATTCCTTAAGGAATAATAATAACATTATAAAGAATGCAGATAAGGGGGGTGGGGTTGTTGTTATGGACATGGAATGGTATATTAATGAATGCCTCAGAATCCTGAATGACCCAGCGTACTATGTTAAATTGGAGTTTGACGTCTCATCCACTATTTTCTCTCAGTATATTCTACTTATAAAACATGCCTGGTCCCTAGGAATCCTGATCAAA
The DNA here is from genome assembly GCF_039654945.1 of Dendrobates tinctorius. Classification (NCBI taxonomy): domain Eukaryota; kingdom Metazoa; phylum Chordata; class Amphibia; order Anura; family Dendrobatidae; genus Dendrobates; species Dendrobates tinctorius. Next base: position 3,160,588 of record NW_027361844.1, on the reverse strand, counting down.
AAGGAGTTCAAATTCCTTAATATTTCTAGGTACAAAATCCCTTTTTTATTTTCTCCCCAAAATCCACAAAGACCCCATAAACCCTCCTTGCTGCCCTATCATCTCGGGCAGCTACTCTGTAACAAGCAATCTTTCACACTATATGGACTTATTTGTGCAAAAATATGTTTTGAATCTTGATTCTTACCTTAGGGACTCAGCCCATCTAATTGATCTCCTACTATCATTACCCATTACCCCCAATTGTTATCTATTGACTATGGACGTTCAAGCCCTCTATTCTAACATCCCCCATGAACTAGGCCTTGAAGCGGTGCTTCAATTTTTGTTGAAGGATGACCAATTACCTCCTTTACAAACCAACTTTCTCAAGAAAGCGATAACATTTGTTCTCACTAACAATGTTTTTTCTTTTGAGGGGGCTTTCTACCACCAGGTGAGGGGCTGTGCGATGGGGACGAGATTCGCCCCCAGTTATGCTAACTTGTATATGGTGGCAATTGAGTCAGTCCTCATCGCGCAGTCCCCTCTTGCAGCGGGTAAGATATCCCTTTAACGCCGCTTCATTGATAATCTCTTTCTTATTTGGACTGGTTCCGAATCAGAGGCCCTAGATTTTGTCCAATCTCTTAATAACAATACTTGGGGTTTGAAATTTACGGCCAATATTTCTAACACAACAATCCAATTTCTAGATCTTATGATTCAAGTTGACTCATTTGGCTGTTTCTCAACTTCCACTCATTTCAAAAGGGGTTGATGTAAATAGCTACCTCAATTTTAGCAGCGGCCATCTCCCCAAGTGGATTTCAAACATCCCTTACGGACAGTACTGGAGGATAAGGAAAAGCTGCACAAACAAAAGTGATTTTCTTAGAGAAGCCGTCATTTTGAAAAATCGTTTTAAGAACTAAGGGTATCCCAAAGAATTGGTCTCTGATGCATTTACAAAAGCAAGAGCTCTTACACAAAAAGATTGCATTGAGCGCATTAAAAATAGGAAAAGTAGGCTTGATGATTCCCCTGATTTTACTAAATGGAGTTTTCTCTCCACTTTTAATCAATCACATTGGGTGGTACGCAACCTTTTGAAAAAATATTGGTTCATTTTAAAGAGCAGATCCAATTTTATCAATGCACATTCCTGCACAACCAAGAACCATTTTTAGCAAAAAAAAGGTACCCTTTGCAACCTTGCTGCCCCCAGCAACACAACCTGTAGACCCTTAACTTCTTCTCATCCCCGGACACTTCCCAATCCAGGCTGCTTTTCATGTAAAACAGCCAAATGTTTATGCTGTATGTCCATTAATATTGGAACATTAGTTTTTCGGTCACACACCACGGGTTCTAGTTTCAGTATCAATTGCTGTGTGAACTGTCTGTCCTGTTATGTTGTATACCTGATTGAATACGGTTGCGGGCTGCAATATGTTTGGAGAACAATACAGGCTATGCATGCGAGGATGAACAAACACCGCCAGAATATCCGTAATGGATATCTAATGCATAGTCTGTCAAAACATTTCCTTGTAGCACATAACAAAGACTTAAGTTCTTTAAAACTCACTATAATTGATCAGATACCAGCAGAGACCCCAGACCGTTATGCGGCTTTAATAAGAAGAGAGCGCTACTGGATTTTTAAACTCGGTGGCACTTTAGCACCTGAGGGGTTAAATCTTATTGTTGAAAAAGTCATTTAACTATATCACTTTTTTAGTATATTTTATTCAGCATTTTCATATATTGTCTTATATATTTCCCTCCATTTTACTGTAATTGTGTTTTATATTATGCCCGTGTAATTGCTCTTTTCCTCCTTTTATTTTAATTATGCCTCCTACTCAAGTGTCCCTAATGATTGCACCTTGTGATTGGCTGCCAGCCCTTTTTATGCTCCTTTTCCCCCCCACTTCCTGTACCTGCCACCTGATGAAGACAGAGGTTATCCATCGAAACGCGTAGTGGAACTTAATAAAGAAGAAAACATTTCAAGCCTCTCCCTTTCCTTTGCGCGCCCCTGTGATCGGGTTACCCTGCTTCATATACTTTATGAAGTTATAGCTCAGGAACGCTTCAACGGCCCCCGCTGATTCTGAGATTTTTTTTTTTTTTGTGTCATATTGTACTTCATGTTAGTGGTAAAATTTCTTCAATATGACTTGCGTTTATGTAAAAAATGGAAATATGGCAAAAATGTTGCAATTTTCAAACTTTTAATTTTTGTGCCCTTAAATCAGGGAGTGGTGTCACACAAAATAGTTAATTAAATAACATTTCTCACATATCTACTTCATATCGACACGATTTTGGGAACATAATTTTTTTTTTTGTTTTGTTAGGACATTATAAGGGTTAAAATTAGACCAGCGATTTCTCATTTTTTCCAACAAAATTAAAAAAAAAAACATTTTTTTTAGGGACCATCTCACATTTGAAGTGAGTTGGGGAGTAAATATAACAGAAAATACCCTAAAGTGACACCATTCTAAAAACTGCACCCCTCAAGGTGTGAAAAACCTCATTCAAGAAGTTTATTAACCCTTCAGTTGCTTCATGAGAACTAAAGCAATGTGGAAAGAAAAATAATGAATAACGGTGAATAACGGTGATCGCAACACTGGGGTCGGTAAAAACCAACCCGAATCATGTTCTCTGGGGTGTCAGCTACCCCCGGTAGCTGAGACCCCAGAGAATTTTTGACGCTGGGGGGCGTTATAAACTTATTTCTCAGCCCTGTTAAAGAGCCATGCTGATTAATAAGCACCCTTAACTGCCGCCGTTAAAAGACGTATCGGTGGTCGTTAAAGGGTTGAATGGAAGATGGCATGTTCATAAAAGCTATTTACTTGAACATAGAGGGGTAATCTACAGGTACATAGCATTTATATCTTAGGGTACACCTACACTGGTGTCAATACTCTCAAGTGAGAGAACTGGGCCAATTATGCGAATGACACTCGGATCATACTCTGTCAGAGAGTGATCCAAGTGTCACCTTAGTATGATCTGATTCTCTGGCATGAGAAAATTTGCAGCACAGGTGTGAAGAAGATGGAAAACGTAATTTCTCCATTGTCTCTGTGGGCATATATCGGACTGCACTTGAATGACACCTGAGTGCAGTCTGATATTTCACCAACACCCATACACTTGTAAGGGGAGCGTGATCCGAACAACGCAGCCACTTGCAGCATGCTGTGATTGCTTTCTCATGCAGAATCGGCCGTGTTATATGACAGTGTAAGCGAGTCCTCACTGGAGAATTTAAGGACAATTTACCTGCAGATTACTACGATATCTGAAGGTAAACAACATTTCTGGATATGACAGTTTCCCTTTAACACCTTCCCACTGCAGCAGTTTTTCATCTTTGTTCTTCGTTTTATACATTTTTCACTTTTCATCAAAAGGAGCTGTATAAAAACCTGATTTTTTTTCAAAGTAAAAATAAATAATTTATGGTATATTTTCAAATTTTTTTTTAATAATTTGACTTTATTTTGACTCGATCCTGCGATTGATTGATCACTGATACAACACACTGCAATATTCATACATAGTGTGTTTTTATGCAGCTTTCCCCAATTAAGCCCATAGTATGACAAAGAAAGTCCACAATACCGATATAGATGCCATAGTTGCAATGACCACGGCATCTAAGGATATGTGCACACATAGATTGGTGTTTTGTATGTCAATCTTAGGGCTCATACTCACTTGAGTCTCTCGCATGAAAACCTGGCACTGCCGCCGGCACTCAGACTGGAGAGTGCGGCTACATAGAAATACATGAAGCCGCACGCTCCAATCCGAGTGCCGGCGGCAGTGCCAGGTTTTCGTGCAAGTCTCTCGCAAGTGAGTATGAGCCCTTACTGGGGAACTGCTAGTATAAGATGCACCAAATTAATTAAAAAGTACAAACCACTTATTGAATTTGGAGCTTAATATCAGTGCCGAGCGCCTCTCTGCATTTTGTCAGATATGTTACTCCAGTCTGAGACTAGAGTAATATTTTTGTGATAATATCGCTGCCACTTTTGATGAATTTGTAGGGTAGACATCATCACACTTCATCCCAGTTCTGTATCAGCTTTGCCAACTTTGGCAGAGCCGCCTGAAAATGGTGGGAATTGCCAAAAGTCAACATTTTTTTTTCAGACTTTTCAATATCTTTTATGTTAGAGTTCTGGCGTAATCAATTTAATGAATCAGGGCCATATTATTTGGAGTGGGTCCATTGCAAAAAACACTTCAGAAAAAAAACTACACTGAAGGAGTTTCCTGAATCTATTTTCGACCATCGCAGAAACTTCATGTGCACATTTCGTAAGAGTTGCCTGTTCAAAAACTCACACAGATCATAGCCTAAGGGACAGCTCCTTATGATCAGAATTACCTAAAGTCCCGGTAGTTAGCGAGTATCACCTATACACTAGAGCCCACAATCAAAATGAAGCATGTGAGACAGTGTTTTTCCAAAAGTTTTCTCTATAAATATGACAAAAAAATGCCAAAAAGAATTACAAAATAAAATAGACCATTACAAATGCTTGTAAACCTAGAACAACAAGAAAGCACTATTCAGATGGCTCTAATGAGGCTGCATTTTATGGCTTCTATTACAGCTGTGAGTCCTGGTTTAATCAGACCCACCAATGCTGCGGTTGGGTCACCCATGGTCAGGTTGGATGCTAAACTGTAGCAGTCGGAACGAGGCTTTAGTATTGGTTATACATTGTTTTAACAGAGCAGGAGGATTTGAGGCGCTCGTGGGCAACTCTGATGTACTTAATTAAAAAAAAAAAAAAAATAGGAATAGGCAGGTAAAATCCTAATTGTTTGATCCCGATTTTAAATTAACACAAGAATGACAGAAATGTCTGTCAGCTCGAGGATGCTGAGAAAATCTACATAAAAGGTAAGACAGTTTTAGTGAATGATCATGAAAAACAAGTGGTTGGAACATGGATAGAAAATTCAGCCATGTGGATATCCAATTACCGTATGTACTCGAGTATAAGCCGAGATTTTCAGCCCATTTTTTGGGGCTGAAAGTCCCCCTCTCGGCTTATACAGGAGTCATATACCGGGGGTCAGCGGGGGAGTGTCAGATCATACTCACCTCCTCCTGGCGCGGTCTCTGCAGCCCCCCTGCTTGTTTCATGGTCTAGGCACCCATGCTCTTCCTGCGTTCACATGGTACCGCTCATTAAAGTCAATGAGCGGTACCAAGTGACAGCTGAAACTTGGAAGAGCAGGGGCGCCGAGACCATGGAAGAAGAGGGGCTGCAGAGACCGTGAGCCAGGAGGTGGTGAGTATGCCGGGGGGAGGATGGGGAGCAGTGCAATATTCACCTATCCCCGTTCCACCGCCGCGCGCCGCTCTGTCCTCCGCATCCTCTGACTGTGATGTTCAGGTCAGAGGGCGCGATGACGTAGTCAGTGCGCGCCCTCTGCTGAACGTCACTACAGAGACCCGGGAGACAGAGCGGCTCCCTGCGATGGAATGGGGACAGGTGAATATCACCAGTGTCGGGGGTCTGAGCCAGCGGTGACACCGGCACCTGTCCCCCTTAGCGCGCCGGTGTCCCCACCTGCTCATGTCACCGGCACCTGGCCCCCAGCAACGAGAGGTGAGTATGTCTTTTTTTTTTTTTTAATTGCAGCAGCAGCATATGGGGGGTATTTATCTATGGAGCATCTTCTTGGGCCACCATTAACCCTTGTGTAGCATTTTATGGGGGGGTATTTATCTATGGAGCATCTTTTTGGACCACCATTAACCCTTGTGCAACACCACCCTCAGCTTATACTCGAGTCAGTAAGTTTTCCCAGTTTTTTGTGGCAAAATTGGGGGTCTCTGCTTATACTCGGGTCAGCTTATACACGAGTATATACAGTATTTGTGCACCAACCTTCATCCAAGGCTCGATTCATGGCAGCACAGAATGACCAGTAGCCACTGTACTCCTTCCCTTTGTACTTCACCAAGAACTTTTTATCTTCTTCCTCTGACCAGAAGGAAAAGTTTAAAGTGTCTGCAAAAAACACCCAATTGACAGCATCTTCTCCAGAGTCCTGAGGATTCAGTTCATGAAGAGATTTCCATCCTTTCAGGGTGATCTCATTCCATCCAATCTTCTCAAAGAGCTTCTTGGCGAGGGAGTGTACACCCGCCATGTCCACAGACACATACGTGCTGTTCTCAGTGATGAACCTGCCAGCGTCTCTGGGTGATAGTACTGCTGCCATTCTGTGTACGGATTGCCTATTCAAAATAAAGAAAATAATAGTGTTTTATAGGTTTTTCATTAGGCAATCAATAAAAGGAAAATGGCAAGATGGTGCACAAACCTAAACAACATCAAGCAGCAAAGAAACTGCAGCCTTATTTTATCAGTCATTTTCTCTTTTCAAATATTTTTATTAATTTTCAAACAATTTTATAGAAGGAAGAGAAGAGTGGGGAAACAAGAGGTAAAACAAGGGCGGGGTATCTTAAAAATAGAGAATTCAAACTATTTACAAACATATTTAAACCTAAGAATGACCAATTATGCCCATTGGTATATGTGATGATACGGGATGAGTAAATAAAACTCAAGCAGTAAAAAAAAAAAAAAAAAAAAAAAGAAATGAAACAGAACAAATACAAATTAATGAACTCCCCTGGAGACACGCGTAGTCTGCACGCATAAAGCAGCAGTGTGCCCTTTTTTTCTTCTGACCCCCTGTATATATTTGGATTTCTGCCACATGGAACTATTTTAAAAGATAAAAATAAAATGGATTTTATGGCCAAGTAGGAAGCATTCGCTGGAATTATTTGCTGGTTTTCGTTTCTATTGCAACATGGGTATGCCTCTCCCATTACAACTCCGTGCGGCTTCCTGGCAGTGAGCAAAACCACTAAGGACGTCTAACTGGGTGAGCTGGCTATAATTTTTCTTGTTTGAAGCTATAAAGTCAGGTATATAAGCTTTGACATATGAAAGTCAGATCTGCAAATTATATCAAGAACCCTTACTTAACAAATTAGAACAAAGATGTACTCTTATTTACGGGTATTCCAATAAATACCAAGTGAATACCAAATCTCTTATCTTCCAGAGATTAACTCTGAGAGCATTAAACTAGAATTATTTTATCACAACTGTATAAAATGAGCTTAGTATGATTCCCCGGCTCACCATGAAAGAGCACTTTAAATTACTTTAACCCCTTTATCAGTCAATTTCAAGGGATTGTAAAGTGAATGGGAGACAAGGTGCAGTACTCAGCAGCAGTCACTAAAAGTGCAGGCTCCCGTTTTCCGCTGCCTACATTGCTTATATCTTATGACTAATGGAGAAGACTTCAGACGATTGGTGGCAATTCTGGTGTCAGACCCTGACCAAACTCAAATTGATGTTATCTACTGTTTAGTCTTGGACAACTGCCCCTCCCCCATAATCTTCCTCCCCACCATCACTGAAGCAGAGCTTTCTCATCTCATCTCCTCTCCAAATACCTCTTCACCATTAGTGCACTTGACCCCCACCCCATGCCATCACACCTCCTCCCAAACCTCACCAACACATATATCCCGGCCCTAACACATCTCATCAACCTACCATTAACTTCTGGTACCTTCCCTTCTGCTTTAAAACATGCCAAGATCACACTTATCCTGAAGAATACTTTCCTTGAACTGACCTCCATGTACAGCTATCGTCTCATATCACTACTCCCGTTCGCCTCCAAACTCCTCGGACAGCATGTCCATGCTGAACTTTCCTCTCACCTCGCATCTAACGAGCTCTTTGACAACATACAGTATGGCCTACATCCAGACAACTCCACTTAAACTGCCCTAACCACAATTACTAACAACTTACTGCCAAAGCTAACAGTCAGTTCTCTATACTCCTCCCTCTTGACCTGTCCTCTGCCTTCGACACAGTCGACCATTCCCTCCTATTACAAATCCTTTCTTCCTCTGGCACCAAAGACCTTGCCATATCCTGGATTTCCTCATACCTTTTCAAACTGCATATTTAGCTACTCCCATTTCTATACTACCTCCTCACTCCGCCCTCTCTCGGTTCAAGTCCCTCAGGGCTCTGTACTAGGACGCTTCTCAATCCATACCTTTGGCCTGGAACAGCTCATAACGTTGCATGGCTTCCACTACCACCAATATGCTCATGACACTCAGATCTACCTCTCTGGCCCAGACATCATGTTCTGCTGTCCAGAATCCCAGAGTGTCTATCAGCCATATCATCCTCTCGCTTCCTAAAAACTCAATGTGGACAAAACTGATCATCTTTTCTCCATCTCTCCTAAACACTCTACCAGATCTACCCATCACAATTAAAGACAACACACTTTCCAATGCCTTGGGTTAACTCTACCCTTAAAGGGAATTTGTCACCACATTTTTGGCCTATAATATGCGGCCACAGCCATCAGCAGCTTATCTACAGCATTCTGTAATGCTGTAGATAAGCCCCTGATGTAACCTGAAAGATAAGAAAAATGAGTTAGATTATACTCACTGGGGGATCCAGTCTGATGGGTGTCGCGGTCCGGTCCGGCGCCCCCCATCTTCTAGCGATGACGTCTTACTTCTTCCGTGGCTTCTGCGCAGGGGTACTTTATCTGCCCTGTTGAGGGCAGAGCAGAGTACTGCAGCGCGCAGGTGCCGGACTTCTCTGATCTTTCCTGGCGCCTGCACACTGCAGTACTTTACTCTGCCCTCAACAGGGCAGATAAAGTATGCCTGCGCAGGAGCAGTGGCAGAAGTAAGGAAGAGGACGTCATCTCTAGAAGATGGGAGGCGTCGGATTGGACCACGACACCCACCGCAACCGTCCCTTGGTGAGTATAATCTAACTTGTTTTTCTTCTATTTCAGGTTACAATCGGGGGCTTATCTACAGCATTACAGAATGCTGTAGATAAGCCCCTGATGGTGGTGGCCGCAGCTTATAGGCTGAAAATGGGGTGACAGATTCCCTTTAAAACCGCACATCCAAACTCTTGACACATCCACCTCAAAAATACATCCAGAATCCTTTCTTTCTTCAACCCTGAATCTACTAAAATGTTAGTAGTACCTATCCCTTCCCTCTACAAATCCCTTCATTAGCTCCTAATTTCCCAACAAATCCAGTTCAAGCTACTCATGTTGATCTACAAAGCCATCCATACCCATCACCTCCGTATATTGCGAAACTAATTTCCCTTTACCATCCAACACGTAATCTCCGGTTCTCCCAAGATCTCCTTCTTGCCTCCATACCCATACGTTTCTCACCCAGTCGCCTCTAAGACTTCTCCCAAGTATCCCCCATCCTCTGGAATTTTCTGGAATTCTGTTCCTCAACACATCCAATTATCCGTCACTGTCGAAGTTTTCAGGCAAAACTTGAAAATCTACCAAGAATGCTTACAGCCTGCAATGACCCCACTGCCACCGATGCTGCGGCAATCCCACAACCTACTGTCTCCTTCCCCATTATCCTTTAGACTGTAAGCTCTGAAGAGCAGGGGCCTCTCCCTTCTGTACCAGTCTGTCATTGCTAGTTTGTTCACCTTTTTTTTATATTTGTATGTAACTCATTGTGTATAGCACCAAGGAATCAATTATGCTAAAAATATATAATAACCTCTGTAATGTTACTCATGGGAAAAGGTGTCTTACACTGAAATAGTCATAACCATCAAAAGCAGACATGTCTTGCTTAGTATTAAAGAAGTTATCCATGACTTTTTTTTTTTTTTAAACTACCGGTATGTGCCTAAGAATCTAAAAGGCAGGTTTTTACTAACTGTCCGCCACCAGTCTCTGCTGGCTCAGAACAGTCACTGACCACTCCTGCTGGCAATTATGCAGCTTCCGTTGACATCACATCGGCAGAGCAGGTGCTTCTCTTCGTCTCTGCTCTGTTGTTAAAAGGGCGTTACTGCTGATGTCATGCTGATAGGCTGCAGGGAGCCAGCTGTGCCAATGAGCTTGATGTTAGCAGTTATGCCTTGTCAACAGAGCACCCATTAGCAGAGTTCCTCAACTCCAGTCCTCAAGAGCCACCAACAGGTCATGTTTTCAGCATTTCCTTAGTATTGCAAAGGTGATGGAATTCTTGCCATTCCAGAAGATGCAATTATCACTTAGGCAATACTAAGGAAATCCTGAAAACATGACCTGTTGGTGGCTCTTGAAGCAGAAAAATTTCTGGCAGGAATGGTCCGTGATCACTCTAAGCAGGCGTCAGGCGCAACAGGCAAGTAGTTACTAACTACTTGCCCGTTCTGCCCGCTGCCAATCTCTGCTGGCTGAGAACAGTCACTGACCACTCCTGCAGGTAATGATGCAGCTTCCGTTGACATCACATTGGCAGAGCAGGTGATTCTCTTCTGCTCTGTTGTTAATCGGGTGTTACTGCTGTTGTCATGCTGATATGCTGCAGGAAGCTGGCTGTGTCAATGGGATTGATGTTAGCAGTTATGACTTGTCAACAGAGCACCCACTATAGGAAGAGCTGCTCTGCTGACATGGAGCAGCAAAATCTGTGGCAGGAGTGATCCGTATCACTCTATGCAGGCGTCAGGCACAACGGGCAGGTAGTTACTAACTACTTGGCCGTTCTGCCCGCTGCCAATCTCTGCTGGCTCAGAACAGTCACTGACCACTCCTGCTAGTGATTCTGCAGCTTCCACTGGCATCACGTACAGAGCTGGTGCTTCTCTTGTTCTGTTAAAGCGGTGTTACTGCTGATGTCATGCTGATAGGCTGCGGGGAGCAGGCTATCAAAGTGCGGGAAGCTAGCTGTCAATCAGCTTGACATTGGTAGTCACACTTCTTCGACAGAGCACCCGATAGTGGAAGAGCAGCTCTTTTGTGTAGCAGCAGAATCTCAGAGGAGCGGTCCGTGATAATAATAATAATCTTTATTTGCACTGCCTTGCAAAAGTATTCGGCCCCCTGGAACTTTTCAATCTTTTCCCACATATCATGCTTCAAACAAAGATACCAAATGTAAATTTTTGGTGAAGAATCAACAACAAGTGGGACATAATTAGTTGAACGAAATTTATTGGTTATTTAAAATTTTTGTGGAAATTCAAAAACTGAAAAGTGAGGCGTGCAATATTATTCGGCCCCTTTACTTTCAGTGCAGCAAACTCATTCCAGAAGTTCATTGTGGATCTCTGAATGATCGAATGTTGTCCTAAATGACTAATGATGATAAATATAATCCACTTGTGTGTAATCAAGTCTCCGTATAAATGCACCTGCTCTGTGATAGTCTCAGGGTTCTGTTTGATGCACAGAGAGCAGCATGAAGACCAATGAACACAACAGGCAGGTCCGTGATACTGTTGTGGAGAAGTTTAAAGCCGGCTTTGGATACAAAATGATTTCTAAAACTTTAAACATCCCATGGAGCACTGTGCAAGCGATCATATTTAAATGGAAGGAGTATCATAACATTGCAAATCTACCAAGACCCAGCCATCCTTCAAAATTTTCATCTCAAACAAGGAGAAGACTGATCAGAGATGCAGCCAAGAGGCCCATGAACACTCTGGAAGAACTGCAGAGATCTACAGCTGAGGTGGGACAGTCTGTCCAAAGGACAACAATCATACACTGTACAAATCTGGCCTTTATGGAAGAATGGCAAGAAGAAAGCCATTTCTCAAAGATATCCATAAAAAGTGTTGTTTAAAGTTTGCCACAAGCCACCTGGGAGACACACCAAACATGTGGAAGAAGGTGCTCTGGTCAGATGAAACCAAAATTGAACTTTTTGGCAGCAATGCCAAGTGATATGTTTGGCGTAAAGGCAACACAGCTCATCACCCTGAACACACCATCCCCACTGTCAAACATGGTGGTGGCAGCATCATGGTTTGGGCCTGCTTTTCTTCAGCAGTGACAGGGAAGATGGTTAAAATTGATGGGAAGATGGATGGAGCCAAATACAGGACCATTCTTGAAGAAAACCTGTTGGAGTCTGCAAACGACCTGAGACTGGGATGGAGATTTGTCTTCCAACAAGACAATGATCCCAAACATAAAGCAAAATCTACAATGGAATGGTTCACAAATAAAGGTATCCAGGTGTTAGAATTGCTAATTCAAAGTCCAGACCTGAATCCAATCGAGAATCTGTGGAAAGAGCTGAAAACTGCTGTTCACAAGCGATCTCCATCAAACCTCACTGAGCTCGAGCTGTTTGCCAAGGAAGAATGGGCAAGAATTTCAGTCTCTACATGTACAAAACCAATAGAGACATACCCCAAGCGACTTGCAGCTGTAATCGCAGCAAAAGGTGGAGCAACAAAGTATTAAGTTAAAGGGGCCGTATAATATTGCACACCTCACTTTTCAGTTTTTGTGTTTCCACTAAAGTTTAAAATAACAAATGAATGTCGTTCAACTTCACAATTGTGTTCCACTTGTTTGTTGATTCTTCACAAAAAATTTACGTTTGGTATCTTTGTGTTTGAAGCATGATATGTGGGAAAAGGTTGAAAAGTTCCAGGGGGCCGAATACCTTCGCAAGGCACTGTATATAGCACCAACATATTCCGCAGTGCTTTACAGCGATCACTCCGTGATCACTCTGAGCAAACGTCAGGCATGACAGGTGGGTAGTTGCCTTTGTTGGCAACTACCATCCTGTTAGTTTTTAGGCCCACAGTAAAAAAAATAAGCTAGTTTAGGATAATTCTTTTTATTATGGATATAATTATGTTCAAACATGACAGATGTAACACTAATATCGGTACCCCTGCATGGTCCCTCTTCCCCCTCCATGCTGGGATGCCGACATACTCATCTCCCCGGCTGTGCGGTGACCTCACTGTCTGCTGGCAAGTCTCCTGTTCCCTGCACACGCTGCATAGGCTTCCCAACGGCACAGGTAGTGCACGCTCCGCTGTTCTTAAAAAGGCAGCGTGCGCAATTACAAAATGCCCTCAGCCAATAACTGGGAGGCATCTTGGAAAAAAGGCACCCTCCCCACTAGGGAGGTGCCTTAGCAACCCCTATAATTTCACTATATCTTGTGTGTGTAAATGTATGTTCCCAGGTCCCCCGTCCTAATCTAGTTAAAGGGAATCTAGGTCACCCTTTTTTTCGACTATGAGCTGCTGCCACTGACATCGGTGGCTTATCTACAGCATTCTGCAATGCTGTAGATAAGCCCCTCATGTAATCTGAAAGATAAGAAAAAAAGAGTTAGATTATACTCACCCCGGCCCGATGGGTGTCACCATCCGGTCCGGCGCCTCCCATCTTCATACGATGCCGTCCTCTTCTTCCCTTCTTGTTGCGGCTCCAGCGGTGCCTAAACCATGAAGCCACTCTGGTGGTACCTGATTGTCTGAATGTGAACCTATCCCAGTATTCTGTGTTAGCCAAACTGTTATACCAGTATCCGAATCCTGCCCATCAGTGACTCCAAGTCCTTGTACATGACTGCTATCCTCAACAGCTGAAGTACCGGGCACTGCCTAGGCGGCTACCTGCAGCTCAGCCTGACTCCACCCTCAGGAGCTCCAGTAAAAAAAAACAAAACAGGTAGCCACTTAGCTATGCCCCTCCTAAGTAAGCCCAGCCTGTGGCACAGTGGGTCCACGATCCATGCGCATGCCTGACACCAGATATAATGTAGAAATTTCTACAGCTGAAAAATCTACACTCCTGAATACGGTACATTACTTGTGTATTGTATTTGGGTTCTATGTTGGGCCAGGACTATTTACTACCTGCCCGTTGACAGGGTGGGACTGCAGACAGCATTCTCATTGACAGCAGGATCCCCGCTGCCTAACTGGGGTAGTCGGACGTCAGCAGTCCGGCCCCGTTGACAGAGCAGAAAAGAGGGCGTCCCTCTGTTGACATGATGTCAACAAAGGCAGCCGAATTGACGGTGAAGAACAGCGCAGGGCACAACAGGAAGATAGGTAGAAACTACCCCCGTTAGTACTTAGGCAACTGTTTTTCTTTTCTTTTACAAAATCCTGGATATCCCCCTTAAGGGTATATTCACACGAGGCATTTTCTTTGTGCCTAAACCACTACATTTTACAGTACTAGCAAAATACGGTAAGATTTTTTAAAAATCTCATACACGCACGTTTTTTTTCCATTTATTTTTTTGAGCCACTGGGCTTTTTATTTTCCAAATCTTCAACATGCTATTTCTTTCAGCGTTTTTCACCCATTCTAATGAATAAGAAAAAATAAACACTAGTAAAAAAAAAAAATATATAAAACTGCACACAAAAATGCGTAAAAAAGAAGCTTATTTTGCGCAGCGTTTTCCTGTCAACACTCTGTTTTTAGGTGCTGGAAAAAAAAGCTGCAAAAATGCATTGTTTAGACATATTCTAAGAGCAGTGAAAGAAAAGCTAGTCTGAGAAAATTCACCCTAATATATGAGATACGAAAAGAAAGCTACACATCAGAAGTTACCCAAGGTCAACAGAAGGCGGAGGACAAATTGAATAATAAATGGTGGCTAATTATAATTTACATGCCATTAGTGTCTAATGCAGCATAATAAATTACTTACACTGGACAGAAACTTCACACCACTATTGTGAAACGCGCAAATTAAAATGTAATTTGAGTTTCTTCTCCTTTCTGCAGGTGAAGATGCTTCCGCCCCCATGTAAGTAGTCATTGGCGACAATTAATGTTTCACCTGTGGTGCAGTAACCTCTGTTAAAGCTAGAGGACGCTGTATATGCTACTCAGAACATGCATGTGGGCGTGTCTGAACGCCCAGGATAAAGCCTGTATGTGTCTGGCTGTATGTAATAGCACCTGTAGTGAGGTCATGACCATGTGATCCATACCTCACTTGTGGGTGTGGTCACGTATCATAGTGTGACTGAGGTTGGGTGACATGGGGCTTGTGTGTTTTGATGCTGAGTGGTCAGAGTGCAAGGTCCCGAAAGGCCTGTGTGTGTTGGAAGTGTCTGGGACTGAACTTCCTGGAAGAGCACATGGAAAGGCCTGGACCTGGTAGAGTCTGTGACGGCTCTGTGTGGGGAAGCTGCTGCCCGGCTGTGGGTCTGGAACTGTAGATGGCCTAGTGAGCAAGGCACTGTCTGGAATGGTGATCCCAGTGCGGCCGCTTCCCTGATAACCCATGAGGGATAAACTGCCTCAAAGACCGGCCAAGCGAGTAAATCCCCATCCACTCATATGGTGGATCTCTACACACCATGCTGCAGTTTTCCATTCCGTTCCCCCAGTCAAACTCCGGACCCTAATGGGAGCAGTATAACTGAAAGCTGGATGCCTTCTGCACGCACTGGTGACACTGCTGTATTGTGCGCACACATGTATGTCATTTTGTCCTATTAAATAGCAGCAGTAATCTGGTGTTCTTGATGTTAGTGACAAAAAGCCCAGATGCTAAGGCTACATTCACACATCTGTGTCTTTTTTTCTTACATAAGTGTAAAAAGGACTTTTTTTCCTCATGTGTCATCCATTTTTCTACTCCAATTTAAAGAAATGAATCAGGTAGACTATGTGATCTTTTATTTATCCACTGACTCTGAACAATGCATCAGTTAAAAACAGATGAAACTTGGATGTTATACTGAAGGATGAACTGTTTTCTGTGTTTATTGATCGGATTCCCATTGACTTTAATGGTGAAGTCTGATATGCAAGACAGATGAGAATAGGAAATAGGACCCGCGCTGAGTCTTATGGACCCGGTCTTAAAATGGATGTGTATGGATCAATGCAACTATATGGGTCAGTGTACAAGCTGAGGAAAAAACAGATTGCACACGAACATGTACTGCAAAGTGTGCACGTAGCCTAGTGGCTGGCTCCAACAAGCACGTTCGACGAAAGTTTGCTGTGTGTGCGCCACGTATCACAGATCCATTATAGCCAGTGTGTCAGGCAACATGGCTCAGTCTCCACACAGAACAATAGTCCGAGTGTAAAATCGCAGTGTGCACGATCCTGGTCCGATTTACAAACCAAACTAGTGCAAGTTCTGCAAGAGTCGGGAGCACTGCACTCGCCGCTATGTGGATAAGCACGCAGAGTTGGTCACGCTTACAGTGTGCGGACCTGACAGGTACATCCATCTGACCCTGGCCTGTGGTTACGTTCACACTTCTGTGTAACATGTCGGTGTGCTGGCCATTAATTTCTCAGCACAATGCTCCATCCACACAGGTATTGGTGTCTCTGGCCATGAGGCTCCGACCATGTCCTATTCTCATCTCTTTTGTGGATCAGACTGAGCCGCTAAAGTCTTTGGAGAACCGTGAAACCTGAAAGACAGATGGTACTTCCGAGATCCATTCGAGGTTCATAGGACTTTAACTGACACATTGTTAAGAGTCAATGGATAATAAAATTTAGGCAATCTGCCTGCTTCAGTGAAGGAAAAAAAAAGATAGACCTCAGGAAAACAAAAAATCAGTCCATTTTCTCGGATGGTAACACTCACCCATATAGAAATCTAGCCTAAATCTGTGTTTTAGTCACGCCTCAGGTGTCTCTATTTCAGGCCTAACTCCGACGTCTGATTTTCCGATGTGGGTGCTGTCCGTGGTTTTCTTGGACAGCACTTGTGCCTGTGATAGACTGCAGGACCATTCTTGTGTCCACAATTATTTACAGGTCAAGAGGTCTGTGGAAAATTGCTGAGACGTTTGATTTTGATCCGAGGGTCAGATCAAGATCAGCAATGCTAGTCTATGGGTCTGTGAAAAAGAAAAATCGGACAGAACTCAGATGACATCTTAGCACGGTCCGATTTTCAGTCTGTCAGAATGGAGAAAGTGGAGAAACCTTTTTTTTCTCACTTATGAGAAAAAGTGATGACACTTGGACCACACTCTGATCAGAATAATCGGTTCATTTTTCTCGCACGTGAGAAAATCGGACGTTTGAGTGAGGCTTTAGAGCCATTCCTAGTATTAGCTAAGAGTTTCATGTAAGGTGTAAATGAGGATACCCACAGATACAGTCAAGAAGATCACACCAGAAACAAGAGCAAAGAGGAAAAAGGGAGGGGGAAGCCATTGCAACTACAGAATGATTGCTAGGGTTCACTTACATCTGCGTATAAAATCGCGAGTGCAATGTGATATATAAAAAAAAAAAAAAAAAAAACACATCGCACTTGCCCCAATGTTAATCAATGAGTCAGTGCTGATCTGCTAGTTTTTCCTCAGATCTAAGTCGGACTGATGGAAAAAAAAAATCACAACATGCTGCAAGAGGCCGCATATATGAAACAATAATGCAAGGGTGTGAGAATAAAAACAGAAGGCACGTGGACCACAGAAAAAGAAGAACTCCACGACACTTTCCCTGGTTCACCAATTTATTTAGGAAAAAGAAAAATATATGCAGGTCAGAAGTAGTCCAGGGAATCCACCGTAGTCCACCAGTGAATACTTGAAACACATAGAAGGAGAGGAAAAAAAAATACTCTGTCCCTCGTTCTCCACTTTATTTGACAAAGTGTTCCCATGCAGGTCCAACATAATCCAGCATTCCCCGAAACTTGCCCCAGCGACCGAATCTAGCCCCGAAACCCAGCAGCTCTATACAGCAATGATGTGAGTAACTATACTGCTCATCAGAGTCGCCGGGTTGAGCTGTATACTGACGTTACTGTTGTTCACAGCCGCCGGGTCTTGTGAAGCACAGCAGGAGTTGGCGATTCTGATGAGCTGTGACGTCACTACCCGGCCACTGTGAATAGCGGTAACATTACTGCTATTCACAGTCGCCAGGGCTGGATTTGGGGAAATGCTGGACTACGTTGGACCCGTGTGGGAATTTTTTTTTTAAATAAATTGGTAAACAAGGGACACTCTATTGTTTCTTTTTTTCTCTCTTTTTATGTTTTTCAGGTATTCATTGGTGGACTACTTCAGATTTGGTGGACCTGCATGGCTTTTTTTTTTTTTTTTAAAATAAGTTGGTGGGCTAGGGAAAGTATAGGGGAGTATCCATTCTATTATTTCTAAACACTGTTTTTCGGTGATTTGCCTCTCTATCTGTACACGTCACATCCATGAATTGGCTGGTTCCTTATTGTGCCTCCTGACTAGAGTTGAGCGAAACGGGTCGAAAAAAATTCAAAAGTCGCCGACTTTTGGCAAAGTCGGGTTTCATGAAACGAAACCCGACCCTAGGATGAGGTCGGCGACTTACGCGCCAAAGTCGCGTTTCAAAAGTTTGTTTTGCGCTCTTTTTCAGCCAATCAGGATCCACGGACACTGTGGGCAACGTGATGACATAGGCACGGGTCACCACCATCTTTCAGAAGGGCATGCAAGTGATTGGCTTGCTTTGGTGGGCGTCACAGGGGGTATAAAAGGGCGTGCACGCCGACCGCCATCTTACTTCTGCCGATCTTAGTATAGGGAGAGGTTGCTGCTGATTCTGTAGGGAGAGCGTTAGGCAGGGAAGAAGACAAAAAAACTGCTTCTGCTGCTAGCGATTTGGCCTGCACAACACACAAGTCACTGTGTGTGCAGTGCAAGGGGAGGCTATATTGTGGTGTATCAGTGGTGTTGGTTGTTGGGCTGCCTTCTAAGGCTTCCTGACACGCTGGCATTGCTGTTTACCCACTGCTCCGCAAACTGCTTTTTTAAAAGCAATCCAATCTCCCTTATCCTCTCGTCACTTTGGTCACAGGCAGCTGTGCCATCGAGCGTGTCACATAGCGCTCAGATATCAGTGGGCCGCACACAATCCACAAGTGTCCAGTGTCCAAAAGTGTACGCAGAGATTCAAAATCTCCATTATCCTCTCGTCACTTTGGTCACAGGCAGCTGTGCCATCGAGCGTGTCACATAGCGCTCAGATATCAGTGGGCCGCACACAATCCACAAGTGTCCAGTGTCCAAAAGTGTACGCAGAGATTCAAAATCGCCATTATCCTCTCGTCACTTTGGTCACAGGCAGCTGTGCCATCGAGCGTGTCACATAGCGCTCAGATATCAGTGGGCCGCACACAATCCACAAGTGTCCACTGTCCACAAGTGTGTGCAGAAATTCTAAAACTCCCCTGTCCTATAGACACCTTGTACCTTGTTTTACATTACTATATAGTTTGTTGGATTTTGTCTACATTTCTACCAAAAATGAGGAAGGCTGGTGGAAGAGGCCGTGGAATTGGGCGGGGGTTGGCAGCTGGTAATGATGGTGGTGGATCTGATGGTAGTGGCAAGAGCAAAATAGGACCAAATGCAGGAGGTGCTGACCCTGCGTCATCGTCTGTCTACATAAGGCCTCGAACGCTTAGTTTTCTAGGAGTTGGCAAACCGCTTTTAAAGGCAGAGCATCAGGAAAAAGTTTTGTCTTACATTGCTGACTCAGTCTCCAGCTCTATCGCCTCCTCTTCTTCAGTTGTAAAAAGTAAAAGCACTGAGTCGTCATTGGAGGCTCATGTTCATGAACCACACCTTTCCTTGTGTCCTTCACCCCAAACAAGATTGAAGGATGACGCAGGCCATACTACTGATTACTCCATGGAGCTGTTTTCACATACCATGCCTGGATTATCAAGTGAAATGGTGAATTACCCAGGCCAAGATGAATCTGACATGGAGTGCACTGATGCACAGCCGCTGATGGATGATTCTGCTGGTACATTCACTCAGAGCACTACATTGTCCTCGCAGTGTACAGAGCCAGATTTTGACCCTGTTGAGACTCAGGTGCCCCTTCCCGCACACTATACCACCATACACGGTGACACAGAGAAAGGTGCACTTGACATAGAAGAGGAGGTGATGGATGACCCAGTTGTTGACCCAGATTGGCATCCATTGGGGGAAGAGGGTGCTGCTTCCAATAGCTCAGATGAGGAGCATCCACAGCAGACATCGACATCGCAACAGCTGTTATCTGGCAGGCCCGGAGCACTCCAAAGACAGGTTCCAAACATCAAAAGAGTTGCTGGACAGCTTGTCCAGAGGGTCAAAAGATCACAGCGTGCTAGGCCGCAAAATGTCTGCCAAAGTAGGAAGAGTGCAGTGTGGCAGCTTTTTGAACAAAATCCTCATGATCAGGCCAAGGTTATCTGTAAGAAGTGCGCAAAGACCTTTAGCCGAGGGAAAAATCTGAAAAATTTGAATACCAGTTGCATGCTTAGACATTTAACCAGCATGCACTTGCAAGCGTGGACACAACACCAAACCTCAAGTGCCACATGTGCAACTGATCACAACGAAGGTAGTCAGCAACGCTACATTGTTTCCCCCACTGTAAGCACACCGGTTAGCACAGCAGCAAATGTTGAGGTGTCGTTGCAAGGCCACAGCAGTCAGGGAATCCCACTGTTATATCAACGAAAGACTGATTCTAGGCCATCAGAAAGAACACCAACTCCATCACCATCATCAACCCTCTCTCAGTCCGCCCTGTCCACCGCTACTTCCACCATATGCAGCTCTCAAGTCCAGCTCACCCTCCCAGACACTATGAGTAGGTCAAGAAAGTACTCAGTCTCTCATCCGCGTACACTGGGTTTGAACGCCCACATTGCCAAACTAATCTCGTTTGAGATGATGCCCTTTCGGTTGGTGGAAAGCACAGCTTTCCGCGAACTCATGGCCTATGCAGTACCACGCTATGACCTACCCAGTCGCCACTTCTTCTCTCGCAAAGCCATCCCAGCCCTCCACCATCATGTGAAAGACCGCATTGTCCATGCACTCAAGCAGTCAGTGAGCGGAAAGGTGCACCTCACAACTGATGCATGGTCCAGTCGGCATAGCCAGGGCCGTTACGTGTCCATCACTGCGCACTGGGTTAATGTGGTGGATGCAGGGTCCACAGGGGACAGCGGTGGTGGGACAGTGCTGCCTAGCCCACGGTCTAGGAAACAGTTGGCTGTAGGCGTTCGACCCTCCTCCTCCTCCAGAAGCGACAGCTCGTCCACAGAGCGCAGTCGTACGAGCACTCCATCTGCTGCTGCCACTGTTGCACACGATGTGTCCCCCTATCGAGCAGCTAGTGGAAAGCGTCAGCAGGCTGTGTTGCAGATGATGTGTTTGGGCGACAGACACACCGCCGAGGTGCTGGCCGAGTACTTGAAGCGACAAACTGAGTCATGGCTGGGCAGTGTACATCTTGAGGCATGCAAGGTAGTTAGTGATAACGGCCGTAATTTTGTGGCAGCCATAGCCCTTTCAAAACTCAGCCACATACCTTGCTTGGCTCACACCTTGAACCTGGTGGTGCAGTGCTTCCTCAAAAATTATCCGGAGTTAACAGCCCTGCTCCAGAAGGTGCAAAGACTGTGCGCGCACATCCGCCGGTCGCCTGTACACTCCGTTCGTATGCAGAAGCTGCAGCGATTGCTCCACCTTCCCAACCACCGCCTCATTATCGACATTGCAACAAGGTGGAACTCCACCCTGCACATGGTGGAGCGGCTGTGCGAGCAGAGGCAGGCCATAATGCATTTGTGGGAGGATACACGGCCAGGCACTTTGAGAGCAGACATGGAGTTGACAGGCGTGCAGTGGTCGAAGCTGAAAGACCTTTGTAAAGTCCTTCAGTGTTTTGAGGAATGCACACGGCTGGTAAGCGCAGACGACGCCATCCTAAGCATGAGCAACCCACTTATGCGTCTGCTCATGCAAACTTTGACGCACCTTAAGGAGCAGGCGTCTGCAGCCAATGTTGATGAGGAGGAAGAGGAGGAGGGAATCCTTGATGACATTCAGCCATTGTCTGCTCAGGGACCTCTCCTGGACGAGGTGGAGGAAGAAGAGGAGGAGGAGGAGGAGGATGATGGGGATGATTACTTAGGGGAGGAGGATGCATCTCGTGGGGCAAGTGAAAATGTTGGCGTGGCAAGGTCTGGTACAGGGTTTGTGCGTGACTGGAGGGATGTGGATTTGCCAGAAAGTGCTCCTCCACCCAGCACTCGCAGTGCATCATTGACACCGGGAACATTGGCCCACATGTCAGATTATGCCTTGCGGATCCTAAAAAGGGACCCCCGCATTGCCAAAATGATGAACGATGACGACTACTGGTTGGCCAGCATCCTGGATCCACGCTATAAAGGCAAATTACAAAACATCATGCCACAGGAGAACCTTGACCTAATATTGGCTAATAAACAAGCAACTCTGCTTGAGGCATTCCCAGCACACAGCAGCGGTGATGGTTCTCACACGAGCCGTACGGGCCGGGGGCAGCTTGGCAGAGGTGTTCGTGGTGCACACAGCAGAAGTGGCGTTGGAGACAGGGGTTTCATGACAATGTTGTGGACTGATTTTTCAAATACCGCTCACACAACTGGTAATACTGCATCGATGGAAAGTGACAGGAGACAGCAGTTGTCAACTATGGTTACAAACTACTTTTCCTCCCATATCGATGTTCTCCCACACAGGTCATTCCCCTTTGACTATTGGGCCGCTAAACTGGACACCTGGCCTGAATTGGCCCAATATGCCTTACAGGAGCTCGCTTGCCCAGCTGCAAGTGTGCTATCGGAAAGAGTCTTCAGTGCAGCTGGATCAATCCTGACAGAAAAAAGGACCCGTCTGTCAACCCAAAATGTGGATGATCTAACCTTCATTAAAATGAACCACGCATGGGTTTCCAAGGATTTTGTCCCACCTTCCCCTGATGACACATAGGGTGACAGAAAAATGGCTTGCTTTGGTCCACCTCTTCCTGGTACTTCACCTATTTCGCCTTTTGCATCAGTTGAATGTCCAACATCAACATATGCCACTTTCTAAAACTCCCTAACTGTGCTGCCTCCCCCCCCATGGCCGGGGTCACCACCTAGCGCACGACACCGTGCGAGTGCCGTTGCCCTGGACAGGTGGGTAGGCCGACTCTTGTGCGCGGGCACTGGCACAGGGTCCCTCATAGTGCAATCAAGTGTCTCTGACGGTGGTGGTGCACACCCGCCGTCAGACACACCGCTGTACTATGAGGGGCCCAGTGCCAGTACCGACGCCCACGAGTGTGCCCCCCTTGCTTGGCCAGGGCCCCAGCATTTGCAATCTTTACCTCTCCCTGCTCCTCCGCTGTGTAATCTGGGCCGTCAAATCCATACTGTGCCTGACACCGTCTGAGCCTGCCTCCTGATGTATAGACATATATTTTGAATGTGTACGCTATCCATACATGTTATCCGGGGATACGGTACCCCTTCTAACCTTTGTGCAATGACGTGCAATCCATACTGGGCATAACACCGTCTGAGCCTGCCTCATGCTGTATAGACATATATTTTGAATGTGTACGCTATCCATACATGTTATCCAGGGATACGGTACCCTTTCTAACCTTTGTGCAATGACGTGCAATCCATACTGGGCCTAACACCGTCTGAGCCTGCCTCATGCTGTATAGACATATATTTTGAATGTGTACGCTATCCATACATGTTATCCGGGGATACGGTACCCCTTCTAACCTTTGTGCAATGACGTGCAATCCATACTGGGCCCAACACCGTCTGAGCCTGCCTCATGCTGTATAGACATGTATTTTGAATGTGTACGCTATCCATACATGTTATCCAGGGATACGGTACCCTTTCTAACCTTTGTGCAATGACGTGCAATCCATACTGGGCCTAACACCGTCTGAGCCTGCCTCATGCTGTATAGACATATTTTGAATGTGTACGCTATCCATACATGTTATCCAGGGATACGGTACCCTTTCTAACCTTTGTGCAATCACGTGCAATCCATACTGGGCGTGATAACGGCTGGCGAGCTGTTAAGCAAGCTACAGCACCTGTCCAGACAAGTACAGGGATTCCCTAGCGAGGAGACTTATTTGATTGTTTTCTATGTTGGGACAGCAATTTTTGGGGAGCACTATACTCTGGAGAATGATAGATGGGGCCCACCATACACTGGAACATTCCAAAGGTGGACATCAGACACTGGAGCAGCATTTACAGGGCCCATTATACACTAGAGCATTAGAAATGGGGCCCATTATGTTTGGAGCATTATTTGGGCCCATAAGACAGTGGAGCTTCATCCATGGGGACCAACATATACTGTAGCATTATGTGGAGCTCATCATATACTGTTTCAAACATTATATGGGACCAATGATTTTGTATGGAGAAATAGATGGGCCTCGTCATGAGATGTAAAAAGTGAGGTATTTTTCATTGTACTATACCGCTATTTCTCTGCCGTATCGGAGCATGATGAGTTGTGGTATGTGTTAAAGGGGCGCTCTTTCGCCCAGGGCACATGAAAACCTGCAGCCAGCCCTCCCCCCCCACAAATTTAGCCAAATAACCCCCATTTTTCAGTGCGTAACTTGTATTATGAAGTTAATTAAGGTTGACAAGCTTAAGTAAGAAGAATTGATGCTTTTGGCATTCAAATGGGCACTGTAGGTGTGTTTCCTGTCCTCCTCTCACTGCCGACTTTTATTCCCCATTGACTTACATTGGGTTTCGTGTTTCGGGACGACCCCGACTTTTCCCTATAATCGGACGATCTTGCTCGACCCGACTTTTGGAAAAGTCGGGTTTCACGAAACGAAACGCGACACTAAAAAAGCAAAAGTCGCTCAACTCTACTCCTGATGAACCGTGTGGACGGGGTAATGCGTCGAGGCTGGAAGCTAAGTTTTGGGTTAACCCCCAGCTGTTTCTATAATTTTTTTTTTTTTTTTTTGGCAATAGGTATCATCCATTGCCTTCTATGGGAACCAATATGGATATAATTCTGATGTTCCTTTATTGAACCACGCTATTTTTTACCTCTTGTCTGTGCTTGTCTGATTTTACTGCAGAGAGTTTTTTTTTGGCTTTATTTGATAATGCATATGGAATCTATGTTTTCTGTAGTCTATTAATACCCAAAAAGACAAGACTGCCACTATCTACTGGTAGCTTATGGAATCTATATTTTCTGTGGTCTATTAATACCCAAAAAGACAAGTCTTGCTGCTATCTATTGGTTATACAAGAGGTTTCTCTGTTTACATGTAATAGCCTGTCTTTTATATATTGTACATTAATAGCCTGTGTATTATATTAAGCACTATCTTTCATCTCTTATTTGCTTATTGTTTTCCTACCTGTAGTTTATAAGGGTCATTTAGGGCGAGTCTGGGACAGCCGCCGCGGAGTGGGGGCACCAACCTCCACTGTCAGGAAGGGATAGCAGGCTAGTGTAGGGCTATCGTAGGTTATTATTGTATAGAGTTTGTTAATTGTGTTATTGCACTAGGGGGGTGTTTTTTACTGCAATTTATTAAAGTTTCTTATTTTTAACGAGAATATATGATTGCACTTTTGATATTTCTTCCCTGGTCCTGTGGACATTTTTTTGATTAACATTTGTAAACATGCACTACTTTTCGCTGATTACTTCGCCCCACATACACACACACACACACAATACACCATCTGAAAGGTAAACTTTCCCCCTTCAGCAAGAAAACAGCCAAACAAACCACACATTCACGATTTTATCACTAAATACAGTTTAAACATTCATTTTCATAAACCTGCATAAAAACACAATGACCTGCAGGTGGCACCTCAACCGGAAAACATTTTTTTGGCCTCTACTTATCAAAACATTTTATTGTATTACTAATTTACATATATAAATACCTGTCTGTGTTCATCAGCTCATGAAATACATTTACATTTGACCAGTTTGCTTTTTCTGAAATTGCCTGCGCCCCCGATGACAAATGTGCAAAAATTTTGCACCGGCCAAGCTAGTTTTTTTTATAATAAAAATTAATTTTTCTGTGTGTAATTTTTTTTTTAATTTTTGATTAATGAGTTAGTAGTTGGAGTGTCTGATAGACAACTTTCCATTACTAACTCCAGGGCTAGATGCCAGCTATGATTTTTGTCAAATCACAGCTGACATCAACCGGAAATAACATTACCAAGATGGTCAACGCACCAGGGATATCAGGGTCAGGGAAATTGGGAAGTCAGGCAAAGCACCAGAATTGGCGCATCCAATGTGATGCGCCACTTCTGGGGCAGATAAAGCTGATCTTTTTAGGCTGGGAAGGGCACAATAAGCAGGGACCTTCCCAGCTGGACAATATCATCTCACAGCTGTCTGCTTTACCTTTGCTGGTTATCAAAAAATAAGGGGGACCTCACATCTTTTTAAAAAATATTTATTTGATTAAACATGCCTAAATAGCTGTACAATAAACTCCACATAAAGAGCACTAAAGGATGCAAGCTTATCATATGTAGCGGGCTTGTATTTATCATCTATTATGTAATATCTTTCTATCACCTATATATTTATATAAGATTGCTTTATTAGTTTGCAAACTAGCTTTAAGTTACATAAAGCATTATAGTACGTAACAGATGATGTTAGAAACGCATGGCATACAGATGCTAGGTGAGAAAAAAAATAAAAGTCACACTCGCATTATATAAGGACTGGCACATGGAGGACATCCGCATGACCCTTGTCCAACTTTGAATAAACAACGGAGTGATTTTTAAATCACTGATGTGAGCGAACCCTTAAGCAGCAGGCCACATGCTTGAGCATTCTTATCTGAGCTTGTGATGTGCTGGGCTGGTAGGGATATCATGGAGACCTCTCCTGGTGATCAGTGATCATCTCGGAGAAATCCCCAGTGATCTAGTATTCGTCATCTACCCAGTTGATAGGTGCTAGAGTTATTCGAGCCATAAGCATCTACTCAGAAAGCACACACTACAGCCGGACTGCACAGCCAGCCGCACACCATAAGGTTCCGTGCCGCTCCATGATAAGCCATCAACCAGCTCTTCTAAATTGAGAGAAAAGTGGTTTCTGTCGTGTGGCCCTCCGAAAGGTTAGGAAATAGGGTGGTCATATCTGCGGCTTCTGCAACACCCATAAACCCACACCTATGGGACTTGTTGCTGCCATAAATGGCGAGAAGGGAATCACCTTTTCCATTTAAAGGGGTTGTCTGGCCACAATAAAAATGTAACCCTTAGCATAACCTGAGTGATACCGAGCCTCAGGTTATGTCCCTGTACCGCTGAGGCCTGTGACTGAAAAACAAACTGATGAAGTGCGATTCTAGTCACCCGACAGCTGCAGCCAATCACAGGCCTCAGTGTCCTGTGAGAGAAGAACAGTAAAGTCAAGGCTATAAATCTGGTGAAGTCAGACCTGCTGGGATCACAGCAGGCGAGTATGCCTCATGTCTATTTGTAAGCCATGATAAAGATTTTATTAAAGAGGTTGTCCATCTATTATAAAAAAACTTAGTGTGTCCAGGTTGGAGTAATGAACAAATAAAAGTATGCGCACCTCCTGGGTTGTCCCCACGCCTCTGCAATCGGTAGTGTTACCGGCTGATCTCTTGGCACCAGTATCTGCTGGGAGTCATCGTGTTTGGCTGCAGCCTTTACATTTTATCTGCTGCCAATCAGTGGACGCTGCAGCACAGAGGCACAACTATAGTGGGTCCTAGGGCTGCATCTGATCCCTGGAGTATAGGGGCCCATCTGTACCTTAGGCCCTTCTGAACAGGTCACTACAATTAAAGACTTGTGACAGGTGGAGGCCCTGTTGGATATTTTGCATTGGGGCCAATGAGCTTTGTCACGCCACTGCTCAGCAGCAGGGGCCACAGTACAGGGGGCAGTGCCAGCTTTGAGGCGAGTGTAGGGTTTATTACTATTTCTTACATTGCCCAGGGTCCAGTGGGTTTAAATGTTATAGTGGAAAAGCCCCTTATTGCAGCTCTTGGGAGAGGTACGATCGGAACGTAATGCTGAGGGGCAGAACAGTATTTGACTCAAGGGTCAAATGTTGTTGCTGTAGTTTCAGGGTGCAGGACCCCAGACACTGGTCTTGTGAAGGGGAGAGAGCCACATGCAAATTGAGACCTGCTACTCAAAATCCAAGTTGTTTTTTTTTTCCAACTGTTGCATTGCCGACATACTGTCAAAGATTAAAGGTGATCGAATAGCTTCAGATATGAGGTTAATTGAGTAGCTATAGCGCTTACCGAAGGGCTGCATCGGGAACCCGGATACCTGGAGCGCTCCCGATAATCAGGTGTCCGGTGCCGCAGCTGCATGTGTCGCGGCTGTGTATTGTGACAGTCACACAGCCGCGACACATGCAGCCGATCAGCTGATTATTGGCAGCGATCCCAGTATCCGGGTTCCCGATGCAGCTATTCGGATAAGGACTTATCTGACGCTATCCGCTTGCATTTAGTGCTAATTGTATGCTCTTTTCCAAGGGGGTGTGTCTTGACTGCTTTGCATAATTGTCCTGTGAACACTAAATAAAAAGTCCCATATCTCAGGAACTATAGGGCGGATTAAAAAAAAATCTGAATAATCAGGGGAGCAGCAGGAATAAAATAAAGACAAAAACTGATCACTTTTAAAGGGTTGCCCTCTACTCTAACCAGGGTTGTGGAGTCGGAGCTCATTTTGGTGGAGTCGGTATAAAATGGTCCGACTCCTAAAATATATAATAAATTGGGTACAGTAGTTCAATGCAGAATGTGCTTAATATTTTTACATAGGAATTTGGGAAAGTTATGAAATGTCCTATAAATGGCTGTTCTATTCCTGATCTAAGGCTACATTCACACACAGCGTTTTTGCTGCGTTTTTTGAGGATACGTTTTTCAGCTGCAAAAGCAGATCAGCAAAAACTGCATCACCTGAAAGGTTTTTGCGCTCATAGATGTTTTCAATAGCAAAAGCAGATTAGAAATATGCTCTATCTATCCATTTATCCATATCTGTCTATCCATATCTTATCTGTACCAAAAAGAATGAAAGCCGGGTAGTACACAGACTAAGGCCGGGGTCACACTGGCGAGGAATACGGGAGAGTGAGAGGCACAAAAAGCCCGCATTAGACACGGACCAATGATTCTCTATGGGGTCCCTCGCACCAGCCGTATATTTCTCCTCAGTATCCTACGCTCCGTGCCACTCGCAGCATGCTGCGATTGTCAGCGTACTATGCCCGTAATACGCCAATGCAAGTCTATGGGTGCACAAAAAATACGGATTACACACGGACCACACGTGTGACTTGCGAGAAATACGCACCAGGTGTCTTTTAGCAAAGCCGGCAATTCAGTGCGCTATACAGTAAACTCACACTGACAGGTTTAATAAAGAAATGAAAGAATAGATATAGACACATAGAATACATATATATATATATATATATATATATATATATATATATATATATGCATTCTATATATATATATATGCATTCTATGTGTGTATATATATTCTTTCATTTCTTTATTAAAACTGTCATAGGGCTCTATTATATGTCCATTTTGCAAGCCGGCGAGAAAATCTCACCATACGGATGTCATACGGATTACATACGGATGCTGACATGCGCAAAATACGCGACCACACCTTGATTACGGATGACATACGGAGCACTGTTTAGGGGTCATTCATCCGTATTACGCATGTAAAATACTGGCCGTATTTTGCACAGGTTAGTGTGACTCCAGCCTAACACTCCTTTTTTTTTTAGCACCTGTCAGGTACACCTCATAGCTGCCCAAATGGACGCCCAGGACAGGCATTGCTCGTCTTCAGTAACACATCAACATCAATTGATAGTTGGAATAAATAGACTGCATTCATCACCACATCTTCTTAAGGTGCAGGCTTTATTTTCAAGTGTAGGGGTGTGCAGTATGAGGTTCTGCAGCAGCTGAGGTGTGCAGTATGAGATTCTGCGTAACAGTATGAGGTTCTGCCCCCCTAGTTTTGATCCTGGCTAAAACCGTTTTTTATAGATATGGCGAACCCTCAGGTAACCCTAAATGAAGGTCAATGGACACAGGTGGCTGAATTGAAGGAATTGCTTAATCACCTATTTACCGTGACTAAAAAATTACAAGCTGAGGATTTAACTCCTGGCATTTTCATAAGGGAGTGGAAGAACTTGCTATTTTGCCTGTCCCAAAGAGGAGATTTAATCGCAGATGGCATTTCTGCTTCAATGAAACGGAGAGAGACACAGCTACTGGAAAATAAAATTTTTCTGTCATCTGTTTATGTGGACCCAAGTCATCGTATATTGCTTGATGATCAACAGCTTACTAAAGGAAAAGAAGCTCTGACTGAGGTCGCAGTTAGGATGAGTGGCCTACAGGAGGACTGCCAGGCGCAAGAGGACTTGAGTCCTGACAGTGCTACTGCTGCCATATCTTCATCCTCATCAGATGAGGAGTTTGACTTTGACAAGTATTTGGATGACATGGAGCAGGCAAAGCGTTGCCGCAAGGATTTCACTCCGTCTACTATAGCAAGCAGATTGACCATATTTCAGCAAAATGTTTAATTTGCTCTCAATGAAAAAGAAAAATTCAACCGTTCATCAAAACTGACTGTGCATGAGGCAATTCCTTTATACCCGCAAATTGTTAGAGATGTTGCCCATGTGGTTACGGCTTTGCCTCCAACCCAAGTTAGTGTAGGGAGGTTGTTCTCTGGCCTTAAAATGATTAGGTCAGATTTGAGGTCATCTATGAAGGAGGATCTGATGGAGGCAATTCTATTTCTTAGAACAAATTCATAGACTGCACAAATGTTATTTAGTATGTTTTTGTTGAAAACTGTTTTTTGCCACTTACATAGTTTATTACATAGTGATATATATATATATATATATATACACACATACACACACACACACACACACACACACACTGTATATGTAATCGATATTACATAGTGTATTACATATTTACAATTACATTTTTTTTTGTTCTAAAGTTGTATTCCAATAAATAGATATTATGTTCTAAATGTCTTGATTATTGTATCATAGAAATGATTAATTGTCTGATGTTCACATTGTACTACAATAAATTTTTCACTTAAATATAAGCAATATATGTCGGAGTCGGTGGAAGGGAAATTGAGGAGTCGGAGTCTCAGGTTTGGCTTACCGACTCCACAGCCCTGACTCTAACCCCTTGTGAATCCCTAGAACACCTATCCTCCTCTCTAGTGTCTGCGCCATTCCAGCGGGGTCAGCAGTGGCTCTCTGGGGCTCAGGTGACACTCTCCCTGCCTTCAGACTTATCACATACAGCCAAAGTGAGTGAGCAGCAGGGTTGCCTCCTCCACTATATATTGGGATGCCGGCAGTAGGGTTGCCAATTTGACTTTTTTTTTCTGGACTGTCCTTGAATTTCTAGGCACTTGACAACATAGCCAAATAGTTATCAAATAGGAACTAGCTTGCAAGGCTTAGAGAGTGCAGGACTTAAGGCCCTTTTACATTTAGCGATGCACTAGCGAGCCGACCAGCGATACGACCCGCTGGTGCATCGCTAAATGATCGCTAGTGAGCTGTCACACAGGAAGATCTCACAGCGATGCAGCAGCGACGCAGCGCACAATACTCACCTTTCACACACAGCGATCCAGACGTCCTCCCGCCCGCGTCCAGCGTCGCTCGTCTCACACAGCAGGAAGCGCCTGACGAGAAATGGAGCCGCGCAATGAGCGACAGACAGCGGGGGAGCTGGTCAGAGGTATCACACATAGCGATATCGCTAGCAATATCGCTATAACTTCACAAAATCAGTGACGTTTTAGCGATATCGCTATGTGTAAAACCCCCTTTAGAGTCATGCACAAAAACATGGTATGATCATATAATGAATGAAAAAGTGCAGATATAAACCATAACAAAAAAAAATAAAATTATATATATATATATATATATATATATATATATATATACACAGTACAGACCAAAAGTTTGGACACACCTCATTCAAAGCGTCTTCTTTATTTTCATGACTATGAAAAGTGTAGATTCACTCTGAAGGCATCAAAACTATGAATTAGCACATGTGGAATTATATAATTAACAAAAAAGTGTGAAACAACTGAAAATGTCTTATATTCTAGGTTCTTCAAAGTAGCCACATTTTGCTTTGATTACTACTTTTCCAGTGACTACTTCTTTTGCTTTGATTACTGCTTTGCACACTCTTGGCATTCTCTTGATGAGCTTCAAGAAGTAGTCACTGGAAAAGTAGTAATCAAAGCAAAATGTGGCTACTTTGAAGAACCTAGAATATAAGACATATTTTCAGTTGTTTCACACTTTTTTGTTAATTATATAATTCCACATGTGCTAATTCATAGTTTTGATGCCTTCAGAGTGAATCTACACTTTTCATAGTCATGAAAATAAAGAAAACGCTTTGAATGAGGTGTGTCCAAACTTTTGGTCTGTACTGTAATATATATATATATATATATATATATATATATACATACATACATACATACATACACACACACACATACATACACACACAAATTTTGTTGAGTGAAACAATAATACAAGATAAAACAGCTGAACCAACATAACGGGGCACATAACAACATGGGAATGGTAGAGGTGATATTAACTCCCCAAAAAATTTTTTCTAAGCTGAGATAATAAATGCTTAGGGTAATCAAAGTCAATCTGCATAGTAGTACTTAATTATACAAAAAATATTATAAATCAACAACCAGATAGCACAAAAAGCTAATATAATAGTATAGATATGGTAGAAACACCAAAATATATACATATATAATGAAGGTGCAAGGCACGGAGTATATGGAGGTACTACACTACAATTGATGACAGTACAGCTTGGCACTCTCCTTTTCAGTGCTGAAATAATATATTTATTGCACAAATAGAATAAAACAGAAAGATCTGCATAAAAAGTGTGATGTGGGTTCAGCTGGAACTGCTGTGGATCACAGGGCCAAGTCCGCTGCAGATCCGCAGAAGAATCCGCATCGTGTGCACATATCCTTAGGCTATATACCCACATATGCAGAAAAAACGGATTCCTTCCCAGGAAAAACGCGTTTATGCGTTTTTTTGCGCAATTTTTTACCGCATTTTTTAGGCCATGTGCACACTTTACGGAATTCCCACAGAAGTTACAGTGGGAATTCCATTCCGCGGGAAAAGCATTTTAAATTCCTGCAATTTTAACGCAGAAAAACTAGCGATTTGTAAGTGTAATTAGCTTTCAGAACGCTAGCGTTTTCCAAGCGATTTGTAGCATCGCTTGGAGAACGGATTGACAGGTTTGACGAGTGACCAACTTTTTACTATTGAGGCTGCCTATGCAACATCAGTAGTAAAAAGATCTAATGTTAAAAATAATAAAAATACGGTAAATAATCGTGTTTTTCTCACCTTCCGACGTCCCGTGCAGCGTTCCCGATCCTCGCAATGCTCCCGGCAGGTCCCGTTCCCAGTGATGCATTGCGGCAATGACCTTTGATGACGTCGCGGTCTCACAAGACAGCGACGTCAGCAAAGGTCATTGCCGCAATGCATCACTGGGAACGGGACCTGCCGGCAGCATCGCTGAAGCCTGGGGACGCTGCGAGGGACATCGGAAGATGAGAATATGACGATTTTTTTATTTTAATTCTATTTTTTACAGGGATATGGTACCCAGAGCCTGGAGGACAGTCTCCTTTCCTCCGGCCCGTGGGTACCATCCGCAAATGTTCTGCTTTACTTTTCGCATGGTGGGCATCGGAAAGTAAGCAGAACAATGCAATCCTATGGGTGCGGGATCGCTGTGATTCCGCTAAATTAATGAGCATGCTGCGTTTTTTACCACAAAGCGATTTTGGCACCGGAAAATCCGCAGCATTAGCACAGCATTGCGGAATCCCATAGGACTGCATGGGATGCTTTTTTTTGTGTTTTCGCGGCAAAAACGTGTGTTAAAAACCGCAACGTGTAAATGCAGCATTAGGCTATGTTCACACATCGGTTTTTTCGAGTTTCCGTTGCGGTTTTAAACGAGCGATTTTGCCGCGAAAAAAAAGCATCCCACGCATTCCTATGGGATTCCGCAATGCTGTGCTAATGCTGCGTTTTTTTCCGCGCCGAAATCGCTTCGTGGTAAAAAACGCAGCATGCTCATTAATTTAGCGGAATCACGGCGATCCCGCACCCATAGGAATGCATTGTTCTGCTTACTTTCCGCATGTGGCTATGCCCACCATGTGAAAAGTAAGCAGAACATTTGCGGATGGTACCCACGGTCCGGAGGAGAGGAGCCTGTCCTCTAGGCTGTGGGTACCATATCCCTGTAAAAAACAGAATTTTAAAATAAAATATATTGCTATTCTTACCTTCCGGCGTCCCGCGCAGCCTTCCCGCCTCTCTCCACGAGAACGGTCCCATCAATCCTTTGCGAGAATGACCGCGATGACGTTGCGATCTCGCAAGAGCACGACGTCTCGTGGTCATTCGTGACGATGTCGCAGAAACGCGACATCTCGCTGTCATTCGCGCAAAGGATTACTGGGACCGGGAGCGTGGAGCGAGGCGGGAAGGCTGCGCGGGACACCGGAAGGTAAGAGTAACAATATATATACATTTTTTTTATTATTATTTACATCCTATCTTTACCATTGATGCCGCATAGGCGGCCTCAATAGTAAAAAGTTGGTCACACTCGTCAAACACTATGTTTGACGAGTGTGACCAACCTGTCAATCAGTTCTCCAAGCTATGCTACAGATCGCTTGGAAAACGCTAGCATTCTGCAAGCTAATTACGCTTGCAAAACGCCAGTTTTTCCGCGGGAAAATGGCGGGAATTTAAATGCGATTTTCCCGCGGAATGGAATCCGGAATTCTCGCGGTAATTTCCGCGAGAGATCCGCTACGTGTACACATAGCCTTACAGGAGCATCCTCCTGCTCATAGAATATAGCTAGAAATGCGATTTTTCAGCAAAATTAATGAACATGCTGCGTTTTTTTCGCGGAAAAAAAAAAAAACCACACGTGCACAAATATTGCGGAATTCATTAAAAAGAATGGGATGGTTCTGGTATGCGTTTTTGCCTGGAAAAACGCATAAAAACCGCGAAAACCGCTTACGTGGGTACACAAGTCTTACAAATGCAATGTAACAGCGCCATCTTCCGGCAGGCTGAGGTTTCTTGAGTGCGAGTACAGCCACAAGTCATTGCCGTCTCCCATATCACCACAGTGCTCATTCCCTCCCGCAGAACATCTCCACACCAAGGCACACGAGGCTGCTCATACAGGCTGTCACTGCACATATTTCCCTGCACATGCGCAGAGCCGTAATGTTAATATAAACACACAAATTAAAAACCAACATTAATCTAAAGCAGTGGTCCCCAACCTTTTTTGCACCAGGGACCGGTTTCAAGCAAGACCATTCTTCCATGGCCCAGCAGGGCGGGGATGGAGGTGTGGCAGGGGCGGGGCTTTGGCCATAAGGGGGCGGGGCTATGGACACGGTTGTAGTGTAGCAGTGCATACTTATAATTAAATAACATTTATAATGTGACTCAACTCACCATAGGTTTTGAATGAGTGCTCCATCACCCCCTTCTCCCCATCATTGCCTTCACCCCATCACTCCCCTGCCTTCACCCCATCACTCCCTTCTCCCCATCATTGCCTTCACCCCATCATTGCCTTCACCCCATCATTGCCTTCACCCCATCACTCCCTTCACCCCATCACTCCCTTCTCCCCATCACTCCCTTCTCCCCATCACTCC
Organism: Dendrobates tinctorius; assembly: GCF_039654945.1. Taxonomy (NCBI): domain Eukaryota; kingdom Metazoa; phylum Chordata; class Amphibia; order Anura; family Dendrobatidae; genus Dendrobates; species Dendrobates tinctorius. The sequence goes on along the minus strand of NW_027361844.1, from coordinate 3,124,980 downwards.
CTTCACCCCATCACTCCCCTCTCCCCATCATTGCCTTCACCCCATCACTCCCTTCTCCCCATCATTGCCTTCAGCCCATCACTCCCCTCTCCCCATCATTGCCTTCAGCCCATCACTCCCCTCTCCCCATCATTGCCTTCAGCCCATCACTCCCCTCTCCCCATCATTGCCTTCACCCCATCATTACCTTCACCCCATCATTACCTTCACCCCATCATTACCTTCACCCCATCATTACCTTCACCCCATCATTACCTTCACCCCATCATTACCTTCACCCCATCATTACCTTCACCCCATCACTCCCTTCTCCCCATCATTGTCTTCAGCCCATCACTCCCTTCTCTCCATCATTGCCTTCACCCCATCACTCCCCTCTCCCCATCACTGCCTTCACCCCATCACTGCTGTCTCCCCATCATTGCCTTCACCCCATCACCCCCCTCTCCCCATCATTACCTTCACCCCATCAGCCCATCACTCCCTTCAGCCCATCACTCCCTTCAGCCCATCACTCCCTTCAGCCCATCACTCCCTTCAGCCCATCACTCCCTTCAGCCCATCACTCCCTTCAGCCCATCACTCCCTTCAGCCCATCACTCCCTTCAGCCCATCACTCCCTTCACCCCATCACTCCCTTCACCCCATCACTCCCTTCACCCCATCACTCCCTTCACCCCATCACTCCCTTCACCCCATCACTCCCTTCACCCCATCACTCCCTTCACCCCATCACTCCCTTCTCCCCATCACTCCCTTCTTCCCATCATTACCTTCACCCCATCATTACCTTCACCCCATCACTCCCTTCTCCCCATCATTGTCTTCAGCCCATCACTCCCCTCTCCCCATCATTGCCTTCACCCCATCACTCCCCTCTCCCCATCATTGCCTTCACCCCATCACTCCCCTCTCCCCATCATTGCCTTCACCCCATCACTGCTGTCTCTCCATCACTCCCCTCATGGCCTTCTCCTCATGTCCCCATCTCCTCCAGGGCCAGGCTACACAAACACAGACCAACACACACATACATACACACACATACACACACATACATATTATACGTACACACACATACATATTATACGTACATACACACACACACCACCTCTCTCCTCTCACCTGCCCGCCGCCCGCGCTTCCTCGCTCTGACACAGCAGCGGCCGCGCTCCTCTCTGTGTCAGTCAGAGACAGGAAGCGCGGGCGGCGGGCAGGAAGCTGGACGCAGTGGACGGGTCCTTGCAGCTCCGCTCCTGCTATTCCCTCTTGCAGGCAGCGGAGCTGCTTGGATCGCTCCCTGCCGCCGCTACACACGCCGCCCCAGCCCCCGCTACGCCACTGACCGCCCCTGGCTCCCCTTGTGTCCGCGGACCGGCAAGGGCACTGCAGCGGCCCGGTGGTTGGGGACCCCTGATCTAAAGTATTGATGATTCTGCCTGCGACAAAGCAGCGCGCTCACCTAGAGTAGAGAACTGCTCAATATGGCGCCGCCCACAAGCTACACGTGTCTCCAAGCCACACACCTTGCGTGCCAACGCAACCTTTTGCAACAACGTACTCCATGATTGGTTCGTGTCGTCACTTTCGGTTTTACTTACTATTGGTTAGCTGTATCCAAACTGTTTGATGATTGGCTTCTGTAATACCCCTTGTTTTCTGATTGGTAGAACTTGTTTGGCTCCTACAAGTGCCCTATGTGTGACAGGCGGCTGGCGGGAGACGAGACAACGAGAAGCCGCGGGAGTGGTAACAGCGAGGCAAGTGTGAGGCTGCTGTCCGCTGTGTTGTACTGGCTGCAGGAGATGATAAGGCAGAGCCACATGAGGCACCGTACAGGGAGAAGCCACAGCTTGAGGCGCAGCAGTCGGAGTCCAGCACGGCTGCTGCTCCCTGTAGTGTGAGGCGGCTCTGCTGCAGTCACTTCCTAAATAAACGTTATTTCCCTGTGTATTTGCACAGACGCAGCGTCCGTTCCGCAGTGTGTGATCAGGCCTGAATCCTGCTCGTTCTGTTATGGTGGCAGCATGTCTCCCATGATGCTGTGCCGGCTGTCAGTCCGTCACTATGAGCCACCATTGGTAGCATCCGCCCCGGGTGATTAGGACATCAGTAATCATTCACTACACTTAAGGCTGAGTTCACACGTGGCGTTTTTAACCGCGAAAACGCGAAAAATAAGCATCCCATGCATTCCTATGGGATTCCGCAATGCTGTACTAATGCTGCGGTTTTTACTGTGGCGGAATCGCTTCGCGGTAAAAACCGCAGCATGCTCATTAATTTGCGGAATCGCGGCGATCCCGCACCCATAGGAATGCATTGTTCCGCTTACTTCCCACATGTGGCTGTGCACACCATGCGAAAAGTAAGCAGAACATTTGCTGATGGTTCCCACGGTCCGGAGGAGAGCAGACTGTCCTCTGGGCTTTGGGTACCATATCCCTGTAAAAAATAGAATTTAAAAATAAAAAATATTGTTATTCTCACCCTCCGACGTCCCGCGCAGTCTTCCTGCTTCTCTTCACGCTCTCGTTCCCAGTAGTCCTTTGCGAAAATGCCCGTGATGGCGTCCGTTCTCGCGGGATCGCAAAGTCTCTCGGTCATTCGCACGACGTCATCGCGAATTACCGCGAGACGTCGCGATCCCGCGAGAACTGACGTCATCGCGGGCATTTTCGCAAAGGATTACTGGGAACGGATGCGCGGGACGTCGGAGGGTAAGAATAACACCATTTTTCATTTTTTTTTTACATTCTATCTTTTACTATTGATGCCGCATAGGAAGCCTCAGTAGTAAAAAGTTGGTCACACTTGTCAAACACTATGTTTGACGAGTGTGACCAACCTGTCAATCAGTTCTCCAAGCGATGCTACAGATCGCTTGGAGAACGCTAGCATTTTGCAAGCTAAATACGCTTGCAAAATGCTAGTTTTTCCGCGGGAAAATCGGGGGAATTTAAAATGCGATTTTCCCGCGGACTGGAATTCCGGAATTCTTGCGGTAATTTCCGCGAGAGTTCCGGTACGTGTGCACTTAGCCTAACTCCTCTAATGATGATTTCCTATCCTCGCCCTCAGGACTTCCGCAGTGGTCTGGTCTCTGGGGTGTATTACTGCAGGTCCCCTCCACTCATGAGAACAGGGACCCCGCTGTTATATGACCACTGCTCACATCGCTGTCTGTGATGCCCCCGTATTCTGTGCTCTACTGCTCTGTTCTTACAGGGACCCTGGTGTTATAGGACCACTGCTCACATCTCTGTGTGTGCGACTGTCAGAGATGCCCCCGTAATATGTGCTCTACTGCTCTGTTCTTACAGGGACCCTGCTGTTGTGTGACCACTGCTCACATCGCTGTCTGTGATGCCCCCTTATTCTGTGCTCTACTGCTCTGTTCTTACAGGGACCCCAGTGTTATGTGACCACTGCTCACATCGCTGTCTGTGTGACTGTCAGGGATGCCCCCGTAATCTGTGCTCTACTGCTCTGTTCTTACAGGGACCCCAGTGTTATGTGACCACTGCTCACATCGCTGTCTGTGGGACTGTCAGGGATGCCCCCGTAATCTGTGCTGTACCGCTCTGTTCTTACAGGGGCCCCCAGTGTTATGTGACCACTGCTCACATCGCTGTCTGTGGGACTGTCAGAGATGCCCCTGTAATCTGTGCTCTACTGCTCTGTTCTTACAGGGACCCCAGTGTTATGTGACCACTGCTCACATCGCTGTCTGTGGGACTGTCAGGGATGCCCCCGTAATCTGTGCTGTACCGCTCTGTTCTTACAGGGGCCCCCAGTGTTATGTGATCACTGCTCACATCACTGTCTGCGGGACTGTCAGAGATGCCCCTGTAATCTGTGCTCTACTGCTCTGTTCTTACAGGGACCCCAGTGTTATGTGACCACTGCTCACATCGCTGTCTGTGGGACTGTCAGGGATGACCCCGTAATCTGTGCTGTACCGCTCTGTTCTTACAGGGGCCCCCCAGTGTTATGTGACCACTGCTCACATCGCTGTCTGTGGGACTGTCAGAGATGCCCCTGTAATCTGTGCTCTACTGCTCTGTTCTTACAGGGACCCCAGTGTTATGTGACCACTGCTCACATCGCTGTCTGTGGGACTGTCAGGGATGCCCCCGTAATCTGTGCTGTACCGCTCTGTTCTTACAGGGGCCCCCAGTGTTATGTGACCACTGCTCACATCACTGTCTGCGGGACTGTCAGGGATGCCCCCGTAATCTGTGCTGTACCGCTCTGTTCTTACAGGGGCCCCCAGTGTTATGTGACCACTGCTCACATCACTGTCTGTGGGACTGCCAGAGATGCCCCCGTAATCTGTGCTCTACTGCTCTGTTCTTACAGGGAGCCCCGGTGTTTCGTGACCTGACAACTGCTCACATCGCTGTCTGTGGGACTGTCAGAGATGCCCCCGTTTGGTAGAGGAGCGGGACTTTGCTCCTATGTTACTAGGTTTATATTTTGGTAATACAAATGGAGATTCAGTGGCGCTTGTGTATGAGTGTAATTCCAGCAGCAAACACTAAGACACCTGTCACCTTTCCCTTTTTTTTTTTTTTTTTTCTTTTAAGCTGCTATCAGGGAGAAGTATCCTGCAGTATATAACCTGTTCAGTGATTTCAGGTTTTTACCCTCACTCATGCCTTTTTAGTTTTTAATGATCAGGTTTGGAACTAAGGCCGGGGTCACACTAACCGATGCAAAATACGGTCCGTAGTTTACAGGCGTAATACGGATGAATGACCCCTTAATAGTGCTCCGTATGTCATCCGTAAGCAAGGTGTGGTTGCGTATTTTGCGCATGTAAGCATTCGTATGTAATCCATATGGCGAGATTTTCTTGCAGCCTTGCAAAATGGACATATAATGGAACCCTATGACAGGGTTTATAACAGAAACCAAAGAATAGATGTAGACACATAGAATACATATAAATATATATATATATATACACACAAGTCATTGAGACAAACATATATATATATTTATATTTCACAGAGTTCTTCATAGCAGAATAGCCGCTAATTAAATTGCCGGCTTCTATCAAATCGTTCCCCAACCCGACATGAAATGACACATGGTTTACATTCAGTAAAGCATTTCATTTCATGTTTTTTTTATATGTCCCTGACTAGTAATTAGATGAGCGTTTGTGTGCAAAATTTGGAAGTTGTAGTTATTTTAAGGGGTTAATTCGTTGTCAAAAAATGCGTGGGCTTCCCATTGCCCTGTAGTGGTGGCGAATGGGTTAATCTAACAAAGGGTTAATGTCACCTTACAATCGAATGGTGACAATAACCCTTTGTTAGATCAACCCACTCGCCGCCACCACTACAGGGCAATGGGAAGCCTCTCACTTGTCCGTATTCCTCGCCAGTGTGACCCCGGCCTAAGATTGCCACCCATATATACAGTGGGGCAAAAAAGTATTTAGTCAGTCAGCAATAGTGCAAGTTCCACCACTTAAAAAGATGAGAGGCGTCTGTAATTTACATCATAGGTAGACCTCAACTATGGGAGACAAACTGAGAAAAAAAAATCCAGAAAATCACATTGTCTGTTTTTTTTTCATTTTATTTGCATATTATGGTGGAAAATAAGTATTTGGTCAGAAACAAGCAAACAAGATTTCTGGCTCTCACAGACCTGTAACTTCTTCTTTAAGAGTCTCCTCTTTCCTCCACTCATTACCTGTAGTAATGGCACCTGTTTAAACTTGTTATCAGTATAAAAAGACACCTGTGCACACCCTCAAACAGTCTGACTCCAAACTCCACTATGGTGAAGACCAAAGAGCTGTCAAAGGACACCAGAAACAAAATTGTAGCCCTGCACCAGGCTGGGAAGACTGAATCTGCAATAGCCAACCAGCTTGGAGTGAAGAAATCAACTGTGGGAGCAATAATTAGAAAATGGAAGACATACAAGACCACTGATAATCTCCCTCGATCTGGTGCTCCACGCAAAATCCCACCCCGTGGGGTCAGAATGATCACAAGAACGGTGAGCAAAAATCCCAGAACCACGCGGGGGGACCTAGTGAATGAACTGCAGAGAGCTGGGACCAATGTAACAAGGCCTACCATAACACACTACGCCACCATGGACTCAGATCCTGCAGTGCCAGACGTGTCCCACTGCTTAAGCCTGTACATGTCCGGGCCCGTCTGAAGTTTGCTAGAGAGCATTTGGATGATCCAGAGGAGTTTTGGGAGAATGTCCTATGGTCTGATGAAACCAAACTGGAACTGTTTGGTAGAAACACAACTTGTCGTGTTTGGAGGAAAAAGAATACTGAGTTGCATCCATCAAACACCATACCTACTGTAAAGCATGGTGGTGGAAACATCATGCTTTGGGGCTGTTTCTCTGCAAAGGGGCCAGGACGACTGATCTGGGTACATGAAAGAATGAATGGGGCCATGTATCGTGAGATTTTGAGTGCAAACCTCCTTCCATCAGCAAGGGCATTGAAGATGAAACGTGGCTGGGTCTTTCAACATGACAATGATCCAAAGCACACCGCCAGGGCAACGAAGGAGTGGCTTCGTAAGAAGCATTGCAAGGTCCTGGAGTGGCCTAGCCAGTCTCCAGATCTCAACCCTATAGAAAACCTTTGGAGGGAGTTGAAAGTCCGTGTTGCCAAGCGAAAAGCCAAAAACATCACTGCTCTAGAGGAGATCTGCATGGAGGAATGGGCCAACATACCAACAACAGTGTGTGGCAACCTTGTGAAGACTTACAGAAAACGTTTGACCTCTGTCATTGCCAACAAAGGATATATCACAAAGTATTGAGATGAAATTTTGTTTCTGACCAAATACTTATTTTCCACCATAATATGCAAATAAAATGAAAAAAAAACAGACAATGTGATTTTCTGGATTTTTTTTTCTCAGTTTGTCTCCCATAGTTAAGGTCTACCTATGATGTAAATTACAGACGCCTCTCATCTTTTTAAGTGGTGGAACTTGCACTATTGCTGACTGACTAAATACTTTTTTGCCCCACTGTATATATATCTATATATATATAATTTTTTTTTTTTTTTTCCCTTAAGCACTTCTTCTGAGGTCTTACAATTGTCTATTTCTAATTGCTATTTTCTCGCTATTATCCAGCTACATAAAGAGCACTTATAAGAGTTTTTTTTTTTTTTTTTATAACCAACTAATTTAGATTTCCTTCTTTATGAGTGTTCCAAGCGCACACTAATGTTATGAGTTAGGTTTATATTTTGTTTTCTTTTTTCCAAAAGCTTTAGTTTTAGCTTTAAGTGTTACTTAGGTAGAAGTTTCAGCCAATGGAAACTATTGCTATTTATGTGATGTCTCTGAGTTCTACTTAGGCGCTGATACGCAACATGCCCTGATAAGTGGAGATGGGTTCTGAATTAATATGCATGATGTGGAATGTGAGGGGTATCAAATCCCCTGGAAAAAGGTTAAAGTATTTTCACAAATCAGGCACTATCACCCTCACATTGTGGCTCTGGTCAAGACACACTTGACCGGAGATACGGCTCGGACTGTGCAGAAACCGTGGGTTCAGTGGTCTATACAGTTCACACCAGCTACTCCAGGGGGGTCTCATTACTAATACACAAGGACGTTAGATGGGAGGTCCGGGAGGCCCGGAGAGACTCTGAAGGGCGCTTCATATTCGTATATGCACTGATCAACTCTAGGAAGTATGTTATTCTGTGTGTTTATAATGCCCCTCCAGCGGGTACGTCAATTCTCCAGAAAGCATTGAGTTTTGCTTTGAATTACCCAGACGCAGATGTCATTTGTATGGGGGACTTTAACTTGGTGATGAATAATCGCCTCAACAGATTGAGACTAGATGACAGGACACAGGGTGGGACCCTGACAGCAGCTACATCCCAATTATCACAGTTCATAGAAGGTAGTGGATGGTTAGACCTATGGAGGACGCGCCACCCAGAGACAAGAGAATATACTTGCCATTCATCCACCTGACAGAACAACTGACCAATTACATGTTTTCGTGTCCTCCCACCCCGGACCCCGGAATGTTAATTTATTTTGGGACACCCTTAAGGCGTACTTGAGGGGCTGCCTATCTTCTACGATCTACATCAAACGGGTGACGTCGGGGGAGGATGATGAAATAGAGCAACGATTGAAAGATTCAGAGGCCGCTTACATATCCAATCAAACTAGTGGTAATAGAGTGGAGTGGTTGACGGCCCAAAGATTATATACTCAGCATAAAGACTCCAAGTACAAATGTAAATTATTCTTTACTCGCTAGTCCTACTTTGAACTAGGAAACCAGTCTAGTAAATTTCTGGCCTATTTGGTGCGGCAGCATAATACAACTAACACAATACTACAGATCCGCAGCTCAGACGGTACATTGGTGTCCTCGACGGAAGAAATAATGGGATGTTTCCATGATTATTATAGCTCACTGTACAGTTCAAGGGGTGACATTGATAGCCCGGGGTGTCTAGACTAGCTATCAGATATAACGTTTCCCACATTGAGTGCTTCTCAGCGGGCCTTTATGGACGCTGAGTTCACTCTGGAAGAGATAGAAGATGCTATGAGGGATATGGCCTCTGGGAAAGCCCCTGGGCCGGATGGGTTTCCTATTGAGCTGTACAGGAAATACCGGGAGATTTTGGCGCCACTTTTGTTGGTGTCCCGGGGGATCGGGGGGTCATGCCGGAGTCCTTCTATGAAGCTAATATAATAGTGCTTAAGAAAGAAGGGAAGGACCCTCTGGACTGCCCGATATCTTTAGTAAATGTGGATTACAAAATTTTTACGAAAATCTTGGCTACTAGGCTAAATTCAATTATTTTGGAACTTGTACATCCTGACCAGACTGGCTTTATGCCCGGTAAAAGCACCTCCATTAATATTAGACGGGTTCAATCGGTGGTCCAATATAGTTCCCTGATGCCGGACAATAGGTGGGCATTGGCATCGTTGGATGCAGCCAAGGCCTTCGATTCCCTTGAATGGCCTTTCCTCCACGCATGCTTGCAGAAATGTGGTTTTGGGGATAGGTACCTAAAATGGGTTAATACTTTGTATATGTAACCTAGGGCCCGTGTCATTGTAAATAGTTCCACTTCCTAGTCCTTTTCTCTGCACAGGGAGACTCGTCAGGGGTGTCCCCTCTCCCTGGCCCTCTTTGCTCTTGCAATAGAAGCTTTGGCAATTCGCATAAGAACTTCCCCTAATATTATGGGTATAGAGATAGCAGATCGGGTGGATACCATAGGCCTATATGCTGATGACATGGTAATATTTATGGATAGGGCGGAGGAGACACTGGCGGAAGTGATTGCCACTATAAACAAATTCAGTAGATACTCCGGCCTGTATATAAATTGGGAGAAGTCTGCTCTGATGCCTCTTTCTCATGCCCCGATGCCGCGACTTGGGAATCTCTCTCCTTGCTGCCTATTGTACCACATTTTAAATATCTAGGTGTTCATATCTCTCAGTCCAGCACGCTTGATCTGCAACTTAATATATATCCATTACTAGAAATGGTTAAAGTCAAATTTGCGATCTGGAGCAAACTCCCGCTGTCTGTAGCTGGACGCATTAATTTAATTAAAATGATACTACTCCCTAAGATCAGCTATTTTCTCCACCATAGTGCTGTGGTGGTGCCTAAGTCTTTCTTCACTAATTTGAATTCCCAGATTGTCTTTTATATGGGGGAAGGCCAGGCCCAAGCTCAGGCTATCCACCCTACAAAGGCCAAAAAAAGGGGGGGGGGGGCGGCACTACCGGATTTTTTTCTGTATTATCTGGCGGGACAGGCCAGAGCTATAAATAAGTGGATGCCCGGTAATCATCTTCCTAACTCTGAGAGCCATCTGCTTCATGCCGCACATGCTGACTCCCCCGCTGGGGTCTTTGGAATTGGAGAAAGTAAATGTCCCACATCTGCTACCCATGCTTCGTCTGGCAAGATTAGCGTGGAGACAGATTAAGAGAGTGGTTGGATTTAGTGATATCATAGCTGAAATGCCCTTATGGAATAATATTTTCCGACACTGCTTGCCCACCCATCTGCTGAATTCTGCCCTCAGTGCAATGTCTCTACGATAGGGGATATATATGAATGCGGTACACTATTATCTTTTGAACAATTACAAGCTAGGTGTGATGTCCCGAGGTCACAATTCTTCCGATATTTGCAATTAAGATCAGCCTTTGAGTCGCACATGAGATATGTTGGTATGAATAATGCTATTTCGTCTCTACCCTTGATAGGCATTCTTAAATCACAGGGTCCCCAGGGTCTCGTCTCCTCTCTGTACACACACATGCTACTGGTGGGGACGGAATCTGCCATATGCTTGTTTAGGGGGAAATGGGAAAGGCTCATCTCTGATACACGGGGAGAGGAGTGGGAGGAAATCCTGGAGTCACCAACTAAGGTGTCTCCGTCAATCAACAATAAAATGATACAACTTTATATTATAAACCAATCATATTTGACTCCGACTCGACTCTTTAAGATGGGCCGCTTCCAATCTTCGGAGTGTCTGAGATGTCATACATCAGATGCAGATTTTGTTCACATGATTTGGCAATGTCCGATTATAGCACACTACTGGAAAGAGGTGACGTCATTATTAACCTCCCTGGTACAGATTCCTGTTCCCTTTGAGCCATTAGTTTGTCTGTTTGGGGTGTGGGATGACGAGACATGGGGACATTATACGGGGATTTTCTTACGTGAGACGCTGTTTATGGCGCGGAAGGTGCTGGCACTGCGGTGGATGGGGGGTTCGGATCCCTCCCTTAGGGCCTGGATTGAATTGGTGAACTCGATCATACCGTACGAGCGTACGCTGTACCAAAACAGAGGGTGCCCGAGTAAATTTGAGAAGATATGGGAGAGGTGGAATTCCTCTCATCTCACATTGTAGGACAGAGATATCGCACGATAAGAGTTAACTATATGGACATAGGCTGCAAACAGTTGTTGTTTTGTAGTAGTAGTAATGGTTTAGAGGTTTGGCAGGCTTTATTATTTGAATAATAACACACAGACTATTGTAAGGCAATTGACAGTATGTTTTATTCTATACACAACTGGTATACATACACTGTTTGACATTAATGCTCTGTGGAATGTATATGTGTTATATGGTATTTTTATCATTGTCACTTTGCATATTGTATACCCTTGCTTTGGTTCAATAAACGAATTAAAAAAAAAAAGATGCCCCCCGTATTCTGTGCTCTACTGCTCTGTTCTTACAGGGACCCCCGGTGTTTCGTGACCACTGCTCACATCACTGTCTGTGGGACTGCCAGAGATGGCCCTCCCCCCCATATTCTGTGCTCCATTGCTCTGTTCTTACAGGGACCCTGGTGTTATGTGACCACTGCTCACATCACTGTCTGTGGGACTGGCAGAGATGCCCCCGTAATCTGTTCTCAACCGCTCTGTTCTTACTGGGACCCCGGTGTTATGTGACCACTGCTCACATCGCTGTGTGTGAGATGGTCAGAGATGCCCCCGTATTTTGTGCTCTCTTCTTACAGGGACTCTGGTGTTATGTGACCACTGCTCACATCGCTGTCTGTGGGACTGGCAGAGATGCCCCGGTAATCTGTGCTCTACTGCTCTGTTCTTACAGGGACCTCTGTACTTGTGACTGACATGGTCTCATCGGAGATCCCCTAGCAGTCAGACCTCCATCATTTATTCCAGGGATAGGTTGTGACCATTAGAGTGTTTTCCCATGGGCCATTTTGCTGTAGAGGTTGATGAAGGCTCACGTAGGGTTCTGTACACACGGCAGATTGCCCCCGAATCACAGTTACAGCCTGGTGTTCCAGGTGACAGATGTAATGTGCTGCTTTCTAGGCAGAAGTCTGGTGTTTTATACCCTGCTGTGATTGTCACCGCTGTCTTCTAATAAGATCATATCTGCTTCTGTTATAGAGGAGAATGAGTCATGGCGCTGAGAACGGGAGCAGGACCCCCCAGGTGCAGTTTGTGGCAGATGAAGATGTCCTGGAGCATATCATCGATATACAAGATGGTGGGTGACTCTTCTGCTATATTCACACACTAAGGGCTCATGCTGACGAGCGTAATAATCAGATGGGTGCTAGCCGTTGTTTTGAAGGATATCACTCGTCCCCATGTTATTTTATGGGGTCATGCACATGTCCTATTTTTTTCCCCAAATTGAGTCTATCCGAGGAAAGAAACCCAGCATCCGACATTAAGATCACACTTGACCATGCAAGTCAATGAAGACCATCGGATTGCACTGGGATGACATCTGACTGCAGTCCGATTTCCACGGATTTACAGAACAGAGAAAATGTAGATGTTTTTTACTCAGTGTCATTTGAATAATTAACCCAATTTTCTCCAAATTTGGGCTTGTGTGACCGCAGACCAAGGAGACCACATTCACACATGAGCACACCTTTGGCATATACTGGACCTGTACGCATAGACTTATTTTCCACTGTGTAGGAAAGCCTAGACTACTATTATTTTCCTTTCCACAGGAAAAGGTAACACAAATACAGTGTGCAGCGTACATGGCACTGTGTGTCTATACTGCAGCGCACATCCAGTGCTGCCGACGAAGGTATAATTTGGGGAATACTACCCACACACTATAACCTCCAGTGTATTCCAAAAGTGAGAAGCAAGCGGAGAGTTATTCCTAGTGGAGTATGACGAAGGAGCCATTATTTCTGCTTGTGGTTCTGTGCCTTGAAGGCTGTACATCTGGACAGACCGTCCTGGTGAGATAACATCTTCCTGTGCAGGAAGCTTCCTGGAGACTTTCCCTATTAAACTTCAGAATAAATCTGTTTATACTAAGCATCTACCAGTGTAGACTACGAGCAACCAGAATTTTATCTGTGCCTGTGTTAGAGGACTTTTTACCAGATTTATTCTGTTAAGCTGACGATCTCCAATTGCAGCTGTTTAATTTATGCTGAATTAGTATTTATTTTTCATCTGTGACTCTCCGTTCCAAACTTGTGCCCCCCGGTAATAAAGAGTGCCTACTATGTGGGGTTTTCCTTCAACCAACTTGGCTTACACCACTGAAGTTCTCGGTGGGAGTTTGTGTTTTCTCTCGTATGATGCTGGCCAATCAAATCACAGCTGTGTCATAGAGGGGAAACTGCAAGCATCTACTGAGGAGGTCACAGCTGCAGCCTGGTTCGGTGTGTTGTCACTCGTAGTCATTGGGTCCGTTCCTGCTATTGGAGCACAGCAGACAGCAGTGCTGGGGAGCCGGGCCTGACTGTGAATCCCCCACATCTGTCATGTGGTCTCTACATTGACGACCAGCCTGTGGCTGTGTGCCATAGGAGACTTGTCATTTTCACTATTTACAGTAATACTATGGTATATAGTCATAAAGAGAATTGATAGATGGACTTGCTGCATGTGAAATTAAACCATGGCCTGACTGAAGACGTGATCCATCATTCTAAGGCCGTGTTGAATTTATAAGCCAAAACCCGTAGTGGGCGATAAATCCAGAAGTGGTGACGTGTTTCTATTATACTCTTCCTCTGATTGCTCCACTCCTGGCTTTGGCTTACACATACTGATGTAAAATACTGACCCGATACTGATTGTGTGAATGTGGCCTTACAATCCTGTTTCTCTCTATTCATTAGATACAACGTATTGCATATAGGGAATCTCAATATGGGATTCTGCTTTGGGATCCACATTCTAAAAAGGATATTGGAAAGTTAGACTCAGTTTGAAGGAACACAACTAGATTATTACAAGTGATGGAAGGCCTCTCATATGATCAGAGGTTGGAAACATTGGCCTTGCGTAACTTAGAAAAGTGACGCCCCAGAGGAGATCTCATTTTTATGTATGGTCATACAAAGGGCTGACACATGACCTGTTACTTCCAAAGACCTTTCACAGAACTCTGGGGCACTCATGACGTGTGGAGGAAAGGTGATTTAGACATCTATATGAGAAGGGGTTCTTTACGGTTGGTGCAGTCAGACTGTGGAATGCTGTACCACAAGAGGTAACAGTGGCGGACACTATTTTAAAAAGGCCTGGTTGCTTTTCTCAAAACCAATGACATTGCAGGTTATACATAATCTAATGATAGAGTAATACAGAAGCTGTAACTGGACTTGTGTAGATATGTAAAACATACCCTCTTGCTGATTATTCCATGCTGGTCTCTCGTCACCATCACATGGGGTGAGAAAATACTTGGGTAAAATTTGTATCCTGTAAAATAACTACGTAACTGTCTCTTAAATTGTGGCCATCATTTCAGGGGTCCAACTTCGAAACAGCACGACTGCCCAGCGCGTCAGTAACATGAAGGGCTTGGCAAAGAGTTTTCAAAAGCTTCCTGCAGATGATGAAACGTTGGAGGTTTGGAAGGAAAAGGATTATGTGGATGTTTTAGGAACAGATGCGATTGGTAAGTTCAGCCGGTGCTGATAGTGGGGTTCTTTGCCGTGGGATTCTGACATGTGGCATGTTCTTTCCACTTGCAGATATTTTGCAGGAGGGACCTGTGACAGGAGGAGGAGACGTGTATTCTTTCCAGACAGTAAAGCGCTCCAATAAAATGGCACAGCTCGGTAATGGTCTATATTGTTTGTAACCTGTTTACACTGAAGTTTTCTCAATTGTCCCATGAGTTTGCTGGTGGCTCAGTGCTTGGAGGATGTAGGCTGTGGTCAAACACCCGGTTTTCCTCCCACACCACTTAATTTTGGCCTTTGCTACTAAGACTCTGATATTTTTTAGCTAAATTTGACACTTTTTGAATATTGGAGGAAATTTCTAGGTAAAGATGGGCAATGTAACAGTGGTATACAGTCCTAATGCGAAAAGACCCGATGCACAATATTGGTTGATTACATGGGTTGCATGGATAATTTAATTTCTTTGCAGTGTCTCTTATGTAACTGATGCAATCTGGAGTCGTTCATCTATTGTTAGAATTACTGATAACACATACATTCCATACGGAAGTGCATATTATTAATTACGACAAGTTTTTTTTTTTTTTTTCTTTTTCTTTTGCAGCTTCAGAAATGGCCCGTACACCTAGTAAGACTGTGACGTTCTCCACAAGTGATAGTCCTGAAGAAGCCATCAGTCCTGCAAGCTGCAACAGTATGTCACTCCATATAAGATTATTGTATGAGGACCTGCCAGCAGATTATCATGAATAAGTAACTTTCTTTGCTTCATTTCACAGAAAAATCCACTAATAAAACTCCCTCTAAGGTAAGGAAATGTCATGCCATCTTCATAATGTAAAACACAAGTAGTCCCTAGGATGTAGTTATAAATTATAACGTGGTATTTCCCTTACACTGAAATTTCCTGTAAATATGGGAAAAAATTCACTTTACTACTTTAAACCCTCTGAAGAAGCTTGGTGCGAAACGCCCATCTGATGCTTCTTATAATTGAGGTTTTATTGATGCCTATGTGTATGTATAACAGTATGTGTCACATCTCCCTCCCTTTATTACTAACACTGATTCTAGAGATATTCCATGTAATGACAGTCACAGTCTAGACTCCATCTGTTTATTGCATATGCTGACGTGTGATCTGATACATATTCGTATATTACTCTGTCGCCTCATTGGGAGACACAGAACCATGGGTGTTATGCTGCTGTCCACTAGGAGGCGACACTATGCATAATCTGAAAAAGATTTACTTTGGCTCCTCCTCTGCAGTATACACCCCTGGACGGCGTCAGCCTTCTCTAGTTTTTGCTTAGTGTCGCAAGGAGGCACACCTAAAGAATATTTCCTTTTTCTGTTTTTTTTCCGTTTTTTTTCTTCCGGATGACAGATGAAGAAAAGTGGGTCTCCTAAGGCCTCTTTCACACATCCGGTTTTTGTCATCCGGCACGATGCGGCGAAATTTTTAATAACCGGATCCAGCACCGGATCCGGTTTTGTCCCATAAGCTTTCATGGGCGTCGCATCGTGCCGGATGGTTATGCGTCGTGTCCGGTTGTTGCCGGACACGGCATAAATTAGCCGTCCGGCATCTGCAAAAAACGTTCCCTGCAACGTTTTTTGTCAGCGCCGGACCGGCTTTTTCCACAGCGCATGCCCGGACTCTGTGAATGTTAATCCCACAAGTGCCCGGCGAGAGAGAGAGATCTCTCTCTGTCACCCGGACACTTGTGAGAGATCTCTCTCGCCGGGCACTTGTGGGGTTAACACTCACAGTGTCTGGGTGAGAGAGAGAGATCTCTGTGGGGTTAACCCCACAAGTGCCCGGCAAGAGAGAGAGATTCTCTTGCCTGGACACTAAGTGTTAACCCCCCATGTCTCTCTCTCTCCACCCCCCTCCCCTCTCCTCCCCTCCCCTCTCCTATCCTCTCCTCCCCTCACCTCCCTTTCAGCAGCTGTCTCATTGGCTGCCTCTGTCCACCTCGTCCTGCGGCTCCTTTAATAATGTCCGAGCCGTATCGTCTCGCCGCACACACATCCGGTGTCACGGCTGCAGGCCGGTTCCGGCGGCCCGGCTTTTCGCCGCACGCCGCCGGACCCCACACACCGGATGTGTGAAAGTAGCCTTAGTGAGACTCCCGGCATGGCTCCTTCTTCGGCCCCCTATTATGGGGTGCTCAGTTGAAGTTGAGATGGCGGTTCCCCATGTCGCTCCTTCCCCTGTCCTGCGGGTGCTGGTTCGAAGTTGAGACCCCCCTCCTTCCCCAATCCCTTTCGGTCTTGGGTTGAGGTCGAGGCGAGGAAGAAGCCCCCTGACGGTGACAGCAGCACCCTCCCTAATCCCCCTCTGGGGGTATTAGGTTGAGACGCCGCAGATAGGGTCTGTTCCATGGCAACCTGCACAGCATCCAGGGACCCCAGCCAGCTGCGGACTCCTGTCGGGGCCGGGGGGAGTGCGGGCAGGCATAGCACATGCAGACACAGGGCTCTCTGCGCCCCTGTATATGCGGCAGCATCTGTCTACAGCACCGCAGGGGGACCCCTCACAGGGCCCCGCTTCAGGTTGTGGCCCCGCCGCTAGCCTGCCTTTCGATCCGGGGGGGGGTCCGGTTAAAATCCGCCCCCCCCCGGACTACCGCGCTGGCCTGGAGCCCTTCCTGGGCATAGAGGTCCAATTTAGGCCGTGGCTTCGGCCTAGCTGAGGTCGCCACCTCCTCTCCGCCCCCCCGGCCCGCCCCCCCCGGATGACAAATATGACACTCCACAGTGTCATAGAAGGGGTGGATCGAGGCAGAAAGGGCGCGCTTTTACATAGCCCTGCGTGCTCTTTTCAGCTCTCCGCCCCCTTCTTGTTCCTCCTCATCTCCTCGGCGGCCATCTTCGCTGCAGCAGACGCCGTCTGATACAGCAGCAGCAACGCCAGCAGTCTCCGGGGGGCACAGGACTGTGAATTGTCGGCGCTGGACCTAGGGTCACACTGGTGGGGTAAGATCACAGCCGGGTTCTCTTTACTCGGCTGTGAATCCATATTACCTAGAAGGCTTTCCTATAGTTTCCCCTGCGTAGCCACCCCTGTACGGTCCTCTGCTAGCCAGCCTCTGTGCACTATGCCGGGCTCAAGGAAAAGAACCAGGCAGGACTGTTTTTATGCTTTCTGCACAGCCTGCAAAGCCACTCTCCCCAGTGGCAGCACGTACCCGCACTGCAAGGATTGTATCCAAAATACTGGGTCAGTGCCCCAGGAAGCCCCTATCATTGCTTCAGCGGCCGCTACCACGCCGGAATGGGCTACGCAGATGTCGCAGTCTATGACACAGTCCATAGATAACCTGACCTCCACATTACTCCAGGCTCTGCAGGGTCATGTCTCGGCTATGAGCGTTACCCAGCAAAGGGACAGCTCCACCCAGGGACAGGCCGGTTCTGGCTCTCCCAGACGTAAGCGGACCCACACGTCGCGTTCCTCTGCATTATCCCTTAGCACACGGTCATCCCCCTCCATGGAGAGACACCGTAGTTCCAGGTCACCTAGACCATCCCCTACCAGAGACAGACAGCGCAAATCCCCACAGCGATCTGCGACCACAGCAGACCTCCACTCCACTTTGCCCATCAGGGATCGCCTTAGTGACACGCAAGATTCAGAAGGCATCTGTGACTCCGACTCAGACAACGAAACGGAGAGGTCTGCGGTACCTTGTCCCCCTAGCACTACAGCGCTAGTTGAGGACATAGTCTCTTCCATCCATCGGGTGCTGGAAATTTCTGATCCAACCCCGGAAGCCCCAGAACACAAAATTTGCTTTGAAAGTGTCCTGAAACCACCTAAGGTCTTCCCTAATCACCCGGCGTTTCAGACGATACTTACTAAGCAGTTCTCGCAGCCTGAGAAGAAATTTGCCAATCGCAAATGTTTGGAAGCAAGGTACCCCTTCCCACAGAATGACACAAAGGGGTGGACAGACCCACCCGAAGTGGACCCCCAGTCTCTAGGCTAGCAGCACAGGCCCTACTCTCACTGCCAGATAGCTCAACCCTCAGGGATGCAGCAGACCGGCAGATAGAACGCATGGCTCGTTCAGTTTTCGAAGCGGCAGGGTCCTCCCTGGCCCCCCGCGTTTGCTTCAGTTTGGGCGGCCAAGGCCATTCTGGCTTGGGCCAAAGCATTGCAAGATGGTCTTCAAGCTTCAAATCCCGGGCTTTCGGACCAAGCGGTTCAAATAGCAGTTGTAGCAGATTACATGCTTCATGCAGCCCTGGACTCTGCAAGAGGTGTAGCGTGGATAGCAGCAAACGCCATCACGATCCGGCGTATCCTCTGGCTGCGGGAATGGAAAGCGGATGCGGCCTCAAAGAAGTCCCTCACGCATCTCCCGTACCTTAGTAGATGGCTTTTTGGTGAAAAGCTGGACACAATGATATCCAACGCCACTGGGGGTAAGAGTACCTCTCTCCCTCAATTGAAACCTAAACGCACGTTCAAACGGCGTAACCAAACACGATTCCGATCCTTTCGGAATTCTTCGGGCTGGTCCGTCTCGCACCCAGCACAAAATCGTAACCGCTCTCCACGCAGGGAAAACCCACGGGCGGTGCAGAGGCCGGACAGGACCTGGCAGTCGAAAGCAGGCCAAGCGAAACCCAAGGGAGGAAAACCTCAGAACTTCGCTTCATCATGACTCACGAACTCCGGAAGACACCCCACCAGTAGGCGGGCGACTTCTACTCTTTCAGCAAGTCTGGCTGCCTATTACAGAAGACAGGTGGGTCAGGGAGATAGTGTCTTCCAGATACAAGATAGAGTTCACTTCCAGTCCACCGAACCGGTTCTTCCTATCTGTTCCACCAAAACCGCCTGACAAGGCTCATGCCTTCCACCAAGCGGTCTCCTCTCTCTTTAAGCAGGAGTCGTAGTACCGGTTCCCGTGAACAAACGCTTCCGAGGGTTCTACTCCAATCTATTCGTAGTCCCCAAGAAAGGAGGCAGCGTCCGGCCCATACTAGACCTAAAACAGCTCAACAAATATGTACGGGTCCGTCATTTTCGCATGGAGTCCCTTCGGTCCATCATTGCGTCCATGGAGCAGGGAGAATATCTCGCCTCCATAGATATACAAGACGCATACCTGCACATACCAATTGCTTCCGCCCATCAACGGTTTCTCAGGTTCGATCAACCAGGACCACTACCAGTTCGTGGCTCTCCCGTTCGGGCTTGCCACGGCTCCAAGAACGTTTACCACGGTCATGGCAGCTACCATGGACGTTCTACACTCCAGAGGCATTGTAGTCGTTCCATACTTGGACGACCTTCTCATCAAGGCTTCCACCTTCAAGGACTGCGAGGACAGTGTCTCAATCACAATCGACACTCTGAGTCGCCTAGGCTGGTTAGTCAACCTACAAAAGTCATCGACTACCCCGAGTCAGGCCCTGACCTTCCTAGGGATGCTATTCAACACTTCCAGAGGTCTGGTGCTCCTACCCAGGGACAAGACACTGGCTCTCCGTCTGGGAGTTCGCATACACCTCCGCAATCCTCCCCGATCCCTCCGGTTTGCCATGAGAGTCCTCGGCAGGATGGCAGCAGCATTGGAGGCGATACCATTTGCCCAGTTTCACCTCAGGCCTCTTCAGCTTGCCATCCTCAAGTCTTGGGACAGGAATCCCTTCTCCCTCGACAGGGAATTCCGGTTGACATTGTCAACCAGGAGGTCCCTACACTGGTGGCTCAAGCCAACTTCGCTTGCAAGAGGAAAATCTTTTCTCCCAGGTCACTGGAAGGTCCTGACCACCGATGCAAGCCTGACAGGTTGGGGTGCGGTGCACCTACATCACAGGGCACAAGGCAAGTGGTCACCAGCGGAAGCAACCTTGCCCATCAATATTCTGGAAATTCGGGCCATCTTCCTGGCACTGAGAGCCTTTCATTGCTTGCTGGCAGCCTCTCACATACGGATACAGTCGGACAATGCCACGGCGGTGGCATGTGTGAATCACCAAGGCGGGACCCGCAGTGCCCAGGCGATGAGAGAAGTGGCACATATCCTCCACTGGGCGGAAGAGACGAGGTCGGTACTGTCAGCGGTCCACATTCCGGGTGTGGACAACTGGGAAGCCGACTTCCTCAGCAGACAAGGAATGGACGCGGAGGAGTGGTCTCTCCATCCCAAAATTTTTCACCAGATCTGCCATCGCTGGGGGACCCCGGACGTGGATCTAATGGCATCCCATTTCAATGCCAAGGTCTCCAATTTCATGGCCAGGACACGCCACCCGCGGTCGCTCGGAGCGGATGTCCTGGTGCAGGACTGGACCCAGTTCCAGCTTCTGTAAATTTTCCACCCCTCCCCCTGATCTCCAGAGTCGTGAGGAAGCTCAAACGAGGGAGTTCCAACCTTCCTGATCGCGCCGGACTGGCCCAGACGTACATGGTACGCCGACGTCGTGCAACTTACAGCAGATGCCCCCTGGCGTCTCCCCAACCGTCATGACCTTCTGTCACAAGGTCCGTTCTACCATCTGAACTCAGGGGCTCTCAATTTGATGGCGTGGCCCTTGAGACCTGGGTTCTAACCCAAGCAGGGCTCTCACCAGACGTCATCACAACCATGATCAGGGCAAGAAAGCCAGCCTCCGCCAAGATTTATTAAAGTACCTGGAGAGCTTTCATTACCTGGTGCGAATCCCTTGGACAGGTCCCACTCCCTTATTCCCTCCCGAAGGTACTTGTTTTTCTTCAATCGGGTCTGGACGCCAGGCTATCCCTAGGCTCACTTAAGAGCCAGGTGGCAGCGCTTTCAGTGTTTTTCCAAAGGCGTATTGCTAACAAGCCGCAAGTAAGGACTATTCTCCAGGGAGTTTCCTGATTGGTTCCCCCCTACAGACGCCCACTGGAAACATGGGATCTCAACCTGGTCCTGACAGCATTACAGGCACCACCTTCCGAACCCCTTAAAGAAGTCCCACTCCGCGTCCTGTCACAGAAAGTGGTTTTTCTGGTGGCAATCACCTCGCTGCACAGGGTGTCTGAATTGTCAGCACTCTCCTGCAGACGGCCTTTCCTAGCTTTTCACCAGGACAAGGTGGTTCTCCGTACAGTACTATCCTTCCTTCCGAAGGTTGTGTCCACCTCAATTAATAAATTTCACTGCTGTCCCTTTACCCGGTTCCGGTTCATAGAGTGGAGAAGGCTCTGCATACGCTTGACCTCGTCAGGGCATTGCGTATATACGTGTCTAGGACTGCGCCCTTCCGGAAGTCTGATTCCCTTTTCCTTCTTCCGGAAGGCGTTCGCAAAGGTCTTCCGGCTTCCAAAGCTACCCTTGCCAGGTGGATCAAGTCCACCGTACAAGAGGCTTACCGACTTAACAATTCTCCTCTTCCGGCCGGTATCACGGCACACTCTAAGTGGGCAGTAGGGGCCTCCTGGGCCATTTGGCACCAGGCTTCGGCACAACAAGTGTGTAAGGAGGCCACTTGGACTAGCCTACACACGTTTACGAAACACTATAGTGTTCTTACCCAGTCCTCAGCGGATGCGAGCCTGGGTAGACGGGTTCTGCAGACAGCAGTGCCCAAGTTTAGGGACCTGCTAGCACAATATTCGTCCATTACTTCCCACCCAGGGACTGCTTTGGGACGTCCCATGGTTCTGTGTCCCCCAATGAGGCGACAGAGTAAAGGAGATTTTTGTGTACTCACCGTAAAATCTCTTTCTCTTAGCCTCTAATTGGTGGACACAGCTCCCACCCTGTTGCCCTCACGGGCTGTTACGGTTGAGTTCTCATATTGTTCTTTGAGCTCGTACATAGTAGCCTTTTTACAGGCATGGTTATGTTATTTCTGTTACATTCCTCCTAATGCTTTTGCACAAAACTGGAGAAGGCTGACGCCGTCCAGGGGTGTATACTGCAGAGGAGGAGCCAAAGTTAATCTTTTTCAGATTATGCATAGTGTCGCCTCCTAGTGGACAGCAGCATAATACCCATGGTTCTGTGTCCCCCAATTAGAGGCTAAGAGAGAGAGATTTTACGGTGAGTACACAAAAATCTCCTTTTTTAGGGCAAGTATATTTGATATGAAAAACTACGCTAGCATAAAGATGGAAAATATGTATAGCTTGCAGCGAATTCTGTCTGCGCCCTGCTTGTGCCAGTGTGCTGCCCTGGCACAGAATGCTGCGTAGTATCGGCGTTTCCTTCTGTTACATGCAGGCTCCCTTGAGAATGTGCAGTAAGATGAGTCTAGGCAGTGACATATATAGGATCCTGGTGTAGGGTGATGGAGGCTTACTTATTACTGTATCCTTATGGATATCTTCATATTGTTTCCTTTATGTAGGTTTCAGCATGTAATTCGGAACTGTAAGCCCAACAGACCTCCTATCCCTCTCAACAGAAAATCTACATTTGTCCATACATTCGTAGATTTGTAAGCTGCCTTGAGTCGCAAACCGCAGATTAGCCTTAGGCTAGTTGCACACTAGCGTATGGAGGAGCTGCGGACGGCTGTGGGCTTCCTCCGTGAAACTCCGCTCCTGGCCGCACCTCCTTGGTTCAGCTCCGATTCTGTCGGCATGCGGCCTGCATACCCTATCTTTAGCATTGGGTACGCAGGCCATGCTGATGAATGCTGATGCCTGTGCATGCGTCTTTTTGATGGTGCGGCGACCGCACCAAAATGCGCAACATGCTGCGTTTGGCGCAGGTCGCCGCACCGTCAAAAAGACGCATGCGCAGGCATCAACATTCATCGGCATAGCCTGCGTACCCAATGCTAAAGATAGGGTATGCAGGCCGCATGCCGACAGGCGGAGCTGACCGGAGGAGGTGCGGCCGGGGGCGGAGTTTTACGGAGGAAGCCCACAGCCATCCGCAGCTCCTCCATACGCTAGTGTGCAACTAGCCTTACTGCATGGTGTATGTCCGTGTGTAAGCCACAGCTGCAAATCCACTGCAGAAATCTGACGATCACCCAGGGATATAACTAAAAATACATGTGTATTTTCCACATGTGATACAGGTCTCCTATGCCTTGTCCCCCTGACCTGCCAAAATTCCTAATTCCAGCATTTAAAGCAAACCAGTCACCAGTTTTGGCCGAAATAAGATGTGGCCGCTGCCTTTCAGGGCTTATCTACAGCATTCTGTAATGTTGTAGACAGGGCTGTGGAGTCGGAGTCGGTGCTCATTTTGGTGGAGTCGGAGTTGGAGTCGGTATAAAATGGACCGACTCCTAAAATATATAATAAATTGGGTACAGTAATTCAATGCAGGATGTGCTGAATATTTTTTCATAGGAGTTTGGGAAAGTTATGAAATGTCCTATAAATGGCTGTTCTATTCCTGATCTAAGGCTACATTCACACACAGCGTTTTTCCTGTGTTTTTTGAGGATACGTTTTTCAGCTGCAAAAGCTGATCATCTTTTTAAAAAACCGCATCACCTGAAAGATTTTTGCGCTCATAGATAATGTTTTCAATAGCAAAAGCAGATTAGAAATCTGCTCTATCTATCCATTTATCCATATCTGTCTATCCATATCGTATCTGTACCAAAAAGAATGAAAACCGGGTAGTACACCAATATATATTCTGTTCTATCTAAATATCTTGATTATTGGATCATAAAAATGATTAAATGTCTGAGGTTCACATTGTACTACAATAAATTTTTCACTTAAATATAAGCAATATGTGTGGGAGTCGGAGTCGTGGAGTCGGAATTGGAGTCGGAGTCGGTGTAAGGGAAATTGAGGAGTCGGAGTCGCAGGTTTGGCTTACCGACTCCACAGCCCTGGTTGTAGATAAGCCCTTGGTCCAACCTGAAAGGGAAGAAAAATAACTTTTATTATCTTCTTATGATCGCCGCCCTCCTGCTTACTTCATGGCTCGCAGGCATCGTGCTCCTGCGCAGGTGTACTCATCTGCCCTGTTGTGGGCAGAGGAAAGTACTACAGTGCACAGGCGCTGGGCCTCTCTGACCTGTCCCGGCACCTGGGCATTGCAGTACTTTCCTCCACCCTCAACATGGTAGATGAGTACGCCTGCACAGGATTGCGATGTCGGGAGCAATGAAGCAAGCAAGAGGGCGTCGTCGCAAGAAGATAGGTGCCGGACCCAGACCTGCGACACCCTTGGACCGGACCGTAACCCCTCCCCCAGGGTGAGTATAATAAAACTTATTTTTCTTATCTTTCAGGTTGGATCGGGGGCTTAGCTACAGCATCATAGAATGCTGTAGATAAGCCCTGAAAGGCAGTGGCCGCATCTTGTATCGGCCAAACCAGGTTCCCTTTAATTATAGCCTAAAAGAGTAGCTGTAGCACAACTTGGTGTTATCGCAGTGTAATATTCATTGTGTAATGTTGGTATTATGTTTAGGGGAAGAAACCTGAATTTATTTCCACCACCCCGCATAGACTGAGAAAGAGGCTATCAGGTATTTTATATATGTTAGGATTTTTTTTATTCAAAATTTATTTTTTTCTTTGTACACATGTCAGACTTATATAAAGGGTTATTCCAATCTTCATAGATGGATATTACTGAAGTGCATCTAAAAAAAACAAATTCTGCTATTTTTTCTTATTAAAATTTGCAGCTGTTCATGAGACAGTCACACTTACTTAATCTTTTGTTTACAGCTCGTCCCCTAGGAGACCGACCACCACCGCTACAGTCTATCTTGTAAGTACTGTACTGAAGCTGGCCAGGATAAGGACGTAATGATGCGTTCCAGCAATCCTGGTCAGCTTCCAAACAGTGCTTGTAACCACTGCAAAATGTCCTGTGGTTGGCCTCCAAGGCAACGAGCTGTACTATAAACAAAAGAAAAGAATTACAGGGGTTTTCCACTACTCGACAAATTGTTCTCAGTAACTATGTTCCCCTCTTATAAAATAACAGCTTTATTCGCCTCACCCCTCCGGTGCAGGCGCTGTTCCAGTGATGTCAGCACTGGCTTTCCTGGTGATCGCGCAACATTGATTGGCATTAAGGCTTGCATGACATAAGAAAGTCACTCAAGCCCTGGGAGAGCCAGTGCTGGAACAGCGCCTGTATCGGAGGGGAGTATAGCTGTTATTTTTGTATAAAGGAGGACGCTACAGAGTGATTGAGCAGGGTTTGTCGAGTAGTGGACAATCCCTTTAATATCTCAAGGATGACTGAAAATTTTAATAAGCAATTAATTGCTTGTATTTACAAACGCCATCTGACAATATCCATCTATGATAATTCAAATAACCATTTAAATTGATTATAAACTATCACAGTTTTTTCTAACATGAAAAACATTTGGTGAAAGCAGCTTATCCTTTTCGGTAACTTCTGTCCAAAATACGGATGAGTATAAAAACTACATTTTTCTATATTAATATTACTGTATGATGTTGACAGCAGAGAATTTGATGTTACTCCTCTGCTCTTGCTGAATTACACCAAAATGATGACCAACCTATACTTGTACCTCTGTGATGGGTAGTGTGAGCTATGTATGTGCAGGCGGTGTCAGGGCTCAGTAATGTAACAGGCTGTCCATCCGCACTTCTGATGTCCCTCTATTATGTAACTTCTTTTGCACCAGCAGAATGTTTTCAATTGTTGTAATTCATTTTAAAACTACAAATATATAGTCAGAGTTATGGGAATGTATCTTGTAAAAGAATGTGGCGTTCTATCTCCAGCACCGGATCTACAATCTGATAGTGAGAGCGACTACTCAGCCTCCAACTCTGATGACGATATGGATGAGATGCCAGCTACAGCTAAAACGCCAAGTAAAGGGTCACAGGTGCCAAGCGAAGCATCTCAGACCCCTGGGAAAACACCATCCAAAAGAGGAAAGAAGAAGGTAAGAGCACTCCATCCCTGCACCCACCTTAGGTGGGATATGGTTTTGGGTGGTGCTGTTCCTCCAGTTTAAGGTGCTGAAAAATATGTTTTGCAAAACACATTGCAGTGACTTGTATTTCATTTTATTTACAGAGCAACTTGGTAGAAGAGTACTTTGAAGCACACAGCAGTTCTAAGGTTCTGACTTCAGACAGAACGTTACAGAAGTTACAAACGCCAAAGTTAGACCAGGTAATAAGAAGGTATTTATGGATTATCTGAAACAAGAATGCCTGAGAATATTGATGGGAGGGTCTGAAACAACAATGCCTGAGATATTCATGGAGGGTCAGAAACAACAATGTGTGACGGAATCCGCTTCTGCTGAATCGATTTCTAAAGTGGACCCTCTGGGTCGTGGCACCCACCCACCTAGGGCAAGCTGACCTTGTGAGGAACCACCCCCTATACAGGGAGTGTCAGGGCCAAGACCAAGGGGGTGAGCCACCACGACTGCTGGAACCAGACGGCCGGCTCAAGGAAGACACCAGAGTGAGTTTCTGACAACAGGGTACGTGCAGGAGACAAGACAAAGCGTGGTCTCAGGGTATCTTCATTAAAGCGTGATCTCCGGGTAACATCAGGTGCAAGACATAAATACGAGGACAAGGTGAAACACAACAAGGTGCGTGTGAGGGCATGTCAAGGTCCAAGGCATGGTATGTGATAGGTGGCACGCCAGGGTTCCAGCAAGGGCTAGATGGCATCGGACTCCGGACATCTGGCAACGATCGACAGGATGCGGACATCAGCTCTGGACATCAGGCCGCAGTCATCAGGCTCCGGACCTCTGGCAGCGATCGGCAAGCTTCAGGCATCCGGCAGGCAAGCCAGGGTTCAGGCAAGGAGGCACGCCAGAGTTCAAGACATTGTGCGTGTTAGGAGACACGCCAAGGTCCAAGACAGAGTTCCAGGTTCAAGGCAGGGTGCGTGCTAGGGGGCACACCAGGGTCCAAGGCAGAGTGCAAGGCAGGGTGTGTGCTAGGGGGCACACCAGGGTCCAAGTCAGAGTGCGTGCTAAGGGACACGCCAGGGTTCAGGCTAGGGCAGGGGCCTGGGCGCGCTAGGAGGCATGCCAGGGTTCAGGCTAGGGCCTGTGCATGCTAGAGGGCACGCCAGGGTACAGGCTAGGGGCTGTGCGTGCTAGAGGGCACGCCAGGGTACAGGCTAGGGGCTGTGCGTGCTAGAGGGCACGCCAGGTTACAGGCTAGGGGCTGTGCGTGCTAGAGGGCACGCCAGGGTTCTGGCTAGGGCCTGTGCGTGCTAGAGGGCACGCCAGGGTACAGGCTAGGGGCTGTGCGTGCTAGAGGGCACGCCAGGGTACAGGCTAGGGGCTGTGCGTGCTAGAGGGCACGCCAGGGTGCAGGCTAGGGGCTGTGCATGCTAGAGGGCACGCCAGGGTACAGGCTAGGGGCTGTGCGTGCTAGAGGGCACGCCAGGGTACAGGCTAGGGGCTGTGTGTGCTAGAGGGCACGCCAGGGTACAGGCTAGGGCCTGTGCGTGCTAGATTGCACGCCAGGGTACAGGCTAGGGCCTGTGCGTGCTAGAGGGCACGCCAGGGTACAGGCTAGGGCCTGTGCGTGCTAGAGGGCACGCCAGGGTTCATGGCAAGATCTGCGCCTGCTTTTAGAGAAGCACGGGGAGGTTTGCCAAGGAGCAGTCTAGAGCCTGCGCGTGCCAAGAGAGCACGGCTGGGGCACTGGCTAGCTGGTCGGGCTGAGGCTCAGACAGGCGGGCAAGACTGAGGTGAGCACGGCTGAGACACAACAGGCAGACACAGCTAAGTCACTGGCCGACGAGCACGGCTGAGGCACAAACAGGCGGGCAAGGGAAGGCCAGGCACGTGCAAAGGGCACACGGAGAAGCAAGGCTAGGCAAAGTACAGGACAAGGAGCGGAATGTAGGCAGAAGCACAGTCGGGTACAAGAAAGAGAAGCGGAGCGTATGCTAGAGCCCAGAGCCGGGTCAGAGACATAGAGCAGAGTACAGACAGGTAGCGGAACGTATGCTGAGGCACAGAGCCGGGTACAAGAGAAAAGCGGAGCGTATGCCAGAGCTCAGAGCCGGGTATATGGCAAAGCACAGAGTATAAGACAAGACTTGTGCTAAAAGGGGACGGGAAGGCAGAATACAAAGATAAGGCTTAAAGCAGTAAGTACATGGCCAAAGCGCGTTGTGATAAAACACTCCGGGATCGCCTTTGCTGGGGTCAAAGGTCACGTGCATGAAACTCAGGCGCAGAGCTGGGATTCGGGTGTAACTGACCCTGGGTCAGGTTTATTAACGGTGAAAGCAATGCAAAAGGAAATAAAACATAAAACAAATCCTTGCCTGTCCGGCACTAACTAAACAATGGACAACCTAACTACCAACTGGCGGGCTTCTCCCGTCCAGCCAAACCACAGTTGCAGTGGGCACTGCTTCCACTCACGTGTGTCTCTCACACAGACAGGCTCTCTGTGTTCCCAGGCTGAGACACTCACACAACCACCTTGCATCCTTTTATATCCACCTCCCATTATTCATTAGCAAGCAGGTGCGATACTGACCAGACTAGGCCACATAGGAAAGGAATCTGGGCGAGATATACCTGCCCTCATCCACTATTCCCACATGATTCTCACATATCCCCCCCTTCTGCTCAGACCACTCCGGTCGAGCAATGACACCCGCCAAACAGTGCACTCGGGACAGGGCATCTGCATTTCCCATCTGTACCCCTGGGCGGTGCTCCACCGTAAAAGTGTAGGCCTGCAGGGCAAGGAACCACCGGGTCACCCGGCTATTCCGTTCCTTGTTCAAGTGCATCCACTTGAGAGGGGCATGGTCAGTGATCAGCCTGAACTTTCGGCCCACCAGGTAATATTTGAGGGCCTCTAGAGCCCACTTAATGGCGAGGCACTCTTTTTCTACGACTGCATACCTTTGCTCGTGTTTATTCAGCTTCCTGCTGAGATAGAGCACTGGGTGTTCCACTCCGTCCCTCACTTGTGAGAGTACGGCCCCGATACCGGTATCGGAGGCATCCGTTTGTACCACAAACTCACTGCGGAAGTCCGGAGTCACCAGTACGGGCTGAGAGCAAAGTGCCCGTTTTAGGCTATGGAAGGCTTCTTCAGCCGCTAAACTCCATTTAATCATGACGGAGTCTTTCCCTTTTGTAAGATCCGTCAGGGGGTTAGCGATGGCTGCAAAATTGGGTATGAACCGGCGATAATAACCGGCGATCCCCAGGAAGGCTTGCACCTGCTTCTTGTTGACAGGTTGTGGCCAGTCCTGAACCGCCTGAATCTTATCAACCTGGGGTTTAACAACACCCCTCCCAATTACATACCCCAAATACCGGGCTTCTTCTAGCCCGATGTGACATTTCTTGGGGTTCGCGGTTAGACCTGCCTCCCACAGGTCGTCAATCACAGCTTGTACTTTCTGGAGATGAGTCTCCCAGTCCAAGCTGTAAATGACAATGTCGTCCAAATAGGCCGAAGCGTACTGCCTATGTGGCCTCAGGACTCGATCCATCAGTCTCTGGAAGGTCGCCGGTGCTCCGTGCAGTCCAAACGGCATATACACATACTGAAATAGACCTTCTGGGGTAGCAAATGCTGTCTTTTCTCTGTTAGCCTCCACCAGAGGGATCTGCCAATACCCCTTTGTTAGGTCTAGGGTCGTAATATACCGGGCTTTTCCTAACCGATCTATTAACTCGTCGACCCGGGGCATGGGGTAGGCATCAAATTTTGAGACCGCATTCAGTTTCCTGAAGTCATTGCAGAACCGGATGGTGCCGTCCGGTTTAGGAATTAGCACAATCGGGCTGGACCAAGCACTGTGCGATTCCTCAATGACACCTAACTCTAACATTGCCTTCACTTCTCGGGAAACGGCTTCACGGCGTGCTTCCGGGATTCGGTAGGGCTTTACGTGAACTTTGACACCAGGTTCCGTTACGATGTCATGTTTTATTAGCGTGGTCTGCCCGGGTTTTTCTGAGAAAAACTTTTGGTTGTGAAGTAGAAACTGCCTGACCTCAGTCTTTTGCCGCTCCGAGAGAGTCTCTGCAACCCGTACCTCCGGTACGGTATTCGAGCAGACAGGACGGGCCAGCTCCGCTGACAAGGCAGACCGATCCTTCCAGGGCTTTATCAGATTTACATGATAAATCTGTTCAGGTTTCCGTTTACCTGCCTGGTATACTTTGTAGTTTACTTCACCAACTCTTTCCTTGATCTCAAAGGGGCCCTGCCACTTTGCCAGGAACTTACTGTCCACCGTGGGGACCAGGATCAACACCCTATCTCCGGGTGCAAACGTACGGATCTTGGCGCCCCTATCATAGATTCTTTTTTGGGCTCCTTGAGCCTGTATCATGTGTTCTTTGACGATAGGCATAACAGCCACAATACGGTCCTGCATTTGTGTGACGTGATCTATCACTGTTTTAAACGGAGTGACCTGACCCTCCCAGGTTTCTTTTGCAACGTCTAACAGTCCGCGAGGACGTCGGGCTTACAATAACTCGAAAGGCGAGAATCCCTTGGAAGACTGGGGTACTTCCCTGATGGCAAAAAGCAAATACGGAATTAAATAGTCCCAGTTCTTCCCATCCTTGTCTATCACCTTTCTCAGCATCTGCTTCAGAGTTTTATTGAACCGTTCGACCAACCCGTCTGTTTGAGGGTGATACACGGATGTGCGTAACGGTTCGATTTGTAACAATCGGCAGAGCTCCTTCATTACCCTGGACATAAAGGGGGTCCCCTGGTCAGTGAGTATCTGTTTTGGTATACCGACCCGACTAAACACATGCACCAGTTCCTTGGCAATCGTCTTGGTGGCCGTGTTACGCAAAGGGATGGCCTCCGGGTAACGAGTGGCATAATCCAAGATGACCAGGATATGTTGGTGTCCACGTGCAGACCGTGGAAGGGGCCCAACTAAATCCATCCCAATCCTCTCAAACGGGACTTCAATAATAGGTAGGGGTACCAAAGGGCTACAGAACCGGGGCTTAGGTGTAGAGGCTTGGCAGTCAGGACAAGACTCACAATATACACGGATATCGTGATGCATGCCTGGCCAAACAAAACAGTGTAATATCCTTTCGGTGGTTTTCTGGACTCCCAGGTGACCTCCCATCACATGTCCGTGGGCCAGGTCCAGCACCTGCCGCCGGTAGGGTTTTGGCACGACTAATAGTTGCACCGTATCTTCCCCCTTTTTCTCTATCTGATAGAGTAAATCATTCTCCAGAACCATGTAAGGATATGCCAGCCTAGAGCCAGGTTCTACGGGTACCCCATTTATCATTTTTACATTTGTCCTAGCCTGAGAAAGGGTAGGATCCTTTATTTGCTCGCTTTGGAAGTCATCTTTCTGAACTTCTAAATCCGGCAAACGGGGAGGTGGACGGCTGTCAGCCTCCTCCTCTTCCCCGGTCTCCTCCGTATCACCCGCCATGACTGAAAACGGGAACTGCAGGTCATTTCCCGCAGACTCTTCCCCCGAGTCTTCCGGGGAGACCTCTTCCCGGGGTTCGGGACCCACACGCGCCCTGGGAGAAGAATCATGTACAC
This sequence comes from Dendrobates tinctorius, assembly GCF_039654945.1. Lineage (NCBI taxonomy): Eukaryota > Metazoa > Chordata > Amphibia > Anura > Dendrobatidae > Dendrobates > Dendrobates tinctorius. Next base: position 3,093,024 of record NW_027361844.1, on the reverse strand, counting down.
TATTACCCGAAGGCATCAACTGATTCTCCCACAATTGCCAGAAGTGGGGAAAATCCCGGCCCAGGACAACATCATGCAATAACGCCGGGACGAGTCCCACTTTATGTTGCACAGACCCATAGGAAGTTGTAATGCATATGACCGTGGTGAGGTACGAACAGGTGTCTCCATACACACACGTTACAGAAAATTTGTCTGATGGTCCAGTCGGGGCTGACACCAGACTGGCCTTCACCAGAGTCACCACACTTCCCGAGTCTAACAATGCCACCACAGTTTTGCCATCAACAGTTAAATCACACAAGTGTTTTTCCACATCCTTTTGACCGGCATTCACACTCACTACCCGTGCAACCATAGACATGCGGTTTTTAGAGTCTGTGACGTCGCACTGCATGGGTTCAGTAGTGACCGGACAGTTCGCAGCAATATGTCCCATCTCTTGGCAGCGGAAACACCTAACGAGCCCCTTGCTTAGACCATAGTTCGTTACTCTCGGCCTCGCAGTGCGGGCAGTCCCGTTTTCCTCCCCCACTGTCTTAGGGATTTTTCCATCTCCCCTACTCCCTGGAACAGTCTTACCGGTTCCACGTGGAGATGATGAAGAACGAGGTGGGGTAGCGTCGTCTCGGAGTCCTTCCGCCACGGAGTAACGTTCAACCAGATCCACCAGTTGATCTGCCGTCGTAGGATTTCCATGGCTTACCCACTTCCTCAGGGCTGGCGGTAGAGCTCTCAGGTACTTGTCCATGACGACTCTCTGGATTATCTCTGGCGCTGTCAACACCTCGGGTTGTAGCCACTTCTTCGTCACGTGGATCAGGTCGAACATCTGTGACCGCGGTGGTTTATCCGGCTGATAAGTCCATTGATGCACTCTCTGTGCACGGACAGCGGTCGTCACTCCCAGCCGGGCCAAGATCTCGGCTTTCAGTTTGTCAAAGTCCTGCGCAGCTTCAGGCTCTAAGTCATAATAAGCCTTTTGGGCCTCACCGGAAAGAAACGGGGCAATCAGGCCTGCCCATCTTGCCTTCGGCCACTTTCTCGCAACGCCGTCCGTTCAAACGTAGTCAGGTATGCCTCGACGTCATCTTCTGTCGTCATCTTCTGCCAGTACCGACTCACGTGAATCACTCTCGACTCGGCTTCCAGGTTAACCTCAGGTAAGCTTGCCAAGCGCTGCGCCACCTGCTGGAGAAGCGAACGATCGGTAACTGTCATGTCCACCAACTCCTTCAGCTGGGCCATCATCACCCGATTAGCTTCTTGCTGGACGGCGGTGGACTGTACCAGCGCTTTCACCACGTCCTCCATGCTCATGCTTGCAACGTGATGCCCGCGTTCTCCACCACAATGTGATAAAACACTCCGGGATCGCCTTTGCTGGGGTCAAAGGTCACGTGCATTCAGCATGAAACTCAGGCGCAGAGCTGGGATTCGGGTGTAACTGACCCTGGGTCAGGTTTATTAACGGTGAAAGCAATGCAAAAGGAAATAAAACATAAAACAAATCCTTGCCTGTCCGGCACTAACTAAACAATGGACAACCGAACTACCAACTGGCGGGCTTCTCCCGTCCAGCCAAACCACAGTTGCAGTGGGCACTGCTTCCACTCACGTGTGTCTCTCACACAGACAGGCTCTCTGTGTTCCCAGGCTGAGACACTCACACAACCACCTGGCATCCTTTTATATCCACCTCCCATTATTCATTAGCAAGCAGGTGTGATACTGACCAGACTAGGCCACATAGGAAAGGAATCTGGGCGAGATATACCTGCCCTCATCCACTATTCCCACATGATTCTCACAGCGTACAGACCGCATGGCGAGGCACAGTACGAAAACAGGCTTGTGCAAGAGAGCACGATAGGACAGAGTGAAGGAAAGAAGCAGAGCTTGTGCAAAAGGAGCACAATAATACAGAGGATAGGAAAGCCAGGCAAAGCAAGAGAACATGGAGAGTACTACAAGGCTTAGAATAGCAAAGACAAAACATGGCACAAAAGACAACACAAGACAGACATGGCACAGGACAATAGACAGAGTACAAGCACAGAGCGTGTGCAGAGAAGCACAACAGGGCAGAGTGCAGAGGCATAGAATACAGGGAGCGACCAAGCAGACCAAACAGCCTAGCAGGGAAGCAACACGATACTCAAGCCCCGACCACAGGAAGGGGCGGTCTGATATAGGGCATTAGCGCCTAAACTTCCGGGTCAGGACCAGGGGAGGACATCTGGGTCGAGTCCTCCAGGATCATAGAGAGGATCACATGGTCTGGTCCTCTAGGACTGTAGAGAGGATTGCTGAATTCGGTCCTCCAGGACCATGAGAGGACCACAGCAGGCAGAGCAGAGACGGGCGCGCACACAGCAACGGCATGCAGCCATGAGGTACGCGTGCACACTAGCGATGGCGCACAGCCATAAGAGGTAGCACATGTGCGCACAAGCAATGGCGGATAGCCATGAGGTAAGGTGTGCGTGCACACTGCTTCAGGGGTCATGCAGCATAACAGTCATGACCAGCATAACAGTCATGACGGGCATGACACAATGTCCGAGATATTCATGAAGGGTCTGAAACAACAAAATGCCTGAGATATTCAGAGAGGGTCTGAAACAACAATGCCCAAGATTTTCATGGAGGGTCTGAAACAACAATGTATGAGATATTCATGGAGGGTCTGAAACAAGAATGCCCGAGATATTCATGGAGGGTCTGAAACAAGAATGCCCGAGATATTCATGGAGGGTCTGAAACAAGAATGCCCGAGATATTCATGGAGGGTCTGAAACAAAAATGACCGAGATATTGATGGAGCGTCTGAAACAATATTGCCCGAGATATTCATGGAGGGTCTGAAGCAACAATGGCCGAGATATTCATGGAGGGTCTGAAACAACAAAATGCCCGAGATATTCATGGATGGTCTGAAACAACAATGCCCGAGATATTCATGGATGGTCTGAAACAACAATGCCCGAGATATGTAGCGGTGAGGGAAGGACGCACGCTGCGGGAGCTCCTACTTATCCTCCACATATCCTGCACGTACCGCCTGTATTAAGCTCAGGACTTGGCAGCGCATGGTGTCCGCTGGTGTCGGGACCCCCCGGGAGCTCTGAGGAGAGGCACAGGATGGCTCCGGTGAGCGGGAGCCTTGGAAGATGGGGGTGGACGGCGGGGAGCGGCGGCCATCTTGGACGCGCGCTCTATCAGAGGGAGCGCGGCGTCCAGTTTACAGCGTTGCAGGGACAGCGACCTATATCCTGCAAGATCTGAGAGGAGTGCGGTGAGTGCCCTGAAAGACGGGCCCTGCATAATTCCCTCTCTCTGAGCTGAACCTCTGGCCTGCTAGTGCCATTAGAGTGGGGAACCTGCTCTCCCTCCCATTGCTGCTGTCTCTGGGGGTGGATGTCCCTTCCCCTCCCCCCTGCCATAGGAGCCTTGGTGACATTCTGTCATCATTTACACAAACTCTGCTCCCAGGCTGTAATTAATGTGTGGTCCCTACTGTGTATATATAACTGCAACGGGAAGATTTCTGGACTGTATAACTTCAGCTATACCGGGGTATTTCACGGTTCTTAATCATGAACCGATCTAAAGGATCGACGGCAACAGAAAAATTTAAGGAGTTTGTCAGACCCGACCCTTCTGAGAGTGCACGTACTCTACGAAATGTCCCCTCACAATCTCCGCATAAAAATCGTCCCTCGGAGTGGAGAGATCATCGAACAGGAAGAAATGACCCTTAAACAGGCATCTGAACAGCTCATGCAGGCTATCTCCCTCACTAGGACATCTCTGACGGAGAAAATAGAGGATGTCTACATGACTCCGTCATGATATGCAGGCCATGAGGGGGCGTGTCCCAGGTGGAAGACACCATTACGCCAATGGAGGCTAAGTTAACCAAGGTAGCGGGATCTATGAACGCCTGGAGGCAAAAAGCAGACGACCTAGAAAACAGAATGCGGCGGAATAACATCCATGTCATCGGTCTGTCTGCCTGAACGCTCTGAAGGTCAGCACCCTGAGCAATTCTTAGAAGGCTAGCTTAAGACCTCTCTGGGAGATGAATTCTCCTCGATGTTCGCCGTTGAGAGAGCCCACAGGGTTCCCACCAAGCCTTTGCCTCCGGGAGCCCCACCTAGACCCTTCTTGGCACGTCTCCTCAACTGTAAAGATAGAGACACCATTCTACGCCTCGCATGACGAAAGAGTCCTGTCAAGTTCAACAACGCCGTCATCTCAATCTTCCCGGATTTCTCCATGGAACTCCAGAAGCAATGTGCGCAATTCATCGACATCAAAAAGCGGCTCAGGGAAAGGAACATTGTATACTCCATGATCTATCCGGTTCGGCTTCGGGTTGTCCCCGGGGGTTCCTCCGTGTTTTTCACAGATCCAGCGGAGGCTACTGAGTGGCTGCGGTCCCATAGAGGATCTCCTGCAAAGGAATCCTAGTGTGTCTACTTTCATCTGGATCCTTTCATTGCAGGCCTAATTGGAGCTCTCCTGGCGGGCACCCAGATATCTACAATACCGGACACTGCGTTCAGTGATGGTATCCCCTTGTTTGTATTTTGATAGGGGCGCGGGACTTTGCTCCTATGTTGCTAGGTTTATATTTTGTTTTCTTTTTTCCAAAAGCTTTAGTTTTAGCTTTAAGTGTTACTTAGGTAGAAGTTGCAGCCAATGGAAGTCTTGCTATTTATGTGATGTCTCTGAGTTCTACTTAGGCGCTGATCCGCAACATGCCCTGATAAGTGTGGAGATGGGTTCTGATTTAATATGCATGACATGGAATGTGAGGGGTATCAAGACCCCCCCGAAAATAGTATTTTCACAGATCAGGCACTATCACCCTCACATTGTGGCTCTGGTCGAGACCCACTTGACCAGGGATATGGCTCGGAGTGTACAAAAACCGTGGGTTCAGTGGTCTATACACGCACTTCACACCAGCTACTCCAGGGGGGTCTCATTACTAATACACAAGGACGTTAGATGGGAGGCCCGGAGAGACTCTGAAGGACGATTCATATTCGTATATGCACTGATCAACCTTAGGAAATGTTATTCTGTGTGTTTATAATCCCCCTCGAGCGGGTACGTCAATTCTCCAGAAAGCACTGAGTTTTGCTTTGAATTACACAGACACAGATGTCATTTGTATGGGGGACTTTAACTTGGTGATGAATAATCGCCTTGACAGATTGAGACTGGATGGGACACAGGGTGGGACCCCGACAGCAGCTACATCCCAATTATCACAGTTTATAGAAGGTAGTGGATGGTTAGACCTATGGAGAACGCGTCACCCAGAGACAAGAGAATATACTTGCCATTCCTCCACTAGGCGTTCCTTATCCCGTATAGATTACATTTTTGGATCTAGTGGTCTGGCAATGTGGGTGGATAGTATTGAGCATGAAGGTAGAGGGATTTCAGATCATAGCCCAATCATTCTTAAACTCAGGTATGGCCCGCCAAGTGGTAGGATAACATGGAAATTAAACCCTTTCTGGCTGAAATTGATCAAGTCACCTGACAGAACAACTGACCGATTACATGTCTTCGTGTCCTCCCACCCCGAACCCCGGAATGTTAATTTATTTTGGGACACCCTTAAGGCGTACTTGAGGGGCTGCCTATCTTCTATGATCTCCTACATTAAATGGGTGACGTCGGGAGAGGATGACGAAATAGAGCAACGATTGAAAGATTCAGAGGCCGCTTACATATCCAAACAAACTAGTGATAATAGAGTGGAGTGGTTGACTGCCCAAAGATTATATACTCAACATATAGACTCCAAGTCCAAACGTAAATTATTTTTTACTCGCCAGTCCTACTTTGAACTAGGAAACCAGTCTAGTAAATTTCTGGCCTATTTGGTGCGGCAGCATAATACAACTAACGCAATACTACAGATCTGCAACTCAGACGGTACATTGGTGTCCTTGACGGAAGAAATAATGGGATGTTTCCATGATTATTATAGCTCACTGTACAGTTCGAAAAATGATATTGGTAGCCCGGGGTGTCTAGACTAGCTATCAGATATAACGTTTCCCACATTGAGTGCTTCTCAGCGGGCCTTTATGGACGCTGAGTTCACTTTGGAAGAGATAGAAGATGCCATGAGGGATATGGCCTCTGGGAAAGCCCCTGGGTGGGATGGGTTTCCTATTGAGCTGTACAGGAAATACCGGGAGATTTTGGCGCCACTTTTGTTGTCGGTGTTCCAGGGGATCTGTGGGGGGGTCATGCCGGAGTCCTTCTATGAAGCTAATATAATAGTGCTTAAGAAAGAAGGGAAGGACCCTCTGGACTGCCCGATATCTTTAGTAAATGTGGATTACAAAATTTTTACGAAGATTTTGGCTACTAGGCTAAATTCAATTATTTTGGAACTTGTACATCCTGACCAGACTGGGTTTATGCCTGGTAAAAGTACGTCCATTAATATTAGACGGGTTCAATCGGTGGTCCAATATAGTTCCCTGATGCTGGACAATAGGTGGGCATTGGCGTCGTTCGTTGCAGCCAAGGCCTTTGACTCCCTTGAGTGGCCTTTCCTCCACGCATGCTTGCAGAAATATGGTTTTGGGGATAGGTTTTTAAAATGGGTTAATACATTGTATATGAAACCTAAGGCCCGTGTCATTGTAAATAGTTCCACTTCTGAATACTTTTCTTTGTACAGGGGGACTCGTCAGGGGTGTCCCCTCTCCCTGGCCCTCTTTGCTCTTGCAATAGAGGCTTTGGCAATTCGCATAAGAACTTCCCCTAATATTATGGGTATAGAGATAGCAGATCGGGTGGATACCATAGGCCTATATGCTGATGACATGGTAATATTTATGGATAGGGCGGAGGAGACGCTGACGGGGGTGATTGCCACTATAAACAAATTCAGTAGATACTCTGGCCTGTATATAAATTGGGAGAAGTCTGCTCTGATGCCTCTTTCTCATGCCCCGATGCCGCGACTTGGGACTCTTTCTCCTTGCTGCCTATTGTACCACATTTTAAATATCTGGGTGTTCATATCTCTCAGTCCAGCACGCTTGATCTGCAACTTAATATATATCCATTGTTAGAGATGGTTAAAGTCAAATTTGCGATCTGGAGCAAACGCCCACTGTCTGTAGCTGGACGCATTAATTTAATTAAAATGATACTACTCCCTAAGAGCAGCTATTTTCTCCACCATAGTGCTGTGGTGGTGCCTAAGTCTTTCTTCACTAATTTAACTTCCCAGATTACGTCTTTTATATGGGGAAAAACCAGGCCAAAGCTCAAGGTATCCACCCTACAAAGGCCAAAAAAAAGGGGGGGGGGGGCGGCACTACCGGATTTTTTTCTGTATTATCTGGCGGGACAGGCCAGAGCTTTAAATAAGTGGATGCCCGGTAATCATCTTCCTAACTCTGAGAGCCATCTGCTTCATGCCGCACATGCTGACTCCCCCGCTGGGGTCTTTGGAATTGGAGAAAGTAAAGCCCCCGTTACACACTGCAATATCGCTAGCAATATTGCTGTAAAGTCACCGATTTTGTGACGCTGCAGCGATATTGCTAGCGATATCGCTGTGTGTGATACTTACCTCCGACCGGCTCCCCCCGCTGGTTATCGCTGATCGCGCGAGAAGCTCCTGGACCATTCCTCGTCGGTCACTTCCTGCTGAGGCTTCCTGTGGCGCCGACGAGCGACGCGTGGAGCCGGGCGGGAGGATGTCAGGATCGCCGCGTCTGACAGGTAAGTAGCGATCCCCGTCCCCAGCGATGTCGCTGGTGAGATCTGCCTGTGTGGCAGCTCACTAGCGACCACCTAGCGATGCACCAGCGATCCTGACCGCGTCATATCGCTGGTCGGGATCGCTGGTGCATCGCTAGTTGTAACGGTACCCTTAATGTCCCACGTCTGCTACCCATGCTTCGTCTGGCAAGATTAGTGTGGAGACAGATTAAGAGGGTGGTTGGATTTAGTGATATCATAGCTGAAATGCCCTTATGGAATAATAGTTATTTTCCGACACTGCTTACCCACCCATCTGCTGAATTCTGATGCAATGTCTCTACGATAGGGGATATATATGAATGCGGTACACTATTATCTTTTGAACAATTACAAGCTAGGTGTGATGTCCCGAGGTCGCAATTCTTCCGATATTTGGAATTAAGATCAGCCTTTCAATCGCACATGAAATATGTCGGTATGAATAATGCTATTTCGTCTCTACCCTTGATAGGCATTCTTAAATCACAGGGTCCCCAGGGTCTCGTCTCTTCTCTGTATACACACATGCTATCGGTGGGGACGGAATCTGCCATATGCTTGGTTAGGGGGAAATGGGAAAGGCTCATCTCTGATACACAGGGAGAGGAGTGGGAGGAAATCCTGGAGTCACCAACTAAGGTGTCTCCGTCAATCAACAATAGAATGATACAACTTTATATTATAAACCAATCATATTTGACTCCGTCTCGACTTTTTAAGATGGGCCGTTTCCAATTTTCGGAGTGTCTGAGATGTCATACATCAGATGCAGATTTTATTCACATGATTTGGCAATGTCCAATTATAGCACACTACTGGAAAGAGGTGACGTCATTATTAACCTCCCTGGTACAGATTCCTGTTCCCCTTGAGCCATTGGTTTGTGTGTTTGGGGTGTGGGATGACGAGACATGGGGACATTATACGGGGATTTTCTTACGGGAGACATTGTTCATGGCACGGAAGATGCTGGCACTGCGGTGGATGGGGGGGTATGGATCCCTCCCTTAGAGTTGGATAGAATTGGTGAATTCGATTATAGCGTACGCTGTACCAAAACAGAGGGTGCCCGAGTAAATTTGAGAAGATATGGCGCTGTAGGACGGAGATATCGCATGATAAAGAGCTAATTATATAGACATAGGCTGCAAATAGTTGTTTTGTAGTAGAAGTAATGGTTTAGAGGTTTGGCAGGCTTTATTATTTGAATAATAAGACACAGACTATTGTAAGGCAATTGACAGTATGTTTTATTCTATACACAACTGGTATACATACACTGTTTGACATTAATGCTCTGTGGAATGTATATGTGTTATATGGTATTTTCATCGTTGTCAGTTTGCATATTGTATACCCTGTCTTTGGTTCAATAAACGAATTTAAAAAAAAAACAATGCCCGAGACATTCATGGAGAGTCTGAAACCACAAAATGCCTGAGATATTCATGGAGGGTCTAAAACAACAATGCCCGAGACATTCATGGAGCGTCTAAAACAACAATGCTCGAGGTATTTATGGAGGGTCTAAAACAACAATGCTCGGGATATTCATGGAGGGTCTAAAACAACAAAATGCCCGAGATATTCATGGAGGGTCTGAAACAACAAAATGCCCGAGATATTGATGGAGGGTCTGAAACAAGAATGCCCGAGATAGTCATGGAGGGTCTGAAACAAGAATGCCCGAGATAGTCATGGAGGGTCTGAAACAAGAATGCCCGAGATAGTCATGGAGGGTCTGAAACAAGAATGCCCGAGATGATAGTCATGGAGGGTCTGAAACAACAGAATGCCCGAGATGATAGTCATGGAGGGTCTGAAACAACAGAATGCCCGAGATGATAGTCATGGAGGGTCTGAAACAACAGAATGCCCGAGATGATAGTCATGGAGGGTCTGAAACAACAGAATGCCCGAGATGATAGTCATGGAGGGTCTGAAACGACAGAATGCCCGAGATGATAGTCATGGAGGGTCTGAAACGACAGAATGCCCGAGATGATAGTCATGGAGGGTCTGAAACGACAGAATGCCCGAGATGATAGTCATGGAGGGTCTGAAACGACAGAATGCCCGAGATGATAGTCATGGAGGGTCTGAAACGACAGAATACCCGAGATGATAGTCATGGAGGGTCTGAAACGACAGAATGCCCGAGATGATAGTCATGGAGGGTCTGAAACGACAGAATGCCCGAGATGATAGTCATGGAGGGTCTGAAACGGCAGAATGCCCGAGATGATAGTCATGGAGGGTCTGAAACGGCAGAATGCCCGAGATGATAGTCATGGAGGGTCTGAAACGACAGAATGCCCGAGATGATAGTCATGGAGGGTCTGAAACGACAGAATGCCCGAGATGATAGTCATGGAGGGTCTGAAACGACAGAATGCCCGAGATGATAGTCATGGAGGGTCTGAAACGACAGAATGCCCGAGATGATAGTCATGGAGGGTCTGAAACGACAGAATGCCCGAGATGATAGTCATGGAGGGTCTGAAACGACAGAATGCCCGAGATGATAGTCATGGAGGGTCTGAAACGACAGAATGCCCGAGATGATAGTCATGGAGGGTCTGAAACGACAGAATGCCCGAGATGATAGTCATGGAGGGTCTGAAACGACAGAATGCCCGAGATGATAGTCATGGAGGGTCTGAAACGACAGAATGCCCGAGATGATAGTCATGGAGGGTCTGAAACGACAGAATGCCCGAGATGATAGTCATGGAGGGTCTGAAACGACAGAATGCCCGAGATGATAGTCATGGAGGGTCTGAAACGACAGAATGCCCGAGATGATAGTCATGGAGGGTCCGAAACGACAATGCCCGAGATGATGTCACGGAGGGTCCGAAACGACAATGCCCGAGATGATAGTCACGGAGGGTCCGAAACGACAGAATGCCCAAGATGATGGTCACGGAGGGTCCGAAACGACAGAATGCCCGAGATGATGGTCACGGAGGGTCCGAAACGACAGAATGCCCGAGATGATGGTCACGGAGGGTCCGAAACGACAGAATGCCCGAGATGATGGTCACGGAGGGTCCGAAACGACAGAATGCCCGAGATGATGGTCACGGAGGGTCCGAAACGACAGAATGCCCAAGATGATAGTCACGGAGGGTCCGAAACGACAGAATGCCCGAGATGATGGTCATGGAGGGTCTGAAACGACAGAATGCCCGAGATGATGGTCATGGAGGGTCTGAAACGACAGAATGCCCGAGATGATGTCATGGAGGGTCTGAAACGACAGAATGCCCGAGATGATGGTCATGGAGGGTCTGAAACGACAGAATGCCCGAGATGATGGTCATGGGGGGTCTGAAACGACAGAATGCCCGAGATGATAGTCATGGGGGGTCTGAAACAACAGCATGCCCGAGATGATAGTCATGGGGGGTCTGAAACAACAGAATGCCCGAGATGATAGTCATGGGGGGTCTGAAACAACAGAATGCCCGAGATGATAGTCATGGGGGGTCTGAAACAACAGAATGCCCGAGATGATAGTCATGAATGCGGTGACTGCTGAAAATTTTTTTGCATTGATTCTATAGCTGGTGATAATAGGTTCAGTGAATAAATGGCTCATCACAGGTAGGTTAGGCAGAAAATGTGTATGCTGTGTCTTGACCTACAAAAAGAAATCGTGTGTGCCTCAGAGATCAGCGATCGCCTCCTCCTTACTGTCCTGGGTCTTGCTGTACTACAAAATGTACAAAGCCATGCCTGGTAAGGAATAATAGGTGACAGTGCTTGTCGGAGTTCCACCGCCTCTTGTATCAGCTTTGGTTGCTGTTAGTTGGACCCCCTATGATTTGATGATCTGATGGGCGTCAATATCAAAGACTACAGTACGACTGGCTGAAAAAGAATGGCTGCCATGGCTCAGCAAAAAATTATCTTGTTTCAGTGGTTTGAAGTTGTTGTAAAGTGCCTTTCAGTGTTTTGTGATTTTGCAGTATCCCATTATCTTAAATCTATAGGAGACCTTGCAGAAGCTCCTGGACCAGTCCCCCACAGCATTTGCTGATGATCTTCGAAATCTGACTGAAAAACATGAGGCCTTCTTCTATAAGTGGATGCTGCAGCTTCAGTAAGTGTGTAATGCATGACTCTGAGAACAGCCCAAAAAATTGTCACTTTTTAAGAGGTAGGCTCATCATAACTGATAAGTTGCTAATCACTAGGGGTCCAACCACTGGGACCCCTTTTGTCTCCGTAGGTCCCGTAGACAATAAAGTAGTGGTGTGCATGCTTGACCAGCGCTCCATTACTGTGGATAGGTGACATGCTGCCATGGTGGACCAACCCTTGCACTATCCCTTGCATGTTACTACCACTTGTGATAGGCAGGCTCAATCTCTTATAGTCCTCGTGATGCTTCGATCCATACCTTGCCTCGTATACAATATACAAAATATATTCAACATGCAAAATTTATCCTGCAAAATGTGAAATACTGGGCAAGTGTTACTTGCATATCAAGAAAGCAAGAGCTGTATGGTAATAGCTTGCATTTCCATTGCCCATGGACCAATATTGTTGAAAAATTTATAAGATACAGTATGCACTCTATCCAGGTTGTATTTGTATTAAGTTATAGATGACTGCATCCATAGGAGTCTATAGTGGAGACATTGTAGACCACGTATATGTTCCAAAGATTGCAGATGCATACAACTAATCAGTGTGTCTCTGCTTTACTGCTGTTTTACAGTCTCGGATTCAATATTGTTCTTTTTGGTCTCGGCTCCAAACGGAAACTCATAGAAAGGTTCAGATGTGCACTACTGCAGGACTCGCTCTACATTGTCATCAATGGGTTTTTCCCAAGTATCACAATCAAATCTGTAAGTAGTTTTCTTTGTATTGAGCAATCAAGAACTTGAGGCCAGTGACATCTAATTTATGTAAGTTATGATAGAGAAGGGATTTGTACTGTATATGGTTCCTCCATAATCTCTGCCGAGAGACACTTATGGTATGGTAGGAGGGAGGGCACTGTGTTTTGTCATGGAAGCTGTAAAGGACTTTTGTAGATGTCGTCTCTGGTTGTCTTACAGTACACATGGACAAGATTGTGAATGGATTGAAAGTAGGAATAGATATTAACGAAAATTAAAGGGGAACCTGTCCTAACCAGAAGTGGTATTTTTCTGCAGATTAACAGTTACTCATCAGGTAAATTGCTTTAAAACCATTCCTGGCTGGTTTTGTAGAGCAGTGGCTGCTGGTAACTGGCATTTAAATCATCGGGATGCTTTACTGGAGCAGTGGTTACAGGAAGAAAATAACTTTTCCCTTCACCCATGACAGTACACCTGAGAGAGGGATCCGCCCCGCCAGGACAGGAACCTACTTAGATATAAGAACCTCTCCCCCGCTTCAGTTGGGTTCCTGTCCTGGAAGGGAATCCCACTGTCAGCGGTGCCTATCATGGGCGAAAGGTCCCAGGCCCGTCCCGGCGCGGGAAGAACAGGGGTCTCACCTGTAGCGCCGGCCGTCGGGTCCTGGATGCGCAGTCCCCGGTGACCCCTCGGGCTCCGGGTTCGTGTGGGTGTATGTGGAGGCTCCACTGCGCCGCCCACCCCCCGCACGGGCCCGTGGTCTCGCTCCCCCAGATCACCTAGCGGGGGAGAGCCGCGGGCGTCTTCCGGCCGCTGACGTCATTGGCGCAGAGGATCATTGGCGCGCCATCTGATGTCAACTAGGCGACGGTGTCATGGCGCTGGGTGCGAAGCCGGCTTTTCCGAAGCGGTCGGCCGGCCGGCTGTCGCAGGGGGGAGGGGAGGAGACACCCACCAGGATGGAGGCGGGTTATTTAAACAAAGAAGAGCGGCATGGCGTGCGGTCAGATATGGAGTCAGAACAGGAGCGATCGCTGTCTCTGCCTCCCTCACAGCCCTCCGGCCGCAACATGGAAGCCGTTCAAGCAGTAGTCGCCCAACCGCAGGTCGGGGGACTCCAAGATCCAGAGAGCACAGATCACGTGCTCCGACACAGCCTCCCGAGTCCGGTACCGTTGATTACGGGTGGTGAGTGATCTTCGTGAATGCTAGCAATCTGTTAATAGGGGTTCCCTGTTGTATGTTTAACCCCGTAGGAAAAGCTTAAGAAAGCGGGGAGTAAGAAGAACAATAGGGATTGTGCCATATGTAAAAGCCCCTTAGCAAGAGACTGGCAGAAAGACCTCTGCGCCAGTTGCATCCAGCGAACCATGGCAGAAGAAGCGCCTAGTTTCGCAGCCAACCTTATATCGGCCCTTAGGTCAGAGATGGAAGGTTCAATTAAGACCTTGTTGAAAAAAGGGAGAAAAGGTAGAAAGAATCCCCCTAGTTCTCTGTCAAACTCCTTTTCGGCCTTGCCTCAGACCCAACATCCCTCCATCCTCATATTCCTCAGACAGTGACACGGGTGGTAAGCCATGTTTTCCAGTAGAAGACACGGATGCTCGCCTTAAGGCCATCAGAGCAACAATGGGCCTACAGGAATAAAAAGCGGCTAAATCCCTGGAGGATGTCATGTTTGGGGGACTTCAACAGAGGAAAAAACGGACCTTTCCAGTTAATGAAAAGGTCCAAGCACTCATTGAGAGAGAATGGAGGAAACCCGAGAGATCAGGGGCTCTTCCCTCCTCCTCTGAGACGATACCCCTTTGAGCACAAGGATGCAGAAATACGGGACAAGGTCCCAAAGATTGACGCAGCGGTGTCCAGGTCTTCCAAAAAATCGGCCCTGCCCTTGGAAGACTCAGGGGTTCTTAGGGACCCGCTAGACAAAAAAGCAGATTCCTATTTAAGGCATGCATGGGAAGCAGGAGGATTGAAGCCGGCAATAGCGGGCACCTGCACGGCACCTTCCCTAATGATTTGGCTGCAGCAGTAAGAAGAGAGACTAGCGTCAAAAGTCCCAAGAGAAAAAATATTGGCAGATATGTATCTTCTGCATGGGGCAGCAGCTTTTTTGGCAGACACCTCGGCGGACTCTGAGGTTGACAGCTAGGGCGGCAGGGTTATCAAATGCCGCCAGACGCGCATTGTGGCTTAAAGCCTTTCCAGTTGACCTGCAGTCTAAAGCTAAACTGTGCTCTCTCAACTGGTGGCTGGACAGGACAAACTTGGCTTCAGGAATGCCATGGGACAGACAGACGACCGATATAATACTGACAGACGCGAGCTCCTCGGGGTGGGGGGCACACCTAAGGGGTCATGTGGCCCAGGCTTCCTGGAGGCCTCAAGAGATTGGCGCATCTTCCAACCTGAGAGAACTGTGGGCACTGAACAAAGCCCTAGGCCACTTCATTCCCCTACTCAGGGGTCGCAATGTCTGGATCATGTCGGACAACAAGGTAACGGTGGCGTACATCAACCACCAGAGGGGGTACAAGATCACACTCCCTAATGAAGGCAGCGAGCGACATTTTTTGCAGAGCGGAACAACACCTACACTCCCTAATAGCCTTGCACATAAAGGGGGCAGAAAATATAGAAGCCGATTTCCAGAGCCGCAATACTCTGAGGCAAGGAGAATGGGCTCTAAATCGGTCCGTTTTTCAAAAAATAACACAGCTTTGGGGGAAACCAGTGATAGACCTCTTTGCCAACAAAAACAACAGGCAAATAGAGAGGTTTTGCTCACTAAACCTGAGGGAAAAATCATGGGCAGTGGACTCATTGCAGATTCCGTGGGACTTCAGGCTAGCCTATGCGTTCCCCCCCCCCCAGTGGCCCTGATCCCAACAGTAGTCAGGAAGATCAGGAATGATCAAGCCAGGGTGATCATAATAGCCCCATTTTGGCCAAAAAAGGTCCTGGTTCGCTCTGCTACGAATGATGTCCCTCTACGATCCATGGGTTCTGCCAGAAATCCCGGACCTACTAGCTCAAGGTCCAATATTCCACGCTCAGGTCAAGGGATTCCATCTGACGGCGTGGAATTTGAAAGGTCGCTTCTAATGGATAGAGGGTTCTCTCCCGGGTTGGTGGCCACCCTGCTAAAGAGTAGGAAACCGGTGATGACTCCTAGGTAAGCCGTTAGAACAAGAACCCCCGATTAGTGCCATCTTGGAGTTTTTACAGTCAGGATTACTCCTGGGGTTAGCGGTAAACACTCTTAAAGTTCAGGTATCTGCACTAGGTGCGCTCTATAACTGCAACTTGGCAGCAAATAGATGGGTAGCCAGATTTATCAAATCCTGCCATAGGTCTAAGCCTATCCCAATACCTAGAATAGCCCCGTGGGATTTAAACCTGGTACTAGAGGCCCTTACAAAAGAACCATATGAGCCTTTACAATAACTACCCATAAATTATCTTACCCTAAAAACGATCATTTTAGTGGCCCTTACATCGGCCCATAGAGTAAGCGACTTGCAGGCTCTCTCAGTAAATCCACCCTAGACACAAATTTTTCAGGACAGGGTGATATTAAGAACAGACCCCGCTTATCTACCTAAGGTAGTATCAGATTTCCATCAAGGTCAGGAGATTATCCTTCCATCCTATTGCGAAAAGCCAAAGAACTCAGGGGAGGAAAATTTCCATAATTTGGACGTTAAGAGAGCCCTGCTACAATATATATGTCACTAGCCAGTGGAGGAGGTCCCAGTACCTATTCGTAGCTTTTCAGGGTGCCAGGAAAGTCTATGGGGTTTCAAAAGGGACTATTGCCAGATGGATTAGAGAGGCCATTAGTGTATGTAGCCTACTCAGCTACTGGTGTTCCGATTCCTGACGGCATCAAGGCTCATTCCACCAGAGCCGTGGCGACCTCCTGGGCTGAAAAGGCAGAGGTATCGATTGAACAAATTTGTAAGGCCGCTACCTGGGCCTCACCTTCAACCTTCTTTAAGCACTATAGATTAAATCTATCCTCCTTTGCTGACTTAACCTTTGGTAGAAGGGTGCTACAAGCGGTGGTCCCTCCCTAAGGTGTTTCGAAGTCTCCAAAAATCTCTCAGGTGTGCTGTCATGGGTGAAGGGAAAACCACCATGGTTACTTACCGGTAGCCAGTTTTTCCGGAACCCATGACAGCACCTGTATATCCCCCCCCCTTTTTCACCGTATGGGTATGCACGATTAGTAGGGTGCATTTGTGTGATGTGGTGTTGGATTAACATGTAACTAACTGGGAAGTCCTCTCATGCTCTGTAACCAAGTGAAGCGGGGGAGAGGTGTGCCGCCCCTTATATCTCAGTAGATTCCTGTCCTGGCGGGGCGGATCCCTCTCTCAGGTGTGCTGTCATGGGTTCCGGAAAAAACGGCTACCGGTAAGTAACCATGGTGTTTTTTTCTCCGTGCAGCCACTCTATTCCAGTCACTGGAGCAATGCAGGCAGCTTTTACGGTCGGCGCTCACTACACAGTGAGTGTGCTTTAATGATGACATTGACAGCTGGCTCTGCAGCTTGTTCGTGTATAACGTGTTCAGAGCAGGCTGTCAATCAGTGTACCGGGGAGTGATTACATTCCCACTCACAGTATAGTGAACAATGACTGTAACCGCTTCCTGCACCTCCCAAATGACTTTAAGCGAGCGACTACAGAGAGGGTATAAGTTCATTTTTTTCCCTGTAGCCCCTGCTCCAATAAGGCATCCTAACATGATTTTAATGTTTAATTGCCTTCAGATAAGTCCTATATTTGCAGCTAAATAGCATTTCTGGACATGACAGGTTCCCTTCAAGCAGTGCCTTGGTCATACATAAAAGTATTTATTTTTAAACCCCTTCCCGAGATCCGCAGTATAGGTACGGCATTGTGGGAGCTGCGTTCCCACAAACCTCTGTACATATACTTCCTGACGATCGTGCGGGCTCATGCTGAGCGCCGCAGCGATACAATGCAAGAGTCAGCGCTATATGAGAGTTGACATGCTGCAGCAACTTCCACAATCAGTGCCTAGCACTGCTTGTGGGTGGTTAACACCCCTGATGCCACTGTCATTATTGACAGCGACATCGATGGGCATCACATAGGGAGCCACCTTTCTGCTCCCATTGGCACAGCGCAGTTGCGTTGTGCCTATGGTCTCCAAGGTGACCCCAGTCCAAAACATGGCTGCTGGGTCACCCATGGACTGTGGCCTGTAAGTTCCTGCTCAGAGCAGGAGCTGATCTAATTCCCGGCAATGCAAAAGCATCGCAGAGTATTAGATCAGTGATCAGTCAGTGGAAAGTTGATGTCCCATCCTGGGACAGAGTAAAAAATAAAAAAATGTTTTTAAAAATTGTAAAAAATGTCCTTAAAAAAACACAGAATAAAAAGAAAAAATATTAATCCAATAAATACATTGATTTAGGTAAAAATAAACATAAAGCACACTCATTTGCTATCACCGCATGACCCGACCTATAAAACTGTCCTACTTGTTAACCAGTTCAGTAAACGCCATAAAAAATGCAAAAAACAATGCTTTGTCATCATACCGCTGAAAAAAGTGGAATAAAAGTCGATCAAAAAGACGGATGTAAATAATAATGGTACCGATGAAAACTTCATCTTATCCCGTCAAAAACTAGCCGCCATATAGCTCCATCACCGGAAAAATAAAAAAGTTATAGCTTGCAGAGTAAAGCGATGCAAAAATATTTATTTTTCTATAAAATAGTTTTTATTGTGTAAAGTCGCCAAAACATAAAAAAAGATATACGGTAAATGTATTGCTGTAAATTTAATGACCCAAGGAATAAAGCTGCCTTATCAATTTTACCACACGTGGAACGGCATAAAATAAAAGCTTTCAATTCCGGTTGAAACCAATTGCTGGTTTTTGTTCAGTCTGGATCTCAAATATCGGAATAGAAATCGATCAAAAAATGTTGTTTGCCCGAAAATGGTACCAATAAAAACGTCAGCTTGTTCCGCAAAAAAGAAGCCCTCACATGACTCTGTCGGCCAAAATATGTAAAAATTATAGCTCTCAAAATGTGGTGATGCGCAATGAAAAGCGTCTTTTAGTGTGTGACAGCAGCTAAACATAAAAACCCGATATAAATCTGGTATTGCTGTAATCGCACCAACCCGAAGAATGACGTTACTAATCACTTACACCGCACAAGGAACAGCGTAAAAAATAAAACGGATTCTTCACGTGCTGTTAATTTTTTGCTTCTGCCTCCCAAGATCGCAGTAAGGCTCAGCGCACATTTATCCTGCGCTCTGCATGGGATCCATTGAAGAGTTCCAGAGTTATTGCCACATAAAGTGACACTGGTCAGAATTGTAAAATTTTACCTGGTCATGAAGGTGAAAATAGGCTCGGGGGTGAAGGGATTAAACCATAGCCAGTTATGGGATGATCTAGAGAACAACAACCTACAAAACTGTAAACCATCTCCATGTTCAGTCTGATCCTGCGATCGTGTTACTCCAGTACATCGGACTTTGTCATGTAGTGAGGTAGGAGTGGAGTTAGCGGACTATATACAGGCGAGCAATCATCCAATAGCTATCTAATAATTATGGCCAGCCTAACACACCACTGCACCACAAATCAGTAGGATTTATTAGGACGGTTTCTAATGTTTACTTATTTTTTGTTTTATATGTCTTGGAGTAACGAGCAAAATAGTTTACAAAACTGCAAGTATTCGCCATTATGTCCTTATGATTGGCCACATTGACGTGTGCTTATTCTGTGAATGCAGGTGAACCCATCAGCTTCAGTAATTCTTTGTTTCTATCCAGATCTTGAACTCCATCACAGAAGAGGCACTGGGTTACCCTGGAACTTTTCGCAGCCCATTGGATCAAATGAACTTTATAGTACAGAAGTTCAAGGAAGGTAAATGAAGGGAGACCTAATTTCGGTGCTAAGAATTGGATACGTTTACAGGACAGCTGCTTTGTTGGAACATTAACGGGAACCTGTCTGCTCCAAAAAAATTCTATGTACTTGCAGATATATTGGTAATTTTCAGTTACATAGTGTTTAAATCCTGCCTGTCTACCTTACTGGAGCAGTGGCTACAAGAGACATTTTGTGTTACATTCTCCATGCAGCTGTTCGCTTTCAGTCATCGTAATGATGCATGGAGCGGTTACAGCCACCGCTGACTACGGTGAATGCACTACAATTACTTCCGGCATGCTGATGACAGCTTGCTCTGCAGTGTGTGTGTGTGTGTGTGTCAAGCAGGCTGTTAGGCAGTGTGCAGGGAGCAGTTACAGCCACCGCTGACTATGGTGAATGCACTACAATTACTCCCGGCAAGCTGATGACAGCTTGCTCTGCAGTGTTTGTGTGCACAGTGTGTGTGTGTGTGTCGAGCAGGCTGTCAGGCTGTGTGCAGGGAGCGGTTACAGCCTCCGCTGACTACAGTGAATGCACTACAATTATTCCTGGCACGTTGATGACAGCTTGCTCTGCGGTGTGTGTGTGCCACAGTGTGTGTAGAGCACGCTGTTAGGCAGTGTACAGGCGAGTGATTACAGCCACTTCACTGTATAGTGAGTGGTTACTGTAAGCACTCCCTGCACCGCCACAATGACTGTAAGCGAGTGGCTGCAGGAAAAATATAATTTAGTTTTCTCCCTGCAAGCCACATTGTTAGTGTGAAGCTATGGCTTGTAATATGAATTCAGATGCTTGGAGTAACCATCCCGTTTCTCTGAGTAAAACCATCGTATAAATCCATAATACTCAGTTGGGCAATGCCTTTGGGAATATCAGACCCGTGCTAGGGCTCTTTTGGAGCAATTGCTGATGATAAACCATAAGCGGTGCTATACAATGTAGGGCTAAATATGCCCGCTCTTTGTACTGCATGCATTGCTGTGCGGGGCAACCACACAGTGCATTAAATTAGCTGGATGCAAAAACAAGGGTTAGGATAAAATGTCTCCTCTCCCGCTGGCTCTTACAAGGTTGTTCTGCTTGTCTCTGATGGGAGAGAAATCGGGGACATCTTGTTCTTGGATCACCTGACCACTGAGGCCTGTGATTGGCTACAGCAGTCAGGTGATTAGAATAGAATGCCATCAGGTGTGCAAGTCACTTGACCCACATTGTGTGCCTGTGTGATAAACTCTAGAGAGGTGCTGTGCTCTGACCACACTGGTAAATTAGTGTTGTTTTCTGTTTTTTGTCATTATACCTGTGTGTGATGTTTTGAAGACTTCCATTGCTGTCAGATGAACCGACATTTTCTTAATTTCTCAACACCCCTATACACTGTATTCACTCTGAATTTTAGACTTGATGTCACAATCAGTATGGTAAAGGAGTCATTTTTTTCCCCTAAAGATTATAAACTGTATTTGGAGCATTGTGCTGCTGTCTGGCTGATCAGCGACATTTCCATAATGGCTGTTCATTTTCTGCTCCCGTTAAAGCTGTTTATAAGAATTGGAGCTTAATGAGCTGCTGATGAGCGAGGTGGCTGCACTTCTGCAGCGGCTCTGATAGACTAGTGTGATAGCTCTGCTATTATTGAAATCACTGACATTGGGTACATGTACAGACCTTCTACTATGTGAGCAAAAGCCAGAATTTTATTTAATTTATTTTGCAATCCTTATTTTCGAGCATCCTATGTTTGCCAAGAATGGCCTAAATGTGATCAGACTAAGCAGCCATAAACCCATGCACTGTGTATCTCTATGGTTCAGTGAATAATCAAACGTCTCTGCAAGGATTTTTTTAGAACATCATTGCACACTTTGCAGTTTCACATAGCTAGCTGTCGGGGATGGCCGTACGTAACATAGAGAAGACAGAGATGGTTAGTTACCATCTCTGCCTTCCTGATCACTGTATGCACTGTGTTGAACAAGTGCTGCATATACAGATTAGGAAGCACTTACAGTGCTTCCTCCTCTGGACCCAGCGATAGTGTCATCACAAAGTGCTTGCAGGGAGCAGGAATTTTTGTGTCATATAATATCCAGAACAGCACTATAGCTGAAGGCTGAACTTGCTCTGTAATTGGGACTTAAAAACTTTGAAAAAAACAGACACCTATTTTTTTTATTTGCTCTCAATATCATGGATAAATACAAATATAAAAGTGACAAAAAAATTAGGCCCTACATATTGTGAAAAAGAGTGTAAAAAATATTTAAATAACCACACCAAAAAAATTTGTGTATGAAAAAAAAAAACTTGTCAAGAACTTGGGGAAGTGCTGTTTTAAACATCTGCAGGTAATTCGGAGCGCTACATCAGCAAAATAAAGTTTCCAAAGCAATAAAGATGAATTCAGAAAGTGATCCACACAGAAATGTAATCTTAAAAAATTGAAAGGGATGATTGAAGTCAGAGATTCACGTTATTCACGGTCTAGATTTGGTCAGGTAGTTTTCCATCAGTGCACTCAGCACGACCTGATTTTTATGGTCTTCTGGATAATGATGCATTTGCTGTTTGTGTATTGTTGATGACTTCCATGGCTGTTGAACAGGTCTTCCATATTTTTTTTTCAGAGCCATCTCTAGAGCTTTATCTTCTGATCCATAATCTGGACAGTCATATGTTAAGAGGGGACAAATGTCAGCAAGTACTTGGGCAACTGGCTTCAATTTCCAACATTCATCTACTGGCCTCCATAGATCATATAAATGCCCCTTTAAGTAAGTGAAAAATTATACTGTGTACTGGTCAGACAGGTTTATTGGGCTGCATAGTGACATGTAGCAGAATGTTATTACAGCAGTAACAGACTTCAATTTGCATTAGGAGATAATGGTGAATTGCATGTGAGATGTCACGTTGTGGTCTTGTACATCTATATTATTTCATATGGTCGCTGCAGACTGCTTTATTCCAAAGTTCAGGAAGCACCTACCAGTTACAAGTAGAAAGATGTGGTAAATACAGAGGCATCTAAAAGTTTGGAGACCCCTAATCAAAATTACTCTTATCGTGAACAGTTAAGCAAGTTGAAGATGAAATGAGCTCTAAAGGGCTAGAGTTAAAGATGACATATTTCCAGGACGTCCACCTGACAGCACCATGGAGGACGTCCTCCTCCTTACAGGGACAGGAAAGCTCACGAGAGGTTAAAAGGTCCCATCCCACCCCCTTTCCCTCAGTGTTTTTCCTGTCCCTGCATGGAGGGACACATGAGAGATTGCTGCGCAGAGCTTACCGGAGGGCTCAGGGGGATCGTGCGGCCAGTCCAATCCTTCCCCCTGTCAAGGAGCCCAGGGCCGAAACTTCCTGGTGGGGAGTCCCTCTGCCCCAAGGCCAGTGAGCAGGACGACGGTCCTGGAGGGAGCCACTCCTCTCGGTGGGAGGCTCTCTGCTCCGACAGCAGACCGCCGGATCCCTGACTGTGGAGGTGGTGTGGAGCACGGTCCCCGCAGGCAACTGGGCTTCCGGTGGGGGCCGACGTCACGAGCAGGCGCCATCAGGTGCGCAGGTGGTGACTTGCATTCCAGGATGGAGCGCGGAAGTGGCTGGCACGTGGTTTCCTGGCCTCTCGCGAGAGGACGCGCGTCGCTTTCGGTGACGTCACGGACGCTGGGTTTGAACTTTCAGCGCGTGCTCCGGGGGCAGAGAGTGACTGGCTGCAATCGCAGGAGACACGGCAGCAATGGAAGCAGAAGCTCCAGCAGATGGAGGGGTAAGTGCGCCTGGCGCAGACCACCCTCCCCACAGCCACCCCCACAGCCATTTTCAGGACGGACTGACCTGACTATCCCTATCTTATGCCATTAAGATAAGGGAACCCCAGCAGTCCCACTGCCCGTGACTAAAGACTCCGGCAAGGCCTCAGCAAAATCTGTCAGATGCCCTGTATGCCACGTAAAGCTACCAGACACCCACGGCAAAAACCCTCTGTGGACCCTGTACATCAAGGGTCATAAGAGATGAGCAGCCATCCCTCCTCTCAGAGATGAGATCCCTGATATGTGAGGAAGTTCAGGCCTCCATGTCCAGCCTCTCTCGACAGCAGTCTCCCAGCCCAGGGCCTAGCCGCAAGCGCGCAAGGTGGGAGGCAGAGCCAGGGGAGTCAAAACCAAGCTTTGACGATGGTTCCGACTTGCGGGACTCTGATCCAGAGGAGGAAGGAAAGATCCCAGCAGACAGCCATAACCGGGGCAGAAAGTACCTGTTTCAGTCAGAGGACACCGACGAGTTGGTCCAGGCTGTAAGAAACACTATGCAGATTGAGGAAGTCCCTAAGCCACAATCCAGACAGGACCTGATGTTCGGGGGACTCGCGTCACAAAGGCAGACCGTGTTCCCTAAAAGCGAACACATCAGGGCTATGGTCCTAGAGGAATGGAAGGATGCGGAACGTCGACTGGTATTGTCCCATGACTTTAAGGGTCAGTTACCCTTCGATCCAGAGGAAACAAGGCTATGGGATGAGATTACTAAGATCGACGTCCCAGTAGCCAGGGTCACCACGAAGACCACCATCCCGTTCGAAGACTCATCAAGCCTCCGTGACCCAATGGACAGGCAGACATTCTCTTAAAAAGGACTTGGGAGACTTCTGCAGCTCTTATTAGCGCTAACAGCCACCTCGGTGGCCAGATCTATGTTCTTATGGATGGGTCAATTGGAGGAACATCTTGCCAACAAGACCCCTAGAGCCGACATCCTGGCATCCCTTCCCCTCATGAAGACAGCCACGGCGTTCCTGTCAGAGATGTCGGTTGTATTAGTAAGATTTGCAGCCAGGAACAGCTCCCTGTCTAATGCAGCATGGAGAGCTATCTGGCTTAAGTTCTGGTCGGGGGGGTAACGCTGCAAAGTTCAAACTATGCTCCATCCCCTTCTCGGGCCTAAGAGTGTTCGGGCCATCCCTAGAAAACATCTTAGAGCTGGCTTTCGACAAAAACAAACAAGTTATTTCCCGAGGAAAAACCTAAATGGCCCCAGTTCTTTCAGAGAGGATTCTTCTCCAGGAGACAGCCTTACTTTAGGAGCCAGGGCAGGTCCAACAGAGGCTCCTACAGGAGCTCCCACAGCCAGCGTGGGAGAAGCAAGGGCTCCATCTTTGCGTCAACCTCCAGATCTAAGAGGCAATGACGCCATTGGCATCAGGGGTAAGACTACGCCACTTTGCGGAAAACTGGGCCCAGATAACCCAGAACCAATGGGTCCACAGAACCATTGCGGAGGGCTACAGCATAGAGCTCTGCTCCACTCCCCCCGAAAGATATATTTCCCCCACCGTAGTCCCGACGGACCCCGCCATGTGGACAGACCTACAAGATATGGTCAGTTCGGTGGTTGTAGCGCCAGTTCCCCTGACAGATGTGGGCAGGGGCACTACTCTTTGCTATATTACATCGCAAAACCATCCGGCGAGGCCCGAACTATTATAAATTTAAAACCTTTAAATGCCTGGGTCAGGTACAAAATGTTCCGAATGGAACCGATTCGGTCAGCAATCCACCTTATAGACCGGGACGCTGTCATGTGCACCCTCGACCTGAAGAGTGCTTACTTTCAGATCCCGATCCATCTCTCATCCCAGAAAATGCTAAGGTTCGCAGACAAACTACCAACTCGGACCTGCCTCTTCCAGTTCCGATGTCTTCCATTCGGCTGGCTTCGGCCCCCCGAATCTTCACAAAGCTGGTAGCGGAGGTAGTGGCCTACCTGAGAAGCCAAGGAATCGTGATTATACCATACCTAGACTATTTCCTCCTGGTGGCAGGATCAGAAGAAGCGCTCATCAGAGACAGAAACCGGACGATCACAGTAATGGAGTTCTTGGGCTGGACTATCAACTGGCAGAGGTCAGACCTGGTACCAGAGAAGAGGAAGATCTTCCTTTGGGTACTCCTAGACTCAAGGCGCAGAATATCACTTCTACCAGAAGAAAAGCAGAAGGCAATACAAAACAAAGTCGAAGACCTCCTGAAGCACCGCGCCTCCATAAGGGCGGCCATGAAGGTTCTGGGCCTTATGACTGCATGCATTCCATGCGTCAGATGGGCTCAATTCCATTAGAGACCCTTACAAAAGGAGATTATCTCGACAGACCCATGAATCTACCAGGGCCTTGTAAGGAGGTCGCTTCGATGGTGGACACAGCCCAAGAACCTGTAGGTGGGCGTACTATGGACCACCTCTCCATACGTAGTAGTCACCACAGACACCAGCACGTGGGGATGGGGAGCCCATGTAGAAGGGAAAATCTTTCAGGGCAGATGGCCAGAAGACATCAGAGACAGATCCTCCAATTTCAGGGAACTTTATACGGTTTGGGAAATCCTAAGGCTGTGTTCACACGTAGCGTTTTTTTCTCAGATTTGCCAAAAAATCCGCTCAAAAAACGCTTAAAATAAGCTTCCCATTCATTTCTATGCATTTTGCACTTTTTGCGCATATTGATGCGTTTTTTTTACTGCAAAAAAACCGCTTCGCGGTAAAAAACGCAACATGCTCATTAATTTCGCTGAAAATTCCGCATTTCTAACTATTTTCTATGGGTCTGAAAACGCATAATAAACGCGCGTTTTTTGTGCTAAAAGCACGCAGAAAACGCGCCGAAAAAAACGCGCGTTTTCTGGGAAGGGAGTCCGGTTTTTATGCAGAAATTTCTGCATACGTGTGCACATAGCCTAAGACAAAACGAGACTACCCTAAAGAATCAACACGTCTGAATATTGTCTGACAATGTGACAGCAGTTTCGTTCCTGAGCACCAGGGAGGTCCCAGACATCTACCGCTTCAGGCGCTCGCGGAGAGATTATTTTCCTGGGCAGAAGGCATAGTCCTCTCGGTAACCACAATACACCTGGAGGGTTCCCAGAACATGGTAGCGGACTATCTGAGCAGACATATACACCTAATTCTAGGCTTAAGGTACTGTCACACTTAGCGATGTACCAGCGATCCCGACCAGCGATATGACGCAGTCAGGATCACTGGTACATCGCTAAGTGGTCGCTAGTGAGCTGCCACACAGGCAGATCTCACCAGCGACATCGCTGGGGACGGGGGTCGCAACTTACCTGTCACACTAAGCGATCCTGCGTCCTCCCGCCCGGCTCCACGCTCGTCTCTCCACAGGAAGCGCCGCAGGAAGCTGACGACGAGAAACAGTCCTGGACGTTCTCGCGCGATCAGCGATAACCAGCAGGGGAGCGGGTCGTAGGTAAGTATCAGACACAGCGATGTCGCTAGCAATATCGCTATAACGTCACAAGTTATAGCGATATTGCTAGCGATATCGCTTAGTGTGACAGTACCTTTAGATTAAAGGCACTTCCAATCATATAAATAAATCCAACAGAGCAAAAATAGGAAGCCTATGCCAAATAGAATTAAAATTTATCAACTTTATTTGCCATAATTAAAATACATTCATAAAATCAATTTTCAATGGAGGTATACATCACAAAAATAAACTGTTTACCACTGGAAAACATGTTTTGAAGTGCCACAATAATAAAATAGTTTTATAAACAACCTGTACTGTATCAGGACAATAAAGTCATTCTGCATAAATCAGAATAACGGCATATATATACATGTAAAGATAAAAATTTACATTAATACATTCATTCATTAATGCCCAAATAGGTCATGCACAATAATCATATGCATAAGTAGATTATTCACAAATGTGCTTCCCACTTCTAAAGGTGCTTTCTGCTAGCGCATAAAAGTATAAAGTGCATTTTTAAGTGGAATTAGTGGTTAGATAGCCAAAAAGGCTAATAATGTTTACCAATTTACAAAAGACTATATGCCTGCAGAAATGAAGGGCAAAACGGAAAACACTCATAATAATAGTTACAAAGGTGTTGTTAACTGGGTGTAATGATGTATATTGCAGAATACAATTGCTGAGAAAAAGGCTCAAAAACCCATAGACTAATAGTATTGCTATAATGCCCGCTATAATATACCAGCAAAGGTATTACAAAGTATATCAATTATAATGTATCCCAGTTTAGCATAATGGCTAAGTAGCATGTATGTATGTGTGTCAGTGTCCAGCTGCAGCAATGAGACTCATGGGTCTTTCCCACCTGGTAGTCAAGTACCTGCACGGACTGGATTAGGAGTAAATCCTTCAATAGGAGAACAAAGAGGAAATCCAGCAAGAACTTGGCAAACCAGGGTTGGAGTAAAATGATGCTTTTCTTTAATTCTTCAACAAGGTTAACCCCTTAGCGACAGAGCCAGTTTGCAGCTTAATGACCAGGCCAATTTTTACAATTCTGACCACTGTCCCTTTATGAGGTTATAACTCTGGAACGCTTTAATGGATCCCGCTGATTCTAAGACTGTTTTTTCATGACATATTGTACTTCATATTAGTGGTAAAATTTCTTCGATAAGTCTTGTGTTTATTTATGAAAAAAATGGAAATATGGCGAAAATTTAGAAAATTTTGCAATTTTAAAACTTTAAATTTTTATGCCCTCAAATCAGAGAGATGTGTCACACAAATTTCTTAATAAATAACATTTCCCACATGTCTACTTTACATCAGCACAATTTTGGAAGCAAAATTTTTTTTTGTTAGGAAGTTATAAGGGTTAAAAGTTGACCAGCGATTTCTCATTTTTACAACAAAATTTACAAAACCATTTTTTTAGGGACCACATCATATTTAAAGTCATTTTGAGGGGTGTACATGACAGAAAATACCCAAAAGTGGCACCATTCGAAACACTAGACCCCTCAAGGTGCTCAAAACCACATTCAAGAAGTTTATTAACCCTTTAAGTGCTTCACAGGAACTAAAGCAATGTGGAAGGAAAAAATTAATATTTAACTTTTTTTTGCAAAAAATTTACTTCAGAACCAATTTTTTTTATTTTCACAAGTGTTAAAAGAGAAAATCAACCACAAAATTTGTTATACAATTTCTCCTGAATACGCCGATACCCTATATGTGGGGGTAAACCACTATTTCAGCACACGGCAGAGCTCGCAAGGGATGGAGCGCCGTTTGACTTTTTCAACGCAGAATTGGCTGGAATTGAGATCGGATGCCATGTTGCGTTCGGAGAGCCCTTAATGTGCCTAAACAGTGGAAACGTCCAACAAGTGACCCCATTTTGGAAACTAGACCCATTAAGGAACTTATCTAGATGTGTGGTGAGCACTTTGAACCCCCAAGGGCTTCACAGAAGTTTATAACGTAGAGCCGTGAAAATAAAAAATGCGATTTGTCCTGAGTATGCCAATACCCCATATGTGGGGGGGAACCACTGTTTGGGCGCATGGGAGAGCTCGGAAAGGAAGGAGTGCCATTTTGGAATGCAGACTTTGATGGAATGGTCTGCGGACATCATGTTGCGCTTGCAGAGCCCCTGATGGGCCTAAACAGTGGAAACCCCCCACAAGTGACCCCATTTTGGAAACTAGACCCATTAAGGAACTTATCTAGATGTGTGGTGAGCACTTTGAACCTTCAAGTGATTCACAGAAGTTTATAACGTAGAGCCGTGAAAATAAAAAATCCATTTTTTTCCACAAAAATGATCTTTTCGCCCCCAAATTTTTATTTTTACAAGGGTAACAGGAGAAATCATACCCGCACAGTTGTTATGCGATTTGTCCTGAGTACGCCTATACCCCATATGTGGGGGGGAACCACTGTTTGGGCGCATGGGAGAGCTCGGAAGGGAAGGAGTGCCATTTTGGAATGCAGACTTTGATGGAATGGTCTGCGGGCATCATGTTGCGCTTGCAGAGCCCCTGATGGGCCTAAACAGTGGAAACCCCCCACAAGTGACCCCATTTTGGAAATTAGACCCCCTAATGAACTTATCTAGATGTGTGGTGAGCACTTTGAACCCCCAAGCGCTTCACAAAAGTTTATAAACGCAGAGCCGTGAAAATAGTCTTTTTTTATTTCCACAAAAGTGATTTTTTAGACCCCAATTTTTAGACCCCCAAAGTTGGCAAATAGTGGAAACCCCTCAATTCTTGCTCCAACCCTAACCCCAACACACCCCTAACCCTAATCCCAACCCTAACCCTAATCCCAACCCTGATCCTAATTCTAACCCTAATTCTAGTTCGCCCTAACCCTAATTCTAACCCTAGTCGTGACCCGAGCCCTAACCCTAGCCCAACCCTAACCCTAGCCCAACCCTAGCCCAACCCTAACCCTAGCCCAACCCTAACCCTAGCCCAACCCTAACCCTAGCCCAACCCTAGCCCAACCCTAACCCTAACCCTAGCCCAACCCTAACCCTACCCCAAACCCTAGCCCTAACCCTACCCTAACCCTAATGGAAAACTGAAAAAAAAATATTTTCTTTATTTCATTATATTGGCCTATATAAGGGAGTGATAAACGGGGGGGTTATGTACTATTTTTTTTATTTTGATCACTATGATCGTTTATCATAGTGATCAAAATAATGAATGGAATCTGCCAGCCGGAGCCGGCAGATTCCCGGCGGGCGCACTGCGCATGCGCCCGCCATTTTCAAGATGGCGGCGCCCATCGGAGGATGCCGGCGGGACGTGGGACCACCGGGAGGGGATGGAGGACAACGGAGAGGTACCGGGGGGGATCGGGGACCCTATTTCTCTCTCCTCTGATGTGCGATCACATCAGAGGAGAGAGAAATTAAATGTAAAATCGCGGCTTTTTTTTTTTTGCGGTCGCCGTTATAGGGTTAATAACGGCGATCGCAAAAGCGGGGGTTGGTAAAAACCGACCGATTCATGTTCTCTGGGGTCTCGGCTACCCCTGGCAGCCGAGACCCCGGAGAAAATCCGACACTGGGGGGCGCTATTCACTTAAATCACAGTGCCGTGAATTAACGGCGCTGTGGTTTTAGTACCCTTAATTACCGCCGTTAAAAGGCGTATCGGCGGTCGTTAAGGGGTTAAAAAGACGACCCAGAAGGAACAGGAACCAGAGTGCATGGCAGAAATAAATGCAAATTTCTGCCATGCACTCTGGTTCCTGTTCCTTCTGGGTCGTCTTTTTAACCTTGTTGAAGAAATAAAGAAAAGCATCATTTTACTCCAACCCTGGTTTGCCGAGTTCTTGCTGGATTTCCTCTTTGTATATATATATATATATATATATATATATATATATATATATATATTCTTTTACATTCTGTATTCTCACCATAAAATTCAGAAGTATGTAAAAAAAACATCTAAACATGCCTGGTGTATTTTGGTCCTGTGGACAGATGAGGTTAAAATAGAACTCTTTGGCCACAATGATCAAAGGTATGTATGAAGCAAAAAAGGGCACAGAATTTCAGGAAAAGAACATCTCGCCAAACCGTTAAGCATGGGGGAGGATCAATCATGCTTTGAGGTTGTGTTGGCAGCCAATGAAAAGGGGAACATTTCACAGGTAGAGGGAAGATGGATTCAATGACATTTCAACATATTCTTGGTACAAACATAACACCATCTGTAAAAAAAGAATGAAACTGAAAAGAGGATGGTCTCTACAAATGGATAATACTCCTAAACACATGTCAAAATTCACAATAGACTAATAATAATAATCTTTATTTATATAGCGCCAACATATTCCGCAGCGCTTTACAGTTTAACAGTTCATACACAACAGTCATAAGTAACAAAGTTAAATATACAGTGCCTACAAGTAGTATTCAACCCCCTGCAGATTTAGCAGGTTTACACATTCGGAATTAAATTGGCATTGTGACATTTGGACTGTAGATCAGCCTGGAAGTGTGAAATGCACTGCAGCAAAAAAGAATGTGATTTCTTTGTTTAATTTTTTTTTAAATTGTGAAAAGTTTATTCAGAGGGTCATTTATTATTCAACCCCTCAAACCACCAGAATTCTGTTTGGTTCCCCTAAAGTATTAAGAAGTATTTCAGGCACAAAGAACAATGAGCTTCACATGTTTGGATTAATTATCTCTTTTTCCAGCCTTTTCTGACTATTTAAGACCCTCCCCAAACTCGTGAACAGCACTCATACATGGTCAACATGGGAAAGACAAAGGAGCATTCCAAGGCCATCAGAGACAAGATCGTGGAGGGTCACAAGGCTGGCAAGGGGTACAAAACCCTTTCCAAGGAGTTGGGCCTACCTGTCTCCACTGTTGGGAGCATCATCCAGAAGTGGAAGGCTTATGGAACTACTGTTAGCCTTCCACGGCCTGGACAGCCTTTGAAAGTTTCCTCCCGTGCCGAGGCCAGGCTTGTCCGAAGAGTCAAGGCTAACCCAAGGACAACAAGGAAGGAGCTCCAGGAAGATCTCATGGCAGTGGGGACATTGGTTTCAGTCAATACCATAAGTAACGTACTCCACCACAATGGTCTCCGTTCCAGACGAGCCCGTAATGTACCTTTACTTTCAAAGCGTCATGTCAAGGCTCATCTACAGTTTGCTCATGATCACTTGGAGGACTCTGAGACAGACTGGTTCAAGGTTCTCTGGTCTGATGAGACCAAGATCGAGATCTTTTGTGCCAACCACACACGTGACGTTTGGAGACTGGATGGCACTGCATACGACCCCAAGAATACCTTCCCTACAGTCAAGCATGGTGGTGGCAGCATCATGCTGTGTGGCTGTTTCTCAGCCAAGGGGCCTGGCCATCTGGTCCGCATCCATGGGAAGATGGATAGCACGGCCTACCTGGAGATTTTGGCCAAGAACCTCCGCTCCTCCATCAAGGATCTTAAGATGGGTCGTCATTTCATCTTCCAACAAGACAACGACCCAAAGCACACAGCCAAGAAAACCAAGGCCTGGTTCAAGAGGGAAAAAAATCAAGGTGTTGCAGTGGCCTAGTCAGTCTCTTGACCTTAACCCAATTGAAAACTTGTGGAAGGAGCTCAAGATTAAAGTCCACATGAGACACCCAAAGAACCTAGATAACTTGGAGAAGATCTGCATGGAGGAGTGGGCCAAGATAACTCCAGAGACCTGTGCCGGCCTGATCAGGTCTTATAAAAGACGATTATTAGCTGTAATTGCAAACAAGGGTTATTCCACAAAATATTAAACCTAGGGGTTGAATAATAATTGACCCACACTTTTATGTTTAAAATTTATTAAAATTTAACTGAGCAACATAACTTTTTGGTTTGTAAGATTTATGCATCTGTTAATAAATCCTGCTCTTGTGTGAAGTTTGAAGGCTCTAACTTATTTGCATCTTATCAAACCTGCTAAATCTGCAGGGGGTTGAATACTACTTGTAGGCACTGTAATACAATAATTAAAGCAAAATAAGACGAACTTGCTCATGAGAGCTTACCATCTACAATGAGGTGGGGGGGGTGACACAAAGTACAGGAGCTTATTTACAAGGATGGTCCAGCCATCTTGAGGGAGTGGGGGATAGATATAGGCTGCATGAGGTAGTCACCAGCCAGTATTTGTGGTGCTGTTGGGTGCGGTGAAGTTTGATGGAGGTTTATTCTCAGATAGTGGATAGGCTACACACATACACACTTACACACAAAAAGACTTTAATTAGGGAACGTGATAGGCTCCTCTGACCAGATGTGTTTTGAGGGAGCGCCTAAAACTGTGCAAGTTGTGGATAGTCCTAATTTCTTGGGGTAGAGCATTCCAGAGGATTGGAGCAACGCGGGAGAAGTCTTGGAACTGGGAGTGGAAGGTACGAATTAGTGCAGAGGTTAGTTGAAAGTCGTTTACAGAGCGTAATGAGCTGGTAGGCCGATAAACAGAAATGAAGGAGAGATGTAGGGGGGTGCTACACTGTGGAGAGCTTTGTGGGTGAGAACAGGCAGTTTGAATTGGATCCTGTTATGAATGGGCAGCCAGTGCAATCACTGGCGAAGAGCGGACGCTTCCAAGTACCAATTAGCTAGATGGCCGACCCTGGCTGCTGCATTAAGGATGGACTGAAGAAGTGAAAGTCGAGGGAGGGGGAGGCTAATTGGTAGAGCATCACAGGAGTGGATCAGGGCAACATTAAGGGTTTTTGTTTCCATGGTGAGAAAGGGGCGGATTCTAGAGATGTTCTTTAGGTGTAAGCGGCAAGAGTGGCCAAGAGATTGTGTAATGGAGGTGAAGGAAAGATTGGTGTCCAACATAACACCCAGACAGCGCGCCTGCTGCTTAGACGTTATTATGGTGCCAACCACGGAGAGTGAGATGTCAGATTTAGGGAGCTTAGTAGACAGCGGGAGCAGAAGTAGTTCAGTTTTGGAAAGGTTGAATTTCAGATAGAGGGCGAACATGATGTTTGTTGGAGACTGCGGACAGTCACTGGCGTTCTGTTTTTTTTTTTTTATCAAATAGATTTTTATTAATCAGAATTCAAAATACAGAATATACAGTAAATCTTCCACAAACAATAGATTTACAAATTGAACATCCCTGTTTCCCCCCCCCACCCCCCATGTAGACAGCATATATAACTCTTTTCTCCATAAGATTTCTCTTACACCGTAATTTACCATTAGTCATCCTTTTTACCCATATTGTCAATCAAACCATACAAAACAGAATTGTTCCTATGTCCGGGTATTAATGGTCTATCCACAACACCAGCATTGTAAAATATAGCACATTCCCATCAGTTAACTGCACCGTATTGTAGCCAGGGATTCCACAACCTCTCATAGGTTTTAGAATTGCCTCTTTTAGGCCTCTTTTAGGTGTCTTGTGTCATCCTCTAGCTGGATGACACAAGACACCTGTTTCACAAACTCTATCCCAGAAGGTGGTTCTTTCCTGATCCAGTTCCTCGCAATCAGCTTCCATGCTACATATAGTAGTCTGGCTATAGCAAGCTTTGCACTATTAACTATTTCAATTTCCTCCACATATCCCAGTATGCAGACCAATGGGTTTTTGGGTATAACACTTCCGTAAGCTCCTTCTATTCTGTTAATGACATTAAACCAGAAAGCAGATAGCCTGGGACAAGTCCACATCATATGAGGGATTCCGGCATCAGACCCCCCACATCTTGGACAGTCAGAGTTGTCCCTCAGCCCCATTTTAAACATCAGAAGGGGGGTACGGTACACACGATGGATCACATAAAGATGGGACAACCTAGCTGGTTCACTCATAGTGAGTTTGGGGACATATTCTAGGACGCTGTCCCATACCTCGTCAGTCATCACCCCAATCTCTCCCTCCTATTTGGATCTTGCTTTAAGTGGGAACCCCATTAAATGTGTATGCAATATATCTTTGTAGGTGTTAGAAATTACCCCTTTTGTAAGTCCATCACCACCACATATATAGTCCAACACTATGTCAGATTGTATCTGCAGGTTTCTGGAAAGTTTTTGAGCCATAATGGCATGCCGTACCTGACAGTAGTGGTACCATTCAGAATCCGGCAACTGAAACTCACTCTGTAATTGCACAAACGGTCTCAGCTCCCCGTTATCCATAATTTGAGACATTGTCAGCCCCCTACGTTTCCAGCCTTCCAGTCTCCCAAGTTTCCGAATCTCTGGGAGGTTACTATTATCCCATATAACTGTGAATCTAGTCAACCCGGTCACCCCTCTCACCCTCTTTAGTCTGTTCCACAGGTCTTGTAAGAGTCGCAGAGTGGAACACACGTCTCCCATTACACCCATCTTCCCATCCTCTAGTTCAAGTATCAACGGGCTCCTATTTAGTACGTATTCCAGCACTCCTCTGATGACACCTGCCTTCTCTTGATTAGACCACCCTCTGAGATGTTGACTTTGGGCAGCTAAAAAATACAGTTCCGGATTTGGTTGTGCCAGTCCCCCCTCATCCTTTGGTCTTTGCAAGGTTTCAAGCCTTATTCTAGGTTGTTTCTTACCCCATACCAAGGCCCTAAACAGTGAATTCACCACTCCGAAGCAGATAGTTATCTAGGTAGGAGATTGAACAAAGTCGGACAAAGACCAGGTCAAGGTTGTTACCGTCTTTGTATGTTTATGAGGTTGAGAGCTGTGAGAGGCCAAGAGAAGTGGTTATAGATAGAAGCTGGGATACAGATGGAGAAGTTAGGACTGTTTATGGGGATGTTGAAGTCTCCCAGGATAATGGTAATTCTGAGAACATGAGGTGCGGCAGCCAGGCAGAGAAATGGTCTAGGAAGTGGGTGGCTGAGCCTGGGGGCCGGTATATGACTGCTAATCTAAGGGAGAGGGGATGGAAGAGCCTTATGGTGTGGACCTCAAAAGAAGGGAATGAGAGTGATGGAACTGGAGGGATGACCTGGAAAGTGCATTGTGGGGACCAGGAGTATGACGACTCCACCACCAAGTCTGTTTGCGGGTCTTAGGGGAATGGGAAAAAAAGTGTAAGCCGCCATGGGAAATAGCAGCAGGGGAGACATTGTCAGAATCCTGAATCCAGGTTTCAGTGACGGCCAACAGATTAAGAGAGTTGTTTATAAAGTAGTTGTGCAGGAAAGGAAGCTCATTGTATATAGACCATGGATTCCAGAGTGCACAATTAAAAGGGAGATGAAGGAGTGCAACTAATTTTAATCAGGTTAGTAAGGTTTCGATGTGAGATGGGGAAGGGGTTGAGATTTTGGGAGATATCCCCTGAAATTAGTAGCAGTAGAAAGAGAAAGAGCTAGTAGTTCTTGTAATTGTGACCTTTTTTTGTGCTATGTCTTTGGACAAGATGGGCTGAGGTTTTTCAGGAAGGTGAGAAGTGCATGAGAGCTGTACGTGGGAGAGGGAATATGATGCAATTGTGGCACGCATGATGTATGTGAGGGGAACAAAAAGGGAGTTTCTCAATGGAGGATGGATGGATCTCTTAATAGAAAATTACAGATGTCTTAATTATTGCAACCTTCTCACATATATGTCTATAGTAGGACTATTATGGACAAACTGCAATACATATATAGGCACACCAGAGAACAAGCAGTCATAAAGTCCCATAAAATATTGCTGTATTGAATACTAAATTTTAAAATAGTGAACAATCAGGTATATTGAAATGAGGGAGGACAAATGCGTACACCTAAGAGCGCACAAGAACCGGGCTCACAACCCACCCAACACACTGCAACAGATGATCATACAAGGCCCATGAGAATAGTCATAGAGGCAAAAAGACATTATCATAATCACAGAGCAAGTGCTCACATCACAAAACGGCAGAAAGCTGCCAAAGAACAAATCTGCATAACATTTTTACCTTGGTGCTGCAGGAGCGGAGTTAAAACTGCCCACCCCGACGCGCGTTTCGGAGCACTAGGCTCCTTACTCAG
This sequence comes from Dendrobates tinctorius, assembly GCF_039654945.1. Taxonomy (NCBI): domain Eukaryota; kingdom Metazoa; phylum Chordata; class Amphibia; order Anura; family Dendrobatidae; genus Dendrobates; species Dendrobates tinctorius. The sequence continues at coordinate 3,056,122 of NW_027361844.1, read as the reverse complement.
GGGGAAGGAGCTTAGTGCTCCGAAATGCGCGTCGGGGTGGGCCGGCTGTCCCACAGTACGCATGCGTCGGGAGAGATCTTGCGCCTGCGCAGTGCAGTATTCTGTTCTGCCCTCAACAGGGCAGAGCAGTGCGCCTGCGCCAGAGCTACTACAGGAAGGGAAGAAGAGGACGGCATCGTATGAAGATGGGAGGAGCCGGACTGGACCGCGACACCCATCGGACCGGACCGCCCCCTCTGGTGAGTATAATCTAACGTGTTTTTCTTATCTTTCGGGTTACAATCGGGGGCTTATCTACAGCATTACAGAATGCTGTAGATAAGCCCCTGATGTCAATGCCGGCAGCTGATAGGGCAAAAAAAGGATGACAGATTCCCTTTAACTGTTCATAATAAAAGCAATTTTGACCAGGGGTGCACAAACTGCCACTGTGATTGTGTATCCAAGGTCCTGTCACTGTAATGTGGCAACATGAACCTGGTTTCTAAAGGCTATAAGACCAGCACAATTTAGCATCTGTGTTATGACTGCAAGACCCCATCCCCCACAATTCATCTGATCCAAAACTTAGATGGCCATAGACATCTACAGAGTAAAGCCACAAGATACTACTTTTTCTATTTATTGTATTCACAGATGTCACATTCTCATGAAATTACCAGTAAGGTTCCAGTATCTGAATTTATTGGTGAAACCTTCTGTCAAGAACAGTCAGGCTGCGTTCACACGTTGCGTTTTTTTCGCAGCGTTTTTTAACAAGCGATTTTGCCACGAGAATGCGAAAGAACAGCATCCCATGAAATCCTATGGGATTCTGCAATGCTGTGCTAATGCTGCGGATTTTCCCGCTGCGGAATCGCATCGCGGAAAAATCCGCAGCATGCTCATTATTTTGCGGAATCGCGGCGATTCCGCCCACATAATAATGCATTGTTCTGCTTACTTTCCGCATGTGGCTGTGCCCACGATGCGAAAAGTAAGCAGAACATTTGTGGATGGTACCCACGGTCCGGAGGAGAGAAGACTGTCCTCCGGGCTCTGGGTACCATATCCCTGTAAAAAATAGAATTAAAATAAAAAATAATTGTGTTATATTCACCTTCCAACGTCCCGCGCAGCGTCCCCAGGCTTCAGCGACACACGTGGCAGGTCCCGTTCCCAGTAATGCATTGCAATAATGACCTTTGCTGACGTCGCGGTCTCGCGAGACCGCGACGTCATCAACGGTCATTGCCATAATGCATCTCTGGTAGCGGGACCTGCCGGAGCATTGCGGAGGCCTGGGGACGCTGCGTGGGACATCGGAAGGTGAATATAACCCGATTTTTTTTTTTTTTTATCATTTTCAACATTAGAACTTTTTACTACTGATGCTGCATAGGCAGCCTCAGTAGTAAAAAGTTGGTCACACTCGTCAAACACTATGTTTGACGAGTGTGACCAACCTGTCAATCAGTTCTCCAAGCGATGCTACAGATCGCTTGGAAAACGCTAGCATTCTGCAAGCTAATTACACTTGCAAATCGCTAGTTTTTCCGCGGGAAAATCGTGGGAATTTAAAATGCGATTTTCCCGCGGAATGGAATTCCAGAATTCTCGCGGTAACTTCCTTGGGAATTCCGCTACGTTTGAATCCAGCCTCATAGTTAACCCATTTTTCATGTGCAAAATGTCAGTGTTGACATTCTTATTATGGCTTTGAATGAACTTGTTTATATTCAGAACCAGGACTCCTTCGCTTAAGTTGGATTTTTCTTCTAGCGCCCCCATCATTTCTCCAAATTTTTTCAACCTCTTCATATTCAAATTTGGAGGGGAACTGAACATTCCTGATGTTATGTATCCTATTTCCAGACGTCTCCTCTCTCTTACCTGCCCTTACACACATTTATGGCAGATGCTGCCTTATTTTAAAACAGTCTGTTTTTAGGTGAATAATGTAAAACCGCTCCATCAAAACATTCCTCCTGGCAGAGGTTGCTCAACAAATCTCCCGTGCAGAAAAAAAGAGCAAAACCTGTCTGGTTGCTATTATGTTACGGGTCTACTCCTCTGAGCCACATAATTCTGTGAATGTATGTAGAGAACAATCGTTGGTCCATTGATTCAGTGTCCAAATAAAAAATGAAATTCCCCACAACTTTTAATTTTTCTGGTTTTGAACTATTTTGGCAGCCTACTTGATGCAATTTTTCTATTTTCTGAGTCCTCAATGAAGACAAGCTTTCAACTGCCCCAAAACAGAGCTTTTCTGGTTGCAACAAAAAAGGGTAGGGCTTATTGTCTTTGTTTTTATTACATTTCAAGCCCACTCTCTTATTACAGGAAGCAAAACATGCAACAGCAAAAATAATCTGCTTTTCTTTAACCCCTTTCTGCCGTATGACATACTATCCCGTCGATGTGCCCTGGGACTTAATTCCCAGGGACGGGATAGTACGTCATGGCATTTAATGCAACATCGCGACGATCGCATTAAAATTCCGACGCCATATTACCTTATGGTAGATGGCCACGGCATCCTGTGGTCTGTCCCTTCCTCCCGAGCGCTGTGATTGGCTGTTTCGATTTCAACAGCCAATCACAGCGCTTCTCATTGTTTCAGCCAATCGGCGCAGCTGAAACAATGATGTCCTAGGCTAGGATTGAGTACCGATGTACTAGATTCTGGACCCGGTGCCTGGCAACGCCAGGCACCGGCAAAACCCCCACGGATTGACGCGATCGCATCGACCACGCCAATCGCAGGGCACAGCGGCGCTATTGCGCCGCTCTGCCTTGTCAGTACCAGTCCAGATCGGTGCTGTATTAGCACCGATCCTAGGCAGGGACCTGATACAGGGCCTGCAGGAGCTGGTTGGCGCAATCGATTAGATCGGCGATCGTGCCAACCACAGGGCACAGCTGCTGTCACTCTGTGACTGCTCTGTGCCCTGCTGATGACCTGGGCATGACCTGCCTTTGAATCGGAGCTGTGAGCTCCGATCCTAGGCGGTTGCCATGGTCACCAGGCAGTGCAGGGATTGGTGGATCGATGTTATCATTCGATCCCAACCAATGACTGGTCACAGCTGCGATGTTACCGCTCTGTGACCTGTCCCTGACCTGCCTGTGACCTGTATGACAGCTCTGCAGGGGGTCCTCACACTAGCTGGAGATTCCCTAGAGAGCGGTGATACATCTGTATCTCCTGGTGTGCTGGGTATTGTGGTACCAAAGCAGCTTGTAGCATCACAATACCTGCTAAAGAAAGAAAGAAAAACCCTACAACTGTAAGTATTGCCTGATCCCTGCCCAATCTAGCTTCACCCCCCCAATCTAGCTTCATCCCCCCTTCCCCCTACCCCCTCTTTTTACCCCCCTCCACTCCCCCTTTGCGCCACCTCCGTGCGCACATTTAGCAGCCGCCGAGCGTTGATTGGTGACGCAGTTCACCAATCAACACTCGTGCTTGCTTTTTTTTCCCTAAGCCCCCTTTTCGCCGGCTCCGTATTCGCATCCCACAGCCGCCAAACTTTGATAAGTGACATAGTTCACTTATCATAGCTTGTGCCTGCTGATTTCCTTTTTTTTCACCCCCCCTTTGCGCCACCTTACTACAAGCGTAAGTGATAATCCCTGTCCGATCTCTCTTCATCTCCACCCTTCCCCCTTCCCCCTTTTTTACCCCCTCAATCCCCCTTTGCGCCGCCTCTGTGCGCACATTTAGCAGCCCCCTTTGCGCCAACTCCGTATTCGCAACCCACAGCCGCCAAACTGTGATAAGTGACATAGTTCACTTATCATAGGTTGTGCCTGCTGATTTCCTTTTTTTTTCACCCCCCCCTTTGCGCCGCCTAACTACTAGTGTAAGTGCTTATCCCTGATCCCTGTCCGATCTCTCTTCATCCCCCCTACCCCCTCTTTTTACCCCCCTCCACTCCCCCTTTGCGCCACCTCCGTGCGCACATTTAGCAGCCGCCGAGCGTTGATTGGTGACGCAGTTCACCAATCAACACTCGTGCTTGCTTTTTTTTCCCTAAGCCCCCTTTTCGCCGGCTCCGTATTCGCATCCCACAGCCGCCAAACTTTGATAAGTGACATAGTTCACTTATCATAGCTTGTGCCTGCTGATTTCCTTTTTTTTCACCCCCCCTTTGCGCCACCTTACTACAAGCGTAAGTGATAATCCCTGTCCGATCTCTCTTCATCTCCACCCTTCCCCCTTCCCCCTTTTTTACCCCCTCAATCCTCCTTTGCGCCGCCTCTGTGCGCACATTTAGCAGCCCCCTTTGCGCCAACTCCGTATTCGCAACCCACAGCCGCCAAACTGTGATAAGTGACATAGTTCACTTATCATAGGTTGTGCCTGCTGATTTCCTTTTTTTTTCACCCCCCCCTTTGCGCCGCCTAACTACTAGTGTAAGTGCTTATCCCTGATCCCTGTCCGATCTCTCTTCATCCCCCCTTCCCCCTCTTTTTATTCCCTCCAGCCCCCTTTGCGCCGCCTCTGTGCGCACATTTAGCAGCCCCCTTTGCGCCAACTCCTTATTCGCATCCCACAGCCGCCAAACTGTGATAAGTGACATAGTTCACTTATCAGAACTTGTGCCTGCTGATTTCCTTTTTTTCACCCCCCCCCTTGCACCACACCTGTACGCACACCCAGCAGCCGCCACTGAACTTTGATAACTGACGCTGTTCAATTATCAGAGCTAGGGCCTGCTGTTTTAGACTTTTCTTTTCACAGGTATTTTTCTCCCCATTTCCTTTTTTCTTTTAGCTTTTTCTTTACAGAATAGTGTGCACCAATCACTAGCCCCCCACACATATACATAGTTATAAATAAAGTGCACCCAAGCACCACTTTCACAAAAAATGTCCCGCCAATCGCGTTCGTCCCAACAGCACTATTTAATGGAGGAGGCATATTCTTATCTTGCCTCCGACACTGATAGCGAGGACGAGTATCCGACTTTTCTTTATTTTTCGGATTCTTCATCCTCTTTCTCTTCCCCCTCCTCATCTTCCTCCTCGGGTCCTGCGGAACCGCCATGCAGACGCTCCAGGACAGAAGATGAGGCAGCGCCCACCATGCCCGAAGCTGATTCAGTAGACCCTGTATGGACTTCGCCCCCCCGAAAATTACGAGCCACTGATTCCTGATTTTGTGGCAGAATCAGGAATCAAGTTTGACACCACCGGCCTCACAGAAATAGACTTTTTCAAAGTCTTTTTCTCTGAGGATTTTGTTAACCTCATGGTGGAGCAAACTAATTTGTGCGCTCGTCAATTTTTGGCGGAAAACTCACGTTCATCATATTCCAACTGGTCTCCTGTGGACGCAGTTGAAATGATGCAGTTTTGGGGCCTGGTCCTCCACATGGGGATACTGAAGAAGCCGGAAATTCGGCAATATTGGAGTGTTGATATTTTATACAACACTCAAGTGTTCCGAATGGTCATGGTCCGGATGCGTTTTGAGGCCATCCACAAGTTTCTGCATTATACCGATAATGCACAGTGTCCCACACGAGATGACCCCAACTTTGACTGTCTGTTCAAAGTGCGGCCGGTCTTCGAACACTTCAACAAAAAGTTTGCTGAAGTGTACGTGCCCCAAAGGGAGATCAGCGTGGATGAGTCCTTGGTCCATTTCAAGGGAAGGCTCGGATTCCGTTAATACCTGCCCAGTAAGAGGGCCAGGTACGGAATCAAACTCTACAAACTTTGTGAGAGTACCTCAGGGTACACTCACAGGTTTAGAGTCTACGAAGGAAAGGAAACCAGGATTGAACCCCCTGAGTGTCCTCCTGTCCTGGGAGTGAGTGGGAAAATTGTGTGGGATTTGGGTCACCCACTGCTGGATAAAGGTTATCACCTCTACACTGATAACTTTTATACCAGCATCCCACTCTACAAATCCCTCTCTGCGCGAGGTACCGCAGCCTGCGGTACTGTCTGCAAAAATCAGAGAGGCCTTTCGAAGACGCTACTTGGGCAGATGCTCAGAAAAGGTGAGAGCAGAGCCCAATGTAGCGACCACCTACTGGTGGTCAAGTACAAGGACAAGAGGGATGTCCATCTCTTGACCACCATACACGGTGATGGCAGCACCCTCTGCACTGTACGGTGTACCTCCACACAGGTCAGCAAACCGACCTGTGTAGTGGGGTACAACAAAAACATGGGGGGCGTTGATCTCTCCGATCAATACCTCGAACCGTACAGTGCTCTCAGAAAGGCCAGGGCGTGGTACAAAAAGCTGGCCGTGCACATCGTACAAATGGCAATGCTCAACACATTCCTGCTGTCACAATGTGCATGCCCCAGCGATACATCGTACCTTCATTTCCAGGAGATAGTGGTTAAGGCCCTGATGTTTGGCGCCCAGGAAGGAGCGGGTCCCAGTACTTCCGGAACTGAAGGTGCTCGTATCGCACCAGGTCAGCATTTTCCGGGGGTGGTTCCGCCAACTGGTAGAAAAGGTAAGCCGTAAAAAAGGTGCCGAGTGTGTTACAAAAAGGGAATACGCAAGGACACCATTTACCAGTGCGACACCTGCCCCGAAAAACCTGGCCTGTGTATGAAGGATTTCTTCAAATTGTATCACACCTCCATGCACTACTAATTTACATTAGTTTAGTTGGGGGCACATGTAGATTTGTTCTTTGGGGGTCTAGTATACAAAATGATGTCACGTGGGGTTTTTTCCTGTTTAGGCACATCAGGGGCTCTGCAAATGGAACATGACGCCAGCAGACCCATCAAAGTCTGCATTCTAAAACGTCACTACTTCCCTTTCGAGCCCCGACATGTGCCTAAACAGTTTTTTCCCACATGTGGGGTACCAGCGTACTCAGGTCAAATTGGACAATTTCTTTTGGGGTCCAATTTCTCCTGTTACCCTTGGGAAAATTAAAAATTGGGGACTAAAAGTAATTTATGTGGAAACAAAATAGGATTTTATATTTTCACGCCCGGGCATTATAAGCTTTAGCGAAACACTTGGAGGTTCAAAGTGCTCACCACACATCTAGATAAGTTCCTTAGGGGTTCTAGTTTCCAAAATGGGGTCACTTGTGGGGGGTTTCCACTGTTTAGGTACATCAGGGGCTCTGCAAACGGAACATGACGCCCGCAGACCATTCCATCAAAGTCTGCATTCCAAAACGTCATTATTTCCCTTCCGAGCCCTGCTGTGTGCCCAAACAGTGTTTCTCCCCCACATATGGGGTATCAGCGCACTCAGGACAAATTGGACAACAACTTTTGGGGTTCAAATTGCTCACCACACATCTAGATAAGTTCCTTAAGGGGTCTAGTTTCCAAAATAGGGTCACTTGTGGAGGGTTTCCACTGTTTAGGCATATCATGGGTTCTCCAAACGGAACATGGCGTCCGATTTCAATTTCAGCCAATTTTAGGTTGAAAATGTCAAACGGCGCTCTTTCCCTTCCGAGCCCTGCTGTGTGCCCAAACAGTGTTTCTCCCCCACATATGGGGTATCAGCGCACTCAGGACAAATTGAACAACAACTTTTGGGGTCCAATTTCTCCTGATACCCTTGGGAAAATAACAAATTGGGGACCAAACCATCATGTTTGTGGAAAAAATATGATTTTTTATTTTTACGCCCGGGAGTTATAAACTTCTGTGAAGCCCTTGGGGGTTCAAAGTGCTCACCACACATCTAGGTGAGTTCCTTAGGGGGTCTAGTTTCCAAAATGGGGTCACTTGTGGGGGGTTTCCACTGTTTAGGCACATCATAGGCTCTGCAAACGGAACATGGCGTCCGATCTCAATTTCAGCCAATTTTAGGTTGAAAAAGTCAAACGGCGCTCCTTCCCTTCTGAGCCCTGCCATGCGCCGAAACAGTGGTTCCTCCCCACATATGGGGTATCGGCGTACTCAGGACAAATTGGACAACAACTTTTGGGGTCCAATTTCTCCTGTTACCCTTGGGAAAATAAAAAAATTGTTGCTAAAAGATCATTTTTGTGACTAAAAAGTTAAATGTTCATTTTTTCCTTCCACGTTGTTTCTGCTCCTGTGAAACACCTGAAGGGTTAATAATCTTCTTGAATGTAGTTTTGAGTAGCTTGAGGGGTGCAGTTTTTAGAATGGTGTCACTTTTGGGTATTTTCTGGCATATAGACCCCTCAAAGTGACTTTGAATGTGAGGTGGTCCTAAAAAAATGGTTTTGTAAATTTTGTTGTAAAAATGAGAAATTGCTGGTCAACTTTTAATCCTTATAACTTCCTAATAGAAAAAAAATTTTGATTCCAAAATTGTGCTGATGTAAAGTAGACATGTGGGAAATGTTATTTAGTAATTATTTTGTGTCACATATTTCTCTATTTTAAGGGCATAAAAATTCAAAGTTTGAAAATTGCAATATTGTCAAAATTTTATCCATATTTCCATTTTTTTCACAATTAAACGCAAGTTATATCAGTTAAATTTTACCACTAACATGAAGTACAATATGTCACGAGAAAACAATCTCAGAATCGCCTAGATCCGTTGAAGCGTTCCAGAGTTATGACCTCATAAAGGGACAGTGGTCAGAATTGTAAAAAATGACCCGGTCATTAACGTGCAAACCACCCTTGGGGGTTAAGGGGTTAAACCATGTCCCTTGTGTTGCCCTTGACCTTCCAGGACTACATCCTGCAAGTTCACTTTCCCCCACTTGAGTCAGCATGGAGGGTGGGATAGCTAGCTGTTTTTTCCCTATATCCTCAGATCACATCTTCCACTCAGTACCCCTAACTCTACAAGGCTTATGTCTTTTATCTTGCTGTTCAGTTTTGATTTTTTTTTTAATATCCCATCCCTTCTTTTTGTGGTACTGAAAAAAAGAAGAAAAATATATCCAGTTTTAGGTCTGAGGGCTCTCAATCATTAAGTCAAGGTCTACTGCTTTCAGATGGATGATCTTCCTCTGTAGATGCATACCTGCACATTGTCCACTAGAAGTTCCCACTTTTTTTTGCAGTCTAGTCACTACATGTCACTTTCAAATTTGAATTGACAAAAGCTCCAATTTTCACAAAGATCATTTCTTCTTTGACGGTTTTTCTCCTCTTGTAATGTTGAAGCAGCACCCTATTTCGTGACCCTTAACAGCCCCAAGCGTTTTCTTTCCCCTTTTCAGTGCCTATCATCTCTGGCCAAGCGCTTCATCACAGCCCAGAACAAGATCGTCTCCCATTTTACAAACTTTGTTTGTAAACAAAGCTACATGTTTGGTCTTTCCCCTATCAATACATCTCTTCTTGATGATGCTGGGATTGATGATCTCCTCCATGTAGTCTAAACTTTACAACCAGTTCCACCTTTTTCCCTCCCTTCAAAATGTTTTTGTAACTTGGTGGAACAAGTCCACAAACTCCTATAATCGTATCACTCTTCTACCCCTATAAGTCCCACACTCACGATGGGAGATACTATTAACTCAAGCTGGCCCAACTGCTTTTTCCTGTTACTTCAGTGGTTGGTTATGATGACAGGAGCCAGTATCACAGACAGTGGAAGGGTCTTCCAGATTCTCATGGTTCAGGGTGTGTGGCACACACAGGAGTACTTTGTTCACGCTGGAACATCGGGACAACCTTGTGTCCCTTCGACATGGCACTGTCTGTCTAAACTCTGTTACCTACCCTAAACGTTTCAGGTTGTATCCTCAGGTCTGCAGCCATCCTAAAGTGGGTAGAAGCACAAAAAAGCAGCTTTATCTGCAGTTCACCTTCCAGGATTGAACAATTGGATCACAGACTATATCATTTTAGAACTGATCGACTCAGTAGAGTGCACACTTCCTTCTGAAATATTCAGAGAGACCTGCTAATGGCAGGTATCCCTGACATGGACCTCATGGCACCCAGACCGAACCAGAAGCTGCCTGGTTTCGTATCCGGGACACAAGATCCCTCAGCTTCAACCCCAGCTTTCCAACTATTTCATTAACCTCCGGATCATCAATAAAATCAAAGTAAAAGTTATCTCAGTGGTGCTCATCTCCGTGAGCCTGGTATGATCACGCTACTTGCCAACACTCCTTGGCATTTCCCATTCTGAATAAGATCCTCTCTCTTAAGAGCCATCATCTAGAGAACACAAAGGGCTTGATATATTATTGCATTTGTGCTTTTTTATGCCTAGTTTATGATGATGTTGATTTTCTCTTTATTCTGTTAATTTGGGCCTTTTTTAAGTTGTTTTTTATGTTTCTGCCTTTTTTTGTTTTGTTTTTTTTTTCTTCATTGTGGATATATTTTGGGCTGATTCGTTAATTTTTTGTCCCCCTAGTGATTTTTATGTGTCTGTGGATTTGTGAACATTTTGCAGAATGTGACTTTTTGGGCTAAAAAGCCACAAAAAGTGTTAGATAAAAATAAAGGCTGTTTGTGATTTTACACAAAATTTATTAATAACATGCACCATTTTGAAGAATTTGACTAAAAAAACCCATCAACAAATACCACGAGACAAAAAGAAAAGTGACTTAAAAAAACAAAAATGCAAATTATGAATTGGGCCCTACTTTTCTCTGGGCAGATGATGCAGGCCATTCTAGAGAAAAAGTCTTCCTCCTGGTTTTAACACACAACTTGACCCCTTTGGCAACAAAAATCGTAGCCATTTCTATGCATCCCTTCTCTTCGCCAATGGCTCCATAGCATCATGACCAACTTATCAGTCTGTAGTATAATCCTTTTTAACCCCTAGACAGCATCTACCACTGATTTTAGAAGGTAGGCTTTTTGGTGATTGGTCTGTGAACTTGTAAATCTTCATGTATTTGGATTCACCACGAGAAAGTGGTCCTCCTCCCAGCCCCCTTCTTTCTACACAAAGCAGTTTTAGTTTTTCAGTTAAGAATCACATTCTCCATTTTTTGTCTCTCATTTCCACCCTGGGAATCTGTCTCTCCATACTTTGGTTTTAGTTTTCACATTAAGTTTTCTTATATGGTTTCTCTTTATCGGCCAGACGCCCACTTTGGGGTTCCAGGATGGGTATGGCAACTTCCATGATGACCATAGACTCTGCATACTGGTGAGTGGGAAAAGAGCCACCCTTTACTTGTTATGGCCCACTCCCTTTCATTGGTAGGCTAAGTACTTTTTTCCTCCACCTCTAGGAATAGCTTTTTAATGGTCCACCAATCAAAAGACTTCACGCTAATAAAAATCCAAATTGTTCCACCTGTGGGTCGCAGATGAAATGTTTGGATTTTTCGGCTCAGTGAAATCTTCATCCTTCATTGGGAACACGGCCCATCCAAGTTAGTTCATTTGTTATGATCGTTTTTCTCGAAGGTGATATTTATTTTTCCCATCAGCTTCTCATACTTTTTTTTTCCCCATTATGATCTATTCCCGTCTTATTCCAGTATTGTCTGCTGGAGGAGCTAACAGTTATCTTTTCTTGGTGTCCATCTACTGTCATTTTACCCAAAACCATCATCATAGTCCTCTAATGAACATGACGGGAAAATTATTCTACAGATACCTAACAATTCAGTATTTATTAACTTTTATATAATTGTTTTTCCTTGGTCTCCAGTGTGGGATCAGTCAAAGCAAAGCCTCTATAACTGGCTCTGGTATGAAACGACCACTTACAGTCCCTACATAGAAGAGACATCCTATGAAAACTCATTGCTGGTGAAACGCTCTGGAGCACTAGCCCTCAGCTCTCTCACTCACGTTCTCCGCAGTCTCACACCTAATGCCAGGTACATAAAACCTCTTTATTGCAGAAAGTACTTGTATGAAAGCATCTTTCTACTGTTACATTACTTTATATTACTACAACAGAGACATACGTTAATAAATCTAAATATCTTGCTCCTTAGGGGTATTTTCCGTCTACTTGCAGAGTATCAGATGGCCAACAAAGACAACCCTTCCTATACAGGTATGAGAATGAAAAGGGCAATTCTGCAAGTTCAGTTTCTTCTGGGTTATATCGTATGAGTTAAATATTTTAGATCTTGATAGATTAGACTGTTATGGATGCACAATACCAAATATGTTGGTATTGATTCATTTTTGGGGGGCTGGGAAAAGAGGGATGATTTAAACGTTGCAAAAAATAAAACTTTTGTTTTTTTCATTCCCTTTTAGGGGATTTGAACCTGCAATTGCTTGCACAGTGTATGGAAATACCTTAATTTTGCAGCGTATGATGAAACTTTTTAAAATCACAGTCTGAGATTCGTAGGAATGTCAGAATGCAGGCACCGATCTGTCATGGGAAACCATGGGAACCGCACCAATAGAAGATTGATGGGTGCTTTAAGGGGAATCTGTCACCCAATTTTAGCCCTATAAGCTGCGGCCACCGCCATCAGGGGCTTATCTACAGCATTCTGTAATAAGTAGATAAGCCCTGATGTAACCTGAAAGATAAGAAAAACGAGTTAGATTATATTCACCGGGGGGCAGGGTCCGGTGCAGTGGGTGTTGTGGTCCGGTCCGGCACCTCCCATCTTCATACGATGATGTCTTCCTCCTTGCTTCTCCCTCGGCTCCTGCGCAGGCGTACTTTATCTGCCCTCTTGAGGGCAGAGGAAAATACTGTAGTGCACAGGCGCTGGGAAAGGTCAGAGAACTCCGGCGCCTGCGCACTGCAGTACTCTTCTCTGCCCTCAACAGGGCAGATAAAGTACGCCTGCGCAGGAGCCGAGGGAGAAGCAAGGAGGACGACATCATCGTATGAAGATGGGAGGCGCCGGACGGGACGGCGACACCCATTGAACCGGACCAAACGCCTGGGTAAGTATAATCTAACTTTTTTTTTTCTTATCTTTCAGGTTACATCGGGGGGCTTATCTACAGCATTGCAGAATACTGTAGATAAGCCCCTGATGGCGGTGGCCGCAGCTGATAAGACTAATATGGGGTGACAGATCCCCTTTAATTAACTCCTCATGCCCCTCCCCAGGAATTAATAACTTAAAAGTGTTTTCTCACAAATAAAGTTACCGTATATACTCGAGTATAAGCCGACCAAAGTATAAGCTGAGGCCCCTAATTTTGCCACAGAAAACTGGGTAAGCTTATTGACTCAAGTATAAGCCAGGTGTACATTGTCTCCTCATCCCTGTCCTGCTCTGTATGGCTCTCCTCCCAGTATGCATGGATCAGCTCCCCCATCCCATCCCATCCTTCTATGTATGGCTCAGCACCCTGTCTTCCTCCATACTGCTCAGTGCACTCCCGTCTTCCTCGGTGCTCCCCCCCGTCTTCCTCGGTGCTCCCCCCCCCCGTCTTCCTCGGTGCTCCCCCCTCCCCCGTCTTCCTCGGTGCTCCCCCCCGTCTTCCTCGGTGCTCCCCCCCCCCGTCTTCCTCGGTGCTCCCCCCCGCCTTCCTCGGTGCTCCCCCCCGCCTTCCTCGGTGCTCCCCCCCCGTCTTCCTCGGTGCTCCCCGTCTTCTTCGGTGCTTCCCCCCCCCGTCTCCCTCGGTGCTCCCCCCCCCGTATTCCTCGGTGCTCCCCCCCCTCCCCGTCTTCCTCGGTGCTCCCCCCCCCGTCTTCCTCGGTGCTCCCCCCCCCGTCTTCCTCGGTGCTCCCCCCCGTCTTCCTCGGTGCTCCCCCCCCCGTCTTCCTCGGTGCTCCCCCCCGTCTTCCTCGGTGCTCCCCCCGTCCTGCTCCGTGCTCCCCCCGTCCTGCTCCGTGCTCCCCCCGTCCTGCTCCGTGCTCCCCCCGTCCTGCTCCGTGCTCACCCGTCCTGCTCCGTGCTTCCCCCGTCCTACTCCGTGCTTCCCCCCGTCCTACTCCGTGCTCCCCCATGCTTTCCCCGTCCTACTCCGTGCTCCCCCATGCTTCCCCCGTCCTGCTCCGTGCTCCCCCATGCTTCCCCCATCCTCCGTGCTTTCCCGTCCTGCTCCATGCTGCCCCATGCTTCCCCCCCCGTCGTCATACTCACCCCGCTGTGCCATTGCTGAGCATCCATGCATCCTCTGTTATCCTGGTGCGGTAGCTTCTTCCTGTGTTGAGCGATCACGTGGTACCACTCATCAAGGTCATGAATATGGGCGCCACGCCTATGAGAGTGGAGTTGTGTCCATATTCATGATTTTAATGAGCGGTATCATGTGATCGCTCAACACAGAAAGAAGCTGCCAGTCCTCGGACAACGGAGGATGCAGGGGACATTCAGCGATGGTACAGCAGGGTGAGTATGATGTCCCAGCCACCAGCTCCTGCCGCTGCTCCCCCGCTGGTTTCTGCACCATGACTCGTGTATAAGCCGAGTGGGCATTTTCAGCACAAAAAAAGTGCTGAAAATCTTGGCTTATACACGACTATATACGGTAACTTTAATCAATGGATCTTGGAATAATAAGCTCCACAATTGGATGTTTTTAAATTAAATGTCCCTGTGCTGAGATAATCTTATAAATGTGCCCTGCTGTGTACTGTGTAATGGCTGTGTCTGACCGTGCAGGAACATGTTCTGATCATACCGCATTTCCTGGGCAGAGGAGAAAGCAAAAGAGAGGATACAGACAGGACAACAGGGGGTCACAGCTGGTTCTTTTTGTGAGATAAAACATACTGCCTGTTTTTAAAAAAATGTTTTGCCTCCAAGAAAGAATTATTTGTGATCCCCTTCTGTCCTGTTTGTGTAGTCTCTGTTCCCTCCCCCAATGCCCGGGAGCTGTGTTATGATCAGACCATGTTCCTGCACGCTCAGACACAGCCATTACACAGTACACAGCAGGGGCACATTTATAAGATTATCTCAGCACAGGAACATTTTATTTAAACACATCTAATTGTGGAAATTATCATTCCAAAATATATTGATTAAAATGAATTTTGTTCATCGGACAACCCCTTTAAATGCTGCTGTTTGAGTTTGACAGCTGCCACCTGCCGTGTAGTACATAAGACCTGTGCCTGGTAATACAATTTCATTCCATTTGTTGTCAAAGTGCTTTGTCCCCTTGAAACACCTGATCGTCAGGATGCTGACTGTCTTACCCCAACCAGTCTAATTTTGAGGATAAGCTAAGTGTTTTACAGTCCCAGATAACCTTTTTAAAGTCCCTTACTGAGAACTGACTTTTGACATTTTGGGGTTCACAGAGTCCTGCTTCCTACATGCTAAAAATCCAGGTGTTTTTTTTTTTTAATAAATTATTGTATGAACTGAATCTTGAATTTTATTTAACATTATTTTAGGTCTCTCCTTTCAAGATTTTTATCAGCAATGTCGTGAAGCCTTTCTTGTTAACAGCGATTTGACGCTAAGAGCTCAGCTGACTGAATTTAGAGACCACAAGCTGATCCGAACTAAAAAGGTAGATTTAATGGTTCAATCGAGCATTATGCAATGTATTGTTTTTCAGAACAATATCATCATATACCGTATACACTCACTGGCCACTTTATTAGGTACACCTGTCCAACTGTGTGTTAAGACTTAATTTCTAATCAGCCAATCACATGGCGGCAACTCAGTGCATTTAGGCATGTAGACATGGTCAAGACAATCTCCTGCAGTTCAAACCGAGCATCAGTATGGGGAAGAAAGGTGATTTGAGTGCCTTTGAACGTGGCATGATTGTTGGTGCCAGAAGGGCTGGTCTGAGTATTTCAGAAACTGCTGATCTACTGGGATTTTCACGCACAACCATCTCTAGGGTTTACAGAGAATGGTCCGAAAAAGAAAAAAAATCCAGTGAGCGGCAGTTCTGTGGCCGGAAATGCCATGTTGATGCCAGAGGTCAGAGGAGAATGGGCAGACTGGTTCGAGCTGATAGAAAGGCAACAGTGACTCAAATTGCCACCCGTTACAACCAAGGTAGGCAGAAGAGCATCTCTGAACGCACAGTGCGTCGAACTTTGAGGCAGATGGGCTACAGCAGCAGAAGACCACACTGGGTACCACTCCTCTCAGCTAAGAACAGGAAACTGAGGCTACAATTTGCACAAGCTCATCGAAATTGGACAGTAGAAGATTGGAAAAACGTTGCCTGGTCTGATGAGTCTCGATTTCTGCTGCGACATTCGGATGGTAGGGTCAGAATTTGGCGTAAACAACATGAAAGCATGGATCCATCCTGCCTTGTATCAACGGTTCAGGCTGGTGGTGGTGGTGTCATGGTGTGGGGAATTTTTTCTGGGCACTCTTTGGGCCCCTTGGTACCAATTGAGCATCGTTGCAACGCCACAGCCTACCTGAGTATTGTTGCTGACCATGTCCATCCCTTTATGACCACAATGTACCCAACATCTGATGGCTACTTTCAGCAGGATAATGCGCCATGTCATAAAGCTCGAATCATCTCAGATTGGTTTCTTGAACATGACAATGAGTTTACTGTACTCAAATGGCCTCCTCAGTCACCAGATCTCAATCCAATAGAGCATCTTTGGGATGTGGTGGAACGGGAGATTCGCATCAGGGATGTGCAGCCGACAAATCTGCGCCAACTGTGTGATGCCATCATGTCAATATGGTCCAAAATCTCTGAGGAATGCTTCCAGCACCTTGTTGAATCTCTGCCACGAAGAATTGAGGCAGTTCTGAAGGCAAAAGGGGGTCCAACCCCTTACTAGCATGGTGTACCTAATAAAGTGGCCAGTGAGTGTATACTCGTGTATTAGCCGAGTTTTCTTTCAGCACATTTTTTTGTGCTGAAAACTCCCCCCTCAGCTTATACATGAGTCAATTGTCCCAGAAAGCCAGGGGGAAGGGTAGCGGCGAAGCAGCGGGTCACAGAGGCAGGAGCCCGCGGCTGTGGCTAAAGCCTGTGCCGCTGCTGTAATAGCAAATAGTGACAGCTGCAGCCGCCGACTTCCAGCACATGCTACTCGCGTACCTGCACGCCCGTTGCTGCATCTCGTTCGTTCCGGCGCCACCAGTTCTTCCGGCCGAGCGATCACATGGCCCCGCTCATTAAGGTAATGAATATGCACGCCCTTTCCACTCCCATGGGTGTGGAGTGCATATTCATTACTTTAATGAGCGGGGCCACGTGATCGCTCGGCTGGAATTGCTGCTGGCGCTGGAACGAGGTGCAGTGCCAGCGAGGGTGCGCAGGCCGGTACATAGGATGTTTTGTTTTGTTTTGTTTTTTTAACAGGAATCATGCATACCAGGACAGCGACGTGGGAGCCATGCATACAATGACAGGGACAGGGAAGCCATGCGCATACAGGGACAGGGGAACCATGCATACAGGGAGGCATGCATACAATGATAGGGATGGGGGAACCTTGCATACAGGGACGGGAAGGCATGCATACAATGACAGGGATGGGGGAACCATGCATACAGGGACGGGGAGGCATGCATACAATGACAGGGATGGGGGAACCATGCATACAGGGACGGGGAGGCATGCATACAATGACAGGGATGGGGGAACCATGCATACAATGACAGGGATGGGGGAACCATGCATACAGGGACGGGGAGGCATGCATACAATGACAGGGATGGGGGAACCATGCATACCAGGAGAGAGATGAGGGGGACAATGCATACCTGACTTATACTCGAGTCATTAAGCTTACCCAGTTTTTTTGTGGCAAAATTAGGTATATGGTATGTAAAGTGATGCCGTGTTATGAAAAGGCAAACAAGGCAAAGGCATGCTCCAGGCTTCTCTGTGACTGAAATGGTAATTATAAGGCTAACAGCCGGGCATCTGAAAGATATTTATTAAGAGCTTGTTCATGTAAGGCTACTTTCACACATCAGGTTTTCGGCGTCAGGCGCGATCCGGCGTCGTGCCGGAATGCCGGATCCGGCAAATGTTTTGTAAAACCTGAAGTGCAGGATCCGGTTTTCTGCCGGATCCGTCTTGTTCTTGACAGACAAAACCGGATCCGTCTCATCCGGTTCATCCGTTTTTCTATCCGTTTTTATATCCGTTTTTCGACGGATTACGCCGGATCCGGTTTTTAAAATTTACCCTTGTGGCCTTCCGAACGGGATTGGCTACTGGAAAACTAGATATAGCATGTTCCTACAGCCCTTCTTTGACAGGTTGTAGAGAAGAAAGTGCAGGTTGGAGAGAAGAGCAAGTTACTGGCGAAGATGGATGTTGTCATTGGAAATATTACCACTAGAAGTTCTGTGACGGTTTCAGTAATGAGGGACAATTTTGCACTATACTTTATGTCACCTCAAGGCAGAGTACACTGGCAGGATGACAGAGTGTGAAAGATTTGTGCCCTAACCAAACTTGTGTACCTTCTGGACCAACAGTATATACCTTTGCCAACCAAAGTTGGCTATCTTGTCATGGTCTTACTATTTTTACCTTTAGGCCACAGGTGTGTACCTGGTTGTGTTTTATGCAAAGTATTTCACCTTTTAACAAAAGTTGTGTACATTGTTATGAAATCACCAACAATAAACACAACTTTTTAGGTGAAATACTTTGCTTCAAACACAACCAGGAACACAACTGTGGCAAAAAGCTAAAATTTACCCACAGTTATATACCTGGTTTTGAATACCTTTTTACCTTTGAAATACCCTGTATTTAACCTTTTTTTAAAACATAGTTCGCCGCAGAAAGAAATGACAGACAACCATTGTGAAACGATAATTTAACTTTTATTTAAATTTTTTTTTTTTTTGTAAAATGTTTTTAAAGTGCAAAAAACTTTTTTAATAAAGGTTTTAAACCCAATGGGCATTTTTATTACAAAAAACACACATTACAAATCTGTGTACTGTGGGGTGGAAATACTGCTGGAGGGGCTGCGGGACACTTCGACACTGGGTGTGTGGAGAGAGGACTGGGATCATGGTGGGGAAGGAACAGTTAGAGGTGATGGTGTGGAAAAAGCTACAGAATGGGTGGACATGTGGGAGGCAGAAGAGGTGGTGGGCGGTGGAGTGGAGGGTTGGGCAGGGACTGTAGGAGCAGATAATGTTGATGGAAAGTTGTATGGGGAAGGAGTTTGGTACGGGGAAGGAGTTTGGTACGGGGCAGGTTGCTGGAAGTGGGGAGATGTCTGGTACTGGGGAGGTTGCTGGTACTGGTGAGGTTGCTGGTATGTAATAGGAGGGGGAGGATGGAAAGTGGCTGGAGGGGGTGCAGATGTAATAGGAGGGGGAGGATGGAAAGTGGCTGGAGGGGGTGCAGATGGAGGAACTACAGTGGTGGGAGGTGGAGGTTGGGAGGTAACCTGCTGTAGAGCACCGTGGCACGAATGCATTACATGCATCTGCTGGGTAGGAGATAGCGTTTCCATGCGCTCCACAACAGACCTGAAAAAGGTGTGGTTTGGCGAAGATCTTGCTTCTGAATGCATGGTTTGCAGAAGTGTCTTCACCTCCAGAATGCTGGAGTTGATCTGCTGAAAGCCTGCGGAGATTTGCTCTGACAAGACTTTGAGACAGTTCTGGAAAGATGCATTCAGATGCAAGAACTCTTGCGCATAACTCTTTTCCTGACCCCTCTGCCGCTGCCGCCCAGTACCCGCAGGTGTACTAGAGGTGGCAGGGGCAGAAGGGTGTGGTAAAGGGAAAGCGATCTCCTCACCAGCAGCTTCATGTAATGTAGGCGGCCACGATGCTCCTGTGCTGGTGGATGGGACAGATGGGTCAAATGTGTGGGAAGGCTGGGAAGGTGCAGATGTACCGGGGCGGTCGAAGTGTCCCTCGGTGCCGGTCTCCTCAGGGATCGCCTCAGAAGGGTCCAATCGTGCAGGCTCCCGAGTGCTGCTCACCGTGCTGTGTAATAAAGAGAAAAAAAAACAATTAAAATACTGACATGGTATGGCCCTGGCTGAAAAAAAAAAGTTACATCTAACATTCTTTTCACATGTGGTGTGTAATATTTACCTTCTGGTGAGCATTGTTTCCCGGAGGAACGACAGGGCTTGTGCGTACTTGTACTTGCTCCTGCGTCCTCCAGATCCACTCGGGGCCCGCATCTCTTTATTGAACTCCTTCTTGAAACGATCCCTCACAGACCGCCACCGATTCACAATTCTGTTCCCTGAAACGAGAAAGGAGTGGTTAGTATACAACATCAGTGTTTCACAAACTCCAGTCCTCATGGTCCCCAGGGGTCATGTTTTCAGGATTTCCATAGTGAATAGAAATCCTGAACACATGATCCGTGGGGACCACGAGGACTGGAGTTCGGGAAACACTGGTTTACATCAAGCAACCGGTACTGTATATACTTACGCTCTTTAATCTGGGCCCGAGCTTCGAGGTCCTCCCAGCGGCCCACAAGGAGAGAACAGATTTCCTCCCAGAGTCGTCGGGTAACTATCAGGTCAGCGTGGCGGCGGTCAGCCATATTCCAGAGCGGCTCCCTTTCTCTGACGAGATCGATGAGGCGGTCCACATCAATCCCTCCATCCTCACCGTCCGAGTCGGGAGCACGCTGTGAAGGCTGTTAAAGAAAAAGACAAAAATAACATAATTAGCCTCCACAAAAGAAATGAAATAAAAAGTGCAAAAAAACAAAGCAAAAATATTTATACTTACACGCTGGTGACCGCCGCGTTGCTGTCGCCGACGACCCTGGGGAGGCACTGCGAGGACCTCTTGGCCGAGCACCAGATTGGGAATACTAGAGAAGAAAACAAAAAATGTTATGTCTTTGGATGTAGGCATTTGTTTGCTGTGTGTGGTCTGCAGAACATTGTTTTCTATGTGTTGTGTGTAGTGTGATGTTGTGTTTCTGCGTTTGATGCCAAAAACTTACCAATTGTGAGCCCACTCCAGGTGTCTGTCCACCCCTTCCTTCTTCTTCTGGGAGCTCCTCTTCATCTTGTGATTCCTGTTTTGAAATAAAAGTCAATGAATAGACATATATTACAGAGATGATGGATTTTGGAGATAAAAACTTACCGTCAAACGCTGACGATGCGAGGGAGGGCTCCCAGAAGAAAATGTGCTGTCCTGTTGATGGCCAGACTCCATGGCTGTGGGTATTGCTGCTGCTGTTGCTGCTGCCAGTGATGCCATTTCTGCTGCTGCTGCTGCTGCATCTCTTTGGCGGCTGTTGAATAAAGAGAAACAAAGGGCCAATGAATATCTTGATATTCCATGGCCCTAGTTTGGAGGAATGGGGGATTTGATAATTACCGTCTCTCATCTGCTGCTGGACTCCCTTCCTCAGCATGTTCCATTTGCTGCTCCATTTGGGGTGGTGGTGGTGCTGATGGTGCTGCAGATGTCTGCTGCCTTCTCCTGGTTCTTGGCTTGGGTGGCATGTTGGGTGTGGCTGTGGGTCCCACTGTCTTGCTTTTATATATGTCTTGTGGGCAGAGCTACTGAGCATGCTCAGACCAAAAAAACCAGATCCGGCCACCGGATCTGGCTTTCGCCGGATCCGGCGCATTGCGGCGCTCATAGGCTTTCATTGTGTGAAAAAGCCGGACGCGCCGGATCCGGCGTGTCCGGCTTTTTCGCCGGAGACAAAAAAACGTTACAGTAGACGTTTTTTCCAGACGCCGGATCGCGACACATTGCCGGATCCGGCGAAAACCGGATGAAACGCATGGCCATCCGGCGCGATCCGGCGCAAATGCAAGTCAATGGGGGGGAAACCGGATCCGGCATTGCATTTCGCCGGATCCGGTTTCTGTCAAAAGCGCCGGATCGTGCCTGACGGCGAAAACCTGATGTGTGAAAGAGGCCTTACCATCATAGCTGCTGATTTAGGTTTTGTTTTTTTGTTTGTTTGTTTTTTTACAAATGCTATTGATTTGAAAAGTACCATAAATGGCAAAGGAAACTTCAACAGAGCAGAACTATGGGAAGTCTAAATAAAACTCTCTAGATTTGCTTCCCAATCTGTAACCATGTTAATTGGAAACAGAGACCTTGATTACTAGCAGAGCTGGAGCAGATAGCATATTGTTTTATCAAAACAACAGCAAGAAGCCCAGTAAGTGAGCCAGCTTTAGAATCCGTTTTTGCCCCTTCTTTAGGATGCTCCCAGATGGGTCAGCATAAATATTTTTCCTTTAAAGTTGGTAAAGATCTCCAGAACTTTATATTAGTGTTAACTTCTAGGAGAGATCTGCTTTCAGCTGCAGTCTTGACTGCTTTGCTGTGTAGACTGGAACAGGGTGTGGTCTCTTTGTGCTGTACTCCTATCTCGTACAGCACCAAAAGACCGGAAAGTGTACTGGGTATTCGCGGACCGTGTTCCAGTCCACACAGCAAAGCAGTCCAGACATCAGGTCTCGTCTTGAAGTTAACAGTGATATAAAATTCTGGAGAAGTCCTCTAATATCTATGTGGAAATGAATGAAAAAGAAGTAGGTGTACTTAATTGTTTGGCCGCACCATGATGCACCAAGCGCCTATACTTGGATTGAACTGTATGATTTTTTTGGAAAGGTAAAATGGCATAAAATCACACTAATTTAAAACCCACTTACATTATCATTGACAGGGCCTAGATGGTGTGGAATACTTGCTCATCCCATTGGATTTTGGGACCTTAACTGATTTTCTGGACATGGAAGACAAAGAAGGATAACAAGTCATCATATAGGGCAGGAACTGTGATAGATACCCTGCTCAGAGGGCTAGACCTTCACTAGGAGAACGTGCCTTACAGATATATTGTCATTGTGTATATTTGGTGGTACAATACTGAGCAGTCTTAGTTTTTACATCTTGAGATGTACATGAACATCGCATTGTCTATTGGCTGCTGTGCGGCGATCGGTTAACATTGATTATGAGCATGTTATAATGCAGTGGGTCAAAAACAATGATAGATTAGCGACTAAAATATGAAATATAGTGCAGTAGAATAGTGGAGCACTTGCCCGTAGCCATCCAGTCACTACTTTAATATTTCAAGAGCCGTTTGGGAAATGCGAAATTGAGTCTGATTGGTATCGGCTCTTGCTTCACTTTTCATGGCATTCATTTTGATTAAGTGTAATTTTATATTCTATTACATGATGTCTTCAAATACAGTTGGGCAGTTTTTGTGCATTGTTTCATGAAAATGGAAGAGAAAATAATGTTGGTTTATTTTTGCCTTTGATTACATTATATATTAAATATTTTTACTATGGAAGCATACGTTAAGCAACTTTATAGTTTTCATAAACGTTGTAGAATATCTATTAGATGCTGCTGCCTTTCTTCTGAGGTTTTGTGCTGCAGATCCGCCAATTCCCCGGCTCCACAGCTGTCACTTTAGATGGACACAGTGCACCTTTGACCCTTACTCTTGCATTGACAGCTCCTCTTGCACAGCTAGCTATTCTGTGAGCAGATGGGAGTGTCCCAGAAATACTGCGCCACAATTCATCAGGTCATCCGAGAAGTGCTGTGGCCATCTCGAGTAACAGTAGGTGAGCCAAGGAATCTGCATCATGAAAACGTCACATAGAGGAACAAAAAATGTATATGTTTTATAACCAGCATCAAGGGGAAAGTTGTGTCTGCAATTCATGAATAGCTAAACAGAGAATGACATACACAGAGGATATAAAAAGTCTACACACCCCTGTTACACTGTTAGTAGATGCCAGGTTTTTGTCATGTAAAAAGAATAAAATAGTACCAAAAATAATAATTTCAGATCTTTTTCCACCTTTAATGTCACTCATAATTTGGACAAATCGTTTGAAAAACACTGACATCTTTTTGGGCCAAAAAAAAACAAACTAAAATGTGGTTGTATTTATAAATCAAACTAATTGTTTGTTGCTGTACCTTTTAGACGTTATGATAGCATTCACTCTTTTTAGGTAGGAACCTATCAACAAGGCATATCTATAATTGGCAATCTTTGCCCACTCTTCCTTTCAGTAGCTCCCCAAATTTGTCAGATTGCGAGGACATCTACTGTGTTCAGCGCCTTTTTCAGGTCAAATCACAGATTTCCAGTTGGATTCAGGTCTGGGCTCTGGCTGGGTCATTGCTAAACTTTGAACTTCTTCTAGCAGAGCCATTCTTTTGTTATGGTTGGTGTTATGCTGAAAGGTTAAAGCTAGATTTTAGCAGAGGCCTGAAGGTTTTATTTAAAAATTGACTGAACTTCTCATGGTACCCTCCATCCTTAGTTCCAGCTGCCAAAATAACCCCAAAGCATAATGTTGTCTTCACCATCTTTCATTGTGGGTATGGTGTTCTATTGGTGATGACGAGCATTACTGGCTTATTGCCAAACATACCATTTGTAATCATAGCAAAAAAGTTGAACCTCGTTCTCGTCAGACTATACAGTGAGGATAAAAGTATTTAGTCTGCCACCAATTTTGCAAGTTCTCCAATCAGAAGCCTGTAATTTACATCATAGGTAGACCACAACTATGAGAATCAAAATGAGAAGACAAACCCAGAAAATCACCTTGTCTGATTTGGCAAGATTTATTTTGCAAATTATGGTAGACAATTAGTATTTGGTCACCTAGACATATACAAAATTTCTGGCACTCACAGATCTGTAACTTCATTAAGAGGCTCATCGGTCCACCACTCATTACCGGTAGTAATGGCACCAGTTTGAACTCGTTATCAGAATAAAAGACACCTGTCCACAACCTCAAACAGTCATACTCCAAACTCCACTATGGTGAAGACCAAAGAGCTGTCGAAGGACACCAGAAACAAAATTGTAGCCCTGCACCAGGCTGGGAAGGCTGAATCTGCAATAGGCAAGCATTTTAGTGTGATGAAATCAACTGTGGGAGCAATAGTAAGAAAATTTAAGACATACCAGACCACTGATAATCTCCCTCGATCTGGTGCTCCATGCAAGATCTCACCCCATGAGGTCAAAATGATCATAAGAACAGTGAGAAAAATTCCCAGAACCACCCGGGGGACCTAGTGAATGACCTGTATAGAGCTGGGACCACCGTAACAAAGCCTACCATCAGTAACACACTACGCCACCAGGGACTCAGATCCTGCATTGCCAGATGTGTCCCCCTGCTTAATCCAGTACATGTCCAGGCCCGTCTGAAGTTTTCTAGAGAGCATTTGGATTATCCAGAAGAGTATTGGGAGAATATCATATGGTCTGCTGAAACCAAAGTTTGTTAGATAGAAAACTCATCATGTTTGGAGGAGACAGAATGCTGAGTTGCATCCAAAGAACACTATACCTACTGTGAAGCATGGGGGTGGCAAAATCCTGCTTTGGGGCTGTTTCTCTGCAAAGGGACCAGAGCGACTGATCCGTGTACATGAAAGAATGAATGGGGTCATATATTGCGAGATTTTAAGTGCAAACCTTCCATCGGCAAGGGCATTAAAGATAAAAAATGGATGGGTCTTTCAGCATGATAATGATCCCAAGCACACTGCCAGGCAAACGAAGGAGTGGCTTCGTAAGAAGCATATGAAGGTCTCAGAATGGCCTAACCAGTGTCCAGATCTCAATCCTATAGAAAACCTTTTTAGGGATTTGAAAGTCTGTGATGCCCAGCGACAGACCCAAAACATCACTGCTCTAGAGGAGATCTGTATGGAGGAATGGACCAACATACCACCAACAGTGTGTGCCAACCTTGTGAAGACTTACAGAAAGACTTACGTTTGACCTCTGTCATTGCTAATAAAGGATACGGTATATAACAAAATATTGAGAAGAACTTTTGTTAATCACAAAATACTTATTTTCCACCATAATTTGCAAAATAAATGTTGCCAAATCAGACAAGGTGATTTTCTGGATTTGTTTTCTCATTTTGACTCTCATAGTTGTGGTCTACCTATGAAGTCAATTACAGGCCTCTCTTATCTTTTTAAGTGGGAGAACTTGCACAATTGGTGGCTGACTAAATACTTTTTTCCCCACTGTATAATATGTTTTCACACATACTTTTGGCAAACTTGATGATGGTTTGGATGTTTTTCTTGCCACACTACCCCACAGGTAGTAATGTACGTAATCTACGTAATGTCATTGTTGTCCCACATTTAATCCACTTCTTGATGACCGTGTTACATGGTATTTCCAAGATGTCCCTCCTGACAGCACCATGGAGGTTGTCCTTCTTATCCTTTTAGGGACAGAAAACACGAGAAGTTAAAAAGCCTCTCTCACCCTCTCCCTTTTCCTATTCCTGTGAGGATAGGCACGAGAGGAAGATGCAGTTACCTTTGGAGGCAGACTCGGGAGGATCAGGGGGCTCATCTTTCCCCTGTCAAGTTGTCCCGAAGGGGGTTTCCTCAGCCCTAATCAGTCGAGCTGTGATCTTGGTCCACAAGCCGCTTCTTTCCAGTGGGGGACTCCGCTCCGGTGCCTGCCTCTGGCATGTTGTGGAGTCCGGTGTATGTTAGCCATGTGCAGGGATGCATTTCCGGTGACTTCATCCAGGTGTGTGTGGTAGCGTGCACTTCCTGTCAAAACCACAGCTAAGCGTGCATTCCAGGGTGGAACACATGAGGCAAAGGGGAATCTGCACGAAGACAAGATAATATAAGTTCATTACTTCTGTCTATAGCTAAGCTGGAAGCAATGCATAGAATGGAGGATTCAGGCTGTTCAGATGCCCATCAGAGCAGACCCTGGTGCATGTGAGTACTGGGAGTAAGGATTGCTACCATTGAAGTCCTTTATATTTAGTCTCCCCATTCTGTGTATTTTTAGGACAGGGGAACCTCTGCTGCATCTGTACTGGCACCTAAAAAGGAAGTTTGAGGACTCTTCAAGTCTTGGAGCTTATGGACAGGAAGGCTGACTGCCTTCTGAAAAGGGCCTTGGAAGCATCAGCAGCTAATGAGAGTAAATGTAGCTGCGACTTCAGTCGCCAGATCCATGCATCTGTGGATTGACAACTTAGAGGATCATTTCAGGAATAAGACTCCTAGGGAAGTTATTTTCGGGTCCCTTCCCTTACTCAGGTTAGCCATAGGATTCATGGCAGAGGCTTCCTCGGGGCCAGTTGGATTTGTCACTTTAAATAATGACCTTTCAAAAGCAGCCCGTCTGGCCATTAGGATAAAAATGTGGTCTGGGGATAATCTAAGAACAAGCTCTGTTACATTCCTTTCTCAGAATTAAAGGTGTTTGGGCCTGTACTGGTAACATTTTAGATAAAGCATCAGACTGCAAGAAAGGGTTCCCAGAAGATAGGGCTAGGAGATTTCAGCCCTTTTGTAGGTCCTGTCCCTCCCAGAGGCAGGATTATAAAGGAAAAATAAAGTCTGGCAGATGGCGTTACCCCAAAGTAGGTAGGGGTAGAGATTTGGCACCCAAATGGAAGTGAAGATGGCTCTGGTAAAATTGCTAAACTTTATTAGCTCATTTAAAACCATGGCATTGTTGTGACATACCGTATAGGCATGGTTGGAGGTTTGGAAGGTGCAAGGAAATATGAAACACCAAACGCATTTTGAACACTAGACTGGTAGAAATAGGAAGGAAAGGGTTTTTAAACACCTTGTGATTAGCATGATGGTTAGATTATCTCACAGCGGTGATGAAATATGGGAATTAAAAATGACATGTTAATAACACAAAAATGGAATTAATCTGAAACCGGACAAGGATGATTGGTGAATGATAATATTATGATTATATTATAACATGGGTTAGTAGTGCAGCATAATTTCCCTTTTAAAATTTTAAACAAAAGAAGCTACTCAAATTGGATTATAAAATACTCCTCAACCATTGCTGAGACCAAACTCAGAAATAATTAAATACAACCAAAACCGCGTAACCAAACTGAGAAATCATTTAATAAACCCACTTTGGTCCTCCTATATAATACCCACTTCACAGCAATGTCAGATATAGTATATCGGAACCTTAATATCCTGAGAACCGACAACACAATGGATACAATTTTAAAAATCGGTATCAGAATAGTCTCCCAGTGTGCACCTACAATTGGTAACCGCTTGCCACCAAGCTTGTATTGCACAACACACAAATTCTTACCCCTGAAAACTGGTTATCCATGACGTATTTTTTAAAAAGTGGATTGTGTCCATGCAAAACTTACATACAGTCTAAAAAAAAAGAACTTTTTTTGCTCAGATGACACAAAATCATATAGTATCAAAGACTTTCTAAAGTGCAATTTGGATTTTTGTAGTCTATATCATTAAGTCCCAGAGATGCAATCTGAAATACAGTGGGTATGGAAAGTATTCAGACCCCTTTACATTTTCCCCTGTTTGTTTCATTGCAGCCATTTTGTAAATTCAAAAAAGTTTTTTTTCTCATTAATGTACACTCTGCACCCCATCTTGACTGAAAAAAAACCAAATGTAGAAATTTTGGCAAATTTATAGAAAAAGAAAAACTGAAATATCACATGGTCATAAGTATTCAAACCTTTTGCTCAGTATTGAGTAGAAGCACCCTTTTGAGCTAGTACAGCCATCTCCAGTTCTGTCAGGTTGGATGGTGAATGTTGGAGGACAGCCATTTTCAGGTCTCTCCAGAGATGCTCAATTGGGTTTAGGTCAGGCGTTTGACTGGACCAGTCAAGAATGGTCACTCCTTTGTTATTTTAGCTGTGTGCTTAGGGTCATTGTCTTGTTGGAAGGTGAACCTTCGACCAAGTCTGAGGTCCAGAGCACTCTGGAAGA
The DNA here is from genome assembly GCF_039654945.1 of Dendrobates tinctorius. Classification (NCBI taxonomy): domain Eukaryota; kingdom Metazoa; phylum Chordata; class Amphibia; order Anura; family Dendrobatidae; genus Dendrobates; species Dendrobates tinctorius. The sequence goes on along the minus strand of NW_027361844.1, from coordinate 3,027,614 downwards.
GGTTTTCATCCACGATATCTCTGTACTTGGCCACATTCATGTTTCCTTCAATTTCAACTAGTCGTCCTGTCCCTGCAGCTGAAAAACACCCCCATATCATGATGCTGCCACTACCATGTTTCACTGTTGGGATTGTATTGGGCAGGTGATGAGCAGTGCCTGGTTTTCTCCACACATACCACTTAGAATTATTACCAAAAACTTCTATCTTCGTCTCATCAGACCAGAGAATCTTATTTGTCATAGTCTGGGAGTCCTTCATGTGTTTTTTAGCACACTCTATGAAGGGTTTCATATGTCTTGCACTGAGGAGAGGCTTCCGTCAGGCCACTTTGCCATAAAGGCCTGACTACTGGAGGGCTGCAGTGATAGTTGACTTTGTGGAACTTTCTCCCATCTCCCTACTGCATCTGTGGAGCTCAGCCACAGTGATCTTGGGGTTCTTCTTTACCTCTCTCACCAAGGCTCTTCTCCCACGATTCCTCAGTTTTGCTGGAATGCCAGGTCTAGGAAGACTTCTGGTGGTCCTAAACGTCTTCCATTTAAGTATTTAAAGAATAAGGGTAGCCTAGGGAGCTGACAGCTTCAATAATAAATCACCCAAAAAGAGCAAAAAGAAGCCATGTCCAAAATGTCAATCATTATTGAGATATAATTAAAAAAAATTTTTAAAAAAAAATAGCAATATAGGTATTAAAAGTGAGGGCACTACAAAGAATCACCACAACATGAGGTAAACCGCACAAAAGCATCCAAAATTTACATGTGCAAAGAATACTTGTATAGATGCAAAAAAAAGTTTTTTTATGCATAGGGCATACCTTAATAGGCGTCTCCAATAATGTAAACAAGCCAAAAGTGTGCAAATTTGCATGAATAAAAATAGGGTATCATATAGCCAGTATGTGCCTGTGCAAAATAAGGCGGCAATAAACCCTAAAAAACATTTCCAAGCAGATGGTAAGTATAAGATAAGACCATGTAATCTGTGCATATTATTGTTCAACTTTTCACAAACGCATGTTGATTATATTCTATTTACATTTATGCACATTTTCACTTCTTTGATTTACTTTTCTGTGAAATGCACTGGCATTTATTTAAATAAGTAACAAGCCCTATGCATAAAAAAACTTTTTTTGCATCTATACAAGCATTCTTTGCACATGTAAATTTTGGATGTTTTTGTGCGGTTTACCTCATGTTGTGGTGATTCTTTGTAGTGCCCTCACTTTTAATACCTATATTGCTATTTGTAAAAAAATTTTTTTAACTATATCTCAATAAAAATTGACATATTTTAGACATGGCTTCTTTTTGCTCTTTTTGGATGATTCTTCCATTTAAAGGGAAGGTGACATCCCAAAAAAAAATTTTCAGCAATTGAAAAAATGTAAAGAATTAATGTTTACATTTTCTTAAATATTATCATTTGTTTTTAATTTTGTAAAATATGAAAAATAATTTTAAAAAGTTTGGCATTTCCACTTGTTAACACTAGGGGGAGCAGCTACTGAAGTTTGGCACAAAAACCTAGTGCAACTAGCTCACATTACTGCACTGGAGTAATTATGGGCGGAGTCTGCTGACATGGGTGTGGTGTCACTCCTCTCCTACCCTCCTGGGTGTTTGCTAAGTTAAAAGAGAGGATGACGTCTAGGAACACAGTGAGCAGCCATTTTGATGGGGCCTGCAAAGTTACTGACTGTCTTTGCATGCAAAGTCTGGATCAGGACAGGTCATCAATCAGCAGAAATGTTTCCTGGATTTCTGTGGAGCAGACAAGCAGACGGTCCATCCATGTGTATAAAACAACAGCGCTCTATGTACAATCCCTGGCACCGAACAGGGTGCCCCCCATAGACCAGCACACTGCTCTCCTGAAATACTCTGTGCTGCTGTCACCCTGCTCCTCCCCCATATACCTCCCTCTGTGCCCCCCCATAGACCAGCACACTGCTCTCCTGAAATACTCTGTGCTGCTGTCACCCTGCTCCCAGAATCCTTGCTGCCTGCCATCCTCGGTGACCGAAGACCCCATTCTTCTCCTCAGATCCTGTCCTGGCGATGTGTGAAAGCGAGGCAACAGGGGCCTGATATATGGTGGAAGGAGCAGGGTGACAGCAGCACAGAGTATTTCAGGAGAGCAGTGTGCTGGTCTATGGGGGGGCACAGAGGGAGGTATATGGGGGAGGAGCAGGGTGACAGCAGCACAGAGTATTTCAGGAGAGCAGTGTGCTGGTCTATGGGGGGCACAGAGGGAGATATATGGTGGAGGAGCAGGGTGACAGCAGCACAGAGTATTTCAGGAGAGCAGTGTGCTGGTCTATGGGGGGCACAGAGGGAGATATATGGTGGAGGAGCAGGGTCACAGCAGCACAGAGTATTTCAGCAGAGCAGTATCACACGGGATAGGATTAGATACACGGCTCAGCAGTCAGTATCACACAGGATAGGATTAGATGCATAGCTCAGCAGACAGTTTCACACACGAGAGGATTAGACACATGGCTCAGCAGACAGTATCACACAGGATAGGATTAGATACACGGCTCAGCACACAGTATCACACAGGAGAGGATTAGGTACAGGGCTCAGCAGTCAGTATCACACAGGAGAGGATTAGATGTCCAGCAGATGGCCAAGTGTTTTGAAACAGCAGGGAGCAGCTCCTCCTATGTTTTGCAAGAGCAGGGGCAGCAGCTGGCCGTGTGTTTTGGAAAGAGCAGCTTGGTCTCCAGGAGCTGGTCCTGGTTCCGCTCCTACAGCTGGTATGTGCAGAGTGTGAACATCCAAGCCGTTATGCTGGAACAGTACAGCATCCAGGGCTTGCAGTGGAGTGTAACTGGAAAGCACTGGGCTCTAATAAGATGGCGCCTGGCCACACCTACAGCTGTGAATTCAGCTGCCCACAGAGGCGTGGCCAGTTCACTCCTGATGCAGCTGCAATGAAAGAGATAGGGTCGGCAGCCGACTATTGTCTCTCATGCCCAGGGACTGCCGTAAATGAGCATGGAAAGTGTCGTTCAGCAGCCAGAGAGGTAAGATGGCAGCCCCCAGTGGCTGCATTACTACAGAAAAAAAAAATCCATACACCACTGAGTCAAGCTTAGGGGACAATTTCTTTTTATACTATTTTCTTTTTTACATTAAATTATGAAAAAACACGGCACCTTCCCTTTAAGGATTATAGAGGCCACTGTGCTCTTAGGAACCTTGAGTACAGCAGAAATTCTTTTGTAACCTTGGCCAGATCTGTGCCTTGCCACAATTCTGTCTCTGAGCTCCTTGGCCAGTTCCTTTGACCTCATGATTCTCATTTGGTCTGACATGCACTGTGAGCTGTGAGGTCTTAAATAGACAGGTGTGTGCCTTTACAAATCAAGTCTTATCAGTTTAATTAAACACAGCTGGACTCCAGTGAAGGAGAGCCATCTCAAGGAGGATCGCAAGGAAATGAACAGCATGTGACTTAACCCCTTTCCTACATTGGACGTAATATTCCGTCCATGTGACCTGGGCCCTAAGTCCCATGGATGGAATATTACGTCATAGCGATCAGCGGCGCCCACGTGGTGAGCGCCGCTGATCGTGGCCGGGTGTCAGCTGATTATCACAGATCCTGTCCTGGCGATGTGTGGACCGCCCCCGACACGTTAACCCCTTGCCCACTGCAATCAAACATGATCGCGGTGTACCGGGGGTTGAAGGGAAGCATCGGCAGGGAGGGGGCTCCCTCCGTGCTTCCCTGAGCCCCCCACAGCAGCGCAATGTGCAGCGCTGCTGCGGGGGGCTCTCCCTGCAGGTCCCCGGATCCAAGATGGTGACGGGGGCCTGCAAGGAGCTGACTTCCTCAGTGCCTGCAAAGCGCAGGCATGAGGAAGTCTGCGTCTATGCCTGTGACAGATCGCTGATCTGTCAGTGATCTGTGATGTGACAGATCAGCGATCTGTCACAGGACAGTTATGTCCCCCTTGGGACAATGTAATAAAGTTAAAAAAAAAAAAAGTGTAAAAATAATTTTAAAAAAAATCGCTAAATAAAAAAAAAAAAATATTCCCTAATTCATTTTTAGGAAATAAAAAAAATACAAAACAATAAAAGTACACATATTTGGTATCGCCGCGTCCGTAACGACCCGCCCTATAAAACTGTCACATTAGTTAACCCCTTTAGCGAACACCTTAAAAAATAAAACTAAAAAACGAAGCAAAAAATGATTTATTATACCGCCGAACAAAAAGTGCAATAACGCGCGATCAAAAAGACGCATATAAATATCCATGGTACCGCTTAAAACGTCATCTTGTCCCGCAAAAAACGAGCCGCCATACAGCATCATCAGCAAAAAAAAATACAAAAGTTATAGCTCGCAGAATAAAGCAATGCAAAAATAATTATTTTTTATATAAAATTGTTTTCATTGCATAAAAGCGCCAAAACATAAAAAAAGACCTAAATGAGTTATCTCTGTAACTGTACTGACCCGAAGAATAAAACCGCTTTATCAATTTTACGGCACGCGGAATGGTGTAAACGCACCCCCTAAAGAAATTCATGAAACGCTGGTTTTTGTTCATTCTGCGTCCCAAAAATCGGAATAAAAATCGATCAAAAGATGTCACGTGCCCGAAAATGATACCAATAAAAACGTCAACTCGTCCCGCAAAAAATAAGACCTCACATGACTCGGTGGGTCAAAATATAGAAAAATTATAGCTCAATATGGGGTGATGTAAAAACTATTTTTACAATAAAAGCGTCTTTTAGCGTGCGACAGCTGCCAAACATAAAAACCGCCATAAATAGTAAATCACACCCCCCCGTTATCACCCCCTTAGTTCGGGAAAAATAATAAAATGAAAAGAAAATGTATTTATTTCCATTTTCCCATTAGGGTTAGGCCTGAGATTACGGTTAGGGGTGTGTTGGGGTTAGGGTTGGAATTGGGGGTTTCCACTGTTTGGGCACATCAGGTGCTCTCCAAATGCAACATGGCGTCTGATCTCAATTCCAGCCAATTCTGCGTTGAAAAAGTCAAATGGTGCTCCTTCCCTTCCAAGCTCTGCCATGCGCCCAAACAGTGTTTTACCCCCACATATAGGGTATCAGCCTACTCAGGACAAATTGCAAAACAACTTTTGGGGTCCAATTTCTCCTGTTACCCTTAGGAAAATAAAAGATTGGGGGAAAAATGTCATTTTTGTGGAAAAAAATGATTTTTTTTCACGCCCGGGCGTTATAAACTTCTGTGAAGCACTTAGGGGTTCAAAGTGCTCACCACACATCTAGATAAGTTCCGTGGGGGGTCTAGTTTCCAAAATGGGGTCACTTGTGGGGAGTTTCAATAGTTTAGGTACATCAGGGGCTCTCCAAATGCACATGACACCCGCAGACCATTACATCAAAGTCTGCATTCCAAAACGTCACTACTTCCCTTCCGAGCCCCGACGTGTGCCCATACAGTAGTTTTCTCCCACATATGGGGTATCAGCGTACTCAGGACAAATTGGACAACAACTTTTGGGGTCCAATTTCTCCTGGTACCCTTCGGAAAATAAAAAAATTGGTGACTAAAAGATCATGTTTGTTGAAAAAACACAATTTTCTTATTTTCACGCCCGGGCATTATAAACTTCTGTGAAGCACTGGGGGGTTCAAAGTGCTCACCACACATCTAGATAAGTTCCTTGGGGGGTCTAGTTTCCAAAATGGTGTCATTTGTGGGGGGGTTTTCACTGTTTTGGTACATCAGGGGCTTTCCAAACGCGACATGGTGTCCGATCTAAATTCCAGCCAAAAACGTCAAATGGCGATGCTTCCCTTCTGAGCCTGTCATGCGCCCAAATAGTCGTTTACACCCACATATGGGGTATCAGCGTACTCAGGACAAATTGCACAATAACTTTTAGGGTCCTGTTTCCCTTGGGAAAATAAAAATTGGGGGTGAAGAGATCATTTTTGTGGAAAAAATGATTTTTTAATTGTACCGCTGTACGTTATAAACTTCTGTGAAGCCCTTGTGGGTTCAAAGTTCTCACCACATATCTAGATAAGTTCCTTGGGGGGGTCTAGATTCCAAAATGGGGTCACTTGTGGGGGGTTTCCACTGTTTAGGTACATCAGGGGCTCTCCAAACGTGACATGGCGTCCGATCTGAATTCCAGCCAATTTTGCATTGAAAAAGTCAAACGGCGCTCCTTCCATTCTGAGCTCTGCCACACATATCAGGTATCAGCATACTCAGGACAAATTGCACAATAACTTTTCCAGTCCAATTTCTCCTGTTACTTCAGGTTCAATTTTTTTATTTTACCAAGGGTATTTTTTTTGTGAAAAAAAGTTAAATGTTTATTTTTTTTAAATATTCAAAAAAATTCCTGTGACGCACCTGAAGGGTTAATAAACTTCTTGAATGTGGTTTTGAGCACCTTAAGGGGTGAAGTTTTAAGAATGGTGTCACTTTTGGGTTTTTTTTCGATCATATAGACCCCTAAAAGTGGCTTTAAATGTGATGTGGTCCGTAAAAATAAAATGGTGTTGCAAAAATGAGAAATCGTTGGTCAACTTTTAATCCTTATAACTTCCTAACAAAAAAAAATTTTGGTTCCAAAATTGTGCTGATGGAAAGTAAACGTGGGAAATGTTATTTATTAAGTTTTTTGTGTGCTGTATCTCTGTGATTTAAGGGCATAAAAATTCAAAGTTGGAAAATTGCAAAATTTTAAACATTGTCACCAAATTTCCGTTTTTTTCACAAATAAACGCAAGTTATTTGAATGAAATTTTACCACTAACATGAAGTACAATATGTCTTGAGAAAACAATGTCAGAATCACCGGGATCCATGGAAGCGTTTCAGAGTTATTACCTCATAAAGGGACAGTGGTCAGAATTGTAAAAATTGGCCTGGGAGTTAACGTGCAAACCACCCTTGGTAGTGAAGGGGTTAAACATGAGTGTCTTAGCAAAGGGTCTGAATACTTATGACAATGTGATATTTCAGTTTTTCTTTTTTAATAAATTTGGAACATTTCTACATTTCTGTTTTTTTTCAGTCAATATAGGATGTAGAGTGTACATTAATGAGAAAAAATTGAACTTTTTTGAATTTACCAAATGGATGCTATGAAACAGTGAAGAATTTAAAGGGATCTGAATACTTTCTTTACTCACTGTACTGTCTTGGGAAAAAGTTAAGATCTAATTAAGCATCCATTGGTCTCTGTCTCTGCCGTACAGTCACACTGTGTGGTCTCCCCTTAAGGGCTCATACTCACATGTGAGAAACTCGGACGAGTCTCGCATGTCAATACCTGGCACTGCCGCCGTCACTCGGGAGCGGAGTGTGTGGCTGCATGTATTTCTATGTAGATGAACGCTCCGCTCCCGAGTATCGAGGTGCGAGACTCGTCTGAGTTTCTCACATGTGAGTATGAGCCCTAAGGCCAGATGTAGCAGTCACATCACACCCTTAAAGCAGCCAAAAACATGTATATTACTTATATCTCCCGCCCGTCTCTTTCTCTCTTCTCTTCCTGTGCACGGTGGTTATCTCTGCCCACTACTCCCAGCCTCCCCAGTCTGCTGGGATCACCGCCATCTTGCTCCCCCCTGGACCCTGTGGCTAGCCCCACCCCACTTCCGATCTCTGAGAGCAGGATCCTTCTCTGCAGCGCGCGCTTTCACCAGCTAGATCCCCTGCATCCTCCTTAAGGACATCATCTGGCTGGTGCACCTGGACAGCGTTTTCTTCAGAAGATCCTGCGTTTTGCCTGCCTGGTCCTGCGCTCTATATACCCATCGCACCTACAGCCTGGGAGCAACTACAGGATACTGTGAATAGCTCTGCTCTGCAGACTGACACTCCCCTCTGCATCTTTTCCGTCACCTAACCTTCTGGCATCAGTTAGTGGGTCTGCTGATCATGCCTAATCAGAAAGGAGAGTTCTCACCCTCCTGCTTCCGCTTCTTCCTCTACTCTGGTCAGACACTTTGCGTGCTCTTCGTGCAAAAGTAAACTCCCCTTCATTTAGACTGTCAGTCCTCTCCCCTCTGTCAGGGCTGCAGCAACCCCACTGTACCCCCTGCCCAGGAGTCCATTTCTACCCCAGGCAAGACCGAGACCCCTATCCGAGGGTGGGCTTCCTCTCTGTCGCAGTCTGTGGTGGACCTCACCAGGTTGTAACAGACCATGGTGTCCGTGCTTGACAGATTGCCACTTCCAGCTCCCGCAGTTGCTAGTGGGTCACCGGATTCCCCGACCGGCCCTTGCAACACAAGCCGCAAGAGTTCCAGACAGGAGCACCGTTCTAGGTCCTCTTCCTGCTCCATCTCGGCCAGATCCCTCTTCCAGATCCTCCTTTCCCGAGTCAGGCGAGGCGTCTTCGGACACGTTTTCAGAGGATGATTTGGACCTGGATGCAGAACAGGCCTCGAACATGAGTGATATGGTCCAGTCTTATTGTCGCAGTCAATCAGACCTTAGGCATCACTGATACCTCTACAGAAGCCGCCGATCAGGCGGTTTCATTTAGACTGTCAAAAGCACCTTCCAAGGTCTTCGCCCCACACAGCGAATTTGTGGAGGTACTCGACAGGGGAACGAGAACCCGACCAGGCGCTTTCAAAGAGGGAAGCGCCTCGGCATGCAATATCTCTTCTCCAGACTTCCCACCAACACGGTCCTGCAGCTTTCTAATGGAGTATCCCTCAAGTAATCCAAAGATAGGATATAATAATCTTTATTTTTATATAGCAGCGCTTTACAGTTTGCACACATTTTTCATCACTGTCCCCGATGGGGCTCACAATCTAAATTCCCTATCAGTATGTCTTTGGAGTGTGGGAGGAAGCCGGAGTGCCCGGAAGAAACCCACGCAAACACTCCTTGCAGATGTTGTCCTTGGTGGGATTCGAACCCAGGACCCCAGCGCTGCAAGGCGCTAACCACTGAGCCACCGTGCTGCCCCCCAGGATTACAGAATTGCTGGCAAAGTCAGCCTTTGAAGCGGCTGCTTCTACGTTATGCCCGGCCCTTTGCCTCTACCTGGGTCTCGAAGACCATAGCTAGATGGGCCAAACAGCTTCATAAGGGCATCCTTGTGGGAGCTCGTCTGGGGGAGCTAGCTGACCTTGCGGACCAAATTTCCTACGTAGGGAAACATTTGGTATCTGCCTCCCTGGATGCCGCATCCTGTCTCCTGTTTTTCAGGGACGTTTGGCTCCCCTCGGTGGAGGACGCATGGGTCAGCGAGGTGGTGTCTTCAGAATACAAAATAGAGTTCGCTTCACGGCCCCGAGATCGGTTCTTCGAATCCCGTCCTCCAAGAGATCCTGCTCTGGTTCAGGGTTTCTTTGCGTCCATCGCCTCCCTTCTCAGTTCGAAGGTTATCTTTCCCATCCCAGAACAGGAACGCTTCACAGGTTTCTATTCAAACCTGTTTGTAGTGTAGAAGAAAGGCGGCACGTTTCGGCCCATTCTGGATCTGAAGTTACTGAACAGAAGGGTCTGCCTGCGACATTTCAGGATGGAGTCCTTCCGTTCGGTAATTGCTTCATGGAGGCGCAGGAATTCCTGTGCTCCATAGACATCCAAGACGCCTACCTCCATGTTCTGATTTTTCCAGCTCATCAGAGGTTCCTGTGCTTCGCAGTACAGCAGAACCATTTCCAGTTTGTCGCCCTGCCGTTCGGACTCTCGACCGCTCCCAGGGTTTTTATAACAATCATGGCGGCGTTGATGGCCATTTTGAGGATCAGGGGCCTAGTGCTTATCCCGTACCTTGACGACATCATCATCAAAGCTACATCTCTCTCTCAGGCCCAGGAAAGTCTGACCATTGTCCTTGACTCCCTGTCCCAGTTCGGGTGGCTAGTCAACAGAACAAAGCCCTGCCTTGTTCCGACTCAGCACCTTATCTTCTTAGGCATGCTGTTCGACACCCGTCAGACAGGGATCTTTCTCCCCAAAGAGAAGAGAACAATCCTCCAGCAGGGAGTTCGCTCCCTGCCAGGCCCTCGGCTTTATTCCTTCCATTCAGCAATGAAGGTCCTGGGCAGAATGGCAACAGCGTCGGAAGCAATCCCTTTTGCGCAATTCCACTCAAGACCACTTCTGCAGGCCATCCTTTCGCAGTGGGACAGGTCTGTCCTGTTGCTGGATCGTCCGCTTCGTCTCTCTTCCCAAGTCAATTGGTCGCAACTGGTGGCTGGGGGGCTGTTTTTCGTCCAAGGGCGTTGGTCGGTGCAGGAGTTCTCTCTAGCGATCAACATCCTCGAGATAAGGGCCATCCTATCCCTTCGTCACTGGGAAAGGCTTCTCAGAGGTCTGCCAGTCAGAATTCAAACGGACAGTGTGGCATATGTCAATCACCAGGGAGGGACCAGGAGTCCCCTGGCGATGGCCGTGGTATCTAAGCCTCCTCTGGGCAGTGGCAACGGTTCTGGCAATATCAGCAGTGCATATTCCAGCGTGGACAACTGTGCCAGCGATTTTCTCAGCCGCGAGGGTCTCACGGCAGGAGAGTTGTTCCTACATCAGGAGGTCTTCCGTCAGATTTGCCTTCGATGGGGAACTCCGGACGTGGACTTCATGGCGTCCCGGCTGAACACGAAGGTTCCACAGCAGTTCGTCTGCAGGTCCCGCGATCCTCTCGCGGTGGGCGCCGATGCTCTGGCTATTCCCTGGTCGCAATTCATGCTTCCCTTTTTCCTCCCCTTCTTCCCAGGCTATTGAAGATCAAAGCGGAGGGGGTGCTGGTCATCCTGATCGCACCGGATTTGCCCAGAAGGTCCTGGTTCACAGAGATCGTCAATATTCTCGCGGATGCCCGCTGGAGGCTCCCAGACAGGCCAGATCTTCTGTCACAAGGACCGATCTGCCACCAGAGTTCTCGGTCTCTCAATTTGACGGCGTGGCTGTTGAAACCGCAGTTCTGAAAGCTTTCAGGTTTTCTGATCGGGTGACACGCACAATGATCCAGGCTAGGAAGCTGTCCTCTTCCAGGGTCTATTATCAGACCCAGAAAGCATATTTTCGCTGGTGTGAATCTAATGACATTCGCCTATGACCTGGTCTCTTCCTTACATTTTGGCTGTTCTCCAGGTGTGACTTAATGCTGGCCTTGCCCTTAGTTCTCTAAAGGGTCAGGTATCAGCCTTCTCCCCTCTCTTTCAGAAGTCCTTAGCCTCCCGTTCTCAAGTCAGAACTTTTCTTCAAGGAGTGGCTCCCCTGTACCGGACTACCGTGGACCTCAATCTTGTTCTGGAGGCCCTGAGGGGTTCTCCCTTTGAACGTCTCCGAGAAGTCTCCTTGTCCGTTCTGTCCTGGAAGGTGGCGTTTGTGGCCCTCACCTCTATTAGGCACGTCTCAGAGTTGGCAGCTCTTTCCTGTCACCCCCCCCCCTTCTTAGTTCTTCACCAGGATAAGGTGGTGTTGCGACCTCCCCCTTCTTTCCATCCCATGGTGGTGTCCACCTTTCACTTGAATGAGGATATTGTCCTCCATTCTTTTTGTCCTGCTCCAGCTCATTCTCTGGAGCATTCACTGAACAGGCTAGACCTGGTAAGGGCAGTGAAGATCTGGCTACGACCGCCCCCTTTGAGAAGACTGATATCCTATTCGTCATTCCATATGGTGCACGAAGAGGCTTGCCGGCCTCCAAGGCTAGGATTGCTTGCTGGATCAGAACTGCAATATTGGAGGCTGGGTTAAGAAGAGTGCCTCCCCCCAGGATTAAGGCTCACTATCCAGGCAGTGGGCACCTCCTGGGCAGTACACCATATCCGCTCTACAACTTTACAAAGCGGCAACCTGGTCTTTCATCCACACGTTTGCCAAATTTTTTTAAGGTCCATACCTACGCTTCGGCAGATGTCAGCCTAGGCAGAAGGATCTTGCAGGGGGCAGGGGTGAGTTCTCTGACCTGAATGGAGTTTTCTGCTGTTTCCCTCCCAGGGATTGCTTTGGGAAGTCCCATGGTTCCTGTGTCCCCCAATGAAACAGTAGAGAAATGTTTAACAGTTCTTGTTCTTTCTTCTGTGTGCTATTGCCAGTTTGAGTTGTCTGTTTCTATTTTGTTGCTTCTCCTACTGCTCTCTCACTAACTGATTAGCCTGGTGCCAGTCGGTGGGGTGTACACTGCAGAGGAGGAGTTAACTTTATGTGCATAGTGTCAGCAGCATACACCCATGGTTCCGGTGTCCTCCAAGGAAGGCTCAGAAACAGATTTTAAGGTAAGCAACCAAAAATCCTGTTATTGGTTATGTATAAAATGTGTACGTTTGGTTGTTGCTGTTATTAAATAGGGACCCGTTGAAGCGCTTGGACAGTGCGAAACAGCCGTTGTCAGCTCCCTCTGCACTCCTGATATCACTCCCTCGGCCTGGCATGTGTAACGTGTCAATAAATGAAGCTATATTTTCACCAGCTCATTGAGTGCGACCTCATCTCTACTTGGACTTAATACAGCACTGTGAATTCCCAGGTCTAGCACCCGAAGCTGCCAGTCATCGGCGCTCTGTATGCCGCACACCATCTGAGGATACACGGTAACAGCAGTGCCGGCCGTGCTTTTTCTTTCATTTTATGTAACCTATACATAGGTAACTCCATGCAATATGAGCATGTGTAAAGCAAATTAAATAAATCACGCAAAGCTTTTGGTCTTCGAATATGGCATTTAATCTGCAAATAGTTTCCATAACAAATATACCAAATCAGAGCAAAGTTTACACTTTTGATTTTTAATAGAAAACCAGGGGATAAAACGAATTGTTAAATTTTGAAAGGCCTTAAATTACATTACAGTAGAAAATACAGGAGGTAGAGGGTAACAAAAAATTTGAAACATGAATCTAGACATAGCAATGCTATTTAAAACATGGTTATGAAAACTTAAAAACGCTGACCGTAAGTGGAGGAAATAATTGTGAGTGATGAAAGCCCTTATATCATGCTTGATACAGGAGGTAGGATGTAATAACCAGAAAGACACATAATTGGACATGAGAAATTTTATCTACAGCTCCTGTGTTTGCGGTCTGACAACTCAGTCACCCTCTTCAGTTTCTGACTCTGATTCTGCAAGAAGGAAAAAAAAAAAAAAATTAAAGTTTAATCTCCGAAAAATTAGGAACATTGAATATCAGAATTTTAAAAGTCTAAAAAGGCGGATATTTTTACGAGGGTAACAAGAGAAAATACACCACAAAATTTGTTGTGCAATTTCTCCTCAGTACACCGATACCCCATATATGGGGGAAATCCACTGTTTGGGTGCACGGCAGGGCTCGGAAGGGAGCACCGTTTTGACTTTTTGAACGCAAAACTGGCTGGAATCTATGGCACCATGTCATGTCTGATATACCTAAACAGTGGAAGACCCCCAACGAGTGGCCACATTTTGGAAACCAATTCCCTCAAGGATTTTATCCAGGGATATTATTGAGCAGTTTGAACCCACAGGTACATGCACAGAATTTGATAGCAATTAGGTTGTCATATTGAATATGTGTCAATAGTGATGAGCGCAAGTGCTCGCTACGCCAGTTTGCATTGGGAGCTCGGGTATGCACTGAATATGCTCACGTGACATGCTTGGGTCCCTACCCCGCATGTTTCGTGGCTGTTAGAACACCAAACACCGCACCCCAAAAAAAGAAAGAATATAAATACAGGGATCTGCGATACTCTGTGTATATCCGAACACCCAATTCAAGTAGGAGCACTTGCGTTTAACACTAGCGTTATATTTTTTTTTTTTTTTTTTTTTTTTTAACTTTTGAAACCCTCCCAGCCCAACCCTAACAAACGAAAAAACGTACAATTTTATGTTATTACTTTTATCCAACCAAGGGTGCGACAAAGGGGGGGGAGGGGGGTTTGATTTACTTTTTTTTATTGTGATCACTGTGAGACCCTATCAGTGATCAAAAGGAACCAATAGGAAAAATTTCCTATTGTTGCGGGTACCGGCCGGCAGATCTCGCCATTTTCCTCCAAGAAGAGGAAGCAGAAGACCTAGGCAGGAGGCCTGGGGGGGATGGTGGAGGCATCAGGGGACGCCATTTCTTTCTTCTCCAATATGCTAGATCATATTAGAGGAGAAAAATTGTGCTATATCCTCATTTCTCTGCAGCGCTGACGCTTAGGAATAAGTACCCTTAACTGCTGCTGTTAAAAAGTTAAAGGTGGTGGAGGGAGGGGGTATTTGGGACCTAGGTTTTTTTTTTCTTATTGAGCCAATAACCAACAGGCAGGTAGTTGCATACTCCCTGGCTGTTCTGCCTTGTGATGATCTGTTCCAGTTAGGGGAGGTCACAGACTAATCCTGCCGGCGATTCTCCTGGTGATGTCACTTTGATAGAGCAGCTCCTTCACTTTTGATCTGCTGACAGGGCGCCTGTGCTGATGTTATGCTGATCGAAAGCAATCTATCCATTGCCTAGCTGTCAGTAAGCAGAACGTCAGCATTGATGCCTTTTTACAGAACAGAGCTAAGGAATAGCTGCTGATGACACGAGGTCAAAAGAAAGAAAATCGGTTTTAAGTTCAATGGGAGAAAAAAAACTCTTAGTCATGGATAGCCCCTTTTAAAAGGAACCTGTGAGCAGGATTGTGCACAGTGTCGGGTGGGCGCCGTTATACTGATTAATACGTTGGTTGATGAAATCCGTCTTGTGGTTGCTATTTAATCTTTATTTTCAGTTTTGAGTTAATGATATGCCCGTGCTCCGGGGCGGCCTGTGGGGGGGGGTCTTCATGTGGTGCTCTGATTAGGTATTCATCTGTATGGCTTCTGACAAGTCACTGATAAGTATAGCGACACCAACCTCACACACTCTATTTTACTGAGCACAATCCTGCTCACAGGTCTGCTTTAATTGTTGGTAGGGTAAAGGGGTTTTGTCTCCAGACCTGAACCCCCAATTTTTTTTGTAGAAAAAGTCAAGTTTTCAGTTAAGTGCAGCTCCACTGTAAGCCCCTTGGGCTTTGAATAGGCCACATTTTTAAAAGGACAAGGTTTCATATTTTTAGTAAAAACACAGAATTATGAAGTTTGCATCAAATATTATAATGTAAATGTACCTTCTTCAGCATTTTTGAGCCATTCAACAAATTTTTTCATCTGTTCCAGAAAGACACTCTTTCCTTTGGCAACATGTGCATCTTTGTACCACTTCAAAATGGGCTCTTCACTTAGAACTTCAGCTGAAAAATAAATAAAACTGAAATATTAACTCTTGCATCATTAAAGACACACAGCGGACAGCTCCTTTACAGAAGTTCCCAATTTCCAGACTTGTCAAGTCAGCACCGATCCACAGTACAGGTGATGACTTGCTGATTGCAACTCAGAAACGCCCCATCAAAACGAGCGAGTACCATCGCTCTAGTCACGCTTTGGGAAGTTACATTTAAAGGAAATCTGTCAATAAGATCTACACTCCTGGCCATCTATATGAACATGCAGGTCATAGAAAACAGAATAAAAGGATACCTGCGATGATGTCTTATTCCAGGGAAATTCGTGTTTTTCTTATATGTAAATGAGCTGCTCCAGGGTAAGGGCCGGACACTGATCTCCATGAGAATCTGCCTCCAGAGATTAGTATACATGAAAGGGGACATTACCAGTGCGATGTGTAATGGCCGCTCTCTGCTTTCCTGATTGCACTGCAGAGCTTTGTGTGATTGTACCTGACAGATCTGCAGGTTCCGCTCAGCTTCTCTCTCACAGGTAGACAGGGCTGCAATACTGTTATAATACAGCAGAGCTGTGAGAGCTGCAGCAGGTATGTTGGTAAGGAGACAAAGTTCAGATCTCCTGTTCTGTTAGTTACATTTCACACACTGGCAACTCCCCTTCACGTAAAAAGCTCTGGAGGCAGATTCTCTTGCAGGTCTGTATTCACCCCATAGTGCTTAGCCGCTAATTTACATGTAAGAAAAAAGTGGATTTCTCTGGAATAAGACATCGGATGGCATATATGAAGACAGGAAGCTGAATACAATTCTATGACCTAAATGCCCATATAGACTGCTTAGGAGGGTTGATCATACTGACAATTACCTTTAGTCAAGAAATAATTGTCAGATCAGACTTGTTTTTTAAATGTACAAGATAAAAGAATTAGCTTTGATCCTTAATAAATTTGCCCACATTTGGGATATGCAATGGTTTTCTTCTCTGCCTGCCAACATGGTACATTAGCTTGTTCAATACGATGCACAGGAAGTTGTGACTGCCACCGGTACCACATTCTAGCTCGTCAGACAGCTCTGTATGGTGTGTGCACTACTAGTCCACCAAAAAAAAAAAAAAAAAAAACGCAGCCCAAATGCAGAATACTGTTAAAAAGCCAATCACGTGTCTCAGTGGTGTACAGCATGGGACAGGTAAGGCCAGTGATTGAATGCAGCAGTCACGTTGGCCAGTGACTGGCGGCAGCGAACGCAAAATAAAATATCCGCAAGAATTGGGGAAATGGCTCTGACATGACAGGGATGAAGTGGGTGAGTAGATCTCATTAGCAGGCTTGCCGTCTGTGGGCTATACTTGTAATAACCTTGGACAGCCCCCTGGCTGAGATACATATGCATTGCTTGCATCTGTATCCATCACATCCAACCCTACTATTAACTGTTGGCCAGAGCATATTGGGTACCGACATATATACACAGAGTATACTTCTGCAGACTCTGCCCCTCCCCCGTATAATATTTCATGGCCTGGAATGTTTTCTTACTACATACCTCTTTGGGAATAAATGTGAATTAACACACTCACCTTTGTAAAAAAGCACCACAATTTTCTGGAAGGATTTCATGAAGTGAATGTTGTCATAACAATACTCCTGAATTTTTAGCAGCAAAGTCAGTTCAGACTGACCTTGTGTAGTAAAGGCAGCAAGAAGAGGGCTGTATTGCTAAAAAAGGAGAGAAATGAAATGTTAATACATACGTCATAATATCCACTTTCCTGTTATACTGTCATTTAGGGTTGGTAACCTGAACTTTGCTTTTCTGTAAACTTTAGAAAAAATGATGGGCAGCCAAACATCATCTGATATAAAGTGCCTCATCAACAACCCAGATACGTACTGTGAAGACATCTGTAGCAATTATGTGCTGTAACACAATGATTTTTACAAGCACAAAACCCCCCAAACCTTACAACCCATTGGAACAGGGCTTGTTCACACGTTGCTTTTTTTGCAGCGGTTTACAATACCAGTATAGTGAATGAGATTTCTAAAATCTTGTGCCCATGCATTTTTTCCCCTTGCAGATCTGAAGCAGTTTCATTTCTGCAGCATGTCAATTCTTTCTGCGTTTTTCATGACGGGGGCGCTCTATGCCAGCACTCCAGTATTTGCAGCAGAAAAGTCTGCAGAAACTAACGAACAGGAACATAAGAATAAAAGGTTAAGTACAGTTTAGGAACTTGCAGATTTGCAGTAGCCCTGCACTCCACTACAGAATACAGAATATCCTAGTGTCGCTTCCACAAGTATTCACCCCCTTGCCATCTTTGGGTTTTACTACCGCACAAACTGGAATTTCCCTTTTTTTTTTTTTTTTTTTTTTTTTTGAGGGTTTGCATCAGTTCACATGCAGAACATGCCTACAACTGTGAACACTTGGTTTTCTTTTTATTGTGCCTATATACAGTATTACACTATAGTCAGTACTTTGTAGAAACTCCTTTTGTGGTAATTACAGCTGCTAGTCGTTTTGGATAAGTCTCTATGAGCTTTCCACATCTTGCCACTGGGGTTCTAGCCCATTCCTCAGGGCAAAACTGCTCCATCTCCTTCGATAGTTTCCTCTGGTGAACAGGAATCAAGTCTGACCACAGATTTTCAATTGGATGAAGGTCTGCAATTTGACTAGGCCACTCCAAAACATTTACACATTTCCCCTCAACCCCTTTCCGACATCAGGCGTAATAATATGCTGATGTCGGATACCCTCTCTTTGAAATGGGTTCTGAAGGCGAGCCCACATCTCTCCCAGCACATGTCAGCTATTTTGAACAGCTGATGTGCCCAGAACAGCCACGGGTGGAACTGCGATCCACCCGCGGCCATTAACCTGTTAAATGCTGCTGTCAAACTGACAGCGGCATTTAACACATGCTTCCGGCCAGCGAGCCGGAAATCCACCCATCGGTGACTCCCGTCACGTGATCGCGGGTCACCGATGGGTTGGCATGACAACTAGAGGTCTCCTGCAGACCGCTATGGTTGTCACTGCCGGATTGTTACGAGTGCCACCCAGTGGTCGGCGCTAGCAACAAGCCAGCAATTCTGCTACATACAGGCAATCTGATCTTCGCCTTTATGTAGCAGAGCTGACAGGGTTATGGCAGCTTCTAGCCTCCAATGGTGTCTATTAAACCGTGGCATATATAATTTTACACCCTTCACCCCATTCAAAATAAAATAAAAAAAGAAAAATCAAACACATTTGATATCTTCACGTTTAGAATCGCCTGATCAATATAAAAAAAAAAAAAAAAAAAAAAAAAAAAAGAGAATTAACCCAATTGCTAGACGGCGAAACGAGAAAAAAAATAAAGTCAAAACGCCAGAATTACATTTTTTTGCTCGCCGCAACATTTCACTAAAATGCAATAAGATCAAAAGATCGTATCTTCACCAAAATCATATCATTAAAAACGTCAGCTTGACATGCAAAAAATAAGCCCTCACCCGACCCAAGATCACGAAAAATTGACACACTACGGGTATCGGAAAAATGACAATTTTTTTTTAACAAACTTGGTAATTTTTTTTCACCACTTGGATAAAAAAAGAACCTAGACATGTTTGGTGCCTAGGAACTCATAATGACCTGGAGAATAATAATGGCGGGTCAGTTTTAGCATTTGGTGAAAATGGTAAAATCAAAACAAAAAACAATTGTGGAATTGCACTTCTTTTGCAATTTCTCCACACTTGGAATTTTTTACCCCCCGTTTTCCATTACACGAAATGGATGGTGTCCTCCAAAAGTAAAACTCATCTCACAAAAAACTAGCCCTCACACGGCCGTATTGACCGGAAGAAAAAAAATAAATAAAGGGGCGGGAGCAAAAAAACCACAACGCAAAAATGAAAATACCTCCGGTCATGAAGGGGTTAAACCACTTGGGTGTTGCTTTAGCAGTATGGCTTTGGGTCATTGCCTTGCTGGAGGGTGAACTTCCGTCCCTGTCTCAAATCAATGAAACAGGTTTTGCTCAAGGATCTCTCTGTATTTCGCACCATTTTCCCTGTTCCTTCTACTGAAAAACACCCCTACAGTATGATGCTGGCACCACGTTTCCCTATGGGGATGGTGGTTTTGCAGTGATGAGCTGTATTGGTTTGGTGAAAGATAGTTTACCTTGGTGACAAAAAAATTCAATTTTGGTCTCATCTGACCATAGCACCTTCCATATATTTGGGGGTCTCCCAAATGTCTTTTGGCAAATTCAAAATGAGCCTTACACATTGTGTGTAAGTAAAGGCTTTTTTCTGCCCATTCTTCAATAAAACATAGTAACATAGGTTGAAGGAAGAGTAAGTCCATCTAGTTCAACCCATATCCTATCCTAACCTGCCCTAACATGTTGATCCAGAGGAAGGCAAAAAAAAAAAAAAAAAAAACACAACAACATGTGGCAAACAGTAAGCTTCACATTGGGGAAAAAAAATTCCTTCCCGACTCCACATACGGCAATCAGACTAGCTCCCTGGATCAACGCAATATCAAGGAAACTAGTGTATATACCCTGGAATATTATACTTTTCAAGAAAGGCATCCAGTCCCTTCTTAAATTTTAGTAGGGAATCACTCATCACAACATCATATGGCAGAGAGTTCCATAGTCTCACTGCTCTTACAGTAAAGAATCCACGTCTGTGAGTATGCTTAAGGCTGTGTGCACACGCTGCGGATTTTGCTGCGGTTCCGCAACGGATTTGGCCGCTGCGGACCCGCAGTTGTTTTTGCTGCGGTGTACAGTACCATGATTCCCTATGGGAATCAAAAACCGCAGTGCAGACGGTGCAGAATTTTCCACGTGGATTATCTGCGGTTTTCAATCCACAGAAAGAATTGACATGTCAATTCTTTCTGTGGATTCTGCTGCGGTTTACCATCTCCTCCATTGAGGAGATGAAAAACTGCAGGGCAAAACCGCAGAGCAATCCACAGGTAAAACCGCAGGTCTTTTGACCTGCGGTTTCACCTGCGGATTTTACAGAATCCGCACCACAATCCGAAGCTTGTGCACACAGCCTAAACCTTCTTTCCTCCAGACGTAGAGGATGCCCCCTTGTCCCCGTCACAGGTCTAAGAGTAAAAAGATCATTTGAAAGGTCTTTGTACTGTCCCCGCATATATTTATACATTGTAATAAGATCACCCCTAAGCCTTCGTAAAAGCCAACTCTATGGAGTGTACGGCTTGTGGTCGTATGGACAGATACCTCAGTCTCTGCTTGGGAACTCTGCAGCTCCTTCAGGGTTACCTTTGGTCTCTGTGCTGCCTCTCTGATTAATGCCCTCCTTGCCCAGAATGGGAGTTTTGGTGGACAGCCCTCTCTTGGCAGGTTTGTTGTGGTACCATGTTCTTTCCATTTGATGGTGCTCCGGGGATAGAGATTTTTTTTTCAATACAACGTAACCCGGACAACTTTGTCCCTGACATGTTTGGAGATCTTCTTGGTCTTCATGGTGTTTGGTTAGGCCTCTTTCACACTTCAGTTTTTTACAATCAGTCACAATCCGCCATGTTTTGAAAAAAACGGATCCTCAATTTTCTTTTGTGGATCCATTTTTTTTCCCAATTGCCTTCCATTATTGGCGGATTGTGACAGATTGCCGTCCGTTGCATGGGTTGAGGATCCGCCAAAAGTTGCTGTCCGTCACCATCCTCAAAGATTTCAAAACGGAGCTTGTAAAGTTTTTTTCTCTGGCGGATCCTCCAGACACTCATTTAACCCGAAATTCTTTCTGGGTGCCGGAAAACAAAAAAATATATATTCTCTCTCTCTCTCCCCCCTTTAAGATTCTTCATTTGTCGGATCCGTCAAAAAAACGGACGGGTGGCATCCGTTGTCATCAGTACTGAAACGGATCCGCCATCCGTCCTTTTGGCGGATTTTGACTGATGCAAAAAACTGAAGTGTGAAAGAGGCCTTAGTGATGCCTCTTGCTTAATGGTGTTGCAGCCTCTGTGGCCTTTCAGAAAAGGTAAAGTGTATATACTGACAGACATGTGACACTTAGATTGCGCACAGGTGGATGTCCTGTCACTAAGCATGGGATTATGAAGGGAATTGCTTGCTACAGACATTTTTAGGGGCTTCATACCAAAAAGGGTGAATACATATAGTCATTCAATCCCATAAATATAATTTATGCCTAAATTTTTCTCACTTCAACTTAGACCATTTAGTGCTGATGCATCACACACAAATTGGATTAAAAAAAAATATTTAAACAGGTTGCAAAATAGGCAAAAAGCCTAAAGGGGAGAACTTTTGCAAGCCACTATATCCCATGATTTTAAATGCTCGTAAAACTGGAATACAAAAGCTAGAGCTTAGATTAAGATGCAGGATGAACGTTTTAGCTAAAGCCATGGGCATACAGAGTTTTTCGTGCAGAAGTGGAGTGGAAACTCCAAATCCACAACTAAGTTTCAGAACTCTTCAAACACACACAGGTTTTGCTTCGAAAACTCACCAGAGACTCCGTGTGCACATAGCCCAATGCCAGTTTCACGCATTAAACCTTAGGAGCATGGCCCGCCATCTGTCTCCTGACCCAAACCTTGACAGCCTAACAGGATGTGTGAAACCGGCATGAGTTTATATTCACAAGTTGCTCTCTAGGCAGTAAAAATACTGACTTCTCAGCTTTTTGGCACTGATAACGTGTGTAATTTGTCTACTGTGTCTGTTTAATAAAGTTTGTTGAATTTTTGGTGGAAAAAAACAAAACAGTTTTAAACACTCATCACTTTCTATAGGTATATAAAAAAAAGCTTTTAATTTGCATATTTGCATAGAAAAGCGAAAGAGTAATGTGTTCGTCACCTTGTGACCTGTCATTTCCAGCTTCTGTCATTTGTCCTGTACAACCTACGAGTAACAATAATTTGTCTTTACGGAATCACCCTTCTTACCCAGGAGCAAGCATACAGCTTTCATCATATTTTACAGCTGGGATTTTTGGATTAAGGTACGGGATAAATCATATTGAAAGGATGTTGTAATATAATATGACAAATAGTCAGAGATCGGACAGTGTAAGGATATTACATGGATTCTGCGCTATAACAGCACTTTGACATCAAGCCTGACGTAACAGCTTCCAATAAGAGCAACTGGTTGAAGACTACAGATTTTCACAATCTAAATTACTCTAAAGTCCTGAAAACTGAATGGAGTCACCATTTTTCTACAATAAGCCAGCACTTTAGTACAAGTTAGGCTCAGGAGAACCTGACAAACTTAAGAATTAAAGTGTATCTAGACGGTTCCTACCTTCAAGTGTTTGATGGCTTGCTCTGTAACCAGCTCCTCCTTTTTATTCCACTCCACACAGCTCATAACACTTGACCACAGGATACCAATTACTGTTTGCTCAGAGATATTATTTTTCTTCATTTCTTCTTTTACGTACATACTAATCTGAAAAGTATCAAATGTGCTACATTACATTGGGACTGAAGCGTAGCCAAACAGCGGGAACGAGAGAGAATGGTAGGTTACCTCTTTAAGTGGCTCTCCTTTTGACATCATCTCTTGGAGTTCTTTCTGGAGCTCCTTGCGAGCACCAATGGTTTGTTGATTCCTGACATATTCAGAAAGCTCTTTCAGTCCTGCGTCAGTGAAGTATTTTGTGAAGTGCTCCACACTCTGCTTGTTTGCAGGGAAGAGTTCCTGAAAAGTATTTTGATGGTAAGGGTAGAAGTTTCGTATTCACCCAATAAACTGGCAGCATGGATAGGGCAGGCACAAAGTTCTACTCTCTGCTCTTCAATTGGGGTCATCATGATTTGACATGATGCCTAGGAGTCACCAACTCCACCACAAAAAGTTCCAGTAGGATGAAACTGCATGGACTGTACCACACACTTCACAGGAGAAGACTTATACACTGGTGTGATGTATAAGACCACAGGCTCTGACTAAATACTGATATCTATTTCAACCCAGCAAGAAGAGATGAAACGGACTGTAAATGGCCATGCAATGTTGTACTGAGATCACGGCACAAAGGGAATAAAAAAAGTGAAATCTAAAAAATTTAAGATGGAGACTGAAGAGCCGAAGAAGGCTGAACTGCAGCTAAGTGGGTACACAATACAAAGTAAAACAGAGTGTGAAAGGCAAGCAGGTAAGATGAGGGAGTCCGTAATATAAAAACATTAAAATAAAAAATGTTGTGTCAATCAATAGTATAAGAGAATATCACTTCCTTTTAACAAAAATATGAAAAATTAGGAAGAATTCAAATATAGGATTATGCAAGGCTGATTAATTTCTATCAAATAAATAAGAATTGTATAGCTACCATAAGCCTGTTATCCATGTTAACTTTACGAAGACTACCAGCTACTGCGTTGATATCTTTTTCATTGATCCATGATTTAAATAGCTTTACTGCAAATGCAGCTGAAACGCCTGCAGGGAAAAGGAATTTTCAGTAATATACAGGACATGACAGAGTAATAACAGAAAAAAAAATAATAGTCTATCAACAGAGGTCATTTAGATCAGGGTTCTCCAACTCCAGTCCTCAAGGCCCACCAACAGATCATGTTTTCAGGATTTCCTTAGTATTGCTCAGGTGACAACTGCTTCACCTGTGCAATACAAAGGAAATCCTGAAAACATGACCTGTTGGTGGGCCTTGAGGACTGGAGTTGGGGAACCCTGATTTAGATGACAGCAGAGCTGACAGACCTAGAGAAAGGCGGTATACACTGCAATAACAGATGCCTCCATCGGTGCAGACAGTAGGCCGCATGATACAGAGATATGGATATTAATGACGAGTCCTACCTTCTTTAACCAAATTCTCGTTGTAGAGACTGTTAAGAATTGATGCAGAAAGATTCCCGTTGGCCAGAAGTATACCAGTGAGCATGGCCAGCTTATTCCTCTCAGACTCAGAAAAACCTTTCAGAAACAGCAACAACTACAAGACAAGATTTTCACACACCTTGGGTCAGATAAGACAATGCTACAGACTACCAATGGATGTCAACATAATCTCGCAATGCAAATATGGATATGCTGGCCATAGCAACTACTTAGGCTTTATTCTCTTAGGGCATGTAACCATGGGGCATTTCTTCTGTAGACCTTCTACAGCAAAAACGTATTTATTGTGCAAAATGAAAATTCTGTGATTGCAATGCAAAGGGCTAAACCCACAGTGACATCTGCAGCACCAGCCAATAACAAAATTTCTTTGCAGCGTTCGCCGTGAGATTTCATACGATCTCATACACAATGTGAATGTTGAGATCTACAGCATCCCCCCACCCTGTGGTTACATACCCTTAATCTTTCTTTTCTAGTGAATGGTTGCTATTTATTTTCCTTTAATTAAACCTCTTGTTAAATAATGAAATGTTACACACCTTCTTGACCTCGTCTTCAAAACCTTTTTCCAGGTATTTATAACGCCTGATCAGCTTGTTAAAAACCTGCATATAGGACATGGAAAGTTTTAGAACTGTGCTTCCAACACAAAAAAAAAAAAAAAAAAACACCCCACTATGTTCTACAGACCTGAGCAAATGCTTGCATGGTCTCTAGATCTTCCTGTGCAGAAAACACACAGACATTGGTACGGATCACGTCATCGGCCAAAGTACCACCTGGTGCTAAAAAGAAAAATATTCAATGTTCAGTTATTTGTGAAATGCTTTTTGCCTCTGACCCCATTAAGACCTGTCAGGTGAATGGTGGACTATAGATGTTGGTCATTAAGAGCTTTCCCAGCCCATAAACCTGCATGGATTGCAACTGCAGCGTGGAGGCACATGTCAAGTTATATACTGCAGATAACCACCTACCCAGCATCCCACCAGCCACCAGGATGTCAAAGAGTGTCTCTGCATAGCGACGGTAGTCAAGCTTCGCTCCTGAAGCATCAAGAAATTTTGCTACTGCTTCCAAATCGTTGCCAGTTTCGTTTAAGCCTTGAATAATGCAGTCTTGGAATTGAGTTGGATCAAACCTCTCCTTTTCATCTACAGTGAAAAATACAAAGGCATTAGAAACAGACATCATCCACCATAAAGGGGAAAAAAGCCGATTTACAGCACAGGTCATAATTGTTGGCACTTTTTATATTATACGGTTGTCGGTGGGGTCCAAATCCCACCCGTAATTGAACAGAAGAGGCTGCCAATCAGCCCTGACATTGTGAGAATGGAGATTTCTATTGACCATCATCTAAAAAGCTCAGACACATTGCCTGCTTACATGTTCTGTTGCTTTCTCATTCTAGACTTTGATGCTGGCATTTTACGGCTCCAACATTAAAGTGTGGTCAATATCTGCTCATACTGGAGCCAAAGCTCATGTGCAGGATACACCAAGACCTCATGTAGTTCTGGCACCCACATAAGAGGAGAGAAGAGGTCATCGGAGTGGGGAATCCCTTAAATATCATTATCTACATCACACTGAGCAGCAACTCTTCAGTGGGTCGGGGTCTCACTTGCGAGTGTGATGCAAGAAACTTGCGCGAGTCTCTCGCATCAATACCCGGCACTGCCGCCGACACTCGGGACCAGAGTGTGCGGCTGCATAGAAATACATGCAGCCGCACACTCCGATCAGAGAGCCGGGTATTTATGTGAGAGACTCGCATCTCACTCGCAAGTGTGACCCCGGCCTAAAAGTATTAAGTGCCTTAGGATACAAGAATGCAGCAATGTGATGCTGGCAATGTCCTACTCCCATGGGTGAACGTTTCAAGAGAAAACACATTACCTCTTTTTCGGGTCTTAAAACGCTGGCCAGATAGCGTTGGCTTTTGTTGCTTTTGATTATTCATAAAAAAGATGCCCTATAAAAATGAGACACAAAATCAGCAGAAGTCAACAGGTCAAGAAAATGAAAGTCTAGTGAGAATTAGTTCTGAAAGGGTTTTCAGCCTCTAGGTTGAAAGTGTACCTGCAGTTTTAGGTAGCGTTACAGAATAGTTCGTCATGTGTGTAAATGAGTTAACACACCAATTTTGGCCACTGTATAACATCACTTTTCCCTTCTGCAGACTGAATTGTGTCTGAGCTAGTGGGTGGAGACAAGCTGCTACACTAAGATTCCTGCTCTCCCATCTTGTCCCCTCTCAGAAGCAGCAGGCATACAGGCTTAGGCCTCTTTCATACTTCAGTCTTTTGACATCAGTCCCAAACCGACAGTGTAAAAAAAAAAACAAAAAAAAAAAAACGGATCCGTTTTTTTTTATTTTAAAAAGGGGGATTTTGCCTGACGCAAAAAAACTGAAGTGTGAATGAGGCAGTATAGTTATGCATTTAGCATCCTAATCCTTACTTTCCTCCCTTCTCCATAGGCTTTAATAAACAACTGTAACCTGATCTCTCAATGAGCCATCAGTTCCTCTTGTTTTGACATCACTTGCAGGGGGGGTGATGGTTTCTGCTTGTTGGGTTTTCCCTTTACAATGTACACTGACAATGTGCTCTCTTGCTGGCTCCTCACTTCTCATGAGACAGAGAGTGAGTGCACTGTCACTGTGCATTAAAAAGGAATATTGCACAGTGACAAGATTCTATAGAGAATCTTTCGAAATTGACAACTGTCGCTTGATCACTAGAGCAGGGACTAGCCCAGCCCCTGAAACGGAAGTCACCGATGATGCCTCGTTTCGGGGTGGGGGCAGAGGATGTGGCAGTGACCGCAGCCTCTGACGATATCTCATATGAGTATCCTAATATGCACTGGGGTTCTCAAATGAATTGTCATCATACAAGATGTAGGTTAAAAAAACAACCCAAAGACATTAATGGAATTTTAAATTTAAGTATATTAGAAAAGCAAAACTGATTAACCTACTGCTGGTCGGTGGGGTGTACACTGCAGAGGAGGAGCTAAGTTTTTTATGTGCATAGTGTCAGCCTCCTAGTGGCAGCAGAATACACTCATGGTTCCTGTGTCCCCCAATGAAGAGATAGAGAAAAGTGATTTTATGTTTACATTTGACCATTAGTATTAAAATAAAACGTTAGTTTCCAAACGCCCCATTAAGGAAGTTCTAGGGTGAGAGGATGGAGAGCAGGGGTGCCATCACGTCATTTATAGGGGGCCGATCTCCACGACTAATTAAGCATGGTTGGGTTGTAGAAATTTCATGGTCACCCTACTGTTCCTTTAACACTTATTAGTCTATATGCACATAGCATGTCTTTCCACCTGGATCCCATCTGAAAAAGTTCTCACAAAAAAAAAAAATAAAAAAGCAAAAATAACAATGAACATATGCACAGCAATGTCAAAATGACTTTCTGTGCACATTTCCATCTTTTGATACTTCTTTTAACTGCTTCAAACTTCAAAAGTCGAGAAGTGACGGGTTTATTTTCCTGAAGGATCTACGGCTTCAAAAACGAATGTGGGTACTCAGTCTTAACCCATTTTGCTATCCCTACTTTTCATGCTGACACCCCGCACCCTACATCTCCGCTGCACACCGCTGACTATGGATTTGCTGATCCTGCCATTTCCTGGGGTTGTTGTGATTTTTTTAAAATGTAAATTTTAACTGTAGGTTTCATTATTCACAGTGATAGAATTTCTGTTAGTATAGTAGATACATTCCCTACACATCAGATATCTTTAAAGGGAACCGGTCACCATGAAAATGCAGTGCAATCTGCAGGTACCATGTTATAGAGCAGATTGTTATAGAATTTATGAGAGAACATTCAGTATAACCTGTGTTTTCATCATTTAACCCTCTGCTCTTTCTGGGATTTGTGGTCCTAGCAGTGACTGACAGCTTTCTTTGCACAAGTATACATGCAGGCATGGCTGTCAGTCACTACTAGGACCACAAATCCCAGAAAGAGCAGAGGGTTAATTAAATGATGAAAAGACAGATTATACTGAATATTCTCCCATAAAACGGTAAATCAATTATAGCAGTATAACACAAAACCCGGTAAGAGATGGTGCGGACTGTTATTCCATACAACAGTATTCAGGGAAACAAAACACAAAGTGCTGCTTCCTGGGATCACTCCCACGCTGGGACCCTATAGATGCCAGTGTATGGTATATGGAGGCCTTCCCTGTAATGTATGAATCAGGAGTGCTTTCCAATATATAACACTATAGACCACAAACCTGATGTGAACAGGGACTAGGACACGCTTGCAGTTAAACAGCGCAGTGGCAGGGTCAGACAATCGCCATTCAGGTCGGGCACAGCTTCAGTAGTTATTAATGATGCTGGCTGCCCATTCCCACATCCACACTCCCAGCTACCGTCCCCACTTTCTTCTGGTCCCCTGAGCACGTCTCCATTCACACTGCCTGGTGCAGCATACACATAGAGGATGAGGGCACAGGGCTGTGGAGATGCAGCGCACGTCACAGCTGAGCATGCTCCAGATTAGCTCGTCTGTTCTGCACATGCTCAGAAGCTGTGACATGTGCCTGGGGCACCGGCCGACCACCAGCCCAGGATCCAGAGCCAGGAACAAGGGGAAATCAGACGCAACATCACAGGAAGAAACGGGAGCTTCGGCTGGGGCACTGGACCGTATCTAATGGGGGATACCGGTTGGACGACATTATCCAGTAACAGGATTGGTAATAACTATTTGCTGGGGGCCGACTGCTGGAACCCCAATAGATTGCCCGGAAGACCCTTATCCCAAGCGTGGAGAGCCAGTGCACAGGGTAGGCAGTCGCTGCGCTCATTCTCTATGGGACTGATGGAAATAGCCGAGCAAATGACTGAGCAATCTAACAGGGAGAAGAGAGCTCTGATCTGATGATCGATGGGGGGCAGCGGGTCTGATGCCCACCTATACATCAGTTGATACAGGGGCAGTGTGACTGGAGGAAGGCAAAGGGATAACGTTGCCCACACCACGGCCGCATTATAGGCAGGCGCGGCCTTCACTGGTATTTCAGAGAACACGCATCAGCGCTGGGAACTAGAGAGCTGTCTGGCCCCGCCCCATCGCAGGTGATTGACAGGCCTCTCCCGGTGTCCATTACACCTGTCAGTGACTCTAGTAAGAGCTTCCCTTTAATAAGGAGCATGTGGGGCTCTGAGATGGCTGCATCCAGGACTGTCCCTATGCAGCTACAGAGGCCAGTAGAGATGGAGCAGACAGGGGATGGTCTGTGACTTGTGGAGTCATTTCGCAGCACTGCAGTAATGTACGGACAGCGGGAGGGTCCGGAGCCATCACCAGGACGAGCCCGGCCATGTGCAGGGCAGGGAGGAGCCGCTGCATCACCGAACAACGGGCAGAGACCAGGCCGGGGAAGGAGCCGCCCGCCCACGCTGCTTTTGGGGAAAACACGAAGATGACAAACAAGGTAACAAAATACATGAACAGGGCCGCACTCCTCCTCCAGCGAGACCCCGGCGCTCCGCACTCACAGGCCTGCCGGAAACAAGAGCACATCTCACCGAATGTAAGGCAGGCAGGAAACGGGGCGGGTGGTTACGGGAAACAAACAACGAGGCCTCTTCCGATAAATTCCCCTGTGCTGCTCGACGACCAGGAGAAAGAGAGGCCGGAACGCGTCAGGGTGACGTCACTGAGGGCGGGCCGAGAGGATTGTACCATTGTCAGGCCGCATGTGGGGGATCATAACGAGTTGTGTTATTTGTGATACGAAAAGTAAAAGGTGTTTAGGCGGAATACATGAATGTGAGGAACAGACCTACTTGTTAGCACAGGCTACCACTATTCACAGCCAGTGTTTCACGTGTGTGTGATATCTGTTGTTCATGAGCATCCCCTGTGTGAGGAACATAGGGACGCTCAGAGGTAATTGGTTAAGAGGGTGGAGGCGTGGTTGGTGCAGGGTGGTAGTGACAGAAGAACCGGAGGCGGAAGTCGGAAGAGGACGAGGCCTGGGCAGTGTGAGGAGTCCG
The DNA here is from genome assembly GCF_039654945.1 of Dendrobates tinctorius. NCBI lineage: Eukaryota > Metazoa > Chordata > Amphibia > Anura > Dendrobatidae > Dendrobates > Dendrobates tinctorius. Next base: position 2,997,446 of record NW_027361844.1, on the reverse strand, counting down.
CGTTGTCGGCCTCCATTTTGGACTATTGTTCTTATGTGTCACCGTCTATGAGCCCGACACCGCATAGGCGGCAGTGCCTGTAGTGAGGCGACTGCTGCTCCCGGCTCCTACTGTTGACACTACTGCATGTTCTGCGGAGGCTTCACCTAATCCGCTCCTGGATGGGACGTACTAAAAAGAGAGAAGACAAGAAATAAAAAGAATAAACATAAGTTATAGGTCCAGAACTATGAAGAGCTGTAATAGGTGTCTTATTAATCTGGGCTATGGAAAGGAGATGAAATATATGTAGATAAAAGGGGAATGATCACATATTCCATATATACAGGTGTATATTATATTCCCTGAGCTTTATAGGTGGGGAATGAACATATACTGTATATGTAGATAATAGGGGAATGAACACATATTCCATATAAACAGGTGTATATTATATTCCCTGTGCTTTATAGGTGGGGAATGAACATGAAATATATGTAGATAATAGGGGAATGAACACATATTCCATATATACAGGTGTATATTATATTCCCTGTGCTTTATAGGTGGGGAATGAACATGAAATATATGTAGATAATAGGGGAATGAACACATATTCCATATATACAGGTGTATATTATATTCCCTGAGCTTTATATGTGGGGAATGAACATGAAATATATGTAGATAATAGGAGAATGATCACATATCCAATATATACAGGTGTATATCATATTCCCTGAGCATTATAGGTGGGGAATGAACATGGAATATATGTAGATAATAGAGGAATGATCACATATTCCATATAAACAGGTGTGTATTATATTCCCTGAGCTTTATAGTTGGGGAATGAACATGGAATATATGTAGATAATAGGGGAATGAACACATATCCCATATATACAGGTGTATATTATATTCCCTGAGCTTTATATGTGGGGAATGAACATGAAATATATGTAGATAATAGGAGAATGATCACATATCCAATATATACAGGTGTATATCATATTCCCTGAGCATTATAGGTGGGGAATGAACATGGAATATATGTAGATAATAGAGGAATGATCACATATTCCATATAAACAGGTGTGTATTATATTCCCTGAGCTTTATAGTTGGGGAATGAACATGGAATATATGTAGATAATAGGGGAATGAACACATATCCCATATATACAGGTGTATATTATATTCCCTGTGCTTTATAGGTGGAGAATGAACATGAAATATATGTAGATAATAGGGGAATGAACTCATATCCAATATATACAGGAGTATATTATATTCCCTGAGCTTTATAGGTGGGGAATGAACATGAAATATATGTAGATAATAGGGGAATTATCACATATCCCATATAAACAGGTGTTTATATCAAAGTTTTGTTTTAGATCAAATTTTTGAAGGCTGCAGGTCCTGACGGCATCAGTGCAAGGCTAATCAAAACCTGCGGGCACCAGCTGAGTGAGATCATTACATATCTGTTCAATATGAGCCTGAGAATGGGTATAGTACCACAACTGTGGAAATTATCGTGTGTGGTACCAGTTCCGAAGAAACATCCGAAAGACCTTAATGACTATAGACCTGTAGCATTGACATCACACCTGATGAAGGTATTAGAGAGATTGGTTCTCACACGTCTCCGTCCTCTAGTGAGCTCGGATATGGACCCTCTCCAGTTTGCCTACAGGCTGGGCATTGGTGTGGATGATGCCATTATCCACCTGCTAGATAGGACTCTCTCTCACCTGGAGAAACCTGGGAACACTGTGAGAATAATGTTCTTCGATTTCTCTAGTGCTTTTAACACCATACAGCCAGGTCTACTGAGAGACAAGCTGGGCCTTGTTGGTGTGGACCTCCAACTCTCCACCTGGATCCTTACCTACCTCACGAACCGACCTCAGTTTGTAAAGGTTCGGTACAGTGTGTCAGACACAGTGATCTGCAATACAGGGGCACCTCAAGGTACAGGTCTTGCCCCTTTTCTCTGCACACTGTACACTGCGGATTTTAGGTGCAACTCATCTAGCTGCTACTTGCAGAAGTATTCTGATGACTCTGTAATAGTAGGCCTCATCACAGGAGGAGATGAAAGAGAGTACAGAGATACTAACCAAGCTTTTGTGGAGTGGTGTCAGAGGAACCACCTTAGGATTAATTCCGGGAAGACCAAGGAATTGGTGGTGGACTTTCGCAAGGGCAAAAATCCACCAGTAGTGGTGAACATTCAGGGAAATGACATTGAGATAGTCGACACCTATAAGTACCTTGGTGTGATCCTCAATAATAAGCTTGACTGGGCCCATCACTTGGATGCAGTGTACAGGAAGAGCCAAAGCAGGCTTTATCTGCTCAGAAAGCTGAGAGCCTTCGGAGTTAGAGGGGCACTCCTTGCATCCTTCTTCAACTCTGTTGTGGCATCAGTCATCTTCTTTGGTGTGGCGTACTGGGGTAGTGGCATATCAACCAGGGACAGGAATAGGCTGGACAAATTGATTAGAAGGGCCGGCTCTGTCCTGGGATGCCCCCTTGACCCAGTTCAGGAAGTAGGTGACAGGAGGATACTGGCCAAGGTGAGCTACATGGTGCAGAATGATTCCCATCCCATGCATGAGACCGTGACAAAGATGTGCAGTACTGTCAGTGACCGGCTACTTCATCCTAAATGAGAGAGGGAGCGCTATCGAAAGTCCTTCCTTCCTGCAGCAGTTAGACTGTATAACCAGCACTGTCCAAAACGGAGAACGACCCAAACAGAGAACTGATAGATCCACAGTTGTGAAAGTCCAGTTACATTTTTTTTTTTTCGTATATGTACCTACCGTCAATGTAATGCCTTTATGCATCTGTATCTGTACTTGTTCCTGCCTTGCTGCTGTAATGCTCTGAATTTCCCCATGGTGGGACGATTTAAGGATTATCTTATATTATATTCCCTGTGCTTTATAGATGGGGAATGAACATGGAATATATGTAGATAATAGAGGAATGATCACATATCCCATATATACAGGTGTATGTTATATTCCCTGTGCTTTATAGGTGGGGAATGAACATGGAATATATGTAGATAATAGGGGAATGATCACATATCCCATATAAGCAGGTGTATATTATATTCCCTGTGCTTTATAGGTGGGGAATGAACATGGAATATATGTATATAAAAGAGGAATGATCACATACCTCATATATACAGGTGTATATTATATTCCCTGTGCTTTATAGGTGGGGAATAAAGATGAACTATATATAGATAATAGGGGAATGAACACGTATCCCATATATACAGGTGTGTATTATATTCCCTGTGCTTTATAGGTGGGGAATGAACATAATATATATGTAGATAATAGGGGGAAGAATGCATATCCAATATATACAGGTGTATATTATATTCCCTGTGCTTTATAGGTGAGGAATGAAGATGAAATATATGTAGATAATAGGGGAATGAACGCATCCCATATATACAGGTGTATATTATATTCCCTGTGCTTTATAGGTGAGGAATGAACATGAAATATATGTAGATAATAGGGGAATGAACACATATCCCATATATACTGGTGTATATTATATTCCCTGAGCTTTATAGGTGGGGAATGAACATGAAATATATGTAGATAATAGGGGAATGAACAAATATCCCATATATACTGGTGTATATTATATTCCCTGAGCTTTATAGGTGGGGAATGAAGATGAAATATATGTAGATAATAGGGGAATGAACACATATCCCATATATAGGTGTATATTATATTCCCTGAGCTTTATAGGTGGGGAATGAACATGAAATATATGTAGATAATAGGGGAATGATCACATATCCCATATAAACAGGTGTATATTATATTCCCTGAGCTTTATAGGTGGGGAATGAACATGAAATATATGTAGATAATAGAGGAATGAACACATATCCCATATATACAGGTGTATATTATATTCCCTGAGCTTTATAGGTGGGGAATGAAGATGAAATATATGTAGGTAATAGGGGAATGAACACATATCCCATATATAGGTGTATATTATATTCCCTGAGCTTTATAGGTGGGGAATGAACATGAAATATATGTAGATAATAGGGGAATGAACACATTCTATATATACAGGTGCATATTATATTCCCTGAGCTTTATAGGTGAGGAATAAAGATGAAATATATGTAGATAATAGGGAAATGAAGACATATTCCATATAAACAGGTGTATATTATATTCCCTGAGCTTTATAGATGGGTAATGAACATGGACTATATGTAGATAATAGGGGAATGAATACATATCCCATATATACAGGTGTATATTATACTCCCTGAGCTTTAGGGTATGTGCACACGCTGTGGATTCTGCTGCGGATCCGCAGCGGATTTGGCCTCTGCGGATCCGCAGCAGTTCCGCAGACAGTGTACAGTACCATGTAAGTCAATGGCATTTACAATCCACAGTGCACATGTTCCATTTTTTTCACTGCGGAAAAGCTGTGGTTTTAAATCCGCAGAAGGAATTGACATGTCCAGGTGTCAAACCACAGGGGAAAACCGCCTGCGAATCCACAGGTAAAACCGCAGGTCACTTTACCTGTGGATCCGCACGGAAAAATCCGCTAGTGAATCTGCAGCGTGTGTACATATCCCATATAAACAGGTGTATATTATATTCCCTGTGCTTGTGTGCTTGGTAAATGGGGAATGAACATGATATATATGTAGATAATAGGGGAATGAACACATTCCATATAAACAGGTGTGTATTATATTCCCTAAGCTTTATAGGTGGAGAATGAACATGAAATATATGTAGATAATAGGGGAATAAACACATATTCCATATAAACAGGTGTATATTATATTCCCTGTGCTTGATAGGTGAGTTATTGAGATGTGCGAAATTGTTCAAAAAACGATTGCCAAACATAAATTTGGCATGAATATGGCACATTCGGGATTCGTGATCATAAACCCGAGCAAAATTTCATAAAATCAGAAAAAAATAGGTAAAAGTGCCGGAAAATATTTGCATTGCCACCAAAATATTTTCTGCGCTTTAGCAACATTAATGGTGGTGTATAATGAGCGTTTGGCATGTGTTTGATGAGGGGAGAGGGGTTGTAGAGCCCAGAGGTGCGGCGTTTTTGTAAGCACAGCAGTAATTTATTTTTTCCTAACTTTATACAGTCATATGTTAAAGTTTGGGCACCCCTATTAATGTTAACCTTTTTTCTTTATAACAATTTTGGTTTTTGCAACAGCTATTTCAGTTTCATATATCTAATAACTGATGGACTCAGTTATATTTCGGGATTCAAATGAGGTTTATTGTACTAACTGAAAATGTGCAATCTGCATTTAAACAAAATTTGACCGGTGCAAAAGTATGGGCACCTCAACATAAAAGTGACTTTAATATTTCGTAGATCCTCCTTTTGCAAAAATAACAGCCTCTAGTCGCTTCCTGTAGCTATTAATGAGTTCCTGGATGAAGGTATTTGTGACCATTCCTGTTTACAAAACAATTCCAGTTCAGTTAAGTTTGATGGTCGCCGAGCATGGACAGCCCGCTTCAAATCATCCCACAGATGTTCAATGATATTCAGGTCTGGGGACTGGGATGGCCATTCCAGAACATTGTATTGTTCCTCTGCATGAATGCCTGAGTAGATTTGGACCGGTGTTTTGGATCATTGTCTTGCTGAAATATCCATCCCCTGCGTAACTTCAACTTCGTCACTGATTCTTGCACATTATTGTCAAGAATCTGCTGATACTGAGTTGAATCCATGCAACCCTCAACTTTAACAAGATTCCCGGTGCCGGCATTGGCCACACAGCCCCAAAGCATGATGGAACCTCCACCAAATTTTACTGTGGGTAGCAAGTGTTTTTCTTGGAATGCTGTGTTTTTTAGCCTCCATGCATAACGCCTTTTTGTATGACCAAACAACTCGATCTTTGTTTCATCAGTCCACAGGACGTTCTTCCAATATGTAACTGGCTTGTCCATATGTGCTTTTGCATACCTCAGGCGACTCTGTTTGTGGCGTGCTTGCAGAAACGGCTTCTTTCGCATCACTCTCCCATACTCTCCTTGTGCAAAGTGCGCTGTATTGTTGACCGATGCACAGTGACACCATCTGCAGCAAGATGATGCTGCAGGTCTTTGGAGGTGGTCTGTGGATTGTCCTTGACTGTTCTCACCATTCTTCTTCTCTGCCTTTCTGATCTTTTTCTTGGCCTGCCACTTCTGGGCTTAACAAGAACTGTACCTGTGTTCTTCCATTTCCTTCCTATGTTCCTCACAGTGGAAACTGACAGGTTAAATCTCTGAGACAACTTTTTGTATCCTTCCCCTGAAAAGCTATGTTGAATAATCTTTGTCTTCAGATCATTTGAGTTGTTTTGAGGAGCCCATGATGCCACTCTTCATAGGAGAATCAAATAGGAGAACTACTTGCAAGTGGCCACCTTAAATACCTTTTCTCATGATTTGATACACCTGGCTATGAAGTTCAAAGCTCAATGAGGTTACAAAACCAATTTAGTGCTTCAGGAAGTCAGTAAAAAGTAGTTAGGAGTGTTCAAATCAAGAAAATGATAAGGGTGTCCATACTTTTGCATCGGTCAAATTTTGTTTAAATGCAGATTGCACATTTTCTGTTAGTACAATAAACCTCATTTGAATCCAGAAATATAACTGAGTCCATCAGTTATTAGATATATGAAACTGAAATAGCTGTTGCAAAAACCAAGATTGTTATAAAGAAAAAAGGTTAACATTAATAGGGGTGCCCAAACTTTTACATATAACTGTATGTGCACATTGCGGCTAGCCAATCAGGGTGCAGGAAACATCAACAATGTCCTGACAATACAGCTTGTTTCATTGGCTGCTGAAATCACATCCCTCTCCATATAAATAGCGGACATCTTGTTTTACCAGCATTTTGACACTGTAACAGCGCAAAGAGGCTGCTCCTATCAGTCAGATAGTGTACCTAGATAGTGTCCAGTGTGGCTGAAAAATTTACCTTCCGGGATTTTTTTTTTTTTTTTTGGCCCATTACTGAGGTCCACAGACAAAGCAAGCAGGGCACTTGTCCTACAAGTGTGTTGTATACTGCTTCTATTGTGCTCCGTGCATACAGCAAAAAAGACAGATGCTTACCTGCCAAGGCCTCCAAACAAATGCACGATCAGGATGCAGCCGCCCCCTCCATGGATTGGTAGGATGTGAGCTTCTGTCTCATCGGTATTCTTGCACCTGTGTTGCTGCCATCTTAACTATATGGGTCCACTGCATCTTAAGGGTGAGTGCACACAGTGCGGATTGCCCTGTGGATTTGGAGGTAAAACCACAGGTAAAGTGACATGCGGTTTGACACCTGGACAATGGAACATGTGTCAAACCGCTGCGGAATCCGCACAAAGAATTGACATGCTGCGGATTTAAAACCGCAGGAAATCCGCAACGCGTGCACTGCGGATTCTAAAACCCATTGATTAACATTATACTGTACATTGCTTGCGGGTCTGCAGCGTGTGCACATACCCTGATAGTGCATTTGTTTGGAGGCCTTGGCAGGTAAGCATTTCTGCCTTTTTTGCTATATGTTTGAAGTTTTGGAGGATTTTCAAGTCCTCTTTTTGTGCTATTGCTGTTTAGTGTTAGGGACTGTTTAGTGTTAGTAAACGTGGGGATCCGTGACGAGGATTATGAGCTTACGTATTTTGGCCAAAATATCAACTAATACCTCACATTTTTTTAATGTGTTTTTATTTTTTTTGCACTTTTTTATTCGAGGTGCAGAACATAAATGCCGGAGCCTGTTTAAGCTCACAGAGCTCGGCAAAGGGAGCGCTCAGTAAATGGTCACAGAACTCAGCCCCAAGGACATGGGGTCAGAGTCCCTTCAGACCTACTAAGCGTGCTGCGTCGCACCTGCGGATGCCACTAATAGACACTGGCTAACGTGGAGTTCCGAGCACGAGCACCATGGCATACAGACAAAGCCACCAGTTGGCGCTGATAACAGTCTCTGACTCTGCCTCCTACCTGCACTTCAGCCTGGGCGCTTAGCAGGCTAGGCTACACAACACATGCGTACCAAAGGTAGGGGTTTCATAATGAGTCATTCACCTGAGACATACATACGTGCATACAATACTCCATATACAGTTGTGGCTAAAAGTATTGACACCCTTGCAATTCTGTCAGATAATACTCCTTTTCTTCCTGAAAACCATTGCAAACACAAATTCTTTGGTATTATCTTCAATTAATTTGTCTTAAATGAAAAAACACAAAGAATTTTCCTAAAGCCACATTGGATATAATTCCACACCAAACATAAAAAAGAGAGTGGACAAAAGTATTGGCAATGTTCGAAAAATCATGTGATGCTTCTCTAATTTGTGTAATTAACAGCACCTGTAACTTACCTGTGGCATCTAACAGGTGTTGGCAATAACTAAATCACACTTGCAGCCAGTTGACATGGATTAAAGTTGACTCCACCTCTGTCCTGTGTCCTTGTGTGTACCACATTGAGCATGGAGAAAAGAAAGAAGACCAAAGAACTGTCTGAGGACTTGAGAAACCAAATTGTGAGGAAGCATGAGCAATCTCAAGGCTACAAGTCCATCTCCAAAGACCTGAATGTTCCTGTGTCTACCGTGCGCAGTGTCATCAAGAAGTTTAAAGCCCATGGCACTGTGGCTAACCTCCCTAGATGTGGGCGGAAAAGAAAAATTGACAAGAGATTTCAACGCAAGATTGTGCGGATGTTGGATAAAGAACCTCGACTAACATCCAAACAAGTTCAAGCTGCCCTGCAGTCCGAGGGTACAACAGTGTCAACCCGTACTATCCGTCGGCGTCTGAATGAAAAGGGACTGTATGGTAGGAGACCCAGGAAGACCCCACTTCTTACCCCGAGACATAAAAAAGGCTGGAGTTTGCCAAAACTTACCTGAAAAAGCCTAAAATGTTTTGGAAGAATGTTCTCTGGTCAGATGAGACAAAAGTAGAGCTTTTTGGGCAAAGGCATCAACATAGTTTACAGGAGAAAAAAAGAGGCATTCAAAGAAAAGAACACGGTCCCTACAGTCAAACATGGCGGAGGTTCCCTGATGTTTTGGGGTTGCTTTGCTGCCTCTGGCACTGGACTGCTTGACCGTGTGCATGGCATTATGAAGTCTGAAGACTACCAACAAATTTTGCAGCATAATGTAGGGTCCAGTGTGAGAAAGCTGGGTCTCCCTCAGAGGTCATGGGTCTTCCAGCAGGACAATGACCTAAAACACACTTCAAAAAGCACTAGAAAATGGTTTGACAGCACTGGAGACTTCTATGGTGGCCAGCAATGAGTCCAGACCTGAATCCCATAGAACACCTGCGGAGAGATCTAAAAATGTCAGTTTGGAGAAGGCACCCTTCTAATATCAGGGACCTGGAGCAGTTTGCCAAAAAAGAATGGTCTAAAATTCCAGCAGAGCATTGTAAGAAACTCATTGATGGTTACCGGAAGCGGTTGGTCGCAGTTATTTTGGCTAAAGGTTGTGCAACCAAGTATTAGGCTGAGGGTGCCAATACTTTTGTCTAGCCCATTTTTGGAGTTTTGTGTGAAATGATCAATGTTTTGGTTTTTGCTTCATTCTCTTTTGTGTTTTATCATTTAAGACAAATTAAATGAAGATAATAATACCAAAGAATTTGTGTTTGCAATCATTTTCAGGAAGAAACAGTATTATCTGACAAAATTGCAGGGGTTTCAATACTTTTAGCCACAACTATACTGTGGACTCTCAGCTGGTGCACCGCTCTTTGCAGTACCTGGTCCACTGGAAGGGATGTGGGCCGGAGGATTGCTCGTGGGTCCCGGCTCACTTGCTACATACAGATCACCTGATCTGGGCATTTCATGCTAAATATCTGGGGAAGCCTAGGGGTCCATAGGCCCCCCGTTAAGAGGGGGGTACTGTCATGATCCTAGTGCAGGTTTTAGACCTGCAAATCAGGAGTTAATGGTTGTGGCCTCTCTTTGGATCAGGGAGGTCTTCTTAGAGCCCTGAGAAGCTCCAAACTCTGTCAGTTATACTTTTGCCCTCGGCTGAGTAGTTTGACCCTTGTGTGCTTGTGCCTTATGCCTGCGCTGTGTTTGATTCCCTGTTGCTGATCCGGTCCGTCCTCCCATCTTGGTTTTTGTCTAGTGATTCTGTACTGTTTGCTGTCTGCCTGGTACTTGACCCCTACTCCGCTCTAACTGCCCGCTTCGTCTGTCCCTCTTGTACCTCGTTCGCCCTCCGCGATTTCTGACCCCTGGCCTGCATCTGACTCCTCTTCTGTTATACTCCCTTTGGTACCGTTGCTGCTTTTGCGGTCCCTACCTCGGTTTGGCTGACCTTTTCCTGCCGGCACTCTCTTTTGTCTCCCCGGTGAGTGTCATGGTGGACTCTGCCCCCTGCAGTCACATGCCGCAGGTCCTGTGACCCTGTGGGTACGCTCACTCCTGGTGGCCTGCGGGGTGCAACCTGGCCCGATCGTCTCGGGCTTAACCGGATCCATGCTGTGTGCACATCACCGATTAGTGCCCGTGACACCATCACACTACATCTGACTGCAGAAGGTCTCAGCAGTTTGCTTTGCAGACATTTTCCAGGTTCTTCTGACTTTAGGACCCAGTGGCAACCTTACTTCTACTCTAATGGACACACCTGGGACCGTTTGTTTATAACTCTCAGCTTGCTGCTGGAAGTTGCCAGTGATATTTCTATTTCCCTGTTGAGGCTAGGAGCTATAGTAGTCGGCTATCTTCCTATTTGGTGTTTGGAGAATGTCTGTGTTTCTTTCTGAGTCTACTCAAGCTAATTGTTCCCCTTGTTGTGTATCCTGTTGTGAATTCACTTTCTGGTCTGCCTCTGGTTGCTGGTGAGGGTGGTGGAGCTGGTTGTATTGACAGAGGAGTCGTGAGTTCTTTCCGGGCTCCCTCTGGTGGTTGCAGGAGGTAATGAAGCTGATCTAATTAACAGAGACCTGCCACCTGATAATGAGGATGACGATTGGACATCTGGAGTCTCTGACTGGATTTAAGACAGCTGACTCCCTCTAGCCCCTGCTGGTGATTTTCCTGCCTCCTGAGGTCTTAGTTTCCAGTTCAGTCCCTGCCTTTTCAAGCTAAGTGTTCTTTGCTATTGTTTACATTTGATTTGGTTTTGTCTATTCAGTTTTGTGTGGTCAGTCAGCCCCGGCTGGGGCTGTTCTGAGTTTCCATTCTTATGTTACTGTTTGTGCCAGTTTGCCTTTTGTCCCTTATTAGATTGGCATCTTGTCTCACTGACAATACATGTTTTGGGGCTATCTATTCCTTTGGGGTCTGCTCTGGAGCAGTTTAGATTTTCCCTTTTCTTGCTTTAGGCTTATTTAGTCATCCGGCTGTGTCGAGGCGTCTAGAATCATCGTAGGTACGCTCCACGGCTACTGCTAGTTGTGTTGATAGGATCAGGGGTCTGCAATCCACTTAGTTACCAACCTCTCTGGTTTTCTGTGGCTTAGCTTGGTCTTGTTTTCCTCGTCGGTGACCCAATCATAACAGTATCCCATCTATCTTTAGTTATAGTGGGGATTGACTAGTGCACATCCTGTCCTTCCCTATGCAGGACTTACTTCTACAGGCAGGCAGGGATTACATCTCTAAGGCTGGTTTCACAATTGCTTTTTTTGCGCAAAAAAAGCATGCGTTTTTTTTCCTATACTTTACATGTGTGCGCATACACATTCGTTTGTAAGCGTTTGTATGCGCATGCGTTTTTTTGTAGTGTGCGCTCGGGCGCACAAAATGCATCTTGTTGCATTTTTTTGTGCGTCCGACTTGTCCCAAAAAAAACGCATGCGCACAGAATGCGTTTTTTTTTTTCACCCAACCACCCATTATAGTCTATGGGTGCGCTGACGTGCGCATGGTAATGCACACGTCAGCGCAAAAAAAAGCATGCGTTTTTTTAAAATAACGCGCACAAAACCTGCAAAAAACGCATGATGCGTTTTTTATGTGCGCTTGCACTGTGCACGGTGCGCAGCGCAAAAAAACGCAAGTGTGAAAGTAGCCTAGTCTGCTGACGATAAGTGTTCCCCTTGTTCGTCTATCCCAGTTGTCTTGAGTGGTAGCGGGGATCGACTAGCGCTCACCCCGTCATTCTCTAACCAGAGCTTATCACCAGGGTCAGGCAGGGATTAGGTATCCTGCTCGGCGATAGGTGCAGAACCTATATAGGGACGATAGGTCAGACAGGGTGATGTTAGATCTGCCTAGGGGGTCTCCACTCCCCAGGTTCCTAGTGTTGGGTTCCCTTCCCCCATCCCTTCGTATTGCACTTAGTCTTTGATACATTTTTCGTAAAAGGCATTTGGAGTGTTGATCTGTGACTGTTGCCTAGTATTTTGGCTGTGTGCAAACTCTAATCCTCTCCTATTTGGTTTTCCTTCCCTTTCTCCCCGGTGTTCCTCTCTGTTGTCTGTGTTTGGTATTTTCATTTATCCCCTGGGTGGGGGAGGGGGACAGATATAGGGCTGATTCAGGAGTTAAGCAGTGCCAGCAAAAGACTGTAAGCAGCGCCAGTAGAAGACCGTGACAAGATCTGAACCAAGCTCGGGAGACAATCCAGCTGTAGCAGAGGATCATTCCTGTGGGCCTTTACTTCCAGTGTAGACGTACGATACAGGGTGTAGGCTGGAGCCATGCTTCAGGGAACAAAGATGGCCCTGCTAGGCCGGGACTAGTACTGAAAGTGCTAGATATTAAAAATAGTGTACATAAAAAGAACGTTGAATAGATACCATATTAAATTATATCACTGTGTTCTGATATTGTCATAATATACTGCTTTGACCTTGCTATTGCTACCCATAATATAGTGCTTACTTGTATATATGTACTTAAAGAAAGATTTTCTGTGTTATTAAAAAAAAGTAGTGTTGGTTGATTAACACTGTCTCCTCATTATCTGTGCTATTGCATCCAAACAACTTGTTTAGAGCAGATAACTGCTGTTCTGTCAAAGTTGAAGCGTAACTGCCATTTTAATTACCGTATATACTCGAGTATAAGCCGACCCGAGTATAAGTAGAGGCACCTAATTTTGTCACGGAAAACTGGGTAAGCTTATTGACTCGAGTATAAGCCGAGTATGCATTGTCCCCTCATCCCTGTCCTGGTATGCGTGGCTCCCCCATCCCGTCGTTGAATGCATGGCTCCCCCGGTCCCGTTGTTTGCATGGTTCACCCCCTCCCATCCTGGTATGCATGCTTCCTATTACTAAAAAAAAATTCTACTCACCCTCCTCCGGCATGCCCTCACAGCATTTTGTTGGTTCCAGCTTGTCCTCACAGTATCTTGTTGGTTCCAGTGTGCCCTCACAGCATCTCCGTTGCTCCCGACGCTGGCAGCTCTTCTCGTGCTGAGCGATCACATGGCACCCTTAATTAGCCCCTATGGAACTAATATCCCCCATCCTGGCCCCGTGTATCTCATTTCTGGTTCCAGCCATACAGTATGTTCTCCCATCCTGCACTCATGAGTATTCATTATGCCCCATATGATCTCCCGATCCTGCCCAATTAGTCCCATAATTCTGCCGCCCCATCTGTCTCCATTCTGCCCCATGATCCTGCACCATGTGTCTCCCATCCTGCCCCCTCCTGTGTCGCACATTCTGCCCCTGTGTCTCCAATCCTGCCCCCGTGCCTCCATTCTGCCCCCGTGCCTCCATTCTGCCCCCGTGCCTCCATTCTGCCCCCCTGTGTCCATTCTGCTCCCCTGTGTCCATTCTGCCCCCCTGTGTCCATTCTTCCCTCCTGTGCCCATTCTGCCCCAGTGCCTCCATTTTGCCCTCTTGTGTCTATTCTGCCCCATGTCCATTCTGCCCTCCTGTGTCCATTCTGCCCTCCTGTGTCCATTCTGCCCTCCTGTGTCCATTCTGCCCCCCTGTGTCCATTCTGCCCCCCTGTGTCCATTCTTCCCTCCTGTGTCCATTCTGGCCCAGTGCCTCCATTCTGCCCTCCTGTGCCCATTCTGCCCCAGTGCCTCCATTTTGCCCTCTTGTGTCTATTCTGCCCCATGTCCATTCTGCCCCTGTGCCTCCATTCTGCCCCCCTGTGTCCATTCTGCCCCGTGCCTCTATTCTGCCCTCCTGTGTCTATTCTGCCCCAGTGCCTCCATTTTGCCCTCCTGTGTCCATTCTGCCCCGTGCCTCCATTCTGCCCTCCTGTGTCCATTCTGCCCTCCTGTCCATTCTGCCCTCCTGTGTCCATTCTGCCCCGTGTCCAATCTGCCCTCCTGTGTCCATTCTGCCTCAGTGCCTCCATTTTGCCCTCCTGTGTCCATTCTGCCCCCCTGTGTCTATTCTGCCCCATGCCTCCATTCTGCCCTCCTGTGTCCATTCTGCCCCTCTGTGTCCGTTCTGCCCCCGTTCTGCCTTCCTGTGTCCATTGGGCCCCAGTACCTCCATTCTGCCCCCCTGTGTCCATTCTGCACCATGCCTCCATGCTGCCCTCCTGTGTCCATTCTGCCCCCGTGCCTCCATTCTGCCCTCCTGTGTCCATTGTGCCCCAGTACCTCCATTTTGCCCTCCTGTGTCTATTCTGGCCCCCTGTGTCCATTCTGGCCCCCTGTGTCCATTCTGCACCGTGCCTCCATTCTCCCCTCCTGTGTCCATTCTCCCCTCCTGTGTCCATTCTGCCCCGTGTCCATTCTGCCCCGTGCCTCCATTCTGCCCTCCTATGTCCATTCTGCTCCACTGCCTCCATTTTGCCCTCCTGTGTCCATTCTGTCCTCCTGTGTCCATTCTGTCCTCCTGTGTCCAATCTGCCCTCCTGTGTCCATTCTGCCCTCCTGTGTCCATTCTGCCTCAGTGCCTCCATTCTGCCCCTCCTGTGTCCATTCTGCCCTTCTGTGTCCATTCTGCCCCATGCCTCCATTTTGCCCCCCGTGTCCATTCTGCCCCTCCTGTGTCCATTCTGCCCTTCTGTGTCCATTCTGCCCCAGTGTCTCCATTTTGCCCTCCTGTGTCCATTCTGCCCCAGTCCCTCCATTTTTCCCTCCTGTGTCCATTCTGCCCCCCTGTGTATGTTCTGCCCCATGCCTCCATTCTGCCCTCCTGTGTCTATTCTGCCCCTCTGTGTCCGTTCTGCCCCCGTTCTGCCTTCCTGTGTCCATTGTGCCCCAGTACCTCCATTCTGGCCCCCTGTGTCCATTCTGGCCCCCTGTGTCCATTCTGCTCCCCTGTGTCCATTCTGCCCCAGTGCCTCCAATCTGCCCTCCTGTGTCCATTCTGCCCCCATTTTGCCCCCGGCTTGCCTCTTTCATTAAAAAAACAAAAAAAAAACACTTTCTCCTTTCCTGGCCGCGATCCGGCGGCGAAGATCCATCAACTCCGTTGTAGCGCGCGCACTGGCGGCGACTGACAATGACATCAGACGCTGGCGCGTGCACACTGACATCAGCTGCCAGCCTCCAATTGGCTGGCATCTTTAACTATTGCCGTGAGCGGGACCGCGCGCGGCAATAGAGTAACTGAGCCTGCGTCTCGGACGCAGGTTCAGTTATTTGATGGGCCATGGGGCCCAATCGGTGAAAGTGATGGGGCCCGATACGGGCCCCCTCTGCCCACCGGGCCCCATATGCCAGTCATACGCCCTGATGGCGGCCCTGGTCTTAACCACAGAACTTCTTGACTTGCATGTGCTGCGGCAACATACTCTGCTTCTGTTGAAGACAGTGTCACAATTGACTGTTTCTTACTTGTCCAACTTATTGGTCCACCAGAGAGGAAAAAAATATGTCCACTGGTAGATCTTCTGTCAGTTGGATCACCAGCCCAATCTGCATCAACGTATCCTGTTAAAATGCAATTATCACATGTGGGTGGTTTGAGCTTAACCTTGCTAGTTCCTTTCAAATAATGCATTACTCTCTTCACAGCATTCCTGTCAGCTTTTTTTGACACCTTTCTACTCAGGATTCCTACTGCTGCTGTGACTGGCCGTGTAACAGTCGCTAGATACAGTAGTTTTCCTATTGCTGTTCTGTACTCTTCATTATTTGGTAACATATTTTTCTCACTATTCATCTCTTTAACCCCTTTCTGACATGAGACGTACTATACCGTCCATGGGACCCGGGCCCCTATGCCCATGGATGGTATAGTACGTCTAGCGCGATCAGCGGTGGTCACGGGGTGAGCGCCGCTGATTGCGGCCGGGTGTCAGCTGATTATCACAGCTGGCACCCGGCACTATGTGTCAGGGGCCCGACACGTTAACCCCTGGCACACTGCGATCAAATACGATTGCAGTGTATCGGGGGTTTAGGGAAGCATCGGGAGGGAGGGGGCTCCCTCTGTGCTTCCCTGAGACCCCCACAGCAGCGTGATGTGCAGCGCTGCTGCAGGGGTCTCCTTCCCTGCAGGTCCCCGAATCCAAAATGGCGGCGGGGACCTTCAGGGGCCTGCAGGGAGGCTGCTTCCTCACTGCCTGCAAAACGCAGGCATGCGAAAGTCTGCTTCAATGCCTGTGACAGATCGCTGATCTGTCACAGCGATCTGTGATGTGAAAGATCAGCGATCTGTCACATGACAGTTATATCCCCCCTGGGACAATGTAATAAAGTTAAAAAAAAAAAAAAAAAAAGTGTAAAAATAATTTATAAAAAAAATTCCCTAATAAGTTCATTTTTTGGAAATAAAAAAAAAACAATAAAAGTACACATATTTAGTATTGCCGCGTCCATAATGACGCGCCCTATAAGACTGTCCCATTAGTTAACCCCTTTAGCGAACCCCTTAAAAAATAAAAATAAAAAACAAAGCAAAAAATAATGCTTTATTATCATACCTCCGAACAAAAAGTGCAATAACGCGTGATCAAAAAGACGGATATAAATAACCATGGTAACGCTGAAAACGTCATCTTGTCCCACAAAAAACGAGCCGCCACACAGCGTCACCAGCGAAAAAATAAAGTTATAGCTTGCAGAATAAAGCGATGCAAAACTAATTTTTTATATAAAATTGTTTTCATTGCATAAAACAGCCAAAACATAAAAAAAATACATAAATGAGGTATCGCTGTAACCATACTGTCCCAAAGAATAATACCGCTTGATCAATTTTACCGGCCGCGGAACGGTGTAAACGCACCCCCAAAAGAAATTCATGTAATGCTGGTTTTTGTTCATTCTGCATCCCAAAAATCTGAATAAAAAGCTATCAAAAAATGTCACGTGCCCAAAAATGGTATAAATAAAAACTGTTGTGAGTTCATTTTTCCCTTCATCATTGAGGTCTGATGAACTCCCTCCTCTGGTGAAGGAAGGTAGTGAGACTGATTACCAAACACCTGGGCAGCTAGATGAAAACACTGACACAGATAGAAAGATAGGTTGAGCAAATGATGGGGCCCAAGCTAACTACATAGGGACAGGATAGGAAAGCTGCTGTCTGCCATCCGCAAAAACCCTATCAAAATGAGCCAACCGACTGATAGCAAAAACAGGCCCTGAAGTCGCTAGGCTTCAAAAGACTATATCCGCACTCAGGTATATTCTGAAGACAGAGCAAAAGATCAACAGATCAGAGACAAAAATGGAATTCAGCTCACCCCCGGCCGGGGATGGCAGAACTCCCAAAAAACAAGGCAAAACAAAAACAAAACTGAAGAGTACAAAGCAGAGCAGAAAAACTTAGCTTTGAGACGCAGGAATCAGACTGGTCTCCAAGAATCCAGCAGGAAAATCACCAGCCAGGAAGAAGGCCGTCGGCAGTCTTATATCCAGTCCTCAATTCCAGCCACCCAGTTATCATCTAGCAGCCCAGGTGTTTGGTAATCAGTCTCACTACCTTCCTTCACCAGAGGAGGGAGTTCATCAGACCTCAATGATGAAGGGGAAAGATGAACTCACAACAAAAAACGTCAACTCGTCCCGCAAAAAATAAAACCTCAAATGACTCGGTGGGTCAAAATATGGAAAAATTGTAGCTCTCAAAATGTGGTGATGCAAAAACTATTTTTACAATAAAAAGCTTCTTTTAGCGTATGACAGCTGCCAAAAGTAAAAACCCGCCATCTAATATATAAAGCTCAAGTGTGTGTATGTACTGCATGTACTGTATGTATGTATGTGTGTATGTCCGGGATTGGTATCCGCACCGTCGCAGCTACAGCCACAAAATTTGGCACAGTCACACGTCTGGACCCCGAGAGTGTCCTAGGCTATGTTGTGAGGCGAAATTTTAACCCCGCGCGTTCCAATTCACCAAACAATTTTGCCCCTATCTACATAATGGGGGAAAAGTGTGTGTATGAAGCCCCGCCCCTCTTTATCATGTCATAATGGTTGCCATGGCGAAGCTGGTGTCATCATAGGTTGCAAGCCCCATCGCTCATTATGATGTCATAATGGTTGACTATGGGATGGAGGATGTGTGATGGGTATATGGGCACTGGACTATGGGATGGAGGATATGTATGACGGTATATGGGCACGGGACTATGGGATGGAGGATGTGTGATGGGTATATGGGCACTCGACTATGGGATGGAGGATATGTATGACGGGTATATTGGCACGGGACTATGGGATGGAGGATATGCATGACGGGTATATGGGCACTGGACTGTGGGATGGAGGATATGTATGACGGGTATATGGACACAGGACTATGGGATGGAGGATATGTATGATGGGTATATGGGCATGGGACTATGAGATGAAGGATGTGTGATGGGTATATGGGCACTCGACTATGGGATGGCGAATATGTATGATGGGTATATGGGCATGGGACTATGGGATGGAGGATGTGTGATGGGTATATGGGCATGGGACTATGGGATGGAGGATGTGTGATGGGTTAATGGGCATTCGACTATGGGATGGAGGATATGTATGATGGGTATATGGGCATGGGCCTATGGGATGGAGAATATGTATGATGGGTATATGGGCATGGGCCTATGGGATGCTGGATATGTATGATGGGTATATGGGCACGGGACTATGGGATGGAGGATAATTATAATTTGTTATAATTAATCACAGTTGGTTACTATGCCCGGGAAGCGCCAGGCTCTTCAGCTAGTATATAATAAATCAAATCCCCCTTTATCACCCTCTTAGTTAGGGAAAAATAATAAAATAAGAAAAAAAAGTATTTATTTCCATTTTCCCGTTAGGGTTAGGGCTGAGATTAGGGTTAGGGGTGTGTTGGGGTTAGAGTTGGAGTTAGAATTGGGGGGTTTCCACTGTTTAGGCACATCAGGTGCTCTCCAAATGCAACATGGCGTCTGATCTGAATTCCAGCCAATTCTGTGTTGAAAAAGTCAAATGGTGCTCCTTCCCTTCCAAGCTCTGCCATGCGCACAAACAGTGTTTTACCCCCACATATGGGGTATTTGCCTACTCAGGACAAATTGCAAAACAACTTTTGGGGTTCAATTTCCCCTGTTACCCTTAGGAAAATAAAAAATTGGGGGAAAAATTTCATTTTTGTGGAAAATAATATGATTTTTTTATTTTCACGCCCTGGCGTAATAAACTTCTGTGAAGTACTTGGGGGTTCAAAGTGCTCACCACACATCTAGATAAGTTCCGTGGGGGGTCTAGTTTCCAAAATGGGGTCACTTGTGGGTAGTTTCAACAGTTTAGGCACATCAGAGGCTCTCCAAATGCGACATGATACCCGCAGACCATTCCATCAAAGTCTGCATTCCAAAACGTCACTACTTCCCTTCCCATCCCCGACGTGTGCCTATACAGTAGTTTGCTCCCACATATGGGGTATCAGTGTACTCAGAACAAATTGGACAAAAACTTTTGGGGTCTAATTTCTCCTGTTACCCTTTGGAAAATAAAAAAAATTGGGGACCAAAAGATCATGTTTGTGGAAAAAATGATTTTTTTAATTGTACGGCTGTACGTTATAAACTTCTGTGAAGCCCTGGGAGGTTCAAAGTTCTCACCACACATCTAGATAAGTTCCTTTCGGGGTCTACTTTCCAAAATGGTGTCATTTGTGGGGGTTTCCACTGTTTTCGCACATCAGGGGCTTTCCAAACGCGACATGCCGTCCGGTCTCAATTCCAGCCAAAAAATTCAAATGGCGCTGCTTCCCTTCCGAGCTCTGCCATGCGCCCAAATAGTCGTTTACACCCACATATGGGGTATCAGCGTACTCAGGACAAATTGCACAATAACTTTTAGGGTCCTGTTACCCTTGGAAAAATAAAAATTGAGGGTGAAAAGATCATTTTTGTGGAAAAAATATGATTTTTTTAATTGTACGGCTGTACGTTATAAACTTCTGTGAAGCCCTTGTGGGTTCAAAGTTCTCACCACATATCTAGATATGTTCCTTGGGGGGTCTAGTTTCCAAAATGGGGTCACTTGTGGTGGGTTTTCACTGTTTAGGCACATCAGGGGGTCTCCAAATGTGACATGGCGTCCGATCTGAATTCCAGCCAATTTTGCATTGAAAAAGTCAAACGGCGCTCCTTCCCTTCTGGGCTCTGCCATGCGCAGAAACAGTGGTTCCCCCCACATATCAGGTATCAGCGTACTCAGGACAAATTGGACAATAAGTTTTGCAGTCCAATTTCTCCTGTTACCCTTGGTAAAATAAAAAAATTGGACCTGAAATACTTTTTTTGTGAAAAAAGTTAAATGTTCATTTTTTTTTTAAACATTCAAAAAATTCCTGTGAAGCACCTGAAGGGTTAATAAACTTCTTAAATCTGGTTTTGGGCATCTTGAGGGGTTCAGTTTTAAGAATGGTGTCACTTTTGGGTATTTTCTATCATATAGACCCCTCAAAGTGACTTAAAATGTGATGTGGTCTCTAAAAATAAAATGGTGTTTCAAAAATGAGAAATCGCTGGTCAACTTTTAACCCTTATAACTTCCTAACAAAAAAAATTGTTGGTTCCAAAATTGTGCTGATGTAAAGTAAACATATGTGAAATGTTACTTAAGTTTTTTGTGTGCCATATCTCTGTGATTTAAGAGCATAAAAATTCAAAGTTGGAAAATTGCGAAATTTTCACCAAATTTCCGTTTTCATTCACAAATAAACACAAGTTATTTGAATGAAATTTTACCACTAACATGAAGTACAATATGTCACGAGAAAACAATGTCAGAATCACCGGGATCCATGGAAGCGTTTCAGAGTTATTACCTCATAAAGGGACAGTGGTCAGATTTGTAAAAATTGACCCGGTCATGAACATGCAAACCACCCTTGGGGGTAAAGGGGTTAAGATAATTAGTTTTCATTAGAGACTTTACTGTTTTTGCATCCTTCATTCCAAATTTTTCTGTTTAAGTCTTGAATCATGTGATTTTGATTCAGTAGGAAACTTCCGTCTTCTCTTTCTATCTGTATTCCTAGGTACTGTTTCACATTTCCTAAGTCATTGA
Source organism: Dendrobates tinctorius (assembly GCF_039654945.1). Lineage (NCBI taxonomy): Eukaryota > Metazoa > Chordata > Amphibia > Anura > Dendrobatidae > Dendrobates > Dendrobates tinctorius. The sequence continues at coordinate 2,975,977 of NW_027361844.1, read as the reverse complement.
TTTCGAAATGTCGCTTCAGGATTTTTAGAATGTTTTCTTTATCCCTTTCTTGTTCAGAACAAATCAAAATGTCGTCTACATACTGTATATGAGTACATAAATCCATCTATTCATCAGCCTTGTTGTGTACAACCATGGATCAGCTTTGCTTCTTTGACATTTTTCATTTGAAAGTACTTCTGTGATTTTATCATTCCATGCTTTAGCTGCTTGCTTTAACCCCTTTACTCCCAAGGGTGGTTTCAGGGGTGAACCTAGCCTCTCTGCCCCCTGAGGTGAACTGCACAACGGCGTCCCCCCCCCCCCCCTAGTAAATTTTTAAAATCGGTAGAAATTAATCTGGTTCATACAGATTTGTATCTACCCTGTAAAAATGTGTACAATAGTGGACATTTTAATTTCGAGAAATAGAGAAAAGATGTCTGAACACAAGGAAGTCAGCGCCATCACTGCACATACAAGAAACACACAGAAGAATCCAGAAGAGGGATCATTAATGGCAATGGCAGGCCTGGCAACAGCATACAGTACACCACATAGCCCTACATACAAAATTATGGGCACCGCATATGCCTCCATACAGAATTATGGGACACCACATAGTCCTCCGTACAGAATTATGGGGCACCACATACAGTAGTCCTCCATACAGAAATATGGACACCGCATAGTCCTCCATACAGTATTATGGGCACTGCATAGTCCTCCATACAGAATTATGGGCACCACATAGTCCTCCATACAGAATTATGGGCACCACGTATCTCTCCATACAGAATTATGGGCACCACATAGTCCTCCATACAGTACTGTATTATGGGCACTGCATAGTCCTCCATACAGTATTATGGGCACCGCCTATCCCTCCATGCAGAATTATGGGCACCATGTAGTCCTCCATACAGAATTATGGGCACCATATATCCCTCCATGCAGAATTATGGGCACCACATATCCCTCCATGCAGAATTATGGGCATCACTTAGCCCTCTATACAGTATTATGAGCACCAAATTATCCTCCATACAGTATTATGGGCACCACATAGTCCTCCATACTGCATTAATGGCACCACGTAGTCCTCCATACAGTATTATTGGCACCACGTAGTCCTCCATATAGTATTATTAGCACCACATAGTGCTCCATACAGTATTATGGGCACTACATAGTCCTCCATACAGTATTATGGGCACTGCATAGTCCTCCATACAGAATTATGGGCACCACATAGTCCTCCATACAGTACTGTATTATGGGCACTGCATAGTCCTCCATACAGTATTATGGGCACCGCATAGTCCTCCATACAGAATTATGGGCACCACATATCCCTCCATGCAGAATTATGGGCATCACTTACCCCTCTATACAGAAATATGGACACCGCATAGTCCTCCATACAGTATTATGGGCACTGCATAGTCCTCCATACAGAATTATGGGCACCACATAGTCCTCCATACAGAATTATGGGCACCACGTATCTCTCCATACAGAATTATGGGCCCACATAGTCCTCCATACAGTACTGTATTATGGGCACTGCATAGTCCTCCATACAGTATTATGGGCACCGCGTATCCCTCCATGCAGAATTATGGGCACCATGTAGTCCTCCATACAGAATTATGGGCACCATATATCCCTCCATGCAGAATTATGGGCACCACATATCCCTCCATGCAGAATTATGGGCATCACTTAGCCCTCTATACAGTATTATGAGCACCACATAATCCTCCATACAGTATTATTGGCACCACGTAGTCCTCCATATAGTATTATTAGCACCACATAGTGCTCCATACAGTATTATGGGCACTACATAGTTCTCCATACAGTACTGTATTATGGGCACTGCATAGTCCTCCATACAGTATTATGGGTACCGCATAGTCCTCCATACAGAATTGTGAGCACCACATATCCCTCCATGCAGAATTATGGGTACCATGTAGTCCTCCATAAATAATTATGGGCACCATATATCCCTCCATGCAGAATTATGGACACCACATAGTCCTCTATACAGTATTATGAGCACCACATAATCCTCCATACAGTACTATGGGCACCACATAGTCCTCCATACTGCATTAGTGGAACCACATAGTCCTCAGTACAGTATTATTGGCACCACGTAGTCCTCCATATAGTATTATTAGCACCACATAGTCCTCCATACAGTATTATGGGCACTACATAGTCCTCTATACAGTGTTATGGGCACCACATAGTCCTCCATGCACTGTTATGGGCACCATATAACCCTCCATACAGTATTTATGAGAACCATATAACCCTCCATACCAGGGGCTGGCTGGCACTTTTCATCCTGGGGGCAATCACAAGGCAGTGGCCCTCGAATTGTGGTGGCCCACCTCTGACCTGCTTATCTCTGGCCGATGCATTAAAGCAGCAGCGATGACAAGCTTTAAAGACAGGCTGGTACATAGATATGGGAACAGAACAAAGCTTGCTGCATAGATATGGGAGTAAAACCAAGCTTACTGCCTACATAGATACTGTAATAGAAGCACGCTAACTACATAGACACAAGAACGGAACCAAGATTACTACGTAGATAAGGGAACTGAAACGAGCTTACTACAGAGATAAGGGAGCAGAATCAAGCTTACTACAGAGATATGGGAGCAGAAATGAGCTTACTACAGATTTATCGGAGCAGAACAGAGTTTACTACAGAGATTTGGGAGCAGAACAGAGTTTACTACAGACATATGGGAGCAGAACAGAGCTTACTCCAGAGATATGGGAGCTGAACCGAGATTACTAAGTCTACTACATAAATACGGGAACAATACCAAGCTTACGGCATACATATGGTACCAGAATCTAGATTACTACATCGATACAGTACCAGAACCAAGCTTACTGCTTAGATATGGTACCATAACTGAGCTTACCTTCAAACATACAACTCCAGAAACACGGACATGTAAATACACAGTATGCAGGGGCGTTGCTAGGGTCCTAAAAGACCAGGGGTCCAAGCCCCAAAGTGCATGTTTCCCCATATGACACCCCTATATCCATATAAAATAGCATCTGTACATATGTAATTACAGTATATAACTGTTGCTAGCCAACAACACACAATGCAAAGACCAATATTATCAAAATGACTACTACAAAAGACCAAACAATACGGCTACACAATGTCCACTACCATCACCACTACACAGCGAATACATAATAATATGACCATTACCTCTACAGAACAAGACACTCTATACAAAGACCAAAGACACCACCATACACCTTCTACTACATAATGACTGAAACACATTAAGCTGTTACTAAATAAAAAAATAAAAACACTTCTAAAAAGAGCAATATTACCACCTTACAGTAACCGTATATTGGTAGATACCAGTCCCACAGAACATACACGTGATTACAGTTTAACTTACACATGATGTTCTTTCTGATTCGGGTTGTTCACTTTTCCAGTCTTTTCCATCTGGCCCAGACTTCCATTTTCTTCAGCCACAGCTTGTCTGCACAGATTACAGCAAAAACACATTTAAAGCGACGTCGCCATCTATTTCCAACCTACAAAAACTCCCAACTCTGCGTGCACTTGCGGTGTGGAGCACTGACCCCAATATTTAAAAAATTGTGCCATTATTAGGATTACTCCCTCCCCAAAAAATAAAAGTGTCCCATAGAAAGTATTAATGCCCCTACTGTGCAAAGGCCTGTATTCTATATAATATCCCAAGTGCCCCCTTCCAGCTTAAATACCCTTGAGTGTCCACTTAAAGTTAATAATGCCCCCCCAACAAAAATGATGGGACCTGAGTGCCCTATCAAAACTAATAATGTCCCCTTTTATAACAGATAATGTCCTCTGAGTACCCACACAGCTCTGTATATACAGAATGATAGTCCTACAGCCCTCAATACACAATATGATGGTCCCCAAAGCCCTTTATAATACATTGAGGACCCCAGAGCTCCCTATATATAGTTAAATGGCTACATAGCCCCTATATACAATATGATGTCCCCACTGCCCCCTATGTATAGTATGAAGGTCCTCACTGTCCTATACGTATTATACAGTGGGGAAAAAAAAGTATTTAGTCAGCCACCAATTGTGCAAGTTCTCCCACTTAAAAAGATCAGAGGCCTGTAATTGACATCATAGTTAGACCACAACTATGAGAGTCAAAATGAGAAAACAAATCCAGAAAATCACCTTGTCTGGTTTAGCAAGATTTTATTTTGCAAATTATGGTGGAAAATAAGTATTTGATCACCTAAAAACCTGCAAGATTTCTGGCTCTCACAGACCTGTAACTTCTTTAAGAGGCTCCTCTATCCTCCACTTATTACCTGTAGTAATGGCACCTGTTTGACCTTGTTATCAGTATAAAAGACACCTGTCCACAACCACAAACAGTCACACTCCAAACGCCACTATGGGGAAGACCAAAGAGCTGTCGAAGGACACCAGAAACAAAATTGTAGCCCTGCACCAGGCTGGGAAGACTGAATCTGCAATAGGCAAACAGCTTGGTGTCATGAAATCAACTGTGGGAGCACTAGTAAGAAAATGGAAGACATACAAGACCACTGATAATCTCCCTTGATCTGGGGCTCCACACAAGATCTCACCCCGTGGGGTCAAATTGATCACAAGAACGGTGAGCAAAAATCCCAGAACCACACGGGGGGACCCCGTGAATGACCTGCACAGAGCTGGGACCACCGTAACAAAGGCTACCATCAGTAACACACTGCGCCGCCAGGGACTCAGATCCTGCAGTGCAAAACGTGTCCCCTTGCCAGTACATGTCCGGGCCCGTCTGAAGTTTGCTAGAGAGCATTTGGATTATCCAGAAGAGTATTCTGAGAATGTCATATGGTCTGATGAAACCAAAGTAGAATTGTTTGGTAGAAACAAAACTCGTCGTGTTTGGAGGAGACAGACTGCTGAGTTACATCCAAAGAACATCACCATACCTACTGTGAAGCATGAGGATGGCAACATCATGCTTTGGGGCTGTTTCTCTGCAAAGGGACCAGGACGACTGATCCGTGTAGATGAAAGAATGAATGGGGCCATGTATTGTGAGATTTTGAGTGTAAACCTCCTCCCATCAGCAAGGGCATTGAAGATAAAACATGGATGGGTATTTCAGCATGATAATGATCCCAAGCACACCCCCAGGGCAATAAAGGAGTGGCTTCGTAAGAAGTATATGAAGGTCCTGGAGTGGCCTAGCCAGTCTCCAGATCTCAATCCCATAGAAAACCTTTGGAAGGATTTGAAAGTTCGTGTTGCCCAGGGACAGGCCCAAAACATCACTGCTCTAGAGGAGATCTGCATGGAGGAATGCATACCACCAACAGTGTGTGCCAACCTTGTGAAGACATATATCCTTTGTTGGCAATGACAGAGGTCAAACGAATTATCTAACAAAATATTGAGATGAACTTTTATTAATGAACAAATACTTATTTTCCACGATAATTTGCAAAATAAATCTTGCCAAATCAGACAAGGTGATTTTCTGGATTTGTCTCCTCATTTTGACTCTCATACTTGTGGTCTACCTATGATGTCAATTACAAGCCTCTCGTCTTTTTAAGTGGGAGAACTTGCACAATTGGTGGCTGACTAAATACTTTTTCACACGACTGTGTGTGTGTGTGTGTGTGTGTGTGAATGTATACACACACACACACACACACACACTATGAAGGCCTTCACCCCCACCATTCCTCACACAGCACCTCATCATTCCCCCAGGACAGCCCCTCATCATCCCCCCTTCTCCCCACAGCCCCTCATCATCCCCCCTTCTCCCCACAGCCCCTCATCATCCAACCTTCTCCCCACAGCCCCTCATCATCCCCCCTTCTCCCCACAGCCCCTTATCATCCCCCCCTTCTCTCCACAGCCCTTTATCATTTCGCTACAGCCCATCATCTCCCCACAGCCCCTTATCATCCCCCGTCTCCCTACAGCCCCTTATCTCACCACAGCCCCTCATCATCCCCCTTCTCCCCACAGCCTCTTATCATCTTGCCACAGCCCCTCATCTCCCCACAGCCCCTCATCATCCCCCTTCTCCCCACAGCCCCTTATCATCTCCCCACAGCCCCTTATCATCTCCCCACAGGCCCTCATCTCACCACAGCCCCTTATCTCACCACAGCCCCTCATCTACCCACAGCCCCTCATCATTCCTTCTCCCCACAGCCCCTCATCATCCCTTCTCAGCACACACAGCTCCTCATCACCCCCCTTTCTCCCCACAAAACCCCTCAATACCCCCCATTCCCCACACAGCACCTCATCACAATCTTCCCTTTGCAGGCCCACTCAAGCAGCATCAACCCCTTTCCAAAATACTTCCTCAGGGTCCTCACACCAAGTCCTGCATCCTCACTCCCATTTGCAGCCCCTCAGTCCTCCTCACAGGGCTCCATGCTGCAGCCCCTCAGTTTCCTTCTCCAGCAGCCTTGCCAAAACACAGCTTCACTTCCTGCTATTGGATCGTCACTGGACTGAAGGAGGCCCCGCCCCTTTCAGTGACATCATAACCTGAAGAAATCAACTCCGATCTTCTAGACAGAAACCCTGCTGCCAGCCGCATCACACAGACAGTACTGTGCTGCACAGCAGACACGGCCGCACGCAGTTTGCTGTGTGCAGCCATCAGGAGGCCGGCCTTGCACAGCTGCTGGGTGAGTGGCCCGGGGGGCATTTGCCTCCCTGCCACCCGGCCCAGCCCGCCCCTGCTCCATACAGTATTTATGAGCACCATATAACCCTCCATATAGTATTATAGGCACCACATAGTCATCCATGCAGTATTATGGGCACCACATAGTCCTCCATACAGTGTTATGGGCACCATATAACCATCCATACTGTATTATGGGCACCACATATTCCTACATACAGTATAATGGGCCCACATAATGCTCCATACAGTATAATGGCCCCATGTCTTAAGCCCCCGTTACACACTGCGATATCGCTAGCAATATCGCTGTAAAGTCACCGATTTTGTGACGTAGCAGCAATATTGCTAGCGATATCGCTACATGTGATACTTACCTCCGACCGGCTCCCCCGCTGGTTATCGCTGATCGCGCGAGAAGGAACTGGATCATTTCTCGTCGTGCGCTTCCTGCTGGGCTTCCTGTGGTGCCGACGAGCGACGCGTGGACGCGGGCGGGAGGACGTCAGGATCGCCGCGTCTGACAGGTAAGTAGCGACCCCCGACCCCAGCGATGTCGCTGGTGAGATCTGCCTGTGTGGCAGCTCACTAGCGACCACTTAGCGATGCACCAGCGATCCATATCGTTGTCGGGATCGCTGGTGCATCGCTATGTGTAACGTTACCCTAACTCCATACACTATCATGGGCCCCAAATATTACTTCATACAGTATAATGGGCCCTATATAATACTCCATACTGTAAGGTAGCGCCCAGTGTTCATGTTGAGGGACACTCACTCTGCAGCGGATTAACCACGTCAAGCACAGGTTGCTCACATAAATCAGTCCATCTGGTTTATTGTGCAGCATAAACCATATAGCAGCAATAGTCTTACATCAGACCAAATGACGATTCAATGTAGAGCTCCGCTCTCTTAGCCCTGTGGTCACACAAGCTGCGCTTTGTCCAGCAAACAGGCTCTACAGTTTCTCAGATAATTCCCCCTCTCTGGGGTTACCTCTCGCTGCTTCTCAGTCCTGACATCCCTTTTCTTCTGGGGTCTGGCCAGCACTCACAGGCTATTACACACAGGCCACACACGGACAGCGGCGTCCACACGTGCAGTTCAGGAAGGCAGCACACCTCATAGCACATCGGCCTTCCTGGACCTTCCACACGGACCAATCAGATCCAGGCATTCCCTCATGTGACCTACCCTGGTCACCTTATATGGTCCGTAGCCATGCCCACAGCATCACATGGCTATGACCTCATTGCAGGTCCTTCACAACCACACACATAGGCTTTACTTCAGACATACCCCCTGGATGGGTTTGAAGGTGACTGGTCTCACCCGTCTCACCAGCCACCTGGAAGCTTTCCCTGATACATTGTAACAAAACCTCAGCAGTACCTCTGCTGATTAACACACTTCAAGCTTCCATCCCAGGGCCACCCACCCTGGGATACATAACGGTCATTTACCATCCTGCCATTCCTCCTATTTCCATTAGCACAATGGACATGCCTGTATGCCTGTCCTGGGGCACCCACACAGCGCCCCCTTGCGGTCACAATGGTCACTGCACCACAATACATAAAAAATCATCAAATACTCCTCCCTGTACCCCACTGCTCTGGTCTCCGCGTATTCTGACCCTTTACTCTGCTCGGCACAAAGGATGAGCTGTAGTGATGTAATTGTGCCCTCTGAGCTAAGACATCACAGAGCTCAGACACAGAGAGGGAATGATGGGAGAGGGAGCAACTGCGGATGGCTCCCTCACTCATCATTGTTTTCAAGCGTGTCGGTGCTGGCACTGGGGCCCCACTACTTACGAACCCCATAACATGCCATGTCCCCGATGGCGGGTGGTGAGGTCAGCCTTGATACGTGTCATAACTGAGCACCACCAAATATTAACCAGTGGGTGAAATGCTTTTAGGACACACACCCTTAAATGAAAGGGATTTATAAAAAGAAAATAATCAGCACACCGATTAAATAAGAGAAAAGTGGAGGACTCTTTATTTGCTCATGTGGTAATATTGCAATTCCATAGCAGAGAAATATTCTGTTATGGATCTGAAGCGTTGCCACATGGGCTAATAAAGAGTATGCCACTTTCCACAATTGGTCGGAGTGCTTCTTATTTTCATATATATAGACACACTTAGAGTAGATACTTATAATTACACCATACAGGACAGGAGGAGTTTACACGATGTACACAGCTCCACAATATATACCGTGGTAAGGAATATAGAGTAGAGCTGTGTATATACTATACTTGGGCTGATGACTGGATTATGCAGCTTTATATGAAAATCCCTATTTATTATAATTGCCAGACCTGAAATAACAAGCACTGTGTCCCCCTCCATTTCCTTGTAGATTGTAAGCTTGCAAGCAGGGACCTAACTCCTAATGTCACTGTTTAAATTGTCTTAACTTGTATTGAATTTATTGTCTGTACATGTCCCTGCTTAATTGTAAAGTGCTGTGGAATATGTTGGCGCTATATAAATAAAAATTATTATTATTAGTATAGAACTGTGCCAGTGTATATAGTGTGGATTCTATACCATATACACAGAAATATACTATATGAACAGCTCTACACTATATACACACACAACTCTACATTAAAATTAAGACAGTATTATACTATATTATGAGGCATACATAGAATCATAGAATCGTAGAGTTGGAAGGGACCTCCTGGGCCATCTGGTCCAACCCCCTGCTCAAAGCAGGATTCGCTAAATCATCCCAGTCAGATGTCTGTCCAGCCTCTGTTTGAAGACTTCCATTGAAGGAGAACTCACCACTTCTCGTGGCAGCCTGTTCCACTCATTGATCACTCTAACTGTCAAAAAGTTTTTTTCTAATATCTAATCTGTGTCTCCTACCATTCAGTTTCATCCCATTGCTTCTAGTCCTTCCTTGTGCAAATGAGAATAAAGTTGATCCTTCTACAATGAAACAGCCCTTTAGATATTTGTAGACAGCTATTAAGTCTCCTCTCAGTCTCCTCTTTTGCAAACTAAACAATCACAAATCCTGCAACCTTTCCTCATAAGACAGGTTTTGCAGACCGGTCACCATTCTGGTTGCTCTTTTCTGAACTTGCTCCAGTTTGTTGATGTCTTTTTTTAAAATGTGGTGCCCAAAACTGGACACAATATTCCAGATGAGGTCTGACCAAAGAGGAGTAGAGGGAAATAATGACTTCACGTGATCTAGACTGTATGCTTCTGTTAATGCATCCTAGAATTGCATTTGCCTTTTTTGCTGCTGCATCACACTGTTGACTAATATTCAGTCTGTGATCTATTAGTATACCCAAGTCGTTTTGACATGTGCTGTTTCTTAGGCCTATTCCTCCCATTCTGTATATGCTTTTTTCATTTTTATTGCCCAGATGTAGTACTATGCATTTTTCCCTTTTAAAAACCATTCTGTTAGTTGCTGCCCACTTCTCCAGTTTATTTATATCTTTTTGAATCCTCTCTCTCTCTTCTCTAGTATTAGCTATCCCTCCTAGCTTTGTGTCATCAGCAAATTTAATCAGTTTACCCTCAATTCCTTCATCTAAATCGTTGATAAAGATGTTGAACAATACAGGACCCAGGACAGAGCCCTGTGGTACCCCACTTGAGACATTCTTCCAACTGGATGTGCAGCCATTTACGACCACTCTTTGGGTCCAATCACTAAGCCAGTTATGAATCCACCTAACAGTTGCCTTGTCCATTCCATACTTAGTCATTTTTTCAATAAGGATTGTATGAGATACTTTTTCAAATGCTTTGCTGAAGTCAAGATATACTATATCTACAGCATTTCCTTGATCCACCCAATCAGTGATTACGTCATAGAAGGAAATTAAGTTAGTCTGACATGACTTATTAGTTACAAACCCATGCTGACTCTGTTTAATCACTTCATTCTTATCCAGGTACTGACATACATGTTGTTTAATAATTTGTTCAAAGATCTTTCCTGGTATAGAAGTCAGACTCACCGGCCTATAGTTGCTTGGGTCCACCTTCTTCCCCTTTTTGAAGATAGGTACAACATTTGCTCTTCTCCAGTCTTCTGGCACTTCTCCTGTTCTCCAAGAATTTTCAAAGATTATGGAGAGGGGTTCAAAAATTTCTTCTGCTATCTCCTTCAGTACTCTGGGGTGTAATTCATCTGGACCTGGAGACTTGAATTAATTTAGGTTAGCTAAGTGTTTCCTCACTATCTTTCTGTTTATACATATCCTGGATTCTTCTATTCCCTTCTTCATCACATAGGAGACACACATATATATCATATAGGAGACACTGCAACTGCTGAATATATATATCACATCGAGACTACTGTATATACATTATATAGGTGATACTGCTGTATATAACTGCAGTATCACTTATACAGTGGGGAAAAAAAGTATTTAGTCAGTCAGCAATAGTGCAAGTTCCACCACTTAAAAAGATGAGAGGCGTCTGTAATTTACATCATAGGTAGACCTCAACTATGGGAGACAAACTGAGAAAAAAAAAATCCAGAAAATCACATTGTCTGGTTTTTTTTCATTTTATTTGCATATTATGGTGGAAAATAAGTATTTGGTCAGAAACAAGCAATCAAGATTTCTGGCTCTCACAGACCTGTAACTTCTTCTTTAAGAGTCTCCTCTTTCCTCCACTCATTACCTGTAGTAATGGCACCTGTTTAAACTTGTTATCAGTATAAAAAGACACCTGTGCACACCCTCAAACAGTCTGACTCCAAACTCCACTATGGTGAAGACCAAAGAGCTGTCAAAGGACACCAGAAACAAAATTGTAGCCCTGCACCAGGCTGGGAAGACTGAATCTGCAATAGCCAACCAGCTTGGAGTGAAGAAATCAACTGTGGGAGCAATAATTAGAAAATGGAAGACATACAAGACCACTGATAATCTCCCTCGATCTGGTGCTCCACGCAAAATCCCACCCCGTGGGGTCAGAATGATCACAAGAATGGTGAGCAAAAATCCCAGAACCACGCGGGGGGACCTAGTGAATGAACTGCAGAGAGCTGGGACCAATGTAACAAGGCCTACCATAAGTAACACACTACGCCACCATGGACTCAGATCCTGCAGTGCCAGACGTGTCCCACTGCTTAAGCCTGTACATGTCCGGGCCCGTCTGAAGTTTGCTAGAGAGCATTTGGATGATCCAGAGGAGTTTTGGGAGAATGTCCTATGGTCTGATGAAACCAAACTGGAACTGTTTGGTAGAAACACAACTTGTCGTGTTTGGAGGAAAAAGAATACTGAGTTGCATCCATCAAACACCATACCTACTGTAAAGCATGGTGGTGGAAACATCATGCTTTGGGGCTGTTTCTCTGCAAAGGGGCCAGGACGACTGATCCGGGTACATGAAAGAATGAATGGGGCCATGTATCGTGAGATTTTGAGTGCAAACCTCCTTCCATCAGCAAGGGCATTGAAGATGAAACGTGGCTGGGTCTTTCAACATGACAATGATCCAAAGCACACCGCCAGGGCAACGAAGGAGTGGCTTCGTAAGAAGCATTTCAAGGTCCTGGAGTGGCCTAGCCAGTCTCCAGATCTCAACCCTATAGAAAACCTTTGGAGGGAGTTGAAAGTCCGTGTTGCCAAGCGAAAAGCCAAAAATATCACTGCTCTAGAGGAGATCTGCATGGAGGAATGGGCCAACATACCAACAACAGTGTGTGGCAACCTTGTGAAGACTTACAGAAAACGTTTGACCTCTGTCATTGCCAACAAAGGATATATCACAAAGTATTGAGATGAAATTTTGTTTCTGACCAAATACTTATTTTCCACCATAATATGCAAATAAAATGAAAAAAAAACAGACAATGTGATTTTCTGGATTTTTTTTTCTCAGTTTGTCTCCCATAGTTGAGGTCTACCTATGATGTAAATTACAGACGCCTCTCATCTTTTTAAGTGGTGGAACTTGCACTATTGCTGACTAACTAAATACTTTTTTTCCCCACTGTATATTGTATATACAAGAGTCAATATACATTAGACAGGTCAAACTGCAAATGCTGTATATACTATAGGTGATACTGTGATTGCAGTGTATAGTCGCAGTATACAGTATATGCACAGCAGTATCACCTATATAACATATATAGACTGCTGTACATACATTATATAGGTGATACAGTGATTATATACAGCATTATCACCTATATAGTGTACATACAGCAGTCTATACACATTATACAAGTCAAGCTGCAAATGCTGTATATGCATAAAAAAGCTTTCATCTTGGTACTCACTTGAGATGGGGGGGGATGAGGTGGGTCCACTGTCCAGCCAGCATCGGAGGTGCTGAGGACTTGGATGCCAGTCGGGGATTGGTGAGGAGAGCGCTGTTCTCTGACACTGGTACTGGCCAGCATCAGACAGAGTGAGGCTCAGGCGGGTGTCCTTTGCGTGTCGCGGCGGCGGCCTTTTCAAACTTCTGCACAGGACCTGGTACGTATGCTCTCCTGTTTGCCCGCACAGACCAGGGCCGCAGACGAGCGCAAGAAGGAACGAGGGCTGCCCTCACGTGGGTCGCAGTGGCCCTGGCCAGCGCCTGCACCAAGAGAGCATGCGTACCAGGGCCAGGGCCGGTTTTAGGCAAAGTGGGGCCCTAGGCAAAGATTAAAATGGGGCCCCAAAAGCTAACATATTGGACATCACACAGAAGCATTTCGGTTGTATTTATATGCGCTGAGTTCAGGCCGCTAAATGAGTGTGATCGACAATATTGAAGTCGTTCAACACTTGTTTCCCGGCCTCTTTCCACCGTCTGAGAAAGAATGATGGGGACAGAACAATCACTAATGGATCACTAACAAATCACCATACAGTATCATGTTATCAGCAGCACATCTACAGTTTACACCCCATAGTCCTCCATATAATATAATCTGCCCCATAGTCCTCCATATAGTATAATAAACTCCTCAGTTCTCCATATTGCATAATTCACTCCCCATAGTCCTCCATATTTTATAATACACTCCCTATAGTCCTCCATATAATATAATGTACTCCATAGTCCTCCATATAGTATAATACACTCCTCTGTCCTCCATATAGTATAATACACTCCCCATAGTCCTCAATATAGTATAATACACTCCTCATAGCCCTCCATTAAAATACACTTAGTTCTCCATATAGTATAATACACTCCCCATAGTCCTCCATATATTAAAATACACTGCTCAGTCCACCATATAGTATAATACACTCCTCATAGTGCTCCATATAGTATAATGCACCGCCATAGTCATCCATGTAGTACAATTCACTTCCCATAGTATAATGCACACCATAGTTCATCATATAATGTATTCCCCATAGTCCTCAATACAGTATAATGCAGCCCACATAGAGCATAATGCAGCCACCCCACAGAGTATAATGCAGCCCCGCCATACAATATAATGTAATCCCCATAGAATATAATGCAGCCCCCCCTCTTATAGTATAATGCAGCCACCCCTTAGAGCATAATGCAGCTACCCCTCAGAGTATAATGCAGCTATTCCACAGAATATAATGTAACCCCCCATAGAATATAATGCAGCCCCTCCATAGAATATATGGCAATCCCCTCATAGAGTATAATGCAGCCCCTTATATAGTATAATGTAGCCCTTCTCATATAGTATAATGCAGCCCCCATAGAATATAATAAAGCCCCCATACAATATAATCTAGCCCCCACAGATAATGCCGCCCCCATAGAATACAATATAGCCTCCTCATATAGTATAATGTAGCCCCCTCATAGAGTATGATGCAATCACTGCCCATAGAATATAATAAATATAATACAGCCCCCCATAGAATATAATGTAGCCCCAAATAGAATAAAATACTGCCCACCTCCCCATAGAATATAATGTAAAATGTACCCCCTTGGTATATAACTCAGCTGCATAGTATAAAGCACAGCACCACCATGGTATATAGAACAGCCCACCATGGTATATAGCACAGTACCACATGGTATATAGCACAGCCCACCATGGTATATAGCCCAGCATGGTATGTAGCCCAGCACCACATGGTATATAGCCCATCATGGTATATAGCCCAGCACCACATGGTATACAGCCCAGCACAGTATACAGCCCAGCATAGTATACAGCCCAGCACAGTATACAGCCCAGCATAGTATATAGGCCAGCATAGTATAGAGCCCAGCATAGTATACAGCCCAGCATAGTATATAGGCCAGCACAGTATAGAGCCCAGCATAGTATAGAGCCCAGCATAGTATAGAACCCAGCATAGTATATAGCCCAGCATAGTATATAGCCCAGCACAGTATACAGCCTAGCATAGTATAGAGCCCAGCACAGTATATAGCCCAGCACAGTATATAGCCCAGCATAGTATACAGCCCAGCATAGTATACAGCCCAGCATAGTATATAGCCCAGCACAGTATACAGCCTAGCACAGTATACAGCCCAGCATAGTATATAGCCCAGCACAGTATACAGCCCAGCATGGTATATAGCACAGTATACAGCCCAGCATTGTATATAGCCCAGCATAGTATATAGCCCACCATAGTATACAGCCCAGCATGGTATATAGCCCACCATAGTATACAGTCCAGCATGGTATACAGCCCAGCACAGTATACAGCCCAGCATGGTATATAGCCCAGCATAGTATACAGCCCACCATAGTTTATAGCCCAGCATGGTATATAGCCCACCAATGCCACAATAGTATATAGCCCAGCACAGTATACAGCCCAGCATGGTATAAAGCCCACCAATGCCACCATAGTATATAGCCCAGCACAGAGTATCGCCCAGCATAGCATATAGCCGCTCCCCCCCAGAATGGCCCCACAGTCCAGTACTCACACTGATATATTAAAAAAAAACAAAAAAATATTCTCACCTTCTCCTTGTGCCCGCGCTGCTGGCTGCTCCTGTCTCCTGCTCTGCCGGCACACAGTGAGAGTGCGATGATGTCATCGCGCACCCGCTGTGTCAGTGGCAGAGCGGGGAATGATGGGTGAGGGAGCGTTGGCTGACGCTCTCTCCTCCATTATTGCTTTGAACTGTACTGGCAGTCGCCGGTATAGTTCAATGCGGCGGCGGGGGGAGTCGGCACTGGGGGAAAGCGGGCCCCCTGCTTCAAGGGGCCCTATAGCAGCTGTGTGATGTGCTGCTAGCTGGGGGCCCCTGGGGGAGCGGGGGCCCTAGGCAGCTGCCTGGTCTGCCTGCCCCTAACGCCGGCCCTGACCAGGGCCTGTACAGAAGATTTAAAGGGCCAGGTGCCCATTTTATAGCTCGGAGCTGTCAGCAGCCGGATCCACGTTATCTGACTGCAGGGCGGCTGCTGCCTTCTGTCTCCCTGCCGCCTGAGGCCAAATGCTCAACTGGCCTCATTATAGGTGCGCCCCTGACTATATGGATGACTATGGGGGTGCATTATGCAATATGGAGGACTGTGGGATGCATTATACTATATTGAACACTATGGGGCGTGTAATATACTGCATGGAGGTGAAGCGAGGCTCATCCCTCGCCGTGTCCATGGCACAGTAGCGGGCACACAGCCCTGGCAGCCATTAGCAGTCAAATGGCAGCTGTATTGTGGATGTCGGAGAGCGGCGCCACATACTGGATAGGTGCCCAGTCAGATACAGGGGGTGATACCTAATAGAACAGACAGTGGCAGCATGTCACTTGCTGGGAGTTGTAGTGCTGATCAGCAGGAGAATCTCTGGGTACAGATCACACAGACTTGGATAGAACAGCAGCAGTGCTCCATCACTGCTTATAGGCAGGAGTCCAGGATGAGGACTCCACATCTGCACTGCAGACACAACACTGCGCTGTGCCCGGCTCACACCGATGTGTGACCGTGGGAATGGACAGGGCAGAGCAGCATCTCGGACACTGAGGGGGCTATCCGCATAGCCAGGGGGTGCCCAGCAAGGGCGGGGCGGCGCCGCTACCTGGCAAACAGACGATGGCCGCTTCCTGCCCTCAGTCACCACCGACGTCCTCCCTGACCAGTCTGGTCTGTTCCATGCCACCAGCTCCATGAGTTACCGGAGACCCCGGCACAAGGCTCTTTTTTGACTGCACAAACTTCGCTGTAACCCAAGCATTAGCCAGAGAGGAGCGACTATAGGACCTGTGATGATGTCACAGACATATGACTGGTCATGTGAGGGGAGGGGTGATGCAGGCTGGAGTGTACTGTGCTGCATAAGGGAGTTGTCTAGTAATAGGTGAGAGGTCAGACAGGGCAGAGCAGCCAGATTCAGCTTTGCTGGGAGTTCAAGTTCTCCCTGTATACAGCCTCTGTTGCATGGCACGTCATCTAACTGCAGGGGGCGGCACCGCACTGCTGCCCCCTCTCTTCTGGGACTTGATGCCGCCTGAGCTGATGACTCAAATTGCCTCATTATAGATGCGGCCCTGGGTGGTTTGCATGTTAATGTCCGGGCCAATTTTTACAATTCTGACCACTGTCCCTTTATGAGGTAATAACTCTGGAACGCTTCCATGGATCCTGGTGATTCTGACAATGTTTTCTTGTGACATATTGTACTTCATGTTAGTGGTAAAAAATTTTGAATGTTTAAAAAAATGAACATTGAACTTTTTTTCACAAAACAAATTATTTCAGGTCTAATTTTTTTTATTTAACCAAGGGTAACAGGAGAAATTGGACAGCCTAAGTTATTGTGCAATTTGTCCTGAGTATGCGGACACCTGATATGTGGGGGGGAACCACTGTTTCGGTGCATGGCAGAGCTCTGAAGGGAACGAGCGCCGTTTGACTTTTTTCAATGCAAAATTGACTGGAATTGAGATCGGGCGCCATGTCACGTTTGAAGAGCCCCTGATGTGCATAAACAGTGGAAACTCCCCACAAGTGACCCCATTTTGGAAACTAGACCCACCAAGGAACTTATCTAGATGTGTGGTGAGAGCTTTGAACCCCCAAGGGCTTCACAGAAGTTTATAAGGCCTAGGTGTGAAAATAAAAAAATCATTCTTTCCACAAGCATGACCTTTTAGTCCCCAGTTTTTTTATTTTCCCAAGGGTAACAGGATAAATTGGACCCCAAAAGTTGTTGTTTTCCAATTTGTCTTGAGTACGCTGATATGTGGGAGAAAACTACTGTATGGGCACATGTCGGGGCTTGGAAGGGAAGTAGTGACGTTTTGGAATACAGACTTTAATGGAATGGTCTGCGGGTATCATGTTGCATTTGGAGAGTCCCTGATATGCCTAAAACTGTGGAACCCCCCCACAAGTGACCCCATTTTGGAAACTAGACCCCCCAATGAACTTATCTAGATGGGTGGTGAGCACTTTTTTCAATGGGAAAATGGAAATAAGTACATTTTTTTTAATTTTATTATTTTTCCCTAACTAAGGGGGTGATAAAGGCAGGGTTTTGGTCCTGAGGAGAGGTCTTGGGAACCTAGAGTGAATGATAATGCTCCACTTATTTTAAGGAAGTTTTTGTCCAATCTCAGGAGGGGGAGACGTAAAGGGGGGGTACTGTCACGTCGGCGGCGGTGACCGTTGCCGTTCCAGCAGCGGCGGGGTCCGCCGCCGCCTCTACTCACCTGCCCATGTCTCGCCGTGCTGTGCCCGCCTCATCCTCGCTCCCGTCCTCCCAGCGCGTGGCTGTCCTGCGCAGGTGCCCTAGGCCGCGGGCCCGCGATCTGCAGGATTCTTAACCCTGCAGCGCCCTCCCAGAGGCCCTGGCCGCCCAATCATCCAGCAGCCTATGGTATATCAGGCATCTCCAAGATGGTGGAGACGCCTGATTATCGTGTGCTGTTCCTTGCAGTATTCTGGCCGAGTTTTAGGGGTCTTCCCTACAACTTCCTCTTGTAACCCGTGCCTTTCCTTGTTCTGTACTCCGTCCTGTACTCTTCCCTCAGTCCTGTACCCTGTACTCCGTGCTCAGTCCTGTATTCTGTACTTCGTCCTGTACTCGTCCCTGAGTCCTATACTCCGTCCTGTACTCTGCACTCAGCCCTGTGCTCCGTACTCCATCCCGTACTCCGTACTCTGTCCAGTACTCCGTACTCTGTCCTGTACTCCGTACTCTGTCCTGTACTCCGTACTCTGTCCTGTACCCCGTACTCAGTTCTGTACTCCGTACCCCGTCCAGTATTCCTCACTCAGTCCTGTACTCCATATTCAGTCCTGTACTCCATACTCAGTCCTGTACTCTGTCCTGTGTTCCTGACCCGTCCTGTATCACCGGTTCATCTTGTGCTCCGGTTCCGCCAGTTGCTCTCTGGTCCCTTGAGCCTCCCCTCTTGGTTCTAGCTGTTGCGGTATCTGTCTTCTGAGGGTCTGCCCCTAACGGTCCCTGTATAGGGGTCGGCTCCACCTGGCGCGCTTGCCCTCGGAAGCTCCAGTTCCGCGATCCAGAGGGTCCATTCTCAGACGTTGCCTTCCTTGGTCGTCACATCATAATCAGGCCATGGAGCCCGCTAGTGCCTCGGCGGCCACACAGAAAGAATTGCTCTTTTTGTGGGAGAACCAGACTAGAATAATGTCCTTCATGAAATCCATGGACACCCGACTTTCCGCCTTACAAACTGCTGACCCAGGGAACGCCCCGTTGCTAGCTGGGCTCCAGCAGGAGCTCGTGCAGCAGCGTGACGCCCAGTCCCACATTCTGAGTTACATGGCATCCGTAGATGACCGACTTCTGTCTCTTCAGTCCTCTGCTGACGCTTCGGCTCTCTCGGTACCCAGTCTCTCATCCGCCACCACTCTTAGGGAAGCCTCCCAGGTTTAGCGGCGACCCCAAGTTATGTCGGGGGTTTTTAAATCAGTGCCAGTTACACTTTGAGTTCCTGCCCCAGCAATACCCCTCTGATCGAGCCAAAGTAGCGTTTATTGTGTCCCATCTTGAGGGAGAGGCCTTAGCTTGGGTGAATCCCCTGTGAGAGAGAGATGACCCGGTGGTATCTAGCATACAGAACTTCCTGGATACTTTTTGCAGGGTATTTGACGAGCCTGGACACGTGGCCTCTACCACCGAGGCTCTTTTCAACCTCCGTCAGGGATCTCTCACCGTAGGACAGTATGCCATCCGCTTCCGGACACCATCCTTTGAGGTAGGGTGGAATAACGAGGCCTTGGTTGGGGCCTTTTGGAGCAGACTCTCGTGCAAAATAAAAGATGAGCTTGCTGGCCGAGACACTCCAACCACCCTGGAGGATCTCATATCCCTAGCCACCCGTATAGATTTACGGTTTCAAGAACGCTCCCAAGAGTCAGTTAGGGAGAGGAGACCCTTTAGGCTATATCAAGCGCCCATTCCTCGCTCCCTGGCGTCTCCAAGTAATTCTGCTCCTGAGCCCATGCAGGTGGATCGAGTAAAGTTGTCCGAGCAACGACGCAGGGAGAGAAGGACACAGGGACTATGCCTTTACTGCGGCGGGGCCAATCATTTTGTGCGTACTGTGCCCAGAGAGGCTGGGAAACGACTCCACCTAGGCCAGGTAAGAGAGGCCTCCCTAGGTGATACTGATTCCTCTCTGCTGTTAGGAACGGCGGAACGCACTAAATGAAAATAATAATAAAGTGCGTTCGCCGCTCGGGGTCCACCGTGCAGTAGATTATATGACTGCTGCTAAGTGGTGGCAGGCAAGCAATATGGCGGAAATGCGCACGTGGGTTAAACGTCACCCAGGTGCGCAGAGGAATCTCTGTTAAGTCACAGAGGTGCCAACAAAGACAAATACAATAAGGCTGAGCCTGTTGGAGTCACAGTACTCAGAGTAAATACACACACGGTATCTGGTCACAAGAGCAGAGCCAAAGACAGCGGAACTGCATCCGTCTAGACCTACCGTGCGTGCGACATCGCAACTGCGGATGCCAAGGAGGGCTGCAACTGCAGCGCGGCGTAAGACACTGCCGCTAGACAACAAAGCTAGTACGCAAGCACAATGTCAGACGCTAGCAACTGTGGATGATGTAGTAGTGGCGCGCTGGCGCTGACTCTAAGCTTAGTCCCTGTCGACATACGTAATATCAGAGGGAAGGGGTTTCAAATGAGTCATTCACCAGAATCATACATCCATCATCATTCACACAGTAGCAACTAGATACTATACTTGCACATGGTGGAACGGCCATGTGCACTTTTTATAGCAGCAGGGACCTTCCGGAAGCTTCCAGATCTCCGAGATGGACCAATGAGATCTGGAGCAGGACCTGAGCACATGACTCCCTATCTCCAATGGGAAATCGTCTCATGAGCATGCTCAGTAGGAGGACAGAGGGACTTAGCCCCTGGAGAGATTTGCTGCAAGGCAATCTCCTCTGCGGTAGATAAACAGCAAGAGACCGCAGAATGTAAGGGTCTGGATTCCTGCAGAGCAGACGCAGAAACCTTACGCCTAACATCTGCCCCTTACCATTTCGGCTCGAATTGTTTTAGGTCGGGAGCGTAGATCTGTGGAGGCGTATGTGGACTCGGGCGCGGCTGGTAACTTCATCCGGCTCAAGGAAGTGGACCAGTTCCAGATTCCGGTGGTTACTCTAGAAAATCCATGCACTATCGCCTCTGTGGATGGCAAACCGCTACCTGAACCCATCACCATGATTACTGTCGAGGTGGAGTTACAAGTTGGAGCTCTTCACCGGGAAAAGATCGCCTTTTATGTCCTGCCTAAATTGTCCCACGTCGTGCTCCTCGGCCTGCCATGGCTACGCTTACATGAGCCTGTTCTGGACTGGCGTTCTGGGGAGATCCTACACTGAGGACACTCCTGCCATGAACATTGTTTGTTGCCGGTACCTCGTCCTGTACCACTGCACACTCCTACCGATCTTCCTGGGCTTCCCACGGCTTATCATGTGTACGCCGATGTCTTCAGCAAGAAAGAGGCAGAGACCCTGCCGCCGCATCGGTCCTACGATTGCCCAATCGAGTTGATTCTGGGAGCTACTCCCCCCAGGGGGAGAACTTATCCACTGTCTCCATCAGAGAACTCGGCCATGTCTGAGGAAAACTTGGCCCGTGGTTTTATTCGGAAGTCATCTTCTCCTGCTGGAGCAGGGTTTTTCTTTGTCCGGAAGAAAGATGGATCCCTTCGGCCGTGTATTGACTACCGAGGCTTGAACAGTATCACAGTTAAAAATAGGTATCCTCTCCCGCTAATCCCTGAACTTTTTGACCGTTTGAGAGGGGCCCGGATCTTTACCAAATTGGATCTGTGGGGAGCCTATAACTTGATCCGAATCCGTGCCGGGGACGAGTGGAAGACAGCCTTCAATACTCGGGAAGGCCATTACGAGTATTTGGTTATGCCTTTTGATCTCTGCAATGCCCCGGCGGTATTCCAGGAGTTCGTTAATGAGATCTTCCGAGACCTACTGTACTCCTGTGTCATCGTGTATCTAGACGACATCCTCGTCTTTTCACCTGACTTATCCTCCCATAGGAGGAGTGTTTGGCTGGTCCTGCAACGCCTACGGGAGAACCGACTGCTATGCTAAATTAGAGAAATGCCTGTTTGAGCAAACTTCATTGCCCTTCTTAGGGTTTATTATCACGGACTCCGGGGTGAAGATGGACCCCGAGAAATTGTCTGCTGTACTCAAATGGCGATGTCCGATCGGAGTAAAAGCCATTCAACGGTTCCTGGGTTTCGCAAATTATTACAGGCAGTTCGTCCCTCACTTCTCTTCAGTGACCAAGCCCATCTCCGCTCTGACCCGAAAAGGGACAAAAGCAAATGTCTGGCCTTCAGAGGCCGAAGAGGCCTTTCTTGCCTTGAAACGGTCCTTTCCAACAGCCTCGATTTTACACCGGCCGATAGTTAATAGGCCCTTCATCCTAGAGGTGGATGCGTCCTCCACCGGAGCAGGGGAGGTCCTTTCCCAGCGGACGTCTTCTGGCCACTTGGTGCCTTGTGGGTTCTTCTCTAAATCATTTTCTCCTGCAGAATGCAATTATTCAATTGGAGATCGGGAATTACTGGCCATTAAGATGGCTCTGGAGGAGTGGTGGTATCTTCTGGAGGGGGCGGTCCATCCTTGCATAATCTTCATGGACCACAAGAATTTGGCATATCTTCAGTCTGCACAAAGGCTCAACTCCAGGCAAGCCAAGTGGTCGCTGTATTTTTCCCGCTTTGACATTAAACTCCATTTTCGGCCTGGGGATAGGAATACCAAGGCTGACGCCCTATCCAGGTTCTTGCAAACACCTGAGACTGAGGAGGTTCCTTCATATATCATTGAGCCTGCTAAAGTTATCACAGTGGCACCCATAACGCTCTCCCCCATTCCGCCAGGCAAGACCTTCATCCCACAGAATAAGAGGTCGGAAGTGCTAGACTGGGGGCACTCCTCCAAGATTGCGGGTCATGTCGGGGTCAAGAAAACCCTCAGCCTCCTCTCTCGCTACTATTGGTGGCCTTCTCTTCGTCAAGATGTGACAGACTTCGTAGCCTCCTGCATGACTTGTGCCCAGAACAAAGTACCAAGGAGTCTGCCGTCCTGCCTGCTTCACCCTCTGCCTCCTCCTGAGGCCCCTTGGCGACAGATTTGTATGGACTTCATTACTGATTTACCTCGCTCTTCCAGGTGTACTACTATTCTAGTAGTGGTCGATTGCTTCTCCAAGATGGCCCATTTTGTCCCGTTGCCCGGATTACCTACAGCACCTGAGTTGGCCAAGCTCTTCATCCACCAGATCTTCAGACTTCATGGGCTCCCTCAACGAATTGTCTCTGATCGAGGGGTCCAGTTTACCTCCCGATTCTGGAGAGCACTCAGCAAACTCATGGGTATATCTCTGGATTTCTCCTCCGCCTATCATCCTCAGTCAAATGGGCAAGTGGAACAGATCAATCAGGTATTGGCAGCCTACCTGCGTCACTAACGCCCATCAAGACAACTGGGTGTCCCTTCTGCCATGGGCAGAGTTCGCCCATAACAATCATCCTAATGAGTCCACCACTAAAACGCCATTCTTTGTGGTTTCTGGCCAGAACCCTGGTGTTCCGCTACCTTTCTCCACGCCTTCTGGTGTTCCCGCAGAGGATGCCGTCTCTTCCGAGTTTTCTCAGGTCTGGAGGGAGACCAGAGAGGCACTTGAAAAATCCAGTATCCGGATTAAGAGACATGCAGACAAGAGATGCAGGGACCTTCCGCCATACCAACCTGGCGACAAAGTCTGGCTTTCAACCAAGCATATCCATCTAAAGATGCCTTCTTACAAACTGGGTCCCCGGTACATCAGTCCGTTTGAGGTTCTTGGACGCATTAACAACGTGGCTTATAAATTGAGGTTGCCGGCTTCACTCCGTGTCCCTAACGCCTTCCATGTCTCGCTCCTTAAACCTGTTGTTCTTAATTGGTATCGCCCTGTACCACCTCTTTCCCCTCAGCCAGTAGGGGCCGATAACATCTTTGAAGTAAGAGATATTCTTGCCATGAAAAGAGTTCAGGGGCGAACCTTCTTCCTTATCGATTGGAAGGGTTTTGGTCCTGTGGAGAGGTCTTGGGAACCTAGAGAGAATGTTAATGCTCCACTTATTTTAAGGAAGTTTTTGTCCAATCTCAGGAGGGGGAGACATAAATGGGGGGTACTGTCACGTCGGCGGCGGTGACCGCCGCCGTTCCAGCAGCGGCGGGGTCCGCCGCCGCCTCTACTCACCTGCCCATGTCTCGCCGTGCTGTGCCTGCCTCCTCCTCGCTCCCATCCTCCCGGCGCGTGGCTGTCCTGCACAGGTGCCCTAGGCTGCGGGCGCGTGCTCTGCAGGTTTCTTAATCCTGCAGCGCCCGCCCAGAGGCCCTGGCCGCCCAATCATCCAGGAGCCTATGGTATATCAGGCGTCTCCAAGATGGTGGAGACGCCTGATTATCATGTGATGTTCCTTGTGGTATTCTGGCCGAGTTGTAGGGGTCTTCCCTACAACTTCCTCGTGTAACCCGTGCCTTTCCTTGTTCTGTACTCCATCCTGTACTCTTCGCTCAGTCCTGTACCCTGTACTCCGTGCTCAGTCCTGTATTCTGTACTCCATCCTGTACTCTTCCCTCAGTCCTATACTCCGTCCTGTACTTCGCACTCAGCCCTGTGCTCCGTACTCTGTCCTGTACTCCGCACTCAGTCCTGTATTCCTCACTCAGTCCTGTACTCCGTATTCAGTCCTGTACTCTGTCCTGTGTTCCTGACCCGTCCTGTATCACCGGTTCATCTTGTGCTCCGGTTCCGCCAGTTGCTCTCTGGTCCCTTGAGCCGCCCCTCTTGGTTCTAGCTGTCGCGGTATCTGTCTTCTGAGGGTCTGCCCCTAACGATCCCTGTATAGGGGTCGGCTCCACCTGGCGCGCTCGCCCTCGGGAGCTCCAGTTCCGCGATCCAGAGGGTCCACTCTCGGACGTTGCCTTCCTTGGTCGTCAAAAAGGGGGGTTTGATTTACTATTTATAGCAGATTTTCATGTTTGGCAGCTGTCATACGTTATTGATAAAAATAGTTTTTGCATCACCACATTTTGAGAGCTATAATTTTTACATATTTTGACCCACCGAGTCATGTGAGGTCATATTTGACGAGTTGACGTTTTTATTGGTACTATTTTCGGGCACGTGACTTTTTTGATCGCTTTTTATTCCGATTTTTGGGACGCAGAATGAACAAAAACCAGCATTTCATGAATTTCTTTTGGGGGGTGCGTTTAGACCATTCTGCTTGTGGTAAAATTGATAAAGTGGTTTCATTCTTTGGGTTAGTACGATTACAGCGATACCTCATTTATGTCTTTTTTTTATTTTTTGGCGCTTTTATACAATAAAACCAATTTTCTATAAAAAATAATTATTTTTGCTTCGCTTTATTCTGCAAGCTATAACTTTTTTTTCTATTTTTTTCGCTGATGATGCTGTGTGGCGGCTCGTTTTTTGCGCGACAAGATGACGTTTTCAGCAGTTCCATGTTTATTCATATCCGTCTTTTTGATCATTTTATTGCACTTTTTGTTCGGCGGTATGATGATAAAGCATTGTTTTTTGCTTTGGTTTTTTTTTGGAAGGGGTTTACTAAAAGGGTTAACTAGTAGTACAGTTTTATAGGGTGGGTCGTTACTAAATATGTGTACTTTTATTGTTTTTTTTTATTTAGAAAAAAAGAATTTATTAGGGAATTTTTTAAATTTATTTAGGATTTTTTTAAATTATTTTTACAAGTTTTTTTTTACTTTATTATATTGTCCCAGGGGACACTATTTGCTCCCCTGCCCCTTCCCTCCACTTTCCCACACCTTCCCATTCCCCCCCTCACCCCCCGGTACCTCCTATGTCCCTCTGGTCGTCCCGGTGTCCCGCCGTCCCAGATCATGGGCGCCGCCATCTTGGAAAATGCATGCGCCTCACAGTGATCAAAATAAAAAAAGGAAATAACCCCCCCCCTATATCACCCTCGTAAGTAGGCACAAATAATAAAATAAAGAAATATTTTTATTTTTCCATTAGGGTTGGAATTAGGGTTGGAATTAGGGTTGGAATTAGGGTTAAGATTAGGGGTGGGTTGGGGTTGAGATTAGGGTTAGGCTTGTGGTTAGGGTTAGAGTTGGGATTAGGGTTAGGGGTGTGTTGGGTTAGGGTTGTGGTTAGGGTTATGATTAGGGTTTGGATTAGGGTTAGGGGTGTGTTGGGGTTAAGGTTGGAGTTACAATTGAGGGGTTTCCACTGTATAGGCACATAACAAGGTCTCCAAACGCGACATGGTGCCACCATTGATTCCAGCCAATTTTGCGTTCAAAAAGTCAAAGAGTGGTCTCTCCATTCCGAGCCCTGACATGTCCCCAATCAGTGGTTTACCTCCACATATGTGGTATCAGCGTACTCAGGAAAAATTGCACAACAAGATTGGGGGTCTAATTTATCCTGTTACCCTTGGGAGAATAAAAAATTGGGGGCTAAAAAAATTATTTTTGTGAAAATAAATGACTTTTGGGGGTTCAAAGTGCTCACCACACATCTAGATAAGTTCCTTGGGGGGGTCTAGTTTCCAAAATTGGGTTACTTGTGGGGGAGCTCCAATGTTTAGGCACACAGGGTCTCTCTAAGCGCAACATGGTGTCCGCTAATGATTGGAGCTAATTTTCCATTCAAAAAGTCAAATGGCGCTCCTTCACTTCCGGGCCTGCCGTGCGCCCAAACAGTGGTTTATGGCCACATATAAGGTTTCAGTGTACTCAGGAGAAATTGCCCAACAAATTTTAGGATCCATTTTATCCTGTTACCCTTGTGAAAATGAAAAAATTGATGCTAAAATAAAATTTTTGTTGGAAAAACTAAAATGTCCATTTTTTCCTTCCACGTTGCTTTAGTTCCTGTGAAGCACCTGAAGGGTTAATAAACTTCTTGAATTTGGTTTTGAGTATCTTGAGGGGTGCAGTTTCTAGAATGGTGACACTTTTGGGTATTTTCTGCCATATAGACCCCTCAAAGTGACTTCTAATGTGAGGTGGTCCCTAAAAAAATGGTTTTGTAAATTTTGTTGTAAAATTGAGAAATCGCTGGTCAACTTTTAACCCTTATAACTTCCTAACAAAAAAAAATTTGTTTCCAAAATTGTGCTGATGTAAAGTAGACATGTGGGAAATGTTATTTATTAACTATTTTGTGTCACATAACTCTCTGGTTTAATAGAATAAAAATTCAAAATTTGAAAATTGCAAAATTTTCAAAATTTTCGCCAAATTTGTTTTTTCACAAATAAACACAAAAATGATTGACCTAAATTTACCACAAACATGAAGCCCAATATGTCATGAAAAAACACTCAGAATCGCTAGGATGCGTTGAAGCGTTCCAGAGTTATTACTTTGTAAAGGGACACTGGTCAGAATTGCAAAAAATGGCCAGGTCATTAAGGTCAAAATAGGCTGGGTCATGAAGGGGTTAATGTGACGGGGGTGATCCGTGACCGCCCCTGACACATAGTGCTGGGTGTCAGCTGTGATAATCAGCTGACATCTGGCCGCGATCAGCGGCGCTCCCCCGTGTGCACCGCTGATGGCGTTGGATGTACTATTCCGTCCTTACGTCCCAGGTCACATGGACGGAATAGTATGTCCAATGTAGGAAAGTGGTTAAACCATATATGCTTTTCTGTAGTTTGCCAACTTTGTTTGGGTTTCTTTCATCTTTGAATCCTGGAGGATGTTCCATGTAAATGTTTTCTGTTAAATCTCCATTCAAAAATGCTGTCTTTACATCCAGATGTACTGTATCAGTTCCATATGTTTCATTGCTGCAACTGTAAGTAAAGTTCTTATTGTAGTATGTTTGACAACTGGAGCAAATGTCTAATCATAGTCTTCTCCATATTTTTGAGAATATCCTTTAGCTACGAGTCTTGCTCGGTATTTTTCAAGTGTGCCATCTGTTTGGTATTTTACTTTAAAAATCCATTTACATCCTGCGGCTTTTCTTCCTTCTGGTAAATCTGTCAGTGTCCATGTATTTGAGTCATGCATGGATTTCATTTCTGTTTCTGTTGCTTCTATCCATTTATTAGCTTCTTCTTTAGGGAGTTTAGATATGTCTTCCCAAGAGGTAGGTTCATAAATTTTACTTGTGCTTGTCTTGTATGAGAGACGTTTTGGTGGTTTACCTTTGTTTTCTCTCATTGAACGTCTTGGTTCTGTGTCTGTTTGTAGTTGTATTTCTTCATTTTCAGTATTCTGTTCTTCATCAATTTCAACTACTTTCTCATCAGATACCTCTTCAGCTATATCACTGCTGTTTTTCTCATTTTTTGTGTCAATTGAAATCATGACATCTTCATTTAAGTTTTTAATGAACGTCACACTGTTAGTCACCGTGACTCTGTCTGTTTTGGAATCTAGGATTCTGTATCCCTTGCAATTTTCACTATGTCCAACAAATATTCCCTATATGGATCTGTTTTGAAGTTTGCAATGTTTTTCTGTTGGAATGAATATAAAAACTTTACATCCAAAAACTTTTAAATGATTGACACTTGGTTTCACACCTTGCCACAGTTCATATGGATTTTTCTTCAGTCTTCTGGAAAAAAGTCTGTTCTGTAGATATGTAGCTGTCATTGCTGCCTCACCCCAATATTTCTCTGGTATTTTGGAATCTGTCAGCATACATCTCATCATTTCTGTCAGAGTTCTGTTTTTCCTTTCTGCTACTCCAGTTTGTTCAGGTGTGTACGGAACAGTTTTCTGGTGTTCTATTCCATTCTGTCTTAAATAGTTTTCTATTTTGTGACCTGTAAATTCACCTCCATTATCACTTCTGATAACAATTGGCTTCCTTTGAAATTTGTTACTCGACCTTTTTTCGTAGTCTACAAGTTTAATAAAAACTTCACTTTTGTTCTTAATTAAGTATGTGACTGTGTATTTTGAGTAGTGATCTATGAAAGTCACCATGTTTCTATTTCCTCCTGATGTAGTCACTTTCATGGGTCTACATACGTCAGTATGCACCAAATCAAGTGGTTTTTTGCTTTTCATCTCACTTTCTTTTGGAATAGATATTCTTATGGCTTTAGATTTTATGCAACATTCACATCCTACGGTAATTGAGCAATCTGATATCTTTAGATCTTTGGTTAATTCTTTCCTTATACTTTCCCTTATACTGTCAGGGTGTCTGTGTCCTAGACGTCTATGCCACACATGAATACAGTTCTTGTGATCATGTGTACATACCTTCATCTGTTCCTTCGGTGTGTCAAGATGATATAATTGTTCATCTGCCTTGACATTGGTTATCACCTTGTTTCCTGCTAGAATTGCATACTCATTGTCTTTGAATTTTACATTAAGTCCATTGGCTGTTCAGCGCTTCACAGATAACAATCCGTCTTCCAATTTTGGGACATACAACACATCCTCCACAAGTATCTTTGAATCTTGTCCGAACTTGTTTGAACAGTTTAGCATTCCTTGTCCGATACCTTCTGCGGTTATTTTGCTTCCATCTGCAAGATAAATGGCTTCTTTCTTATCTAAATCAAGATCAGTGAAGAAATTCTTGTCACTTGTCATATGACTCGCTGCTCCTGAATCAATAAACCAACCAAGTGATGATTTCTTGTCTGTTACTTTAAATGAGCCATTCCAATTATTCTCACATGAATCGAAAATTGTGTTTTTCACTTTCTGTGTATGCTCTTTATGTTGTAATTTTTGTTGTTATGCTTTCCATATGGTACAGTCTTTCTTTAAATGACCTTTTTCTTGTCTCTTTATTATAGGGTTTTTTAAATTCTGTAGCTTTAAGAGCGTTTTCACTGTTCTTTTCAATAGAAGAATCATTTGTTTGTTCTTTTCTTCTCTGATATTCATCTATTAGTCTTGTTTTCACAAAATCTAATGTAATGTCCGTTTCTGGTCTTGTCTCAAGGGCATTTATCAAGGCTGTATACGAATCTGTTAAACTGCACCATAATATTGTTGCTACATGACTGTCTTTAATGTCTTCTCCAATAGACCTTAGCTGTGATATTACTTCCATCATTGAGAATATGTGCTTCTGCATGTCGTCATTTGCACTCAATCTCATACTGTAAAGCTTTCTGAATAGAATAATAATAATAATCTTTATTTTTATATAGCGCTAACATATTCCGCAGCGCTTTACAATTTGCACACATTATTATCACTGTCCCCGATGGAGCTCACAATCTAAATTCCCTATCAGTATGTCTTTAGAATGTGGGAGGAAACCGGAGTACCCGGAGGAAACCCAGGCAAACACGGGGAGAACATACAAACTCCTTGCAGATGTTGTCCTTGGTGGGATTCGAACCCAGGAGCCCAGCACTGCAAGGCTGCAGTGCCCTAGAATAGAAATAACTTGTCATTTAAACTGGGTCTTTCATGTAATTTTCTTAATGCTTCCCACATTCCTTTTGCTGTTTCTTCATTTCTTATGTGTATTAATTGAGCATCATCCACTAATAAGCTAATGGTGGCTCTCGCTTGTCTATTTTTCTTATCCCATGTCTGATTATCTTCATCAGATCTATCTGTAATGATTACTTCCCATAAATCGTCCTTAGATAACAACATCTCTACTTTGAATTTCCATAACTGATCATTTTAACTGTTCAGCTTAGCTGAGTAGCTGAGCTACTGGGAGTTTCAGCTCAGTGCTGCACATCATTTTCATATAGTCTTACTTGTTTTGGAGAGTTGTAGTGAAGATATTCTTCTTGAGAGTTCCTGTATATGCTGTGTGTGTGATGATTCTCTGTAATTATCTCCAGTGTGCGGCCCTCCAGTTCCTGGGATCATGAATTCCTTTGTCCCTCTGTTTCTGGATTTTTTTCAGCCTCCGTTCACTGGGTTTTATCTCCTTCTGTTTACAGAGCTTATCTGCTTCTCCGGTGTCTGAGGATATTGCCTGGGGCTATTGCCTGGGATTCTCTGTGCCTGGGCCCATAATCTGTAGCAGAGTACATCTTCTGAGAATCACCAACGGTAAATAAGAGAACTTCACTGAGCAAGTTACCTTGAGTAAACAGTATTTACTTCATATGAGTAAACATGAGCTAAGAATTCAGTAGCACACAGTCCATGCTGCTGCCATAACACACTCAAATCGAAAGTAAAAAGAACAACAACAATAGAGAACTTCTCTCTCCACAATACAGCAAACATACAGTACAACTTCACACTATCGCCATCTGCTGTCAGGCTAGTGTAAAGTCCTCTCTTCACTTAAAATAAGTCCTTATCTGTTGCATATGTCAACAAAAACAAATCCAGAAAATCATCTTGTCTGATTTGGCAAGATTTATTTTTCAGATTATGGTGGAAAATAAGTATTTGGTCACCTAAAAACATGCAAGATTTCTGGCTCTCACAGACCTGTAACTTTCTTTAAGAGGTTCCTCTGTCTTTCACTCATTACCTGTAATAATGGCACCTGTTTGAACTTATCTGTATAAAAGACATCTGTCCTCAACCTCAAACAGTCACACTCAAAACTCCACTATGGTGAAGACCAAAGAGCTGTCGAAGGACACCAGAAACAAAATAGAAGCCCTGCACCAGGCTGGGAAGATTGAATCTGCAATAAGCAAGCAGTTTGGTGTGAGGAAATCAAATGTGGGAGCAATAATAAGAAAATGGAAGACATACAAGACCCCTGCCAATCTCCCTCAATCTGGGGCTCCACGCAAGATCTCACCCTCTGAGGTCAAAATGATCATAAGAACAGTGAGCAAAAATCCCAGAACCAAACGGGGACCTAGTGAATGACCTGCATAGAGCCAGGACCACTGTAACAAAGGCTACCAACAGTAACACACTATTCTGCCATAGACTCAGATCCTGCAGTGCCAGTCAGTACATGTCCAGGCCCGTATGAAGTTTGAATTATCCGGAAGAGTATTGGAAGAATGTCATATGGCCTGATGAAACCAAAATAGAACTGTTTGGCAGAAACAAAACTCGTCGTGTTTGGAGGAGACAGAATGCTGAGTTGCATCCAAAAACACCATAACTACTGTGAAGCATGGTGGTGGCAACATCATGCTTTGGGACTGTTTCTCTGCAAAGGGACCAGGACGACTGATGCATGTACATAAAAGAATGAATGGGGCCATGTATCGTAAGATTTTGAGTGCAAACCTCTTTCCATCAGCAAGGTCATTGAAGATGAAACGTGGATGGGTCTTTCAGCATGCCAATGATCCCAAGCACACTGCCAGGGCAATAAAGGAGTGGCTTCGTAAGAAGCATATGAAGGTCCTGGAGTGGCCTAGCCTCAGCCCCATATAAAGCCTTTGGAGGGATTTGAAAGTCTTTGTTGCCCAGCGACAGGCCCAGTACATCACTACTCTAGAGGAGATCTGCATAGAGGAATGGGCCAACATACCACCAACAGTGTGTGCCAACCTTGTGAAGACTTACAGAATATGTTTGACCTCTGTCATTGCCAACAAAGGATATATAACAAAATATTGAGATGAACTTTTGTTAATGACAAAATACTTATTCTCCACCATGATTTGCAAAATAAATCTTAAATCATACAAGGTGATTTTTCTGGATTTGTTTTCTCATTTTGACTCTCATAGTTGTGGTCTACCTATGATGTCAATTACAGGTCTCTCTCATCTTTTTAAGTGGGAGAACTTGCACAATTGGTGGCTGACTAAATACTTTTTTTCCACTGTAAATAGCGGACATTTCATTTTGTTTTAGCGCCTTTTTGACACTGTAAGAGCACAGAGAAACTGCTCCTCACGCTGCCACACCACTGTTAACAGCAAGATTTTAACTAGTTAGTTAAGCAGTTGTATATCAGTCAGATAGTGTAGCTAGTGTCAAGTGTGGTTGTAAAATTTACCTTCTGGAACTTTTTTTGTGCCATTACTGAGGCTCTTCGACAAAGCCAGCAGGGCACATGTCCTACAAGTGTGTTGAGCACTGCTTCTATTGTGCTCCATGTGCAAGTATAGCATTCTAAATAATATTTCTTTCAGTAGCTAAACGTGAAACAGCCTGCTGTATCCCACCTTGTTATTTAACCCCTTCACCCCCAAGGGTGGTTTGCACGTTCATGACCGGGCCAATTTTTACAATTCTGACCACTGTACCTTTATGAGGTCATACCTCTGGAACGCTTCCATGGATCCCGGTGATTCTGACATTGTTTTCTCGTAACATATTGTACTTCATGTTAGTGGTAAAATTTCATTCAAATAACTTGCGTTTATTTGTGAAAAAAATGGAAATTTGGCAAAAATTTTGAAAATTTCGCAATTTTCCAACTTTGAATTTTTATGCCCTTAAATCACAGAGATACGGCACACAAAAAACTTGATAAGTAACATTTCCCACATGTTTACTTTACATCAGCACAATTTTGGAACCAAAATTTTTTTTTTGTTAGGAAGTTATAAGGGTTAAAAGTTGACCAGCGATTTCTCATTTTTACAACACCATTTTATTTTTAGGACCACATCACATTTGAAGCCACTTTGAGGGGTCTATATGATAGAAAATACCCAAAAGTGACACCATTCTAAAAACTGCACCCCTTAAGGTGCTCAAAACCACATTCAAGAAGTTTATTAACCCTTTAGGTGCGTCACAGGAATTTTTTTGAATATTTAAAAAAAAATGAACATCTAACTTTTTTCATAAAAAAAATAATTCAGGTTCAATTTTTTTTATTTTACCAAGGGTAACAGGAGAAATTGGACTGCAAAAGTTATTGTGCAATTTGTCCTGAGTACGCAGATACCTGATATGTGGGGGGGAACGACTGTTTCGGCGCATGGCAGAGCTCAGAATGGAAGGAGCGCCGTTTGACTTTTTCAATGCAAAATTGGCTGGAATTCAGATTGGACGCCATGTCACGTTTGGAGAGTCCCTGATGTACCTAAACAGTGGAAACCCCCTACAAATGACCCCATTTTGGAAACTAGACCCCCCAAGGAACTTATCTAGATATGTGGTGAGAACTTTGAACCCACAAGGGCTTTACAAAAGTTTATAACGTACAGCGGTACAATTAAAAAATCATATTTTTTCCACAAAAATGATCTTTTCACCCCAATTTTTATTTTCCCAAGGGTAACAGGACCCTAAAAGTTATTGTGCAATTTGTCCTGAGTACGCTGATACCCCACATGTGGGGGTAAACCACTATTTGGGCGCATGGCAGAGCTCGGAAGGGAAGCAGCGCCATTTGACGTTTTTGGCTGGAATTGCGATCGGACACCATGTCGCGTTTGGAAAACCCCTGATGTACCAAAACAGTGGAAACCCCCCACAAATGACACCATTTTGGAAACTAGACCCCCCAAGGAACTTATCTAGATGTGTGGTGAGCACTTTGAACCCCCCAGTGCTTCACAGAAGTTTATAACGCCCGGGTGTGAAAATAAAAAATTCGTATTTTTTCCACAAACATGATCTTTTAGTCACCATTTTTTTATTTTCCCAAGGGTACCAGGAGAAATTGGACCCCAAAAGTTGTTGTCCAATTTGTCCTGAGTATGCTGATACCCCATATGTGGGAGAAAACTACTGTATGGGCACACGTCGGGGCTCGGCAGGGAAGTAGTGACGTTTTGGAATGCAGACTTTGATGGAATGGTCTGCGGGTGTCATGTTGCCTTTGGAGAGCCCCTAATGTACCTAAACAGTGGAAAACCCCCACAAATGACACCATTTTGTAAACTAGACCCCCCAAGGAACTTATCTAGATGTGTGGTGAGCACTTTGAACCCCCCAGTGCTTCACAGAAGTTTA
Source organism: Dendrobates tinctorius (assembly GCF_039654945.1). Classification (NCBI taxonomy): domain Eukaryota; kingdom Metazoa; phylum Chordata; class Amphibia; order Anura; family Dendrobatidae; genus Dendrobates; species Dendrobates tinctorius. The sequence continues at coordinate 2,940,936 of NW_027361844.1, read as the reverse complement.
TAACGCCCGGGCGTGAAAATAAAAAATTCGTATTTTTTCCACAAACATGATCTTTTAGTCACCATTTTTTTATTTTCCCAAGGGTACCAGGAGAAATTGGACCCCAAAAGTTGTTGTCCAATTTGTCCTGAGTATGCTGATACCCCATATGTGGGAGAAAACTACTGTATGGGCACACGTCGGGGCTCGGAAGGGAAGTAGTGACGTTTTGGAATGCAGACTTTGATGGAATGGTCTGCGGGTGTCATGTTGCCTTTGGAGAGCCCCTAATGTACCTAAACAGTGGAAACCCCCCACAAATGACCCCATTTTGAAAACTAGACCCACTAAGGAACTTATCTAGATGTGAGGTGAGCACTTTGAACCCCCAAGGGCTTCACTGAAGTTTATAATGCCAGGGCATGAAAATAAAAAAATCGTATTTTTTCCAGAAACATGATCAATTAGTCCCCAATTTTTTCATTTTCCCAAGGGTAACAGGAGAAATTGGACCCCCAAAAGTTGTTGTCCAATTTGGCCTGAGTACGCTGACACCCCATATGTGGGAGAAAACTACTGTATGGACACACGTCGGGGCTCGGAAGGGAAGCAGTGACGTTTTGGAATGCAGACTTTGATGGAATGGTCTGCGGGTGTCATGTGCGTTTGGAGAGCCCCTGATGTACCTAAACTATTGAAACTCCCCACAAGTGACCCCATTTTGGACACTAGACCCCCCACGGAACTTATCTAGATGTGTGGTGAGCACTTTGAACCCCCAAGTGTTTCACAGAAGTTTATAACACTCGGACGTGAAAATAAAAAAATCATTTTTTTCCTCAAAAATTATATTTTTCCCCCAATTTTTTATTTTCCTAAGGGTAACAGGAGAAATTGGACCCCAAAAATTGTTTTGCAATTTGTCCTGAGTAGGCTGATACCCTACATGTGGGGGTAAAACACTGTTTGGGCGCATGGCAGAGCTTGGAAGGGAAGGAGCACCATTTGACTTTTTCAACTCAGAATTGGCTGGAATTGAGATCAGACGCCATGTTGCATTTGGAGAGCCCCTGATGTGCCCAAACAGTGGAAACCCCCAATTATAACTCCAACCCTAACCCCAACACACCCCTAACCCTAATCTGAGCCCTAACCCTAGCCCTAACCCTAGCCCTAACCCTAGCCCTAACCCTAGCCCTAACCCTAGCCCTAACCCTAACCCTAGCCCTAACCCTAGCCCTAACCTTAGCCCTAACCCTAGCCCTAACTCTAAGGCTGTGTGCACACGCTGCGGATTTTGCTGCGGTTCCGCAGCAGTTTTGGCCGCTGCGGACCAGCAGCAGTTTTTGCTGCGGTGTACAGTACCATGATTCCCTATGGGAATCAAAAACCGCAGTGCAGACGGTGCGGAATTTTCCGCGCGGATTATCTGCGGTTTTCAATCCGCAGAAAGAATTGACATGTCAATTCTTTCTGCGGATTCTCCTGCGGTTTGCCATCTCCTCTATTGAGGAGATGAAAAACCGCAGGACAAAACCGCAGAGCAATCCGCAGGTAAAACCGCAGGTCTTTTGACCTGCGGTTTCACCTGCGGATTTTACAAAATCCGCGCGGATGAATCCGCACCTAATCCGCAGCGTGTGCACACAGCCTTACCCTAACGGGAAAATGGAGATAAATACTTTTTTTTTAGTTTTATTATTTTTCCCTAACTAAGGGGGTGATAACGGGGGGTTTGACTTACTATTTATGGCGGTTTTTATGTTTGGCGGCTGTCACACGCTAAAAGACGCTTTTTATTGTAAAATAGTTTTTGCATCACCACATATTGAGAGCTATAATTTTTCCGTATTTTGACCCACTGAGTCATGTGAGGTCTTATTTTTTGCGGGACGAGTTGACGTTTTTATTGGTACCATTTTCGGGCACGTGACATTTTTTGATCGCTTTTTATTCCTATTTTTGGGACGCAGAATGAACAAAAACCAGCGTTTCATGAATTTCTTTTGGGGGGGTGCGTTTACACCGTTCCGCGTGCGGTAAAATTGATAAAGCGGTTTTATTCTTCGGGTCAGTACGGTTACAGCGATACCTCATTTAGGTCGTTTTTTTATGTTTTTGTCGGTTTTATGCAATGAAAACTATTTTATATAAAAAATAATTATTTTTGCATCGCTTTATTCTGTGAGCTATAACTTTTTTATTTTTCGCTGATGATGCTGTATGGCGGCTTGTTTTTTGCGGGACAAGATGACGTTTTCAGCGGTACCATGGATATTTATATGCGTCTTTTTGATCGCGCGTTATTACACTTTTTGTTTGGCGGTATGATAATAAATCATTATTTTTTGCTTCGTTTTTTATTTGTATTTTTTAAGGGGTTCGCTAAAAGGGTTAACTAATGGGACAGTTTTATAGGGCGGGTCATTACGGACGCGGCGATACCTAATATGTGTACTTTTATTGTTTTGTTTTTTTTTATTATTTCCAAAAAATGGATTTATTGAGGGAATATTTTTTTTTTTTTTTTCTAATTTATTTGGCGATTTTTTTAAAATTTATTTTTACATTTTTTTTTTTTATTTTTTTTTACTTTATTACATAGTCCCAGGTGGGACATCACTGTCCTGTGACAGATCGCTGATCTGTCACATCACAGATCACTGTGACAGATCAGCAATCTGTCACAGGCATTGAAGAAGACTTCCTCTTGCCTGCGCTTTGCAGGCACTGAGGAAGCCAGCTTCCTCAGGTCCCCGAAGGCCCCCGTCGCCATCTTGGATCCGGGGGCCTGGAGGATAGGAGCCCCCCGCAGCAGCGCTGCACATTGCGCTGCCGTGGGGGGCTCAGGGAAGCACGGAGGGAGCCCCCTCCCGATGCTTCCCTTTAACTCCTGGTACACCGCGATCATGTTTGATCGCGGTGTGCAAGGGGTTAAGGTCTCGGGGGCGGTCCGTGACCGCCCCTGACACATAGTGCCGGGTGTCAGCTGTGATAATCAGCTGACACCCGGCCGCGATCAGCGGCGCTCACCACGTGGGCGCCGCTGATCGCGGTAGACGTACTATCCCGTCCACGGTCATACGGGCCCGGGTACCGTGGACAGGATAGTACGTCGGATGTCAGGAAGGGGTTAATGCTGTAGTGATATGAATCTGTCTGCAGTCCAAACGCGCATTAAAAAAAAGTTCTAATTTTTTCTGTTGCTGAGTGTGTTACAGCCCGCCGTATCCCACATTGTCATGTTGTGGCGGTGATATGAACCTGTCTGCAGACCTAATGCTCATTAAAAAATTCTAATTTTTTTCTGTTGCTAAATGTCATACAGCAAGCTGTATTGTCATGTTGTGGCAGAGTTATGAACCTATCTGTAGTACTAAAGCACATTAAAAAGTTCTAATTTTTCTGTTGCTTAATGTGATACAGCCAGCCGTATCCCAAATTGTCATTTTGTGGTGGTGATGTGAAGCTGTCAGCAGACCACAAGCACATTAAAATATTTATTTTTATCTGTTGATAAACATGATACAGCCCGCTATAGCCAATGTTTTCATTTAGTGGCATTGAAATTGTTCTGTGTGCAGAGCTGTTGCACATTAAAATTAATTAATTTTATTTTTTTTACAAACGTGATACAGCAGCCGAGATCTGAGTTTGAAATTGTTTTGAGCCTATCTTCTAGATTATGTGCTTCTTTGACATCCAATTTCTCAAAGGCATCTTTTATACCTAGATTGATATGCGCATCTGTCACACTTATCTTCTGATGAGCATCAAACGCTCTCTGGTAATTGGTGTTGGGTAGATGAGTAATAGTGGTAGGCTGGATCCTGGATCTTGTACTTCACATAGCCTCCCTGTTATTGATCCTGTTGTAAGTTCCCATTCGCCCCCCCAAACATTCGTCTGTTACTAACATCATACAGTAGGGGAAATGTCACTTTTAAATTGTTTGGAGCATCTACTCAATCGACAGGTCCAAAAAAATTCTTCTTTTACTAAAGTCGTAGGGGAGATCTCAGTTTTAAATTGTTTGGAGCACATCTTTGTCATACAGACCTGATCCACACAGAATTTTTTTTTTAACTGTGACTAACTCGATTTAGCATGCCATATTTCACCTTCTCATTTAGTGCCACTGAAATTCATTCAGCTGTGCAGAAGTGGTGCAGAGTAAAAAATCAACTTTTTAGTTGCTAATACTGCGCTCATAGCACACTATCTGAGTAACATGCCTGGGAAAAAGCAGGGTCGTGGTAAAAGGGGGATTAGGCTCAGTGTTCGAGGTCTAAATAGGGTAGGGGTTGAAATTGATGCCACTTTATTGTTGTCTGCCACTAATTTTTGGAAATGTGTACACTCTTGGTTGGGTGTCCATTTGCTGGGTTAGCTGTAGTGGAAGATGTGTCGGTCCCTATTATACTATTTCTACTCTCTTGAAATTGATACCACTTTGTTGGTGTCTCTAACTAATTTTTGCAAATGTGTGCATTCGTGGTTAGGTGTACATCTGCTGGGTTGGCTGTAGTGGAAGAGATGTCACTCCCCATTATTCTATTTTTACTCTGGTGAAATTAATGCCACTTTAGTGGTGTCTGCCACTAATAGTTTGAAATGTGAGCACTCCTGGTTGGGTGTCCAACTGTCCATCTGCTGAGTTTGGTGTAGTGGAAGACCTGTCGGTCCCTATTATACTATTGAGGCCACTTTGTTGGTGTCTGCCACTAATTTTTGGAAATGTGAACATTCTTGTTTGGGTGTCCATCTGCAAAATTGCGTGTAGTGGACAATGTGTTGGTCCCTATTATATTATTTCTGCTGAGGTGAAATTGGTGCCACTTTGTTGGTGTCTGCCACTAATTTTTGGAAACGTGAACAATCCTGGTTGGGTGTCCATCTGCTGGGTTAGCTGTAGTGGAAGATTTGTCAGTCCCTATTACACTATTTCTACTCTGGTGAAATTGATGTCACTTTGTTGATGTCTGACAATACATTTTTGGAATGTGTAGACTCCTTGTTGAGTCTCCTTCATGTGTGTTGCCTGTAGCAGTAGGCCTCTGAGACCGGCAGTCCTCCACTCTCATTCAGTCAACCACCCATGTTACTATTCTTACATTTTTCTGACAATAGTAATCTACGAAACTGATACTTGAGCCATCTGAGTGTGACTGAGCATCAATTTCAAATGTTTTTTTTATCACTTATATAGTGCCAATAATTCAACATTCGCTTTACAGACATTACTGCCACTGTCACTATTGGGACTCACAATTGAAATTTACTATCTGTATGTCTTTGGAGTGTGGGTAGAAAAATAAGTACTGGGAGGAAACCCTTGCATACACGGTTAGAACATACAAACTCTTTGCAGATGCTGTCCTTGATGGGGTTGGAACACAGGACTCCAGTGCTGCAAGGCTGCTAATGTTTTTGCATTAACGACTCAACGTTTCTGTGGTTGGAAGCCTATCACTGTGATGCAAACTGTGTGCATCACTGCTGTCTTGGGGAAAACCACTGTCAAGATTGTCTTCAAGCATATTTTGATACTGCAGAATAGGCGCATCCCTTTTACAGTGGGGGAGGCAACTGGCAAAATGTGCTTTTTTATCTTGGATAGAACACACTGGCACCCAGAAGTCAGCACTATTTTGAATCATAACTATACGGGTAACAATCATGTTGCAGATAGTATTGCAAGAAGGTGCACATGGGTCGGTCTCTTTCATGAGGTCCAACTCCACAGAGTGTTGGAGGAAGAAAGCTTGAGGGTTATCCCACCACCATCACCTTGTAGCAACCATGGACAACAGAGAGGAAATCATTATCCTCTTCATCTCCTAACTGGTGCACGCCCATCACCTCTTCCTTCTCATCCTTTTCATGATCCTCCATTTGTTCCTCCCATGGCAACCGCCGTGAGATGACAGACCTGAACTTAGAGATATCGTTAACCCTAAAGGCATCCTCCTCGGCTTCTTCATCTTCCCCCGGGACCACCACCACCTCCTCACCCAGACTATTTAAAGTTTGGTCCAGCATTTAGATGACAGTAATAGTGATGCTGGTGACGGCATTATCATGGCTAACCATCTTCACAGCCATTTTGAAAACATGCAGAAGGTCCTTCATCTGTATCCGCTACGCAACTGTGAATTGCACCACATCCATACTGCGATGTGCCAGGCTATTCAAAATGTCATACTGCACCAGGTCTCGGCGCTAACGCCACAGTCCCTGCAACATGTGCAGAGTTGAATTCCACGGTGTGGTCACTTCACATATCAATCGGTTAACCGGTAGTCCGAAAGATCTTTAAACCAACTTAAGTGGAATAGTGAAAGTGAACACACAATGACAGTATTTTCTACAGCAGTGCATCCATGCTGGGACAGTGGTGTAGGAATTGCTGTACCATCACATTGAGGCTGCGAGCCATGCAAGGCACATATGTAAGGTTTGCCCGGCATAGTGCCGCAACCAGGTTTGCACTGTTATCGCACACGACCTTCCCTGGCTCCAGGTTGAGTGTAGGCAGCCCATTGCTCAACCTCGGCATGGATAGCTGTCCACAACTGTTGATCTGTATGACTGAGATCTCGAAGGCATATTAATTTAAACACTGCCTGATTGTTGTGAGCCATGGCTCTGCAGTACAAATATGGGGGGAATCCCTCTGCAGTGTTGTAACGTCTGTTTCATTAAGGCAAAGTTTGAGGGCACAGGTGGAGACCCTAAAGGAGGTGGAGGAGGCAGAAGCACTGGAGGAAGTATTAGATACACAGGTTTGGTCCGCAAACCCTGGGGATACCAAGACTTGGTGTCTAGTGACACCTTGCTGTCTAGTGCTTTAAGTCTCTATCCCCTGCTGTGTAGTAGTTTAGTTCTCCAACTCAAGCTGTTTAGTAGTTTAGTTCTCCAACTCCTGTTGTCTGTTAGTTTAGTTATCCATCGTATGGTGTGTAGTGGTTTAGTTCTACAACCCTAGGTGTTTAGTAGTTTAGTTCTCCAACTCCTGTTGTCTAGTAGTTTAGTTTTCCATGTTCTGGTGTGTAGTAGTTTGTTTTTCCATCCCCAAGCACTCTGTAAACCTTGGGGATCGCAAAACTTGTGAAGCACCCCTTTCCCTGACTGCCCCTACAGCCACCAGAGTCACCAGTGCCCAGTAATCTAGCTGTAATTCCCCTGTCCATGCTTACTTGTCCAGGTGTCATTGTTGAAATGCATCCTGGCTGATATAGAATTTTTCAGGGAACAGGTGATGTTGCCTGCGACTTCTTTCTGTAGTGCAGGCACATCTTTCTTACAGAAGTAATGGTGCCAGGGCAACTGGTATTGGGGGGACTGCTACGGCCATCAGCCTTCAGAAACCATCTGTATCCATAAGATGTAAAGGCTACATTTCCGTGGCAAACAGATTGGAGTGGCCTTGCAATAATCACCGAGATGACAGGCCATGAGTCATAGAGAAACAAGCGCTGTGATCTTAGTAGCGAATAGCTCTTAACTGGCCCCTATCGTTCAGACAATGACACGACTGGGCCAAAAATCATCTGAGGAGGCCACAAGCTGTTCACAATAATTAGATCTCAGAAAAGTAATAGTGAGCATATGGCTTATCCACCTCCAGATTACAACACATGGAATATGCATATATCCCGCTGTACGATCACTGCTAACTCCAAGATAACCCTAAACTCCTTGCTGCCAACAACAATCCAGTTTTTAACCCAACAAGTAAATGCAGGCCCATTTGGACACCATTCTTCTTTTGAGGTTCACACCATGAGGGTGTTCCATCCCCTCTCCCTCAGAGTAGCAGTCATATACCAGCCCCCAGGCTCACCCACCCACTAGCTAGACCACTTTTATGCGTTGCGGCCACACTTCATGTGCTCAGAATTGACAACCCTTATTCTGGGAGTCTTCAACAGCTCCACCTCCCCAACTGCACCCCACCTTCTATCTCTGGCCAATTCTCGTGACCTCTCACAACTTTCAAACTCTGAGACACATAAAGGTGGTAATAAAGTAACTTGGCACTCAACTGAATGATCCTTTACAAAAGAAGTTTTTATTTTATATGCAGTCCTAGAAGACGTTTCGGCCCACAATCGGCCTTCGTCAGTCTGCTATAGTAAATGCAAAATAAATACAGATACAGAAATCATAACAGGTCCTCATAATTAATACAATAATGTCATATATACATTTTCAATGTTCATTTAGGCATATAATCCAAATCTCAAAGAAATACATCGAAAACTCTCATAGTATATAGTGACAATGTGTCAGGAGAACCGGGTGGAAGAAAAGTGAAAAGAAAAAAATTAATTGATCAAATAATGGAATAACCTACCCGACTGCTAACACGGTGTAATGACCAGATATAGAACCAAGAATCTATGTGGATTCCTATAATAAATCGAGTGAAGAGGTTCAAGAATATTCAGACGTATTGTAGTGATGATTATAAAAAGACAGCGGTATTATAAATATACCTGCTTTATGGTATAATGCAGATTTGTGTTGTACTTCCAGCTGTCACTAGAGTGTGCTGTGTTGTGCTAAAACAGACAAGAGATAATGAACTGTGAGACATAAACGCAGGTGAAGACTGGTGTAAGGCAGTGCATTAATCTATACCTGGTAAGTCAATATAGAATGGTGATAGAAGCACTGAATATAAGGTCATCTCCTTCAAGTACGGAGGTTGTTTGTCTGTAACCAATGTAAAGACTCACCGTTCCTTATCTCTGGTCTGTTTTAGCACAACACAGCACACTCTAGTGACAGCTGGAAGTACAACACAAATCTGCATTATACCATATTTATAATACCGCTGTCTTTTTATAATCATCACTACAATATGTCTGAATATTCTTGAACATCTTCACTCGATTTATTATAGGAATCCACATAGATTCTTGGTTCTATATCTGGCCGATTGTGGGCTGAAACGTCTTCTAGGACTGCATATAAAATAAAAACTTCTTTTGTAAAGGATCATTCAGTTGAGTGCCAAGTTACTTTATTATTCACTTTGGTCTGGGTAACCTACTTGTGCACCTTGCGGTAGTGCCACGCTATACTTGACACGATTTATTCCTTTTCGTGAGCACACTGCACTTGATGTCCTCCAATACACTCTCATAAAATAATGATGAAACATCTAATATTTTGTCCAAGTTGAATCTCCCCAGTGATTTCCTTAAATTACCACCGAATGAGATCAGAGGGATAGATCTTGAACGTGAGCTACGCCGCCAGATCGACTATGAGCTACACTGTGCTACCTTGAGCGAATATCTACGTGTACAGAGGATCCCCAGGGGCTTAAGGGTTCCTTTACGCCCAACCTTATTTCGGGACTCTACAGAATTTTGTCAGAAATTTGAATATATACTTAATAAGTGCTCATTTGACTTAATGACCCTGACTATTGAACATCTGCAACGGGCTATAACAATATCTAAGGAGTTTATTAATAACATTGAGTCCCAGTTGAGCACTATAGGGACTGTCGAAGAGCTCTCTGAACTAAAAACCCGTATAAAAACGGTGACCGACCAGCATAGAAGAGATACTGAGAGCAGGAAGAGGGTTAAGTTCCAGCGAGACACGGATGATTACAAACAGGGCCCGGTCTACCGGTGGTAATTCAGCTCTAACCCTCGTCCCTTTCGCAACAGGTTTGAATTTAGGTCTTCAACTGATCAATCGTCATCCGGTTCGGCGATTGAGCAACGGGAACACTTCAGCAACCAGAATCTTTTTTTAGGACAGAGACGAAGAAGACCACGGGGAAGAGGTTCCGCAGGGGCAGAGGAAAGAAGAGATCCCGACTCGAACAGAGTCACTCGATCCCAGGTACTAACCAGCTGGTGATAAATATCTTCTCTAGAGTCCTGAGTATAGCTGAACATTGTTTCCTACAGAAAGACCTATCGTTCTGTCCCTCATATAAACTGGATACATTTAAAATGGATATGGAGTTACAAAGGTTTTATCGTTCACTCAGATTAAAGGTCCATTTCCCTAAGAATGACTCATTGAGACCTCCACCCCCATCATCCAATCTAGACCAATGTCTCCTGTCAGCTGCCAGTTTAGGTTTACTCTCAAGGAGTACATACATCCATCCACACGGGTCACATGCCCTAGAGACTTTTATTGATTTTGTTAGTAAATCATTCAATAAACTGAGACAGGACATTAATAATAATATACTCCATCATCCTTCCAATTTAGACTCTACTGATTTTCAAGCCCTACAAACCCTACAGTCTGATAGAAACATAATAATTAAACCAGCGGATAAGGGCGGGGCTATTGTAGTTATGAATAGATCTGACTATATGAGGGAAGTTTACCGCCAGCTTAATGATTCCACAGTCTATACTAAATTAGAGAAAGACCCCCTACAGGACACAAGGGAATTGATCAGGGAAGTTCTAACTGAATTTTGCCATCGTAAAATCATTGATACAAAAACGGTGGAATTCCTCACAAACTCACATCCTATCACCCCTGTTTTTTATGTCCTGCCAAAGGTTCATAAGAGCTTAGAGAACCCCCCTGGACGCCCTATAGTGGCTTCCACTGATTCCGTCTTGTCCCCTCTATCTATATTCATTGAGAAAATTCTGACTACCTTGATTAAGGATACACCTTCCTTTCTCTTTGACACAGGCGATTTTCTTAAGAAAATTAGTGAATTGGGTCCGATACCAACTGGAGCTATACTGGTCTCTTTTGACGTTAAGGACCTTCACACCTCTATTCCACACGACAATTGCATACGCTGTGTTCACAGCTTACTTACTCGAACCAATGTACATAAGGACATAATTGACTTAGTTTTGCGTCTTCTTAGGATAGTTCTGACACGCAATTATTTCATGTTTGAGGAGAATTTTTTTCTTCAAACCAGGGGTACTGCCATGGGATCTAACATGGCACCTCCGTGTGCCAATAGTTATATGGCCGCTTTTGAGGAGGAGGTGGTGTACACCAATGTACTGTTCCAAACATATTGCTCTGTGTGGAAACGTTACATTGATTACGTATTCTGCATTTGGACAGGTTCCCCAGAGTCTTTAGACACGTTCTTTAACACTCTCAACACAGCCTGGACAGGCCTTTCCTTTACCATCACTAGCAGTGTATTACAGGTCAGTTTCCTGGATACAATGATCATGAAAGATGATCAGGGCATTTTGAGTTGTGATCTTTACACTAAGGCCACGGACCGGAACAGGCTCCTTTATTATTCCAGTTTACATCCACCTGTGTTGTGAGCTCATTTTCTCGTTCACCTTTAATGTCCGATGAACTCCCTCTGCTGGTGAAAGGAGGTGGTGAAACTGATTTGGATAGGAGAAACCTGTCACCTGAACAGGTGGATTGCGATTGGACATCCGGAATCTCTGAGAGGATATAAGGCAGCCGACGCCCTGTAGGGTTGCTGGTGATTTCTCTGCTCTGAGCTCTGGCCTCCAGTTCAGTTCCTGTCTTCTAAAGCTAAGTTTTGCTCTGTTATTGTTCCATGAGATTTTGTCTGATTTGCTTAGTTTTGTATTCTGCCAGCACCGGCTGGGGCTCTGCTGAATTTCCATTTTTGTCCCTGATCGGTTAAATCTCTTTTGCTCTGTCTTCATAATATATCGGAGTGCTGATATAGGGATTTTGAAGTCTAGTGACTTCAGGGCCTTGTTTTTCACACGTTTTGATTTTGTGGTCTCTTTTCTTCCGGGCACTAAGAATGTCAAGGCAGACGCCTTCTCTAGGAGTTTCTTTGCTGATTCTCCTATTGTGGCCAAGCCTGCTACCATCTTATGTGAGGGGGTAGTTCTTTCTGCCATCTCGCCCGATTTGAGACGTGCTCTGGAAGAGTTTCAGGAGGACAAACCTGAGCGTTGTCCCATTGGAAAATTGTATGTTCCTGACCAGTGGAGGAAGAGAGTAATGTCTGAAGTTCATTGCTCCGCATTGGCTGGTCATCCAGGTATTTTTGGTACTAGAGATTTGATGAGTCAGTCTTTTTGGTGGCCCGCCTTATCTTGTGATGTCAGGAATTTTGTGCAGTCCTGTGGGACTTGCTCCCGGTCTAAACTTTGTTCTCGCTCTAGTGGGTTGTTGATGCCTTTGCCGGTGCCCAGGAGGCCATGTGCCCATATTTCAATGGATTTTATTTCTGATCTTCCTGTCTCTCAGAGATTGACTGTTATCTGGGTGATTTGTGATAGATTCTCTAAGATGGTCCATCTTGTACCACTCCCTAAGTTGCCATCTTCCTCAGAGTTGGTGCCCTTGTTTTTGCAACAGGTGGTTCGCTTGCATGGGATTCCTGAGAACATTGTATCTGACTTCAGGGCCATTTTTCCTATCAGACGTGTTGGGACATTTTTGGTAGGGTTTTTGCGGATTGCAGCCAGCATCTTTTCTGTCCTTTCCTATCTAGTTAGTTGGGCCCCATCGTTTGCTTTGCCTGTCTTTCTGTCTGTGTTTGTGTTTTCATCTGTTTTCACCGACAATACATGTTGGGGGCTGGCTATTGCTTTGGGGTCTGCTCTGGGGCAGTTTAGATTTCCCCTTTCTTTCTTTAGGCTTATTTAGTTCTCCGGCTGTGAAGAGGTGTCTAGGACCACCGTAGGAACGCTCCACGGCTACTGTTCGCTGTTGTGAATAGGATCAGGGGTCTGCAATCTGCTAGCTACCAACCTCTCCGGTTTTCTGGACTTAGCTTGCATTTTTGTTTTTTCCTCCTCCGGTGACTCATTCATAACACACGTGCAGTTAAAAAGGCTATTCCAAAATCACAATTCAAAAGAGTTCAGAGGATAGTTTCGGACCCCGAGAAACGCAAAATGCGACTACAGCAAATTAATTCTAAATTTATAGAACGTGGCTATCCTCAAAATGTATTAGCAGAAGCCTTAGACTCACAGAGAACCACCAGAACAAATATATCTTCCCGGGTACCATTTTTCCATACCTACCACCCATATGTTAACATTTTACACAAAACCATAAGGAAACATTGGAGCCTATTATCCACTGCCCATCCTGAGGTCCCGGAATTCCGCAATCCCTTCCTTCCATGTTATAAAAGACCCAACAATATACGGGACTCGCTTATTAGGGCAGTGTCACGTTTCCGCCAGACTTAGGGCCTGCTGTTCCGGTCGCGGCCTCTAGGAGGCGCCGGACCGCCACTTTATCGTCAGACTCAGGGACGGCTGTTCCTGCCTCGGCCACTGGACAGGGCCGTGGTTCTGTCACGTCAGGCTCAGAGCCTACTGTCCCGGCTTTAGCCTCTAGGAGGCGCCGGTCTGTCACGTCGCCGTTAAATTCTGGGTCTGCTGCTCCTGTCGCGGTCACTAGGAGGCGCCATGGCTCGCCCGGGAGTTATGGTGCTGACAGAGTAAGGGCACCTGCGCAGGCATCTGGTGGACGCAGGCTCCACCCCCCTGTCAGTCATCAAGAGGTTACTGCATCTCCATCTGGCCTGGTCCTGGGGGCGGTACTGATGACATCATCAGTCCAGGAACCTATGAGGGGTGACCTGATCCCTGAAATACCTTGGGACTGGTCTTGCAAGCCGCCGGATATATTCTTGGTTCCCCTGTGTGTTACTGTGTGAATTGCTTTCTGACTGACTGACTGACTGACTTTGGCCTGGACTTCTGACTCTCCTTCTGCCTAACGATTCTGTACCTCTGCGACTCTCCTGGTTTATGACTTTCGGCCTGAATCTGACTCTGCTTCTGCCTAACGATTCTGTACCTCTGCTACTCTCCTGGTTTATGACTCTCGGCCTGAATCTGACTCTGCTTCTGCCTAACGATTCTGTACCTCTGCTACTCTCCTGGTTTATGACTCTCGGCCTGAATCTGACTCTGCTTCTGTCTACCGTTTTTGTACCATTGCTGCCCGACTGGTTTAGACTCGCATATCTCCACGTTTGTGTCCTGTATTGGAACACCTTTCTGGCGACCGTCCTGCTCTGGTCACTGCTCCTATTCAGACAGCGCCTCCTGGGCTCTGCTATAAATCCAGATCCCTGTATAGGGGTAAAGGGTATCAGTGTTTCTCGGCGTGTTGCCTGGCTGCAGCCCAGACCCGCAGGCGGACGTCACATTATATCCGGCCCTATAAAAAAAAACTGCTTCTTGTGTATATATCCAGCATATACAAAAGCAGTCTCCCTGAACTTTTTTTTTCTCTCTCCCTTCTTCTGACTGAGCTGATTTCTGGCCTAAACACCTGGTTCAGTGCACAGCCTGAAGGAGCACTTTCATCTTCCTGCACCAGTATGCTGCAGTCTGGAGCCTTCAGAGAGAGAGCTGAGCGTCAGAGATCCATACTACTGAGACATCGGCCTCTGGGCAACTCTGGCTATGGTTGCCCAGGGGCACAGGTATTGCCCGCAGATGCGGCTAAAGTTTTATTGCCTATTGCCCTTTCTTTTGGTCAGAAATCTCAGTGTGTGAACGCATATGTGGATTGTGGATCTGAAGGGAATTTTATGGATTCTTTGGTTGCTAAAAGTCTCGGTGTACCCCTATTAAGACTTAATGCCCCTATAAAAACTACGGCTATTAATGGCACATCTATTGTCCAGGAGGGGGTTAAATTTGTTACTGACAAAATCACTATGTCGGTGGGAGCATTGCATACCGAGGTTATGTCATTTTTTGTGATGGATAATTTGTCTGCTGCAGTCATTTTGGGGATGCCATGGCTACGCCAGCATAATCCAGTCATCGACTGGCACCTAGGCGATGTTATACGCTGGAGTTCACACTGTCAGGAAAACTGCATGTCGCTAACAGTAAACCAAGTTAAAGTTAAACCCCTCCACATACCGTTTGCCTTCAGAGATTTTGAGGATGTCTTTTCTATTGCAAAATCTGAAAAGCTACCCCCTCACAGAAAGTATGATTGCCCTATAGATCTGATTCCAGATGCCCGTCTCCCAAAAGGGAGAATATTTAATCTCTCAGGTCCAGAGCGTCAGGCTATGAACGAGTACATAGCTGATAGCTTAAAAAAGGGGTTTATTAGACCGTCCATTTCACCAGTTGGAGCTGGCTTCTTCTTTGTAGAAAAGAAAGATGGTGGTCTCAGACCCTGCATTGACTACCGGG
Source organism: Dendrobates tinctorius (assembly GCF_039654945.1). Classification (NCBI taxonomy): domain Eukaryota; kingdom Metazoa; phylum Chordata; class Amphibia; order Anura; family Dendrobatidae; genus Dendrobates; species Dendrobates tinctorius. Next base: position 2,925,805 of record NW_027361844.1, on the reverse strand, counting down.
AATTGAATGCAATCACTATAAAGAACCAGTACCCGCTTCCACTCATCCCTGATCTTTTTAATCAGCTAATGGGAGCCCGTTGGTTTACTAAACTGGACCTCCGGGGGGCATACAATCTAGTCCGCATAAGAGACGGGGATGAGTGGAAAACAGCCTTTAATACCCCTCTTGGCCACTTTGAGTACCTGGTAATGCCCTTCGGACTCAGTAACGCACCTGCCGTGTTCCAGCACTTTGTAAATGACATTTTCAGGGACATTTGTGGGGTGTATGTCGTCGTGTATTTAGATGACATTTTGATTTATTCTGCTGACCCTGTGACACATGCTCAGCACGTTCGCTCTGTACTGCAGAGACTGCGAGAACACTCCCTGTTTGCTAAACTGGAGAAATGTGTTTTTTTTGCGGAGGAGGTACAATTTTTAGGATATGTGGTTTCAAGCACAGGCTTCCGTATGGATCCTGCCAAGATCCAACCTATTAAAACTTGGGTGCAACCCAAGTCGCTAAAAGCGCTGCAGCGATTTTTAGGGTTTGCAAATTATTACCGAAAATTCATCAGGGGTTTCTCCGAAATTGCTAAACCACTCACGGATTTGACCCGAAAAGGGGCAGACGTGACCAATTGGAACCCTGAGGCAATTCAGGCTTTTGCTACGTTAAAAGAGTGCTTTGTAGCCAACCCAGTTTTGGTTCAGCCTGATCTGGACCGCCCGTTTATTGTAGAGGTGGACGCCTCTGAGGTCGGAGTTGGAGCAGTGCTGTCGCAAGGCACTGCATCACTCACTCAGCTTCGCCCATGTGCCTTTTTCTCCCGCAAATTCTCTGCCACTGAGAAGAATTACGATATAGGTAATCGGGAGTTATTGGCGATCAAATGGGCCTTCGAGGAATGGCGCCACTTCCTCGAAGGCGCCAAACATAAGATCACTGTGATTACAGATCACAAGAATCTAACTTACCTGGAGTCAGCTAAAAGATTAAATCCTAGACAAGCGAGGTGGGCCTTGTTCTTCTCTAGGTTTGATTTCTTAATAACCTTTCGTCCTGGTACCAAAAATGTGAGGGCTGATGCTCTCTCTCGAAGTTTCTGCCCCTCACAGGCTGAGGACTCGGAGCCAGTTCCAATACTGGCCAATGGTATTGTTGTGTCGGCTGTGTCTCTGGACCTTCTGGAGGAGATCCGTAGGTCCCCAGAACCAGCCCCTGACTCGACGCCCCCCCAGAAATTGTTTGTTCCAGCTCCGTTTCGCCTACAAGTTCTGAAGGAGTCGCACGACTCCGTCCTGGCAGGCCATCCTGGGGTCAATAATACCGCCAGGCTTGTGACTAGGAGTTTTTGGTGGCCAACGGTAGTTAAGGACTGCAAGGATTATGTACTAGCTTGTGAAATCTGTGCTCGCGCCAAGTCCCCTCACAATCGGCCTGCCGGCTGGCTCCAGTCCTTGCCCGCTCCAGAGAGTCCATGGACCCACATCTCCATGGACTTCATTACTGACCTACCACCCTCAGAGGGGGAAGACATGTATCTGGGTGGTGGTGGACAGGTTCAGTAAGCAATGTCATTTCGTTCCCCTCTCTGGATTACCTAATTCAGAAACTGAGTAAGTTGTTTATTGTTCATGTAATAAGGCTGCATGGCGCTCCAGAGAATATCGTGTCCGACCGAGGTACCCAGTTTGTTTCCAAATTCTGGAGAGCATTCTGCAAACGTATTGGTATTGAATTATCCTTCTCCTCCGCTTACCACCCTGAGACCAATGGTCAAACGGAGCGTACCAACCAGGCTCTAGAGCAATATCTTCGCTGCTATGTCTCGGAACATCAGTCTGATTGGGCGGAACATCTCCCATTAGCTGAGTTCGCTCTAAATAACCAGTACCAGGAATCTATCAAAACCACCCCGTTCTTCTGCAATCATGGTTTGCACCCACGTTTTGGTTCATTTTCGGCCAAGATGTCGGAGCTTCCGGGAGTAGAGAATTCCATACGTCACTTAAGGACAATCTGGTCGGAGGTGAACACAAACTTGAAAGGGTCCCAGGTCAGGCAGGCTTCGGCCGCAAATAAACGGAGGTCCACGGGGCCGCACCTAGGAGTTGGGGACAAAGTTTGGCTGTCTACCAGAAACATTAAGCTTAAGGTGCCATCTGCCAAACTGGGGCCCAGGTTTATTGGTCCCTACGAGATATTAGAAGTAATTAACCCGGTAGCCTTTCGTTTAAGGCTCCCTCAGTCTTTTAAAATTCCTAATGTTTTCCACAAATCCCTTCTCAAGGTGTACCGCTCCCCAATTCATCCCGTCCAGTCCCCTCCTCCTCCAGTTTTGGTCAAGGGTGCCTTGGAGTACGAAGTCCAGGGCATCCTTGATTCCCGTTTAGTGAGAAAGTCTGTGCAATATTTAGTTCATTGGAAAGGCTATGGCCCAGAGGAGAGGTCCTGGGTCCCCGCTAGTGACATTCATGCCAAGGGGTTGATTAGAAGGTTTCACCTCCTTCACCCTGATAAACCGGGTTTTGAGGGTCCGGAGGCCCCTCTTGGAGGGGGGGTACTGTCACGTTTCCGCCAGACTTAGGGCCTGCTGTTCCGGTCGCGGCCTCTAGGAGGCGCCGGACCGCCACTTTATCGTCAGACTCAGGGACGGCTGTTCCTGCCTCGGCCACTGGACAGGGCCGTGGTTCTGTCACGTCAGGCTCAGAGCCTACTGTCCCGGCTTTAGCCTCTAGGAGGCGCCGGTCTGTCACGTCGCTGTTAAATTCTGGGTCTGCTGCTCCTGTCGCGGTCACTAGGAGGCGCCATGGCTCGCCCGGGAGTTATGGTGCTGACAGAGTAAGGGCACCTGCACAGGCATCTGGTGGACGCAGGCTCCACCCCCCTGTCAGTCATCAAGAGGTTACTGCATCTCCATCTGGCCTGGTCCTGGGGGCGGTACTGATGACATCATCAGTCCAGGAACCTATGAGGGGTGACCTGATCCCTGAAATACCTTGGGACTGGTCTTGCAAGCCGCCAGATATATTCTTGGTTCCCCTGTGTGTTACTGTGTGAATTGCTTTCTGACTGACTGACTGACTGACTTTGGCCTGGACTTCTGACTCTCCTTCTGCCTAACGATTCTGTACTTCTGCGACTCTCCTGGTTTATGACTTTCGGCCTGAATCTGACTCTGCTTCTGCCTAACGATTCTGTACCTCTGCTACTCTCCTGGTTTATGACTTTCGGCCTGAATCTGACTCTGCTTCTGCCTAACGATTCTGTACCTCTGCTACTCTCCTGGTTTATGACTCTCGGCCTGAATCTGACTCTGCTTCTGCCTAACGATTCTGTACCTCTGCTACTCTCCTGGTTTATGACTCTCGGCCTGAATCTGACTCTGCTTCTGTCTACCGTTTTTGTACCATTGCTGCCCGACTGGTTTAGACTCGCATATCTCCACGTTTGTGTCCTGTATTGGAACACCTTTCTGGCGACCGTCCTGCTCTGGTCACTGCTCCTATTCAGACAGTGCCTCCTGGGCTCTGCTATAAATCCAGATCCCTGTATAGGGGTAAAGGGTATCAGTGTTTCTCGGGGTGTTGTCTGGCTGCAGCCCAGACCCGCAGGCGGACGTCACAGGCAGACATCGGCCCTAGACTAAGAGTATCCACACAGAGGTTTTTACAGAATCCTCGTACAGGCACGTACCCTTGCTTACATTGTCACCAATGTAGTAATGTACAAAAAGGAGATGCGTTTTTTCATCCACATTCTGGCAGAAAGTATCCCATCAAGGATTTTGCCACCTGTGACACTAACTATGTTGTCTATCTTATCAAGTGTCCCTGTGGGCTCCTCTACGTAGGTGAAACAACCCAAGCCATAAGAGATAGGATAAGTAAGCACAAATCTACTACGCATCCTGAAGGGACTTAAGGTCAAAAAGGCACCTGGCCCTGATGGTGTATCTCCAATGTGTCTGAAAGTATGTGCTACCCAGCTTGCCCCTATACTGACAAATATATACAATGTGTCACTGAAAGAGTGCGTTGTACCTCAGTGTTGGAAAAATTCCACAATTATCCCTGTCCCCAAGAAAGTGGGATCCTCTGAGTTGAACGACTATAGACCAGTAGCACTCACATCTGTAGCTATGAAAGTCTTCGAAAGAATTATGATGTCCCACCTGATAAAATTCACGCAGAAGCTATGGGACCCGCTTCAGTTTGCCTATAAGGAGAATCGTTCGGCAAACGACACTGTCAATCTGGCACTGAAGTACATTTTGGATCATACAGATGAACGGCACTCATATGTCCGGATTCTTTTCATGGACTTTAGCTCAGCGTTCAATACCATTGATCCGAATTTACTTCATAAGAAAATGGTAGCTCTTGGAGTCCCTCTCAACTTATGCTTGTGGATTTATAACTTCCTGACAGCCAGGATACAGAGTGTAAAAGTTGGACCATTCACTTCGGACACCTTGGTCACAAACATCGGGGCACCTCAGGGGTGTGTTTTGTCCCCGTTACTGTTTTCTCTCTATACGAATGATTGCATCTCTTCAGCAGACTCAGTAAAAATCTTGAAATTTGCAGATGATATGACACTGATTGGTCTCATCAGGGGAAATGCTGAAGACTTGTATCGGAGTGAGGTGGAAAGAATATGTGACTGGTGTAAAGCTAATAATCTTGTACTCAACACTAAAAAAACTGCTGAGATGGTTGTGGATTTTAGGAAAGATCAACATGAGATACTTCCAATCTACATCCATGACGAAGTGGTTCTTAGGGTCACAGAGACCAAATTCCTTGGTGTTATCATCTCTCATGATCTTAAATGGGGGAAAAACGTGGATGATGTTATAAGAAAAGCACAACAGAGGATGTTCTTCCTGCGTCAGCTGAAAAGATATGGTTTGTCTAAGAATCTGCTGATCTTATTCTTTAATGCTGTCATCAGATCTGTGATTTGTTCCTCTCTGATAGTCTGGTATGGGGGAGCCACTGCGCATGACAAACTCCGCTTACAAAGGACTTTCAGAACAGCAGAGAGAATTATAGGCTCCCCCCTGCCTAAAATCCAGGATCTTTATGATAAGAGTATTCGATCCCACGCATTGAAAATTTCATCCGATCCCTCTCACCCGGGACACTCCTCATTCCAACTACTCCCTTCAGGACGTCGCTTCAGAGTCCCCAAATGCAGCACCAACCGCCATATGAACAGCTTCTATCCACTCTCTGTTCAACAATTAAATCGTCATGTGTAGACTATATACTGTATCCGTCTTGTTAGATGTTACTTGTTGTATCTGTTGTTATATATTATGTTGCCTCTTTGCCACAAAGAATTCCTTGTATATATGTAATATGTACTTGGCGATAATAAATTTGATTGATTGATTGAGATATAAGAATTTACTTCTCCCTTTGCCCCATCATTTTCATACAAATGGGCACAGTGTTGCACAATTAAAATTCCAAGTCATCGAACAGGTCCCAATCCCTAGACGTGGGGGGGATCAGATTAGGATACTCAAACGCAGGGAATCCTTTTGGATTCATGAGTTACAAACACTAGCCCCCAGGGGTTTGAACAGAGATTATGATTTACTATCCATTATGTGAATTTATTATTTTTGTAACTGTTTGACTTGGGTCATAATGTCTATACTTGTAACACTGTTTCAATTTATGGAGGGTCAGAAGGTGACACGTCAAGATGTAGGAATATATTATTGCCTATCAATATGGCCCATATAATAAATATTAACATTGCTTTTCTTTTCATTTTAGAGCCGTCTTTATTGATCTCAGATTG